>NC_141920.1:14030000-14655000 GCF_057802395.1 Ceratotherium simum simum
ATTCACAGATATTCCAAAAAACCCATTTTCATTAGACTGTTTGAACCTAATAGAGTAAACCAGATAAAGGGAAGAAAACCTGAGGTTTTTCCCCTAATCCCACTGACCAGAACAAGTGTCAGGGAGTGGCGACGGCAGAAAAGGGTGGAGGCAGAAGTGGGAGGGAGCACCAAGGCGCTCAGTCAGACTGCAGCCTGAGTCCCACGAGCGGCTGCTCTGGAGACTGAGCTCCTAGAACAGCCACGGCACTACGCTAATTCTCAGGGAGCTCCTAGAACAGCCACGGCACTAGGCTAATTCTCAGGGAGCTCCTAGAACAGCCACGGCACTATGCTAATTCTCAGGGAGCTCCTAGGAACAGCCACGGCACTAGGCTAATTCTCAGTGACAGTGAAAACACGACACCAGCAGAACGACAGGACAGCGGAGCAGATACCAGAAACCACACATCAAGCATTCTCCTCCTGAGATCTCAATGTGGGACTCGGGTCCTAGCAACCAAAACCTTGCAGCACTCCTAAAATGGATGTAAAGACAACAAATTCAATTTTTAAAAAATACCATGAATTGCGATTAATTTATGGACTGCTTATCCAAGATTCTTTTTTAAATCGCTTGATCTTTTTAAATGCTTGATCTTTTTAAATTCTTGATATCTTTTTTTTTAAAAGTTTATTTCCTCGTATCTATTCTTTCCTGCAAAATCAACAAAGTGCTTAGTTCTGGTAAAGGAATTTAAAAAAAAATTGTTTTAAATGCCTACATCTAAACAAATGATCTCTTCAAAAAGCATTCAGATTAAGAGACTGGGAAGAGCGAGGCATCTAAGGCTGGGGAGCAAGAGCTGAGGGCGGCTGCCCCCCAGGCCACAAAATTCAGGAGGTGTCTCTTCTGTCTGTAACCTCACCACACTGAGCTTACTGAGATCAACAATGTTAAATACTTAGCTCCACAAACTCTGTAAAAACGAGTTGTTGTGCCCTACAAAAAAGGTATATACATATTTTACATAATACAATATCTTAAGGGTCATATTTACAGAAGAAAATCCATTCACAGAAACTGTGAAATTCTGGTTCAGAACGCAGCACCTGGCCTTGGGTTGTCTGCAGTTCATTCTCAAAAGCATTATTGCTCTCCATGTCGGCAAAGGGCGACACCCGCACTCTGAACAACAACCAGGAATGAGGTTCACCACGCCTCAAGACCTCAAGAATATTGCATTTATCCATTACTTTCTAAATAAAGTGCACTCAGCTGCACATTAGCATGTGAAAAATTGCTACTGCTGCAGTTAAATACTGTCATCTCGTTTTCCCTTCTGCAAAGCCATTTGACATCAAGCACAATTCCTGGAGGTGAAGTATTACAGGACATCAAGAGCAGATGAAAATTCTAGTTAGGAAAAAAGCCTAGGACAACCAAGGGTAGGGCGGAAGCGACTCAACACTATCACTAAAGGATGAGAACCCGGAAAGGCCAACGCCACGGGACAGAGGATCAACACACAGAACTGGTAACCCAGTAGTGACGAAAACACGTGAAGGCTGGGACTATGCTCTTCGTCCAAAACTGCAATAAGAGAAACCAGGCATTCTAACTGCTCTTGATTTCCCCAGCATTCTCTGGCCCACCTACATTTATTTGCAAGACTTTGGATAGCCAGGAAGAAAGAAGTGACATAGGAGTCTTGTGATCAGTAACACTCCATACCTCCAGAAGCACATCCCTAAGAGGCAGAATGCCAAAAATATTTCTCTGTTTTGAACACCATGATACAAAGAAGGAAAAAAACAGGTAGATATCGCGCTTCAGCTTAAAATCCAGTCCTGCTCAAATGACGTCACTTGGAATACCCTTGACGGAGATCAAAGCTGGTTCTTTCTTCAAAGCTGGGTGCCTAGATCAATGATCTTTACCCCAGATAATCCTAGTGCAGTGTCATTTGTACAGTGATTTCCTTAGAGGTCTTGGTGTAGAGATGTCAGCAGTATTTCTGTTAGCAACCAGAAGAAACATGAGTAAAACATACGCTTTGCACAACAAAAAGAATCCTATGTCTATACTGATGGCTTGCAACATGGCTCTGACTGATTGATTCAGATTCCTTAGATCCCATATTACCAAAAGTATCTAATGGCCCAATGCCTTCAAACCAAAAGTTTTTTCAATGACTATATATTTAAGTTACACATTCAAGTTAAAAATTTACCTAACACCTTTAGATTACAGTTGGGGGACAACTTTTTGAGAAAGGTCAAGAATAGATCCTGTACCTGATCAGGGCCCATGGGCACGCCCGACAGAGGCAGGGAGTTCATGGTCATCTGTCCCATGGGACCGCTGCTGCCATTCATGTGCACCATGCCATACGCCGCAGGAGTCCCCTGCTGGGCAAACTGCTGCTGGGAAAAGGAGCTGTAAAGAAAGTGTGAAATCACCTCCTGGGTCGTTTTAGTAACCCAGGATATGCACACAGAGACTATCACAATTTAGTCAAATGTCGCTGTACTTAAGCAGAGAACATGAGAGAGAAAACTCCCTGATAGCCTGCCTTCTACTTTTCACAGCTGTCTGTACTCAACACCTCATGGATGTGTGCACTGGAGGAAGGATTCTCAAAATGGATGAGCCAAATAACATTTTCTAATATGAACCCAGATTTTTTTGATCTCTCCATCCAAACAGGCTTGACTAAAAAATGCAGAGATTAATTTCCTGAACTTCTGGCACTAGAATGTGAATGACTTTGGAAGTCCCTGTTCTTTACCTGTTCCTGGCCAGGTTTCCTGATGGCCAGCCCTTCATTTCTGAGGACTGATACATGGGTGCAGTCTGAGGGTGCTGCATCATGGGATTCTGGGAGGGACCCATTCTTGATGACATCATTGCGCTGGGCGGACTAGACACTCGACCAAAGGCTGGATCTGACTGTTGTCCCATCCCTTTAAAAAAGAAAGAAGAAAAAGAAAAAAATCACAATGCTCAAATGCTGCCTCCTTAGAATATCAGCTTTCTATGTTCTTTTTTTTAAATTTTATTTATTTATTTTTTTCCCCCAAAGCCCTGGCAGATAGTTGTATGTCATAGCTGCACATCTTTCTAGTTGCTGTATGTGGGACGCAGCCTCAGCATGGCCAGAGAAGCGGTGCGTCGGTGCGCGCCCGGGATCCGAACCCGGGCCGCCAGCAGCAGAGCGCGCGCACTTAACCGCTAAGCCACAGGGCCGGCCCTCTATGTTCTTTTCTAAATGGCAGGGGAAGGTGATAGTGTGAGATATCAAGTGCTACACGATGCTGCCTGCCAGTTATTCGTGCCTCTCACCAAGATGACAACTAGAGGAACGAGCTTACTACAGAAGCACGCTGTCTAGGTCACTTGAAGGGTTGTCGTATCAATGAGCTTTCTGTACAAAAAGGACTCCAGATCACACTACTCACATCACTCTGTCCCTCTTTCGAGGGCAGAAGAGCTACTGCCCCTGGCTGGCAGGGATGCATCCTAAAATGTAATCTCTCCAGTAGATACCTCCACCCCCAATCCCACCATGTTCCTGGAACCTCTCAAAGGCTGGCCTGAAGAGGGATATGCATTATCATGATTAATAATCTGTCCAAGACACCAAGAAAAAGAACTCAAAAGCCCACATAGTGCATTCCTCTCACTGACTTGATCAAGCATTCAGGGCTTATAGAGTTCCCTCTACTGGGACATACGCAGCAGAGGGGGAAACCTGGGAGTTTCTTCCAAATTAAGATGTGGGGAGCTGAAAAAACAAGACCTGAAAAAAAATACTCAACTATGATAGAACAACTACCTCAATTACAATTACCTGTGCACTGCAGGAGACATTTTAGTTTAGTTATTTTTAATTAATTTCATTTTTCTTGTGAAATAACAAGAGGGAGTAAATAGTATTTTTGTTTTCAATATGCAACAGATCTAGTGAATCTTATGTCCTAGTAATGTTCTTTGGGGAAAACATTCTCACTGTCAGGTTTACCATAATTTGGTGGATAGGGGAACTGCTGGGGTGGCGCTTGTGGCATCATAGGCCCTGTCAAAACCCCATCCATGCTGGGGGAAGCAGTCACGTTAGGGGGCGGGCTGAAGGCCTGGGCTTGCTGCTGCTGCTGCTGCTGCTGCTGCTGCTGCTGCTGCTGCTGCTGCTGCATCATCATCGCCACCCTCTGCTGTCGGAAGTGATGACTCAGCAGCTCCCTGCTGCGCTGGGTGACCATCTGGGCATTAAGAAAACCCTGCTAATACCCAAGAAAGAATGCAATTATACACATACAGCAAGAACCAGCCAATTTCATACATACAGCACCCCGACAATACATTAGGTATCAGAGAGAAAAATCACCCAATGCCTTTCTTTTTTCTGTGTGAGGAAGATCAGCCCTGAGCTAACATCTGATGCCAATCCTTCTCATTTTGCTGAGGAAGACTGGTCCTGGGCTAACATCTGTGCCCATCTTCCTCTACTTTATATGGGATGCCGCCACAGCATGGCTTGACAAGCAGTGCGTCGGTGCACGCTGCGGATCCGAACCTGTGAACCCGGGGCCACCACAGCGGAGTGCACAGACTTAACCGCTGTGCCACCGGGCCAGCCCCCCTAATGCCTTTCTTTATCATTACAAAAAAGGAAAAATGAACAATTCTCATTCTGGTAATGGCTTTCTGGCTTATGGGGGGGGGGGGGGGGTGGCGCACGGGCTGCAGAACAGGGACCTGAAAATTATTTGGGGCTAGGAGACAAAAGCAGACAAGTTGTCAAGCTTTAACATAGTCAGAAACATTCCTCAAAGTGAGAGACCATTTAGGGGTAGAATTAGAGGACAAACTTTTCAGAAACTATGAAATAAAACTACAAGAAGAAAAAGAGCAGGAATGGGGTAGGGGGGCAGGCAGCGGGGTTTGAAACAAGAAGGAAACCAAAGAAAAAGATGGAGTCATACTCAGAAAAGCAGAAAGCCACCTCACAAGGTCTTATAGTCTCTTAAAACCTTCTGAAAGAAGGGGTGGAGGGTGAGGAGAAGCTTTCTGGGGGTTAAGGAGGGGACATGATCAGAGCACTGGATACAGAAGCTGACTGGGCTCTACCAGCTGGGAGAGGTCATCTCCAAAAAGCAAACTTCTATTATCTTTTTGGAGGGCATCCTAGTTTGGCTTACACAGGATGTCTGATTATCAAGAAAATGCAGATATCAGTACCTCCAAGTAGGGCTAAGACAGTGAAAACTGGGCATTTCAGTGTTTGTTCTTTTAACAATAATTATGAACGATATTTCCAACCACAGTAAAGGGTTTTCGTGTAGTCATCATCTGCCTCGTGCACATTAAGAAAATACCTTAATACAGTCTTCACCTGGGGCTGGAGGTAGAGAAAACTTTAATGTCATCCCTCCCACCTTGGGAAACAGGTCATCTCAGAAGTTATCACTGAGAGTAGGATTATGTATTATTTATTTTCTTCTTTATACTTCTAATAATTTCAAATTTTACCTAGTGAGCATGTGATTTCATAATCCAGGAACAGAGAAATGTTTACAGATTTATTATTTTAAATTCCTAAAAAGTAAGTGATAGCTGTTTTCACAACACAGCAATTGATCACAAAGGGAATTAATTTAAAAAACACAAATCAGTGGTTTTAATAAAAGGACCTCTCCTCCTCTGATTCTTCCTAGTCACCAGCAGAAGAGAAGAATGGAAAAGGAACTGTGATGGGACCAGGGGATGGTTTCTTACACAAGAAATGTGGAATTACTTTATTTGTTTAACAAACATTTACTGAGAGCCAACCATAGGCCAGGCCCTGTGCTGAGCACACGGCAGGGAACATGGAGACTTGCTCTTCTCACCTGGGAGTTTACCTGGGGCTGCATCATGGGCCTCATCACCGCCGCACCACCAGCAGTGGGGTTTTCCATTTTCATTTCAAGTGCCTGACGGCTCTGATTCAAAAACTGAGGAGAGACAAGTTGGTTAGGATGCAAGGGGAGCGTGTTAATGTGCCCCAAATAGCCCTCCAAATCCTCAGCACCACCCAGCAAGGAAGGTCAAGATGGCATCTCCAAACCCATTAACCTGGTTAAATCACAGCTAAGCTGAACGGATACACTTTCACACTTCAAGAAAGTTCATGCTGCAAAGTCCTTGGCTAGCATATGATGCTTTATTGTCTGGCATCAGGAGGAAAAGTAAAAGTGCAATTTTACAGCTTAAAGAATATCTTCAAAGGACTGGAGGAAATCAAAGGATTTATAAAGTCAGATTTTCTCTGGGATTATTTTGGCCATTAGGGAAATAGCTGTAACTTGATCAGAGTAACACTGAATAAGCCACCTATTCTGTTGCCTTTTCCTATGCAACTTTTAGTGGAAAGAAATGGTAGAAAGTAAAATGATACCATGAACACATTAACACAGCTTTCCAGAAGAGTTTCTGGCTTGCTGGATTCTAAACTCGCTCACTCTTCTGCTTACATGGTTCAGTTCTGCCACATTTAATAACTCAGCACAGCTAAGACACAATATAAATAATTATATTTTAAAAGATTTGTTGGGGATTATGAAAACAATGAAAAAAATAGAAGTCTTACCTTAGAATATTAAGAGAGTTCAAGTTTTATAAAACATCTAGAAAGCAGAGGTTCCATAAAAAGAATGCTCAAATCAATAAGGTTTCAATACTTGGTTATTAATATTAAGGACTTTGTAAAAAATAGAAGTTATCTACCTCTAAGACTACGAAGTCATCAAGAAAGATTTTTCTCTTCTGCCCCAAGAGCAATCCTCTCTGACTTCTATTTTTTAACCTGTACAATAGAATATCCTTATAGAAAGGTATCCAGCTCTAGCAGGACCACTCCCTAATAAAGAACCACCTGTACAAATAAAATGTTAGACCAAAGTGAAAACAAAAGGAATCTGTTTAGTTGACGAGGAATACAGAACCAGTGGCAAGAGCTCTGAAGAACACAGTCTGACAATAAATTAGAGAAGAGCAGGCCAAGGGAAAGCCACTTTGGGCCAAGGCAGAGCATGAGGCTGGTTACCTGCTGGCCCTGTAGCCTCTGCTGAAGCTGCATTCTGAGTTGCTTGGGGGTGTTTGTCCGGGGTCTCATGAGGTTGGCCCTTGGGTGCATTCCTTGGAGAGGAAAACTGCCTTGCTGGTTCATCTGATTCATCATAGAGTTAAAAGATGGTGATTGTCCCTGAAGATTAAAGCCCCCTTGCATTGGAGGCCCCTGTGCCGGATATGTCTGCCCATATAACGCTGCCTTCTGATCCATCATTACTGCCGCCTCTTGACCTTGAAAAGCATCCTGTTTGGGCTCCAAAGCTTGTCCCTTAAACATCAAACACATAAATGAACAGTGAAGTCGAAGTCATCTGAGAAAGCAACAGAAATCAAATGCTCTAAAGGTGAAAAATAAAAGTCAATATATGTGAACAATGACGCTGCAGAATTTCAAAAGCAAAATCAAGTTCATTGTCTGAAGTTCCATGAGAACACAGACCACGCCCCATCTTTTCACAGCTGTGTCCTCGTACCTAGCACAAGGTCTCACACAGATAGACACTCATATTTTCTGAGCCAAATATCTACAAAGCATTGAGTACCAGAAGAAACACTATTTGTTTCAGACCAGATTTCTGTACCAACATGGACCTCCCATGCCAAGTATAAAATAAATCAATTAAAATCATTGTGATCAATGAATTCTCATGTTATCTGTACAATTTTTTTTTTTTTTTTGGTGAGGAACATTAGCCCTGAGCTAACATCCAATGCCAATCGTCCTCTTTTTGCTAAGGAAGATGGACCCTGGGCTAACATCTGTGCCCATCTTCCTCTACTTTATATGGGATGCCACCACAGTATGGCTTGACAAGCGGTGCATCGGTGCACGCCCGGGATCCGAACCTGCGAACCCCGGGCCGCCGAAGCGGAGCATGTGCACTTAACCCCTGTGCCACCGGGCCAGCCCCTAAAGAATGTTTTTGAAGGAGCCAAGAGGTGATTTTGGTAGAGACAGGTAAATCAAGAAAAGTGATACTCCCTGACATGTATATGCCAGTTGAACAAAACCTAAAGGTGGTCATCCACTACTATTTGTACATGGTGAGGGGGACCACATTCATTCAACAAGTATTTAAGTGCCTGTCACGTGCCAGTCATCACTTCTCCACATGCTAAGAATGTATACAAAATAATGTCCAAGGGGTGACGGAAAAAGTAGTAAAAATAAATATTCTGAAGGAGGGAAGAGCCTGTCATGCTAAGACGAGAGGGTGTGGGTCAGGTACTGCACCCACCTTTATCTTCTTATCCATGGCACAGAACGCCAAGTGTGCAGTCAACAGCCGGGTCAACTCTCGCCTTAAAGCATACTTCACCCCACTGTGACTGTGACACCACTCTCAATGTTCTCCCACCTCAATGACTTCTCCTTGGAAGAAGGTTAAGAGTTCACCAGGATTCAGTCCTAGGCCACACCTTCTTTTCTCGCACTACATTTCTACTTTGATGTTCTCACCCACTAGTGACAACTGCCAAATTTTTGTCTCTAGCTCAAATGTCTCTGAACTCTAATTCTGCTTATGCAAATGTCTACTTAACATCTTTACCTGGATGTCTCAGGTATCTCAAACTTAACATGTAGAAAACAGAAGTCATGATCCCCAAAAGCCCCTCCCTGAGAAAAACCTGATTCTCCTCCAGTCTTCCCTATATGGCAATACATGGCAACACCATTCACCCAGAACTAAAAGCTAGCAATCTAGATTCTTCACATTCTCCCTTTCCAAGTGTGCGCATGCATGCACGTGCACACACGGTCCACCAAGTCCGATCCGTTTTTCTTCCATGACACATTGTGTATCCCTCCTTTCTTTCCATTCCATGGCCACGACCCTCCCAAGACACTTCTTGGACTCTTGCAGTAACTGGCAACTGTGCCTCTACTTTGCCCATCATACCAATGCCCTTCTCCAGACAGCAATGAGACACCTTTAGAAAGTAAATCACACCTTAAGTTTAAACACGACAGACTGATTGCACATGTTCACCTCCTTTCTCTTGCTAACCCTACTAAACTAACAGCAAAGACTTAAAATTAGTATTTAACCACAAAACAATGAGAATAAGGAAGGCAACCAGATCCAATATTTCGAAAGGTATCTGGAAGACAGAAAGTGAAGAGAGGAGTAACCAACTCTACAGAGCAGAGAAACTGAGACCTATCTGCCTGCAGAGGGAAACACACAAGAATCAAGCAATGAGAGACTCCACTGGCGACGGCAGAGGGTCAGGCAGAGTGCTCACACAGGGGTTGGTTAGGAGTCTGAGTACAGAGCAGGGGAGCAACTACCTCCCTGCCCTCAGCCTGCTCCCCAATTCCATAGACTCAAGTGGCTGTACTCCCCCGAAGGAGTACCTACTCCCCCAAGGGCCTTGGTTAGGGACACCAAGTGCAGCAGAGGGCATGAACAGGGCAGAGGCTGAAAACAGGAAATCTTGTCTATATTTATAATTTCTAATAAAATTTTATATAATTTTATATCTTAACACTATGTGATCATCAACTTGCCTCCCCACCCAAGCTCCAAAAATGCAACCAGGTAATAAAAAATTGCCAGGCAAAAAGCGGGGGACTCCTCTCCAGAAAAGCTGTACTGAGGGGGGTGAGGGGACACGACTCCACATGCTGCAATTGGGGAAGTCCTGAAATAAAAAGGCCAGCCCCAGTCTCCCCACCCCCACCCTGCCCATCACTTCCAGTGAAGAAAACTGATCTTGCTTTTTAATACATTGTTCTTAAATATATATAGTCAAGGATCACCAGATATTTGGTGATGAAAGCTTCCAACACGAAAGTGACTCAAACAGATAAAAAGTAACTTAAAGAAAAATAGAGAAGATAAGAAAACACAGAATCACTATAACACTCACATCAACAGACATCCCAGAAAGAAAGATCAGAAAAACAGATAAAATTATTAAAGAAATGGTACAAGAAAATGCCCCCAAACCAAAGGGGATATCAGTGCATCTAATATTCAGCAGAATGAATGAAACAACACCCATGCCAAGACGGGGCACCACGAAATTTCAGAGAGAAGTTCCCGAACAATTCCAACGAGAATAAATGGGTCACACACAAAAGAACAGGAACCAGACTGGAATCTGAGTCAGCGGCAACACTGGATGCCAGAAAACTATGGAACAATTCTCTCAAAATTCTAAGAGGAAATTATTTTCAACCTAGAACTTAATACACAGCCAAACACGGGGGAAGGATGGAATGAAGATATTTTCAGACACATAATGACCAAAACATTATACCTCATGCAGTAGGGCCGGAGAAGTTAACAGCAATTGTGTTTCAGCAAAACAAAGATGTAAATCAAGAAAGAAAACAGCCTGGGGTTCAGGACACTGAGGATCCAACATAGGAGAAGAGGGACAATGACTGACTTCTAGACCTGCCTCACAGGACAGAGTAAAACAGAGGGGCAGAGAACTCAAGAGGGAGGGAACGAACTGATGGATTATCCAGTGTGTCTAAACACATGGAGAAAAAAACTAAGAGAAATTTTATAGTTCTGTTGAAGTATCTGGGGAGAACTAGCAGTTAAGTGTAGAAAACAAAGCAAATAGAAAGAGAAGGCAATTAACTCCAAACAAACAAACCAAAAACAAAAACCTATACAAACTATACCTGGCCCAGCAATGAGCCAAAATAATGTAAGTACTTACTGACCACCTATTTAACAACAAAAGACATAATTACACTGGGCGTACAGAGAAAGCACGTGCCCGTGTGTATGCAGTGGGTATGGGTATGATTGTGCACATTGGAGGAAGAGAGGGTAAATACAGATCAACAATTTCTTATCCAAAATTCCAAAAAAGCTCTAAAAAAACTAACAATTTTTCATTAACACCAAATGTATGTAACAGCAAAACCTGACCTAATCTTACATGAAGCAATGCAAAATCTCTACGTATCCCACTTAGCGTGACTATTTACGTATTTTGCTGTAGACGTATTAGCATGTTTGATCACAGGCTACTGCTCAGAACTGCACCAGGGGTATTGTGGAATATATGGTAAATATGCATCATTTTACCTTTCTAAAATCCAAAAATTCCCAAATTCCAAAGCATATCTGATCCCAAGGTGCTTAGACAAGGGACTATGAATACACAGTCAACTATCATATCAGGAAATTAATAGATACAGACTGAAGTTGATAAAGAAATAGCTTCATAAGCATATTACTTAGAAATATTACCAAAACAAAGAGCTGAGTTTCACTATCTCTGAGTGGGGCAAGTGTCTACGCTTCTTCAATAAGTATATTTTCATATCATTTTATTTTTAAGTTATAAACAGGTTACTATGCTAAAAATAAAAATTAATTATAACAAAAAAGGAAAGCAGGTCTCATCACTATCCTGCTTAAAATCTTTCATGGCTTCCCAATGGAGTAGAAAAATTCCAGACTCCTTAAGATGGCTTTGTGGAACCAAAACTCTATTTACCTCTCCAATCCCTCTCTGCTCTTGCTGCCTTTCAGTCACTTACGAGAACCCCCAAACTCTTTCCCACCTAAGGACCACTGAGTTAGCTGTACCTCTTCTGGAACGTTCTTCCCCTAGCTTTTCCCATAGCTGGCTCTTTCTCATCTTTCAAGTGTCGGCTTATATGTCAACTCCCCAGAAAACATTTTCCTGACCATTCAAGTCCAGTCCCCAGTTATTCTTTATCTCATCATCTTGAATGTAAAAACACAAACATTTTTTTTTATATAATTTCATTTATTTATTTTTTTCCCCACAAAGCCCCAGTAGATAGTTGTATGTCATAGCTGCACATCCTTCTAGTTGCTGTATGTGGGACGCGGCCTCAGCATGGCCAGAGAAGCAGTGCGTCGGTGCGCGCCCGGGATCCGAACCCGGGCCGCCAGCAGCAGAGTGCGTGCACTCAACCGCTAAGCCACAGGGCCGGCCCAGAAAACACAAACATTTTTAAACTAAAGAACAAAACTACAAACAAGCCCCAACTAAAAAGAAACTGGGAAAACTATTTTGTAACATATTAGACTAGTTAATAGTCATTCTTCAAATCGCAGCTCAGACACGAGTTTTGTAGAGAAAATATTTGATCCCCCACCCTAAGAAAAGGTCCCTGTATGGTACAGTCTCATAGCATCACATGCCCTTCCTCATAACCTCTGTTACACCACGCCTACTTCTATCTGTGTGGTCCCTTGCCTGATGTTTGCCTTGCCCAGTGGGATGTGAGCTCTGGGAGCAGGAACTAATGTGTTCACTATTGCTACTCAGCTTCTAATAAAAGACTGATTCTGATACAGAAGACAAATTATTTGTTAAATGAAGGAATCAACACATAAATCAGTAACTAAACATAAAGGACTGCTGCAATCAACAAAATAAAAACCCCATCAGAAATCTATTAAAAAACACATCTAAATGGCCAAAAAACACAAAATATGTTCAGTCTTACAATCAACAAAATACAATTTAAAACAAGTATCTTTGCTGCCCATCAGACTGGAAAAGATTTAAAGGAATGATCACACTGAGTATTTGCTTTGTCACTTGCTCATCCACACTGTGTGTGTTCTTTTGTCTACATGGGCCACAGCAGCTCAGAGCTTGTGAGGGTGAGGAACTCAAATCGTCGCCCTCCACTGTGGAAAAGCAGCTCTATGATTTTTCAGGAAAACAACCTGAAAATATGTAGCAAAATCTCTAAAATATGTATCCCCTCTAGCCCAATCATCCTTTCTCTTGGACTGCATCTAAGAAAACAGACTAAGTGAACAAGATGTGAGTAATTCATAGAATTCTTTACAATAAAGAATACTTAGGAACAATTTAAATTTTCATCAGTAGAGAATTGGTTAAATAAATTGTGTTCAATATGATACTATTTGACCATTAAAATTAAAGCTGTATATATTAAACAGAAAAAGATGGCGATGATGATTTTTGTAAAGTAAAACAGGTTACAAAAGTGTTTCAGTCCACTCTTTTTTTTTTTAAGATATACTCAAAAGTTACTGATAATTTTTTGTGCCAGAATTATAGAAGATTTTTAACATTTTTTTAATACACACTTTTATGTATTAAAAGTATGTAGGCAGTTCAAGCTTCTTGGTCTCTGTGTGACCCACACATCACTCTTCAGTGATGTGTGGGTCACACAGAGCCAGGTTACACACCACTCTTCAGTGCCAGGGTCACATGTGACTGATACCCCTGGAGGTATACATCATCACTGCTCTGTTTCCCAGCCACCCATTAAAAAGTTCTGTGACAGCGTGTGCCATGTTGTAGCATAATTCCTTGTGTACACATTTGTCTCCCCAACAAGGACTAAGAAATCCCTGAGGATCTCTCCTGCTTATTGTTGAATGCACAGACCTATACAGTGCCCCCACACACAAATCCTTTAAATGAGAACAGCCAATGCAAATGTATGTTTCAAAAACACATATTTGTGAATGGCATATTCACAAATAAGGTTGCATAGGTAAAGTCAGCCCAGCCTCCATATCCACAGGTTTCACATCTGTGGACTCAACCAACCGTGGATCAAAAGGCCTACGACAGTTGCGTCTGTACAGAACATGTACAGACATTTTTCCTTGTCATTATTCCCTAAACAATGCAGTACAACAACAATTTGTATAGCATTTACATTGTATTAGGTATTATAAGTAATCTAGAGATGATTTAAACTATATAGGAGGATGTGTGGATTATACGCAAATACTACGCCATTTTATATGAGGGACTTGAGAAGGAGCAGATTTGGGTATCCCCGGGGGTCCTGGAACCAATCCCCCGTGGTTACTGAGTGACGACTGTAACTGGGAATAGGAAATGACAGTGAGATGTTCACAGACTTACCACTGCAAATGGGGTTTAACATAAAAAATGTTTGCCTCCTCAGAGTATATACTGGTTGGCTAGATAGTAGAGAGAGGTAATTATAAAAATGAGAACTATTAACATAAGTAAAAAGAAGCATTTTAAAAACTATAGTAGTTTTATCAGATCATTTCTATGCTTGCCTAAAATCTGACATCTTTATAAAATAACAGGTTGCTGAAAGTGATAACACAATTATAAAAGCATATTTTCTAAATTTAATGCTGGTATCCATGAATGTAGTGATGTAACTGAAGTAACAGGAAACACACACACAGAGGCATTCTTCTGCATGGCTTCAGGGATGTACACTCACACGCACACTTCTATACCCATGTTAATGCTACCTACTTGATTTACAAGTTCAGGGATGCCCAGAGCTCTGTCAATTTCTTCCAGGCCCGTGGCATCCGTGTTGCTCAGGAGAGTGTGCAGCTGGTCCAGCAATGCTCTTTCATCACTCTGGCCTTCTAGGTTAGAAGGTGGCCCAAGGAGATCATCTAGGGAACTCCTAAGAAGTGGCCTAAAAAGAGACTTGCAATCAATCTCAATGATGCTTTTCCTCTTGGGAAAAAAAAGTCACAGTAACCATGCACAATATTTTTAATATGCCATAATAACTCGAATACTACACGTATAATAATAAACCAACTGAGCAGCAGCAGAGAAGAGCAAATGGCATCAATTTAAATTTAAGGCCCGTCATTTGAAACCCCACCAGGCCACCTGCGACTACCCTAGCTAGACCACCAAAACGTAACTGCTAGACCTGTAGGCATTTGGGGGATAACAGAGATTGGTGGGGGAGAGGGGAGTAATGACTGGGATGGAAGAGGGTGCTGTTTTCAAGACCCTACAAGAATAGAGGTGGTAGTAGTTGCAGAAATCAACAAAAGAACAGAAAAAGGGATAGAAATGTTGAACTACCAATGAACTGAGCCTGGGAACCGCCAAGTAACTTTTTGTTATACTTGGCCCACAGAGCTCATGTACTGACAAGTATAATACAACTCCACATACCCACAGCAAGGTGCCACAGTTCTCCAACACATTAAAGGGGCATGGAGCTAGACATCTATCCTGCCTCAGAAAAATTCTGTGATGAAACTATTTGTTCTCTACTGGGTAGAGAAGTACCCAGTTAATAAACTCACGTAGTTACATCACTGTCTACTCAACAAATCAGTTCATTTTTTCTTTGCTAATTTATTGTAGAATTCAAGTTAGAATTAACATTGACAGATGGCCTCTTTCAGGCAAGTGAGTTACTGACCAAGATAAATAAAAATGAAATACAGACATAATCCACAATCTTTCTTTCACAAAAATAAAGGGCTATAGTTCACTTTCATCATCATGCCTGAAATGTTTTAAAGAATTTTAGAAAAGAATTATCCAATCCTTAAAAATGAATTCTCCAGAAAAAGCCTAAACTGAGGTTTACTGTCTGAATGTCATTTATCTTGTCAAACTGGTGCTAATTTATCCCCCTACTCATGGAGGAGGATTAGTACATTACGAGAGACAACAACCGCCTCACAGAAGAGTCTCAAGTTTGACCACAACGGTCTTGAGCACTGAACAACACAGTTCTGTCTCCTCCCTTTCCCGTGAATGCCACTGCTTGCTGCCTCAGCCTCGCTTTACACACAATTATCTGAGAAGAGCCTGGATGACAACAAAGTACTTCAATTACAGAGTTTTTCTCATTCTCTTTCAGAAAGAGAATTTGTTCCTGTGCTGTGACCCTTTTCTAGATTATCCGATGCTAACATTTTCTACAGAGTCATATAATAAAGCCCCACCTATTTTGTGTCCCATGAGGACCTTGTTCCACAGACAACATGCCATCTGGCCAGGAACCTGGCTGGGTAGACGGTGCTGCTTGGCCATAAGGACTGATCCCCATTCCCATGGGAATCTCACCAGGCCCTGAGAGATCAAAAAGAAAAGAATAAATTTTCAAGTAAGGCAATAGCAAAAATTACTCTAAAACATCTCATTTTCTTTTTTTATGAAGGGGATGCTTACGCATTTGAAGCATCTGCTGCTGCTGTTGCTGCTGCTGTGGCTGCAACATTGGTCTCGCACCTGGGATGCTATTGGAACGAAGAGGCAAGGTGGGCATTGCGGCACCCACTGCAGCTCTGGGTAAAGAAGCATTATAATCTGCTCCCGGTCTTCCCATGGAATTTGAACTCATAGGTTCCATCCTGCTGGCCTTTGAGTTTGGTAAGCCCCATTCTCCTGAAGAAGGAGTCTGATTCACAGTCACATTTCTGTTTGGTCCACCTAAAACAGGTAGAAATGATAGTGTCTTTTCCATATTATAATGAAATCCTTCTTACATAGGTACAGTCATTATAAACAGCATTGGCCTTCACAAAAAAATGCTTTGCCATCCTAATAGGGCTAGCCAACTATGAAGACATTTTGGTAGGCCACTATTGCCATGTGTTCATTACAGGGTAGAAAATGTCTTAGACCAAAAGCTTCCTTAAGAGTTTAAATAACTAAGACATGGAATAAATGGAGGATACTCATGAAAGAAACATTATGCTACTGTTATTCAAAACTCTATTACTTAATCCCAGTTACTTAAATGGCTTTATGTATTTTAAATTTACTTTTCCCAAAAGAAATTTTTAATCATAAATACTAACTAGAAATAACATACCCATATTTGAGCCATAACTTTCCTGACTATCCATCATTCTTGGATTCCCACTCAACATGGGTTGCTTTGGTAACATGGGGAAAGCACTGATATTCTTTACTGGAGGACTTGAGCCAACGGAAACAGGGCTATCTAGAGACACTGCTCGGTTATATGGAGGACGAATGGACTGCACCAACTGTGGACTCCTCAAACCTGCTGGAAACATAGAAGCACAATATATAAATATCCTCTGATGATTCAATACATAAATAATCAAGTACAAGACACAAATGCTAATACTATCCACCCAAGAATGTCTTTCTTAATAAAACAAACACTGTCTTGCTTTACAAAATAAACACTAAGCACTAACAAAAAAAGCCTCATATTCCAAATAAAGTAGAAACAAGAGTCTCAGTGTTGGCTGAAGTATTGGGTACTGTTCTGTAGCCTGATATGGTCATTCATATTCTGTTTCACTTAATATTGAAAATTTACCAGTGTTTCAAATTCCTGGAGGTTCTTCCATATGCATACTTATTAAGTGGCTTGTCTGTTTTTAGAGAAATTTCACAATTAAATGTAACCAGGTAAGCTGCCTTCTAATCAAACAAGGAATGAAAGATAAAATTTCCTCCTAACCTTTTTCTTTTTCCAGTCTACTCAACTGATCTGACTATCCATTTCAGTTTAGAAAATATTGTCAATGAAAATGAATAACCACCATTTCAGATAATTGTGAATTATTCTTTTTCAATTGATACATACAATATATCATTGTTAATGAATGAGGAAACATATAGCTATAGGAGAGAGGTTAGGTAAGAACCAGCAAACACCAAAGAAGAAAACTCTCATAGCTAAATGACAAGATTCCGTAAGTGTCACAGGACAGGTTTTGATCTACAGTTTTAGCGCTTTTTTATCCAATTCTCTTTGCCTAAGAAAAATATATGCCCTAATACCTACTACTCATCTGGAGCAACCAAAGATGAACATTTTCCTGTAGGTCCCATGATTATTGGCATCATATTAGTTAGAAATGGGAAATTTTAAAAAAACAGGAAAATGTCCAAAAAACTTTTTAAAACACATACATTATAAATTAGCAGAAGAAACTGAGAGGCAGAGTATGTGTTTTGAAGTTATAAATGCTAGTTAGATCCTAGTCTCAGTGTAAGAGTACATACAAGTATGCAGAAAAGTTTAAAAGGCAGCAAGAATAAAACCTCGTTCTTTCTTACCCAGAGAATTAGTTCCTTGAAACATCTGTTGCTTGGTTCCCAGATTACTACCATTTGTGGATATGGAATTATTGTAAAAGTCAGAACTAGCCAGATCACCAAGAATAGCATCTAAATTATCCAAGTCTCCAGATCCCTGAAAATAAAATTTTAAAAATTAACCTGTGTATATTCCTAGATACATAGGTATAAACATATTCATCAGAATAAAACCGATGAAACTGGAACAAGTAAAACACACTAGTTACCTGAAATGATAATGTCCAACTTGAAGGCTGGCTTATTATGACACCTGTCCCTAATCTTCCTTGAAAGTAAGAACAGTTTAAACTACTGAGATAAATCCTTGAGTGTGGAGGTGCTTTCAAAACGGCATTTTTTAATTTACACTAGAAGTTTAACTCTCAAACTGTAGGATATTTTCCAGCTAACATTAGTCAGGATTATTAGCTGACAGAGATGTCTGCCTAGATGTCTGCACATATCTTCTGAAAACAAGTATGATTAATAATAAAAGCAGTAAGCTGATGTTCAACAAGATATTCATAGGCATGCTTTAAAAAGAGATTTTGGTCAATAAATTTGGAGAACACTAGGTTAAACAAAGTTAAACAGACAACTTAACAGTAAGACTTCTTCAAGACACTAATTTTTTCAGGTGCATATTAACGTTTCCCAGAATAGTGTTCCTCAAGTGGAGTTTGGGAAATGCTTATACAGAACACAATCGTGTACATGGAAAGTGGATTTCAGGTAAAAAATGAAAATTTTGTTGCTTAATACAAAAGTGTTTTTTCCCTCTTTCTTTCCACCATGCCCTTAATAACCCAATCTGCTCATTCCAATAATAAACACCTCCACGGAAAATTTCAAATTGGCTTCTAATGAGTTATAGTCACATTTTAAAACACATACATCTGATATTTCTAAATTGCATCATAATACACTTTACTGATGCCCAAAAGAATTACAAAGAAATCATAGCTCAAGACTAACTGCCATTAAATAAACCTAAAATAGAAGAATTGTGTATTAACACATTGTCTTTCTAACACAGAAATGCAATGATGAAGCACAATGACTAAGCTGGAATATATAGCAAACAAATTACCTCTTCATTTGTTTCTGTCTTAATTTTAGAGTCTTTCTCTTGACTTGAGCTAGGAACGGTGGAGCTGCTGCACTGACTCATCTTACTGTCCACTCCTTCCACTTTGGGCTGTAGCTCTTTAGAGAGTGTATCGCTAGGATCGTCCCTGTCCAGCAGATATCTAAGCAGTGCATTATTTTCCTTCTTCTTAGGACTTAGTTGCTCCTGCTTGACATTTCCTTCCACACAAGATGTTGTACTACTGGTGTCTTTCCCAGTGGCTTCTGCAGTAATCTTGGCAACCTCAGCTGGTGAATTCCCATTTTGCAGCAACTTGTGCAAAATCCGGTGCTTCTCCTGTAGCAGTGACCCATGCAGACTGGATGTGGAGGACACTCCTCCAGATGTTGAAGAGGAGACCCCGGAGGGGCTGGTGACACTAACAGAAGCGTCTTTACAACTTGAATCCAGGGGGGAGTTGGTCAAGGAGGAATGGCCCCGGTCATCAGAAGAACAGGTAAGTAACTGCAGTAATTTTTTATGACCTTTGCTTTCTAGAGGACCCCTTTGATTCTCTGACCCTTCCACACTGCTCTCTTTACTTTCTTTGTCATTGAGGTGATCTCTGCTATTTGACTGACACATTGAACTCTCCACTGGATTCTGGTCACAATATAAGCCTAGGGGACTCTTGGAATCCTGACTGTTCACTTTACTTGGTTGGGTTATACTCATATTGGGCGAGTTATCTAATTTGGGGCCTGGTGAAGACAGAGTAGATAAAAGAGAAGTCCCCACGCCCTCACTGATAGCTTGAAGAGCACTGAGAGAGCTGCTAGAAAAGCTGTGGCTCCCGGTATTGCCAGAAGATCCCATGGGAGAGTGTACACCTGGATTTGGAGAAAAATTCAGAAAAGAATTAGACTATCAGATGCTATAACAAAACAGCACTTAGCTCTTCAAAGTTTCTGTTATAAAATGAATTAACTTTACAAGAATTACAGTGGTATGGAGAAGAATTACTGAAAAAGGAAAAACAAAGATAAGGAAATGCCAACACAAATACCTGCAACAGGAGAAAACTGATGTGAAGTCATCTTTGGACTCCCGCGATTACGAGGAGAAATCATGATATTCTGCTGGTTGGAGACAAGGCCAGGACTCCCATGTGGGGGGCTACTCATGTTGAGACCATAGTTGTTGTTCTGGTAGGAAGATGGTGACTGCATGCCTGGCCCGGGGTTCACTGAAGCTATGCTACTGGAAGCCCCATACCTAGCTCCACTCAACTGTCCTGTGGTGCTGGGTTCAGCCAAGCCATAGGTCCTGCTGCTCAGCATCTGTAAGCCTTGGTTTGGCGACATGCTCATGCCGCCTACCGAACTATTGCATCCAGCTGCTGGAGGTCTAATGCCTTGTCCAACAGGATTTGGGTTTGGTCTATACCCGTTCTGCTCCCTGTAAAGAAACAGAACACCAAACTTTTACTAAAAACTTACAGGCATGCATTGAAGCCCCGAATCAGATTTTTCAAAAAAGATTAAGTGCGTGCCCAGGAACTTAACTTCTTAGGCACCATTCCAATACCTAGTGACAATAACAATCTAGATATTGATCATTTGTTAACCTAACAACATACTTTTTAACAAGCCACAGAATCAATGAGTGATACCACCACAGCACTGTGAAGGGCCAAAAGCCACATTAACTGCAATCTCAGCAGGGCTTTACAGGAGTTGCTATATATCTAGAGGTTAACCTGGAGGTGCTTGTAAATTACTCCAGATAATTAACAGATGAATATTCTGCTCCTTTATGTGTTTCTCATTTACCATTAGCAACAACAAGAGCAACTATCCTTTATTCCTAAAGTCTACCTTCAAATTTTAAATCAATGTAATGTTATGTATCATTAGAAATTAAAAGGTAACAGAAGTAGTCAGATTTTATACGCTCTTTAACCCACTACTAGCCTTCTCATCCCCCAGCTTTCCTAGAATTATTTAATGAACAAATCCTCATTTTCACATAAAAATATAACCTTAAAATATATAATCCAGGAATCTAAACTCACTTCAGCAAATCCAACAATGTTCCTGCTTTTTCTCTTGTTAAAATTTCTCCCTTTTTACATTAATAAGGAAGCATTTTGAGAAAACTGCTGCATTTAATATGAGAATACAGTACCTCTGAAGAAAGTGGGTTGAGACAAAACCATGACGGTCATTTGTTACGGGATTTCGGAAGAGTTTGCTTTTTGTTTGTGCAGTCACTATAGTTCCATCAGCCAAAGAGAATCGATACACTGGGGTTTCAGCATGACCATGGATATAAGCTGTTGGGGAAAATATCCCATGATTAGTAACTACAATTGGCAAAACAAATACATATAGGAGAGGAGAGAAAGGAAACACTCTTCAAGTCCAGCATTTTCAAAATCCAGTGAAAAACTGGGCCGACACCAAAGTATGAACAGGCTAACCTACGAATGTTCAAGAATCATTTTCCTACCCCACACGCACAAAAACAACAACAGCAGTCATGTATATACTTAGCGCTTTATAGCATTCCAAACAAAATGACAAACAAGATCAAGAATCAACCTCGAAATTCTTTACCTTCTTGATAGTGACGTTTCTGGGACCATGACTGCCCATCATTAAGACTAAAAAATCTCTGGATACATCTTCGGATTATATCTTCAAAGCCGGGCCTCATGGAGGATCTCAGTGAATTTGTATCTATAGTGACAACTTTTCCTATTAAACAGAAAATAAAGATTGAAATCCGACCCAGAAGTATTTACTGGTTGCATACTGCATGGCTTAGCAATGAAGAATAAAATAAAGACACTAAATCTCTATTCCACTTTCTCTGGCACAAATTTCTGCTATATCCAGAGCTGTTCTTCTTAAGGACACAGTCCTGCAGGATACTCTCACATTAAATGTTCTGCTATATAGACTTAAGAGTGTTATCACACAACTCCTTTTACTTTTTGCATGTTCAGAATATAATGCATCAAGATAACCTTAGGTTCATTTTCATTTAAAAGAAAAAAATAACATCTACCAGTAAAATTGTTCATCTGAAGAGATTATTCTGTCCCTGCAACTATGAAGCAAGAGAAAATACCTACCTAAACAGCTAGCAAGGACAATTCTTTCTGTCTGAGAGGTGAGTGCATTTTTGGACACTTAAAATCTAAACTAGGAAGGTTAACCCAAGTATGTGGAATACTGATTTCCACAAGTATGGAAGTTTCTGACAACTTTTGCTTTAACAACAAATATACCAGAGAGATGAAATATATACAAAAATGTTATGAAATTAAAGGTTTCATGAAGATAGTCCTTAAAAAATGACTAAGCCTTTTCACTTTCTAAGCAGCAACAGGGCAGTTAGCAAAAACAAACACCTTACAAAAAGTGGGAAAAAGAGAACCAAGAAGAAAGTGGTTGATGCGTTTTTAAAGAAAGGCTGGTCTGTCGTGAGAGCACCAGCTGTGTCCAGTATAAGAAATACTGGGAAACACTAGTCACAAGGACTCAAGGAACTAAAATCGCCTCTGATGGTCTCAGGTGTTATGCTTTTAAAATGAGACTTGCTGATCTGCAGAATGCTGAAGTTGCATTTAGAAAATTCAAAATAATTAGTGATGATGTCCAGGGCAGAAACCATGTGATCAACATCCATGACATGGATTTTTGTGACAAAATATGCTCCATGGTCAAACATGTCAGACTATGATTGAAGCTCATGTTGATGTCAAGACTACCAATAGTTGTTTTTGTCTGTTCTGCATAGGTTTTACTGAAAAATGCAATACTCAGATCCAAATGAGTTCTTATACTTAGCACCAACAGGTCCACCAAATCCAGAAGTTAATGGAAATCATGATCCAAGAGGTATAGACAAATGACTTTAAAGAAGTGGTCAATAATTTGATTCCAGACAGATTGGGAAAAATACAGAAAAAGCTTGTTAATCTATTTATCCTCTCTATGATGTGTTTGTGAGAAAAGTAATAATGCCGAAGAAAATCAAGTTTGGACTGGGAAAACTCATGGAACTTCATGGTGCAAGACAGTTCTGGAAAAACTACTGGGGATGAGAAAGATACTAATGTTGGAGAGCTGATGGATATGAGCCACCACTCCAAGAATCTATCTAAAACTCAGATCTTAAAGGCTAACAAATAAAAAAATCTTATTAGTTGGGGGGGGGGGGGAACAGGACTAGGGAGAAGGAACAAATGCATTCCAGGAAAAAGTAAACACGTTGTACACTGTGTCCAAAATAAGAATGATCTGCCCTCAACCACCTCCCCTTGGCTTAGCTCTGAGAGCCACACAACAAACACAAAATAGATGCTCAGAAGAAGTGTATTAAATAAAACACATCAGGGACAGAGGATAAAATCTCTCCAGAGGCCAACAACAGTCTTACATTGAGTGCAACAACCCTCCTATGAAAGAATGGACAGCAACTAGAAGATACCAACCACAACTGCCATAACATGGCTCTCAGATGTTAACCAGACAAAAGTATTTAATCCTTTTTCTTGGTAATTTCTAACCCTTATAATAAATATGTTCTGCTTTTGTAATAAGGGAAAATATTGGTGAGATTATTTTTAAAGGTTCCACTTGCTAAACTGCTTAGGTAAAGTTGTTTTATTTAGTATTTTCAGTTACCAAATGTAAAGTATTGTTATTTAGGGAGAAAACTTAGACTGCCAAATCATAACAAATGCTGAGAAAGAACCACTCTAAAAAGATAACACATAAAAATTCCTGTCACCAGGTGTGACTATCTCAAGGTGAATAAATAAAGGGAAGATTTTCCAATATAAAGCAATAATCATCAGCGTAAACAGATTGTCAATTCATAATACAAAGAACTTTTTTTGATACTTTTTCATCTGTGAAAATTAATCTCAAGCAGCCTCAAGACAAGTAACTGAGCCTGGCATAAAATGGCTGATGAATGTGAAAAGAGCTATCTTTTACAGTAGAATATTGTTATTCATGTATGTGTATACAATATATATACATGTGTATATAAATACACATACATGCACAAACACATACATAAAATGCCTATAGCTATGCTATGTGTCTGTTTAAACATACTCCATTTTATCAAATTACTTATTGAGGGTTCACGTGGTGGACACAAACAGTCCAGGCTTTGACGTCAGGCAGATCCAGCTGCAAATTCTCTTCTCATCAGCCATGATCTTGGACAAGTAACCAACCTCTCTGTCACCGGGCCACTGTTTCCTCACCTCTGAGATGGAGGGTTATGTGACAAACCCTTGGCATCACCATTCAGGGTCAGATGACCAGAAGAGTGACCCTGAAGATGACTATACATAATATTGCCATTACATTTAATTTCATCATTGTGCCTTATCAACTATACTGGCTTGAATTCTTTACTCCCAGGGTCAAAAAAGGGCAGACCAGGAGGTAGCCCAGTGGCGTAGTGGTTAAGCTCGCACACTCCACTTTGGCGGCCTTGGGGTTCACTGGTTCAGATCCCAGGCTCGGACCTGCCCACCGCTCATCAAGCCATGCTCTGCCAGCATCCCATATAAAGTAGAGGAAGATGGGCACAGATGTTAGCTCAGGGCCAATTTTCCCAACCAAAAAAAAAAAAAGCAGACCATGACCGAAACTCATGTTGATGTCAAGAATTAGTTTCAGTAATTCTCATTAAATTACATGTATTTTTGAAAACATGTTTCTTTATGAAAAATGGGTTTGAAGTTAAAGAAAAGAAATACTAACTTCTGATTCGAAATGCCATTTGTAGAGAAAGTCAGGTGCCTCTACTTTTATTTTTTAATTTATTTGAGGGATTTAAGTGTCCATCCAACATACCCAACTCAAATGCCAAAGGTTTTAGGGCATCACTGTTAGGGTTGTATAAGAGACATAGGAAATAATCCAGGCAAAGCATGCCTTACAGTGGGTGTACGCACTTAAATGATAGTGCAGGCTGTAGAAATAGTTAACTTTTATAAAAATTTTCAAAATGAACAAAATGTATACAAACATATACACATAGTTTTTACCTGAAAGATCATGTCTAGTAATAAAGCTTTCAGGGTTTGATGGAAATGCTCTTTCTCCTGTAGTAATGCGCCGTGCCACACAGATCATACAGGATTGCAAATCTACAATAAAACGTTGAACCAGGTAAGGATTATAATCAACCTTTGGATATGTCTGTTCAGTAGGTGAGTTAGGACATGACATTCAGTAAGAAGAATTACAACAATGGAAATTACACAACTACAAATTTGGCTGCTATTTGATTGATAAATATCACATAAACATGGGATCCCTCTTACCTTCCCCCTCCTCCATCATAGCTCGTGGCTGAGACAGGGCAAAGCACTGCATTGTTTCATATCTCTGGCGCATTTCAGGACTAGTGTTTATGTCTTCCAGAATATCATGTGGTGTTTTCATCAACATACGGCAATTAAATGTGTGGCTTTTTTGTCTCTGGGTCTCATTTGTCCAGGCAACTCCATTAACTTTGGAAAACAAATTGAAAGGAGTTTTTAAAAAGCTAGCAAGTCAGTCTATGACTATCATTAAGAATTTAAGTTATCTTTTCTCATTATACATGTTCTCCACAGTAATTTCTATACTAACATTTCAAAGTGGCAATATATAAAACACTGGAATAATTTCAATTTCAACGGAAATCTCACTGTATATTTTGTAACTCACTGTACATTTTAGCCCCATGAAATGTATACCAAATTCTAAATTCACTGAAGTCGTATTTGAAAATTTTGCTATTAATCACTTGCTTTTCTACACAAGTTTGATCACTAGGCTTCCTAAAAGGTACATTCAATTTTCAAAGAAATGGTCAAGAAAAAAAATTACCTTATTTAGAAAATACACATTAAAAGCCTACCTGTAGATTTCGGTAAGTTCTTAAGAAAATCCTTCCTGTCGTCTTCGTGCAAAATATTATAGACACTTGTGTTGACCAGGTCCTCTTGCTTATACTGCAGGTATTGTGTGACATTTTCTGACACAAATACAATGTTTCCATCACGATTCACCACAAACAGGAAACCATCCAATGCCTGAAGTGGGAAATGTTAATATTGGCCATGAGGGACTGAACTGTATCCCCTCCCCACCCGCTGCCGAGATTCATACATTGCAGCCCTAACCCTCAATGTGACTATATTTGGAGATAGGGCCTTTCAGGAGGTGATTAAGGTTGAATGAGGTCACTAGGGTAGGGCTGTAACCCGAGAGGACTGGTGTTCCTATGAGAGGAGAGGGGACACCAGGAATGCACACACACAGAGAAAAGACCATGTGAAGAGACAAGGAGAAGGCAGCATCTACAGACCAAGGAGCGAGGTCTCAGGAGAAACCAAGCCTGCCGACACCTTGATCTTGGACCTCCAGCCTCCAGACACGTGAGAAATAAATTTCTGTTGGTTAAGCCACCCAGTCGGTGGTACTTTGTTATAGCAGCCCTAGTAGACTACGACACCAGCCTTAGGACTAAGTAGAATTTGAAAAAATTACTGGCCATTTAACAATTACTGCAAACAACTATCAGCCACCACTTCTATTAATATTAGCACCATTACTACAGGGTTTTATGAAAAATAAAAAGACATTTAAAAAAAAGACAAATACAGTCAACATAAAACCTGAATTAATGTCTAATCTAATTTTTTGAAGAATTACATCTTCAAAGCTTTTAAAAATGAGAAAATTATCCTTAGTGTTGCCTATTTTTTCATTTGATACCAAGTCAAGCTACAGGAACTACATCACTCCTTAATGAGAATTTACAAAGAGGAATTGAATTGATCATAAAAAGTAGTTGGAGCAAGCTAGTCGAAACAAAAAAATTGACAAGTGAACTTTATGAAGGGCTTCAGGCCCCGCTTTAAAGTAAGAAACATTCTGTAAGTGCTATAGGTTAATCAGATTAATTTAAGACAACTACTTACTTACAAAACAAGCACATTTAAGTCTTAAAAAACCTCTCAAAAATATAAAACTGTAGTGCACCATATAATCAATCATGCAAAAATGCTCAAAAAAGTCTGAGCTAAAATATGCCCAAATATTACCTTTGTGAAATTATGGGTTATCTTTCCTCTCTTGCCTCTTTGTATTTTTTTTGTTTGCTTTCTCAGTTTGCAACTATATTTTTATAAGGTGGGCAGGGGGGCGCACCGGGCCTCCTGAGTTATGCATATTGTAAATATAAAAGTATTTCATCCCCATATTCAGAATACTAAGTTCTGTCTCATAAAAAGAAACATTTTACTTTTGCTCTCATTTCCTAACCAAAATGTCATCATTTTTTTTTAAATCAACACAGCTTACTAGATAGCTAAAACCTTATCCTTGCCTGAAGTAAAAGTGGTCCCAAGGAGTCTTTATCAATAACTCCTTGTCCTGTAGAAGACACATCAGCTTTCTGAACATCATCATCACTGGAAATAGCTTTTCCTGAAAAGACAGAAGGCAGTACTACAAATAGCACATATATCAGTTAAATCCACCTTCAAATAGTCCCCAGAACAGACACAAAGAGACGCATGCGCGCGCACACACAGGTGCATATGCACATATACGACATTTCCTGATAAGAAGATGATGCTACAATTTTTAAATGTTAAAATTAAACTTCAGAGTTACCCAGGAGAGCAGAAGATACTCTAAATTCTCTTTTACTACTAAATGTACCATCCCATGGCTTCCTGAAACGGAACAAACATGTGACAGAGTGAGCAACCATGGCCTTCTTCCAACTATTAACTATTTCCTAAAGAGCAAAGCTGGTCAACTCATTTGTCCATGCCCACACAGGCTAGCCTCAATCAGTAGTAGTTCCCTAGCTAAGCAATGAAGTAGCAAAAAGGTAAATATAACTGAGTTAACAAGTTCCTGCTAAAAAACTGAGTGTTCTTCTTACTTTGTATTACCTTGCTCTTTTATTTGTCGTATCTGTCTTACTGTTTCCTTTAAAATTGCACATTTATCTGGTTTGACATTGAAATTGTCGATATCACTAAGATTAGCAGATATCAGTTCAGCCAATTCTTCAATATATTTACTCTCCTGCTCTCGTCTCCACTTTTCACCACTGCAGGTAAGACTGAGTAGGGGAAAAAAAAAAAAAAAAGCCATAAATATACCTATCACAAAAGCTGTGAGCAAAATCAGTCCCTATACAACACCATTTCCTTCATATGTAAACAAACAAAATTCAGCCAGTAGAAACTATCAACCATTGTCTTGGAGATGTATGTAGTACAATATAGTAGAAATTCATGCAAATCTAAATTTAAGTCCACCTTTTTGTTAGCAGAGTGGCCTTGGGCAGAGTTAGTCTCAGTTTTATCATCTGGAAAATGGCAATAAATATAAATAGTCTTTACCTCATGGAGACAGTAAAACAACTAACAAATAATAACAAAAAAGTGGTAGCTACTTATTAATGACGAGGTTTTATCAATTGTAAATTTTTTTTTTATTTTGCAGCTACCACATTAACATTCAAATGATATTGACCTGGGCAAATACTAAAAAGGCTACAGAGTATCACTGCATAAAATGCAGTATTTTATTTCAATTTTTTAAACTTATAACTTCATTTAGGAAAAGAATGATGAAACCTCACAAATGGCAAAATATCAACTTATAACATGTTCTTAAAGGATATGAAAGATTCTTACTTGTAATAATCTTGGTTATCTATTCCTAACTCTTATCTCTTCCATTGAGACATGCTTCTTACAGTATCACAGACTGTTAGTATATTCTTGGTTCTATCTGAATCGGTAATAAAGCTTCTATTACATCATAAGGATGTCCATCTCATCACTGTACCACTCTACTTACAACAAAGCAAAATCATATTATTTAAGCAAAGACAAAAACAAAAAAATCTAACCAGAGAATGTAAATAACAGAAAGTTGAAATGTTATCTTAAACCAAAAAAATTAAGGTAGGAGGAGGGAGACCTTGGTGAAGCATCAGGAAATAAATTCCTACCTTTGTCCTGGGGTATCACACGGCAGTTTTCGTTTTCGTGAATCAGGGGCCAGTGGATCCAAGGAGTTTTCTCCTAATCCACTCATCATGAATATACATCAGCAACTAAGACAGAATAAGATAAAAACATTATAAAATATTCGTTACTCTATAAAGGTGTCATACGCTTGAATGACCTGCATCTTGTAATTCAGACTACTTTCCCTAAATGATTAGATAATTCTCAATATTTTTAACCACAAATGACTATTTTGAAGACAACCTCAGTTTAATTATGCAGAATGTCCAACCCCAAGAGAGAAATGTTTCTCAAGTCCTACTAAAAACGTGTACATTGCATATCTTACAAAGATTAAGGCATCTTCTTCATGTTTAATAATAAGAAAAGAGATCACCAACTCTCCGACTGATAAAATCCTAAATTTTATTTATATCCAAGTCAGCACAAATAAGAGCTTACCTTGTCATTTGGTAAATGATAAAGGCTAAATTATTTTCAGGCTATTTTCAAGGTAGCACATTTTTTCCTGTAGACCATTCAATTAATATTTATCATACAATGTGTTTTTCCTCTGTTACTTCAAAATAAACCTAGATTGTGTAAATAACATGGAAACTCCAATATATTCTGCTTAGAAAGTAGAGGTACAACACTAAGACTCCAGGGGAAAAGGGAGATTTTGACAAGATTCCCATAGCAACAATTATTTTAATATTAACTGATGGAAATATAATATGCTTTGGTTAAAGTTCCATAGATAAAGAAAATAAATGTAGGGTATTTTTTCTTGGGTAAAAAGCAGATTTATAACACTCAGTAGCTCATAATTTTAAGACATCTACTAAGCCTTCACTTACTAAGACTTTTATTTGTTCTGAATTCTTGTTTCAGAAGACGATCATTGCTCTAAATAATTCCAAGTCAACCAAGAAATTCAAATATTCCAAACTATTGTTTCTTAATACGTTAAAATGCATTTTGCATTCCATCTAGATTCTGAGACGTGTATTGAAGGACATAAATTTCCACTAGGTGGCACAATACTACCAGGAAGAGAGAGAAATTAATAAAACTGCAAAATTTCACACTAGATTCTGACCAAACTTAAAATATGTAGCTTTTAAAAAACCAAAATCACATGACCATTAATCAGGAGTTCTAGATTTTGACACTGTCAAATTAAATACCAACAAAATTCACTCTACCTATAATTTTGGTAGTAAAATGTAAAGGCTGAAAAGCTGAGATGTTTTAAAGACTTGGTGTTTTGTTTTGTTTTGTTTCTCACAACGTAAGTTAAAATGAAAGAGAAAAAACCACTGTGATTAATAGTGGTTCAATATTATGATTTTAAAGCATACTCAGATCCCACAATGCCAGGAATACCGTATTCTTCAAAAATGGCAATTCCATAAAAGACAAAGTCTGTAAATATTCCACATTAAAGGAAGCTGAAGAGAAATGACAATTAAATGCAATATCTGATCCTATACTAGAGGGGGGAAATGCTATGAAGAACATTATTGGATCAACTGACAAAACTAAAATATGGACAACAGACAGAAGTATTTTATCAAAATATGGACAACAGATAGAAGTGTTTTATCAATGTTAAATTTACCAAAGTTGATTTCTGTACTGTGGTTATTTAAAGAGATTATCCCTATTCCTAGAATTTAGGGCAAAAGGGCCATTATGTATGCAAATGACCCTTCTACGGGAGGAGGGGAATTGTAGATATTATAAGTAGGTGAGTGAGAAATGAACAAGAGGAAGGAAGGAGAGAGAGGGGAAGAAGGAAGGGTGGCAAAATGTTGACACTGGGTGAATGTTGGCGGGGGAGAAATTTTTAAATTCTTTGTACTAGTCTTTTTCTTGTGACTTTGTTTTAAGTTTAAAATTATTTCCAAATAAAAAGTTGTAAAAGTATGTTTGGTTTTAATTTCCAATTTTCATATTTAAAAATAAAAAAAGGGCCGGCCCCGTGGCTTAGTGGTTAAGTGCTCGCGCTCTGCTGCTGGTCGCCCAGGTTCAGATCCCGGGCGCGCACCGACGCACCACTTCTCCGGCCATGCTGAGGCCACGTCCCACATACAGCAACTAGAAGGATGTGCAGCTATGACATACAACTATCTACTGGGCAAAAGATAGTTGGGGGAAAAAAATAAATTAATAAAATTATTAAAAAAAAAAAAGAGAGAAAGAAAAAGTGATTCCTTAAGTATAGAAGTAGAATAATTTTAGCTACATCTCAATACAACAGGTTTTATATTTGTTTCATTCACAGGTTTTTAAATTGAGTGGCAAACTATCCAGTGAGTAGTAACATTTCTTTATTTCAAAAATATAATTTATTCCACATTCTAGATATTATTTCCTTACTTTGATGTTAAACACTAGCTGAATTCCCAAAATTGAATGGCAAACTATTTAATAAATAATAGCATTTCTCGAACTTGAAAGACATTATTCTATATTCTCAGTATTATCTTCTTACTTTGCTATTAAATATAAGCTGAATCTCCAGTACAGTTTAAGGTACCCAGCATATAACAGGAGGTCAATAACTATGTCTTGAATATAAATTGAATAAATAAAGGGAACAATCAACTTGAGTCATATTTTAGAACTTCCTTCATTCTGATGATCTATATAAAACTTCAAAGTCTACTTTAAACTTTTTAAATTTTTACTTCTATGGTTGATACAGGATGTCACCAAAATGAATTTTAGAGGCATAACTTACATCAATAGAGCATCAAAACCATGACAATCTCTTAGTATGAAAGAAATCAATAATCACAATTATCAGTCTAAACCAGAAATGTATACATGTCATTCATGTTAAAACAATGTTTATGTGCATATAGAGAAACTTAAATATGTCTACTTATGTCCATATACACATGTGGCTCTTTCTCTTAATCTGGCAGAACAAGCTATAATGTGCATATGACTGTGCAATCTACGTTCTACCAAATCTACTTTTTCACAGAGTCCAGTGATCTCTAGTAATAGAGGTAATTATCCAGAAATGTACTAATACAAAATCCTAATTTAAAACCATAGTAATGGGGTGCTTATCTAACATGAAGGTATAATTAAGATATAAAATATTTCTCATTTCATTTTCTTAGGAACAGGTTTGACAGGTTTCTTTTCTAGTTCTTACTTACATATGGACAAAACTTGGTACCACATTTACTGTACAATACCTAAAAGACCACATGATGTCCAAGGGTGAACGACAAAATACCATACAACAAAAATCAAAGTAGAGCAAATACATGTCCTAAATTTCATTAGGCTAAAGAAAATGTCCAACATGAGAAAAAATATAACTATTTCTGCCCCCAAAAAATAGTTTCAGCATATATAATAACTAATAATAATTCCTAAGCACAAATGACTATGACAAACACTTTATGGACAGTTTTCTATTTATTTGGTATTAATCTTAGCTATAAACATAAAAAATAATAAATAGCATTTGTTTTACTTGCCAGGTCTGTTGTCTGCTTCTCACTGGCAGAGACGAACTGAAAACTATACATATCTGGGAGGATATGTTATCTGGCTGGGGAAATTACTCTAAGGTATGAAAGGTAAATGCCTAGCATATACTCACTAAATCTGTTTAGACCATTTTCATCAGTAGTCAAGAATTAGGGTGGGAGAGGGGAATGGAGCATGTACCAGGCCCATGAGTAGATCATAATTTCCCCCAGAGTTCTAAAAGGTTAAGAAACACAGAGCAGTAACTGTACAGCTTACATTTTTACATCTTTTTTTTTTTTTTAGGAAGATTGGCCCTGAGCTAACATCTGTTGCCAATCTTCCTCTTTTTCTTTTTTCTCCCCAAAGCCCAGTACATAGTTGTATATCCTAGTTGTAGGTCCTTCTAGTTCTCCTATGTGGGACACCACCTCAGCATGGCTTGATGAGCGGTGAGTAGGTTCGCGCCCAGGATCCAAACCAGCGGACCCTGGGCCGCCAAAGCAGAATGCATGAACTTAACCACTATGCCACCAGGCCGGCCCCACATTTTTACATCTTAAATTATAACCCATCTAGTTTGGAGGATATATGGAGTTGGTAAAATTTATATTCAACGGGGAAATAATACAGCCCAACAGTCTCACAGTATCTTTGATTATAAGACAGTCTATTAATATTGAGCCCCTTCTAAATTCTGACTCTCTACAATCAAACATTATCATCTATAGAACTGAGTAGAAACGAAATTAGGATCACAATATATACCTGTCCCCCAAGTAATCTGTACTCTTGAAATCATGTCATAAATCCAATATAGTGAGGTACATACACATATTTTGAAGTTGCTAAGTAAGAGGTGTCCCCGAAGTGATTGTTACCCTGGAGATACATCTCAACTGCACTTCCAGGTAGAACACAATCCAATCACAGATTTTCAAATCTTTTCAAACCCCTAACACCACAGTATAGAAAAGGACTAGAGTGAAGAACTTTCATTGAATCAGAATCCAAAGACCCAAAATATATTCAATCTTTCAATGTGAACTCAACCGTCTAGATCCTTGAACCATTTTTACAATTATTTTCCTTGTCTGAAATGCTTCTACTGAAGAGTTCTATGCTATACTACTTAAGTTAATGTGACAAAATAAAAAAAAATGAATATGACAATGCACACTAAGGTAAGATTACACTTAAGCAAGATATTCTATGCAGTTACTTCAAACAGGGAAGAGCAGCAATTTAGAATAACTTGCAGTGCCATGAAAATCTCACGTCACCTATTCCTAGGTTACTTGGAAAAGTGAGAAGTAGGTCCATGATTAAATAGATTTAAAAAGAGCACGAATCTTACAGCAACTGGATAGACTCTCTCATATAAATACTATAGGCCTTTCTATACATAACAATCAAGCTATGGTACATGTTTAAGCTTACACATGCACAGAATACAATAAATTGCTAGAAAATGAACATTCCTGAAGTCTAATTCAGGTAAAAAGCAGCAACAAATGATACCTGCCAGCTCAAAAGCCATGAAAAAGTTAATATATGGCTTAGCAGCATTAACTAGCTTTCCTTTTGGTTATTTGCCATTAAGACAGGAGGGGAAATCTTCATTATGTAAACAAACTAGCCAGATGGACAAGGATACAGGAAGTATTCCCTGTCCAAAAGGAAAAGATATCAATCAACAATGCTAGTATCTATTAAGCAAGCAAGAGGTTGCCAGGGTGGGGGGGCAGCTAAGAAAAGCCTGTCATGCCAAAATGGGGAGGAGATAGGTTACCCAGTAAATCTTAATTGGCAGAGACCAACTAAAATATTTTACTTTGGGGGCTAGCCCCGCAGCCTAGTGGTTAAGTTCAGCGCAGTCCACTCCAGCCTCGGTTCACAGGTTTGGATCCCAGGTGCGGACCTACACCACTCATCAGCCGTGCTGTGGTAGCAACCCATATAAAGTAGAGGAAGACTGGCAATAGATGTTAGCTGCGGGCTAATCTTCCTCAACAAAAAATATATTTTTTTTTTCCTTTGCCTAAATTAATAAGGGAGAGAGAAGGGGATAATTTTTGTGGTAGTACAGTGCTGGCCATATCACATATTCTGTGTAATTTCTCACAACAATTCTCCAAGGTAGGTATTATTATTCCCATTTTACAGATAAGAAAATAGCTAAACAACTTCCTACTAGATCATATACAGATACTGGATGGCAGCACTGGGACTATAATATTTTCAGACTTTATAACCAACAAAATATGTATCAAATGTTCCTTGGGCATTTTATCCCCCCCCAATAATAAACCGTTTACACTGTTGAATCACACCACCTCCAGCCAGTTAGCCAGAACATCACTCAGCTCGTCCATGGGAACACTGAGAAGTCAGTGCACCCAGGGCTGAGGGCGTGCAGGCTTAGGGACAGGGGCAAGGAGCTGCTCAAGCTCAGCAGGTACTGACTGCTGCTACTCCCCTCAAGCCCCTGAATACTAACCGTCACTCCACAAGACGCCGGATCAACTGCCCCCTGAGGTGGCCTGTTAACCACGACCCTTACTTCCACTTGAGACGAGCAATCAGTGGCTCACACAGCAAGAAAAAAACCTGAGACTAGAAAAGCACAAACTACATCCTAAAATAGTCAAGTATTTTTATTCTTGGGTTTTCTAAGATTAAATGCTGGGGCCAAGAACTTTTGACTATCCCACCAGTAATTTAGTTTATTCGTCAGGCAGGTTTGCCTGACTTAACAAGGTATGATTAAATACGCTAATTAGGGGGTGTTTCTGGGTGTCTCCTGAGAATCACAGTAACTTAAGGAAATTTTTCAAACAACTATGGATATGAATTGATTTATTGAAAACTGCTTGAAGCACTATGTAAAAACAGAGACTTGTTCAAGCCAATTAGAAGAAAAAAAAAATTGCCCTTGGGAAAAATTTGATACATTCATCCATACAGGCACTACCCAAAACTCAGGTTCCAAACTGACACTCTTACTCAAGACAATTTAGTATATAGTCACCACTAGTCAGTCCAAAGGCTTAATCCTACAAGATTATATTTTCTAAAATACCAAATTAAAGGTTTTATTTCCATCTGTCAAACAGCTCCAAGAGAACCAGCACCACGGAGGAAAGAACTGAACGAACTATAACCTGTGTATGTTTAGGGAACTTGGAGAGGCAGGGGAGGAGAAAAGTCCATCAACATGGAACCACCATGAAAGCTTCCTCATCAGTTGGATGACTCTTCCAATGAATATCTCCTACCTTTATGTTTTAATTCAACCCTGGTAAAAATAAGAGCTGAAAGGAGACAAAGAGGAGGGAAAAGAGAAGGATAGTTTCAAATAAAAGCTAACTGGCAATATCCTTTTGTTCTGTGGCTGATAACCTGTTATGTTTAGCAGGATAAAGTATAAACCACCTAATGCAATCCATTTTTCAATTTAATTCCTTTTCAGCTCAAGCACTTGCATACGCAGAACCATGGTAGGTCCAGGAGACAGAGATGAATGACACCACACACTGCTAGAACTCTCAGACTAGCAGAAGAGGAAAACATAAACAATTATAACAACATAATTTGCTAAGTGTTAAAATGAAGGCACTGTATAAAGTGGGAACACAGCTCATAGGAAAAACCTACCAGCCTACAGTTTTTCTAAAAAAGAGAAAAAGCACATAAGTAGTGTCTACAATAACTACCTTGGTCATTCTTTTCCTCTATTTTTAGTTTATAATGCCAGCAAACTTGGAAAGGGGGTAGCAGAAAGCAATAAAGTAAAATATCCTATTTTTAATATATAAGTTGAGCTGAAAAGCATCCAAATGTAAATTAACAGCTATTTTATCCACAAGGTTTCATTCTCTCTTCTCCCTTTGTATGTCTTGCCTTTTTCATTCTCAATCAACAGGCTGACCCCAAAGCCTCTTCACATTTATGCTCCGGTTTAAACCTGATGAAGTCAAATTCAAACACAAACTCCCCCGAGGCTCTAGTACCAGAACTGGGTATACCAATCAGCAGAGCAGGTGCTGGTTGCAACCGGAAGCTTGTTGCCAAGAGACTTCTCAACAGCTACATGAACAACCAAGCTGAAGAAGTTCACAGATATACTCTATGCAGAGGGAGTTAAGCAAACCAATTCCATCTAAATGAAATTACCCTCTCCTGACAGCATGCTAAAAAGCCGGGTAATTCTTTAGTTGTTTTAAAGGTTACACTGACTCCTACAATTTAATGCAATGAATCTACTTCATACACAAGAACAGACCTAAACTTGAGCTTCATAAACCTGATTTCAGCTTCATTCTCAACAACACACTATCAGTCATACTTCTTTCCTCATCACATCATTCCACCACCCCCACCAGCACCACCACCATCACGATCAGCAGCCGCCCAAACGACCTACGCTAACAGAGCTTTTGACAAAGGATGATCATTGAAATATTTCCAATTTTGTTTTTAACCTTAAGTCATTAATTTCTTTTTAAATTTCCCCTTCATCTATCTTCTACCTAGAATACTCCTACTCATCCTTCAAGATCAAGCTCAACTGTCACCTCTGGAGAAACCATTCCCAACTCCCCCAACTAGAAGAAGGTCTCCCTTGTTTATCCTAACGCACCTCTCATACTTTCATTACAACATTACACACTACACTCTACTCTTGTGCACTTGTCTGTCTCCACTTTCTACACTGCAACATTCAAATCACTATAAAAACTTGTATGAGACTATTTTATTGCCAACTCCTTCCTCTTTCTCCTTTACTATCACCACTACCATTCCCTTTTCCCAACTGCAGTTCTCCTTTTCCTCCTCATTCTATTAGCTGTACTGACGGCCAATTCTACCATCTTCCTAAACTACAGAGAAGATTCTTGGGGTGGGGGGAGCGCAGCAGTGTAAATACATTGTAGAACATTCTTGCTTCTTTCTGGCATGTCTTGTTTCATTTGAGTATTCCCACTCCAAAAATACAGTGGCTTCAAGCTGCCTATCAAAACAAAACTCAAGGGTTTAAATCCTTCAGCTGATTCACTATGATACAATAAAAGACAATGGGACTTTGCAGGAATCAAACTTGACAGTAGAATCTCAATTTCACTAAAGGGTAAACTTTTGTCACCCGTAAAAAGCTTATCATCTGTAAAAACTGGGGACAATCACATCTCACGTATTCATATGTTTCTTGTGAGGATGAAAAGCAATACAAAGCAAGCAACTCACGTGGGGAATAATGGTGATCCTTCCAAGGTACACAATATCAGGAATAAAGATGCATGTTCAACTACACTAATTTCACTCTAATTGTATTTGGAAAAAAAAATGGCTACAAATATCCCACACGGCAACAAATTAAAAAGATTCAGACAAATAACAAATTAGCCAGAACTATTCAGGCTATTCTCAACTCATAGATAACTGACTGGAATTCAAAATACTACCCCGTGGCATAGTGGTTAAGTACGTGCGCTCCGCTGTGGCGGTCCCGGGTTCGGGTCCCGGGTTTGGATCCCGGGCGCGCACCGACGCATCATTTGTCAAGCCATGCTGTGGCAGCGTCCCATATAAAGTGGAGGAAGATGGACATGGATGTTAGCCCAGGGCCAGTCTTTCTCAGTAGAAAAGAGGAGGACTGGCATAGGTGTTAGCTCAGGGCTGATCTTCCTCACAAAAAAAACACTTTTCCACTGAAATAGTGTGGTGAGTTGTAGCTAGTAGCTAACATACACCTATAAAAATAGAGTAAAACTATTGGCATAAATATATGTACTCTTAAGATAAGCCAGTAGAATTAAAGAATAAGTAGGCACATTTTAGAAGATTCTGAAGAGGAGATCCAAGTACCTTCAAAGGTACTAGGTAAGGCACACAGTGCTGGTTCTTTTTTACATTTTCTTTTTACTTCTGGATTTGTGGTTTAATTTTTCTTTGAAAGATGTAAATATCTCTACATCAAAAGTGTTATTTACACCTAAGGTTGTCCCTTGCCACATAATGAAAATATAAGCAGCAGAGAAAGAAAGGGAAGAAGAGAGAAACCAAGTTTTTAGCCCCCTTGAGGGGCTAAAAGTGGTAAAGTGCTGGATAAAGATAAACAGTGGGGAGTTAGAGGGGTGTTAGAGGGTTATTTCTGTACAGAGCAGAAGTAAAATCTGATATGAATTTAATTAATAAGCAATAAAGATGTAAAGGAGAGATGATCACAGCATGTGCCCCATTCTCGCCTAATCCATTCTTTCTATCTGCCTCAGAGAAGAAAGAAAGATATTAGAAGAAATGTTAAAACTTAAGAGCTGATGACATTAGCCACCTGGTAACCAATGGCTGAGAGCAGCAAAACTGCTACAGAAACTGGCACCCAGCAAGCAATGAATGATACAGGGAATGGTAGCCTGGGTCAACTGCAGGACAGATTCTCCTAAACCGGAGTGCCTGCAGAGTAAACAATTTAAAGTGACAGACATTTCCCCCACAACACTTAAATTAGCCCTGTCCACCATTACCAAAAACATAAAGAAGCTACAATGGGTTTATCTGTGACACTAACATTACAAAAATTAACAATGTGGAAATGTGAAACTTGATAAAGCACTCAATTTTTCAAAGAAAAGGTACTGAAGGTGGGGGGGAGAGAGAGAGAGTTAAGATCTATCAAGGGAAAAACACATCTTCGCTAGATTTCCTTCTCTAAAAGCAAAGAGGTTGGAGCAGATGGTCTCTAACTTGAGCAACACGACATGGCAAGTCTGACTCATAAGACTTCCTGAATGGGTCATCATCTTTACTGCAGGTTAGTCTGTGGCTCAGCCCTTGCTATTTCCATTCTTTTTTTTCTTTTCTGACCTCACAGCTTGTTACTCTTCAGTGATTATAGTTCCACTCCTAGCCTAAACTTAAATTCAAAAGAATTCTTTCTTTAAAAATATTTCCATTTAGCCCTAGAAATTACATGTCTAACAGCAGAATTTATCTCTTCAAATAATCTCCAAAAGTCATTATTGATTTCAGGATGACAATAATACAAATAATGAATGAGAGCATATATATCAAAGTCCAAAAAGAAAACAAGAAAGCACTCTTAACATCATTTACCTGTTGGAGGGTGGACTAGCACTCGTAGAAATGTTTAAAAGCATCAAAATTGAACAAACTGAACAAAACCTAAATTGAACAAAAAACCTCAACTCCTCCCTCCACCCCTCCAAAATACAGCTACTGTACTATGTGGCGCTAAAAAGTTGTGCCTCTATGTCATGATTGTCCCAGGGAAGTAATCTGCAGCAAGGAAAAATATAAATTACTGAGGAATAGGATAAAAAGAGCATCACTCAAATAATTTAAAATAAAACAGTTTGGTTTTTTTGTTGCTGTTCAAATGTCAGTTTCATGATTCATGACTTTAAAGAGCTTCTTTCTGTATTTCACAAAACTTGCTGATGCATGTTTAGTAAATGAAGCTGGGGGCACCTTACTGTTAGAGACCGTTTGAGGCAAAATTTACTTACGAATTCTTGTAAAACTACTCATTCGACAAACTGGTTAAAACCAAAACCCACTTCAGCAAGTGTCTTAAAGTGGTCACTCTTCAACATACTGGGTGGGTTGTCTACAAAGACAAAGGAGATAGCATTCCCTACATTATGTGCTTGGGATGAACTGTGGATCAAAACAGACAATGTTTTTGCCTTCAACAAGCTGATGACAAACTAGTAAGTACAGAATCACAAAATGTATTTTGTGCTATAAAAGGTCTCCACTGAAAATTAATGACTGATCTGTGATTCAAAAGCAGAACTGAGTAGAGACAGAGCACATAATGTTATACAGCTGTTCACAGTCCTAAACGTCTGCAGTCAATCTGGTTCTTACTACTAAAAGAGAGAGATTCAGGTTAACAACAACTACGTGTCCTTGAAACTGGCCAGACTTTACTGGTCAGCTCAGGCCCATTTCATGTTTAAGCAGGACAAAACAGACACAGGAATTGGATGTGCTACAAGACAACAAATATACACAAGCAAGGTGAAAGTTTAAAGGCAAACGCTTCTGGAGTTCCAACCAATTTCACTAGATCAGTGGTTCTCAATCTTTTTGATATCAGGATTCCTTTACCCCGTAACAACTGGGAACCCCAAAAACTTTTCGTTATGTGAGTTGTATCCATCAATATTTACCATATTAGAAATTAAAACTTAGGGGCCAGCCCCGTGGCTTAGCGGTTAAGTGCACGCACTCCGCTACTGGCAGCCCGGGTTCGGATCCTGAGCACACACCAATGCACCGCTTGTCTGGCCATGCTGAGGCCGCGTCCCACATACAGCAACTAGAAGGATGTGCAACTATGACATACAACTATCTGCTGCGGCTTTGGGGGGAAAAAGGAAGAGGATTGGCAATAGATGTTAGCTCAGAGCCAGTCTTCCTCAGCAAAAAGAGGAGGACTGGCATGGACGTTAGCTCAGGGCTGATCTTCCTCGGGAAAAAAAAAAAAAAAGAAATTAAAACTTAGAAATATTTGAAATATTAATTCCTTTTAAAGTAAGCACATTATGTTAACATAAACAATTTTAAGAAAAATAACTTTCCTGAAACAAAACAATTCAGTGAGAGAGGTGGCACTGTTTTACATTTTTACAAATCTTATGTCTGACTTAACAGAACACAGCTGGATTCTCCTGTCTACTTCTCCATTCAATCTGTTGCAATAGGTTATTTTGATTAAACATATGAAGAAAATCCAGCCTCAAAGAGACATGTACTTGTAAAAGGAAGGATTATTTCAACAGCCTTTTACAAATAACTGTAAATATTTTTCCTTGATATTATGCTAAAACTTAACAAGTGGTAGTTTAAATGTTAGTTGTAAAGTGAAATCTGAAACCATATCAATGAACTTTCACGCTGTTACATTAAAATACACTGACCTAGGGCTGGCCCCGTGGCTTAGCGGTTCTCCGGCCATGTTGAGGCCGCATCCCATGTACAGCAACTAGAAGGATGTGCAACTATGACATACAACTATCTCCTGGGGCTTTGAGGGAAAAAAAAAAAAGGAGAAGGATTGGCAATAGATGTTAGCTCAGAACCCGTCTTCCTCAGCAAAAAGAGGAGGATTAGCACAGATGTTAGCTCAGGGCTGATCTTCCTCACCAAAAAAAAAAAAAAAAAAAAAAAATACACTGACCTAACACGCACCCTGAACAAATCTTTTACCCACGCGTGATTTTGTAACACAGTCATTTAGATAATATTGGTTCACTGATTAAGCAGATTTTCAAATATTGATACAATATCAAAAACTCTACATTCATTAATATCACCACCCATCTCACCCAAAAAGTCTTCTGTCACATTCATGGTAGCAGATTCAAATTAAGGAACATTATAATTTTCACTTGAAAACTCAAATTTTATCACTGTCAACAAACACCATCAGATGTTTTCCTTGAAGTGATAGGTTCACCTTGTTCAATTTCAAGAACTGTCTGCCAAATACCCAAGTTTCAACAACTATAGGTTGTCAGTCGTTCTTCAAGTAAAAATGGTATTCCATGAAAAAAGTGGCCAGTTTGGTGCACAAGCCAATTAATTGCACAAGCGCTTTTCCCCAAGACAACCGTCATAATTTGATAGGCAGAAGTGGTTTCTGCATATTTTCCATTCTCACTACACAGAATATTAAAACTACAGTACTCAAGAGTCAAAATTTAATGAAATGAGCAAATTTTGCTGCTTTATCAATGACAATCCTAAGTGGGAAACAAGTGGTGTTTTTGTTTTGTTTTGAACTATGAGTACATGGCAGTGAAAAATGTGATGACTACTCCTCGATTCAGGCTAAGACGCCACAGCTGTATGCACCACTCTGCTTCTGCACCGCCAGGGCAAACATCAACAGGAAGAAAACAGCAAATAACATATTAGTGTTATTATGAAAATAATTTTAACTGTGTGGACCCTGTAAAAGGTTCTTAGGGACTCCCAAGGGTCCAAGAACCACACTTGGAGAACCACTGTACTAGACAAGGGTTGGGATTAAGGGTTTGAAACTGGTATGGCTTCTCCACGATCTTCTACACATTCATTTAATAAATATTCCAGGCGCTGGCCCGGTGGCACAAGCAGTTAAGCGCGTACACTCCACTTCGGCGGCCCGGGGTTCGCAGGTTCGGATCCCGGGCGTGCACCAAGGCACCTCTTGTCAAAGCCATGCTGTGGCAACATCCCACATAAAGTAGAGGAAGATGGGCACGGATGTTAGCTCAGGGCCAATCTTCTTCGGCAAAAAAAAAACAGGAGGATTGGCATCAGACTTTATTAGCTCAGGGCTGATCTTCCTCACAAAAAAAAAAGGTTCAAATAAATAAATAAATAAATATTTCAGTCTCGATCAGCAGGCCTATATAAATAAGCCATGTTGTGAGATCAAAAGAACATAGGACTTCCTGATAAGATGACATAGTGGATTACTGCTTTCAACTGACCACACTCTTCCCCCCTTTGCTCCAAATACAATAATGACAAATAAAATATATTTTTTTATTAATTTTGAAAGAAACAGCCATGCTCAAACATAACAAATACATCTGTAGACCAAGACACAGAGCAAACATATGGAAATGAACTGATGACTCCATGAACCCACTGAGCTCCAGGACCAGAAACTAGCAAAGGTAGTCAGGAAATCAAATCATACATAAGACAATAAGACCAAAAGCAAGGCTCATAGGCAGAAACCAAACAAAATATTCCTGAAAGGAAGGTGAAAAAAACGATTATCAATAACTAGTTACTGATTACATCCAACTGTCACTTGCAGTTGTAGAAGCAAGAAAGGGTAATATACACCAAGCGTGGGTCATGCATACCTCTCACACTGCAATAATACCTCGGGACAGAACCCTGGACACAGACTGAAGGTATGGTAGAAATGAGTGAAGGCAACAAAAATAGAGCCAGGGGCAGGGAGAGGGGGACACATGGACGGCACCAAAAGAAAGGAAAAATAAATTTCTGGGGCTGGCCTGGTGGCACAAGTGGTTAAGTGCGTGCACTCCACTTCGGTGGCCCAGGGTTCGCAGGTTCGGATCCCAGGCGTGCACCCACGCACCGCTTGTTAAGCCATGGTGTGGGGGTATCCCATATAAAGTAGAGGAAGATGGCCATGGATGTTAGCTCAGGGCAAATCTTCCTCAAGAAAAAAGGGGAGGATTGGCATCAGATGTTAGCTCAGGGCTAGCCCTCCTCAAAAAAAAAAAAAAGAAAGAAAGAAAAAGAAATTTCCCACTCAAGACACAAATCATAAACTAAAATTCCCAAGTGTACTTGAAAACTGAACTAAGAAAGATGGCTAAGAAACTCATCAATATCAGAAGATGAACTCATCACCCAATAAAATGAAATATTGAAATAAGTTTAAAATAAATGTTTATGATCCTTAATGAGATAAAGAATCGATGGCCATGAAAAAATATATGAAAAGAAACAGTTAAAATGGTTATAAAAAGAATGAATTGTAAACTTTCATAAATTATGAAGAATGAAAAAAGACAGTGGTATCGCCCATTATCTGAGCACCAAATATCCAAACTCTGGATAGATTTGGTTATTAGCATGGGATACTTAAACCCATATCTGAAAGCAAAACTCAACAGATAGGATTAATTCCTAGACTGGACACAATAAACACACACACACAGTGCACTGGACAAGAAAACTGATGAATCCAACCAGAATGCAGCACAGTGAAGTAACAAAAGGGAAAGAACACAGACTTCAGAGTTGATCTAAGCCTTAGCACGCTACTACCAAATTTAAAGTCTGTGAACCTCAATTTTCTATTCTCTGAATGGACATACCATCACCTTTAGAGGGTTGCTGAAAGAAAAAACATACGCAAATAAGAAGCTCAGTGTCTCAGCAAACGGCAGGCTTGAAAAATGACTCCCTCAAGAATCTTACGATTTACAGACAGAATCAAGGCTATTAAAAAAAAAAACAAAAACAGAATTTTGCCCCTGTAATTATAAAGTAACTGTATCTACAACCCAGATAAACTCAGGAAACAATGTATTTGTGTGTTTTCTGACTTCTATGTTAGCTGAATAACTTAAGGAAATTGCCTAAACCTTGGTACCTAAGAGGGGATTAAAAGAGATGTCTTTTGGGAAGTAAACTCTCAAAGATGCTGAGATCTACAAATAAAGTTTTGGTAGTGGTTTTAAACTGTTCTTATGTAAACACTTCAAACGTTTTCTTTAAACCTCTCTGATACTGTACATTTCTCTGTCAAAAGAATTTGTAGAGGGCCGGCCCCGTGGCTTGGTGGTTAAGTGAGCGCGCTCCACTGCTGGCGATCCGGGTTCGGATCCCGGGCTCGCACCGACGCGCTGCTTCTCTGGCCATGCTGAGGCCGCGTCCCACATACAGCAACTAGAAGGATGTGCAGCTATGACATACAACTATCTACTGGGGCTTTGGGGGGAAAAAATAAATAAATAAAATCTTTAAAAAAAAAAAAAAGAATTTGTAGAAACAGTACCTCTTACTAGAAGGGGCACTTCGGTCACAAGTGACTAAGGGCAATTTCTTCTTTGTTAATTGCTCTGCAATTTTTTTTAAATATAAAGACACTGGCAATTTAACCAGCCTAAATTTAAAATTCCTTTCACTACTCATCTTTCTTAATAAAATGGCTTCCTTTTCAACTGCCAAAAGGAAAATGGAAACGAACAGAACTCAGACCTCTTAATATTTCTAATGGAATTGGGAGAGAGTTATTTAAGTAATGAAACATCCACAATTTACATGGTACCTTCACACCACAGAAAAGGCTTATCAAAAGCCAAAGTAAAACTCTCATACATAAAAAATTAAATTTCAACTTACTTCCCAGTGCCTAGGACTCAAAAGTCTTATACTACTGAATCATGTCTGGAAGTGGGAAGACAGTAGGATGATGGGACTGCACAACCAGTTTATCTTCTGAAGTCAAAGCATGTCTCCTGTTACCTTGCAGCAAGTCAGTGTGATCTGCATATCAATGCATGCCAGAAGGGCTGCAGTATCTGAAACCCATACCAACCATAAAAAGTGTTATTTTAATTAACAAGTTTGCCAACACATTATGAATTTTGCAGTTTTATTCTAGAATTCTTTTTAAACTTTTATCACAATCTAATTTTAAAGAAAATTTTAAAAGGCTAAGAACCAAGACTAAAAACTGTGCAATCCCAATTCTATTTATGTCATTCTCTAGTCAAATAACTAACTCTATAAAAGTCTTTTTGAACAGAAGAGCAATATACTAGTAGTCGATTTAGAAAAAAATAATTTCTATGAGTCAGTTTTCTACATTAGGGTCAAATTTTATAGTAGAGGGGTTAAAGAAATGCCAAATCACACAACATTACGTAACAAGAGTGCTACCTGAACTACGTTAGGTACACTTTTACTTGTAATAGTTTAAAAACTATGAAGACACAATTCTATAGAAGTGAATTACATATCCTACACTGTTGATCTTTAGATGCTTATATACTCACACAGTATAAGTTTAATATATGAAGCTCAGTTTCTTGTGTTAACGACAGGCAATACATGGTGGAAAATGCATTTAAATCTTAGGAACATATGTTGAGCATGTGCACGCACGAAAAGCTTTCAAAGTTGCTTTAAAATGTGAAAATGAGTAAGGCTCCTGTTATCCTTGATAAATGTCAGCTGTCATGCACTCATGTCCAATACATACTATTTTTCACAAAGCAGAGACCCAGAAAAGGCAATTTTGAATCCACCAGCTGCATGCAATGGTTATACACAGCAAATTCTATTCAAGGTCAGAAGTTTAGAAGTTTTCAATATCAACTTCAAAATAATGCAAGCTTTACATATTAAATATTACACAGATTCAAAAACATTTTCTTATTAAAACAGTTTTTGGAAACAAAGAATCATAAGAAAGTAATTACTCTAGGAGTTTGGCACATGAGAGACAGGGCCATTTATAACGGTGATATAAACTGGCCTATTTGTACAGCAGCTCACTTTTTAGATCATTGAGCTGATAATTAAGAAATATAATTGACCTAAATAAGCTACAAAATTAAGTATTACAAGAGCTATATTACCAATGTGATTTTTTATGTCTGTATTTTCCAAGTACAATCAAACTGTCCTTTTTATGAACCCAATGAACGATTACTAAAACCTCAGCTCCATCCATTTTCACCAAGAGCAGAAAAATGGTGATTGGATTGATAGTTTGTTGTTCATGTCAAAGATCGATCTTACAAATTTAACAGTTTTCTCTCCATATTCTGAAAGCTTCATCATTAAAGTAAACCAGCTTAACCTTTGGTCTTTGACTTCAAACAATGAAACACAACTATCAATAGGAATTTTCTTTTAAAAGCACCTCTATATTAAATTTAAAATATTTAAGCTTTTAAAATTATAAATGCATGGGCCGGCCCTGTGGCTTAGCGGTTACGTGCGTGCGCTCCGCTGCTGGCGGCCCGGGTTCGGATCCCGGGCGTGCACCAATGCACCGCTTTACCGGCTATGCTGAGGCTGCGTCCCACATACAGCGACTAGAAGGATGTGCAGCTATGACATACAACTATCTAGTGGGGCTTTGGGGGAAAAAAAATAAATAAATAAAATTATTAAAAAAAAAAATTATAAATGCATTAATATTTCCCTACATATCATCATAGAAACCATTTACCTCCACATTTTAAATATATCACTAGTCATCAGTCTTCTTTCCATAGAAGGAGACTCTTAAAAGTTTAAAACCCAAAAAGAAAATAGAAAGGGGGTGAGGGACTGAGTGCGGTCAGATTATCTCAATTAAAATAACTTTGGCTTTTCCACTTGTAACCACAGCACTTCATTAGCCCTAAATAGCAGGTCCACTGAAATTATGGCTTTCTTGGCAAGTTTTGTTTTAACTGCTATTTACAAGCTTGAGAGCAAAAATTGATTTCTGGACATACTGCTGCAAGATACCCATAAGTATCTCACAAACCTTTAACGGACAAATAAAGTGCAAATGGGTCTGGGTATGACTTTGAACTGATTTTTTTTCTTTTTTTTTTTTAAGAAAAAGTCTTGACACATGAAAAGGATACGGTGCTGGAATTAATATTAACCTTGTAATTACAGGTTGACTTCTATGACAAAGACTGAATAAGGTTTTAGAAAAATTAAGATGAGTTCAATTAATATGTTATATTGAAATCCAGAAATGTTTGAGATAAACAGCAAACCTTTTGAGGTCAGTGCCATGACAAAAGTAAAAATATTTTCCATAAAATTCCTTTATGGCATCATAGAGCTCTTAATATTTTTCAATACACCACTATATTCTTTAGCAGCTTTTGAGATGTAATTCACATACCATATACTCAAAGTATACAATTCAATGGCTTTTAGTATATTCAGAGTTGTATAACTGTCATCACAATCAATTTTAGAACATTTTCATTATCCCAAAAAGAAACCCCTTAGCTGTCACTCCCCTAATCCTCTAATCCCCCCTACCTCATCTCCCCCTACTCCACACATTCCAGGCAACGACTAATCTATTTTCTGTCTCTATGGATTTACCTATTCTGAGCAGTTCAAATAAATGGAATCACACAATATCCAGTCCTTTGTGACTGGCTTTATTCACCTAGCATAATACTTTCACATTTATCCATGTTGTAGCACATATCAGTACTTCATTTCTTTTTATTTCTGAGTAATACTTCATCGTATGGATATATCATATTTTATTTATGCATTCCTCAATTGACAGACATTTAAGTGGTTTCCACTTTTTGGCTATTATGAATAATGTTACTACAAACATTTATGCACAAGTTTTTGTGTGGTCACCTATATTCTTAAATGAGAAATCATGAGCACTAATAAATGAAAATTGATTTGATAATATATGCAAAGAAGCCTCCAAAGTTTGCTAGTAAACAGGAAAGAAGCCAGGTTTTTAAAAAAATATTTCTTTTAAAAAACTGGAAACTAGGGGCCAGGCCGGTGGTGTAGTGGTTAATTCACACACTCCACTCCAGTGGCCCAGGTCCCTGGGTTCGGTTCCCCAAGAGCAGACCTATGCACCACTCACCAAGCCATGCTGTGATGGCATCCCACATACAAAATAGAGGAAGATGGGCACAGATGTTAGCTCAGGACTAATCTTCCTTGGCAAAAAGAGCAAGATTGGCAACGGATGTTAGTTCAGGGCTGATCTTCCTCACCAAAAAAACAAACCTGGAAAGTAATTGTACAATTTTAACTATGATTAATGTGCTAAAGGCTCTAACGGAAAAAGCTAACAACATGTAAGAACAGATGGGTAATGCAAGCAGATAAACTCCAAGAAAGAATCAAAAGGGACTATTAGAAATGAAAAATACTAACAGAAATGAAAAATGCCTTTGATAGGCTCAGTTGACTGGACACAGCTGAGGAAAAAGAAAATCAGTGAGCTTAAATGTTTATCAATACCAGCTTCCAAAACTGAAATACAAAGAAAAAAAGGAAAAGGACAGAATATCCAAGAACAGTAAAACAATTACATAAAGTATAAAATACACATAATGGGGACACCATTTCTATGAAATTCAAGAAAAGGCAAAACAGGAGAGACTTAAGCAGACCAGTGGCTGCCGGGACACGACTGCACAGGGACATGAAGGAACTTTAGTGGGTGATGGAAATGTCTTATGTCCTGACTGTGGTAATGGTTACATTTGTCAAAACTCTTCAACCTGTGAATTTTAGGTTGGTGAATTTACTGTATGTAAATTACACTTAATAAAGTTGTCTCTTAAAATCAAGTACTTTAAGTTATGTAAGAAAAATGGCAGTGCATATCTAATCCTGTGATAAATATTAAATGACTGGTATGAGATAAAATCATTAGCTAACATAGGGCTATTTCAATATGAAAATTTACTTTTTCTCAATAAGTTCCACATGAAAAGTAAATTTATTACATCAGCAACTTAAAATCAAGTTTACGTTTAAAAACTTTAGGGCAATAACAATACTCTATGCAACAAGAGACATACACAAAAACGTTCACTACAAGACCATTCAAACGTCAAAAACCAGACAAAACTCTGATGTTCACCAATCCCAAATTTAAAAAATGAATTCTAATAAAGTCATACAAAAGAATACAATACAGTAGTAGCAAAAATAAATTATACAAAATGTGGTTAAATCTTACAAGCAATCAAAGTAAAAAAGAGCAAGCACATCATATTCATTATATTTTTGTAAAGCTAGAAAAACTAAACATTGTTCAGGAACACACACACATATGATTTTTAAAAAGTGATTAATTACCTCAGTTAAAGATAGCTGTTACTTCTGGGATAGAAGCAGGAGGATGAATTCATGGAGAAACACACATGGAGCAGGTACTTACAACAACCTTCTAGTACTTAAGTTCAAGTAGTGGGTCCACAAGTGTTTTCTGAAGTATACCTCCTAACTCACATATAATATATACTCTTGTTTATATAAAATATTGCATAATTCTAAGGTTAGGTAAAAAAAGTACTACGTGGACAAATACTTAATCCAACATTTGATTTAAATACTGTATTGAGTGCATTTCATTTACTACTCTCATTTAATCCCCATTACAGCCCTCTGATATACAGAATAGGGTAGCAGATGAAAGGAGAGTTCAACTTTATCCCTCTTTTACATGAGAAAACTGGGACACAGGGAGGTAAAACAACTCAAGGTCATGTATCTAGTAGGTACTGGAGGCAGAAATTAAATCCAAGTCTTTCTGATGTCACAGCCCAAGCTATTAACTATTCCCACAAAAAAAAAAAAAAAAAACCACAAACAATAAAGCTTAAGTCATAACATGAAATGTTTTACTCCTTTTTTTTCATGGCATCTCTAACTGTACTGTTTACAGCTGTTTTAACACCGCCTTCCAATAGAACTGGCCCAGCTGAAGTTCCCAATAAGAAGCTACTGTTTTCCAGGCACATTCACTAGAAATTCTTACCAGTCTTAAAGGAAAGAAAACAGTTAAGAATTATGGCCCTGGGGCGGGCCCAGTGGCACAGCGGTTAAGTGCGCGTGCTCTCATGCGGTGGCCCAGGGTTCGCAGGTTCGGATCCCAGGCGCACACCAATGTACCGCTTGTCAAGCCACGCTATGGCGGCGTCCCATATAAGTAGAGGAAGATGGGTGTTGATGTTAGCCCAGGGCGATCTTTCTAAACAGAAAAATGAGGAGGACTGGCACTGGATGTTAGCTCAGGCTATTCTTCCTCACAAAAACAAACAAACCAAAAGAAGAATTATGGCCCTTACAGTCATCACCAAGGACTGCAGGTTCTTGACCCATCCCTATACACATCTCCTTTTTTTTTTTTCTTTTTGCTAAGGAAGATTAGCCCTGAACTAACATCTGTTGCTAATCTTCCTCTTTTTTTGCTTGAGGAAGATTAGCCCTGAGCTAACATCTGTGCCAATCTTCCTCTGCTTAAATGTGGGCTGCTGCCACAGCATGGCTGACAAGTGGTGTAGGTCCGCACCCAGGATCTGAATGCCTGAACCCGGGCCGCCAAAGCAGAGCACGACGAATTCAACCACTGGGCCACAGGGCCAGCCCCCACATCTCCTTTAAAAAATAATTTAAAATATCTTCATTTTACCAATACTCTCATCTCCTAATCTGACTAATCATCAAGCATTTACAGTGAGTGGGGGAGAAGCAGCTGGTAGGGGGACTAAAAGGCTCTGTAATGAAGAAGCTAATCCATCAATCATAGAAACTTAAAGCTGGAAAGAACCTGAGATCTGTAAAACAAGCGGATTGATTGCTATGAGGAAACTGATGCCAAGCCGTGACTGTTACTACTCCCAGTTTCCACGCTAGAAAACTCTGACATCGGGTGTTTTCTAGCTTTAAATTTAACAGTTGTTATAGCTAGGCAGGTAATTGACAAAACTACCAAATGTCAATTTTCCTACATATTTAATTTGTAATTCATTTAAATTGTTTGATTTTTAAGTAATAGTTGCTTTAGAAGACTTCCATGAGTTTGATTCATATTTTAATTATAAGGCATAAAAGGAGAGTTTATAATTAAAAGTCATCTTTAAACTTTAGTAATTCAATTTCAAATTAAACTAAATAACAGAGATAAACACCGTTCTTAAAACTTAGAAGGCTATTCATATGCTAGCAATACTTTTTTAATATCTAGAAACTAAAATGTTAGTAGAATATAACTTATGGCACTTACAGGCACTTGATAATTACCCTGGCCTTGGCAATACTTTCATTTCTTTATCCAACTACATAGTGCTCTTATTTTAATTAAGATGACACAAAAATTGGTTTAAGAAATTTTCATGAAGTAAATCCATCAACATGTTAAGAGGCTATACTTCAAAGAGTTAATTTTCAAGACCACAAATGACATCACAGCCTAGGATTCCAAAAAGTCATGATTTTGAAACTTCTGTGGTTAGAGTTGAATTTTTCTGTCGAACAACCATAGACATATTTTTCACTGCTGGAAGAATGTCATATAAAAGATTAGTCCTTAAGGTATTACAGACTTCAGTGATAAATTCGTCCACTGAAAACCATTTATTAAAGCAAAAATAAGAACTTCAATTTTCTGCAATTTTACAATGTTTAAGTTAATTAAATAGTATCCCCTACCACCACCCCCACTCCTACTCATAACAGCAAAAACATTTAAAAAGATAGCAACTTACCACAAGATAAATTTCACTGAATTATAGAAAGAAAATAGTCCGAAGTTTGCAAAGACTCATGATTTAGGTTCTAATTTCAATTATATCACAAACTAGCTATATAACTTTGATAAATCCATTAGTTTTTCTTAAGCCTCTTCCTACACAGGGTTGTAAGAACAAGATGAGACATAAAAACATTTTATCGTTGAATAGCACTCAGACTGGAGATGAGAGGAAAAAAGTAACTGAACATGAACAGATATCAAAATAATCACCCAATCTAAAGAATGGAAAGAAAAAAGAATGAAGAAAAATGAACAGAGCCTTCAGGACATGTGAGAAATATCAAATGGTCTAACAAACATGTAATTGGAGCCCCAGAAGTGAGAATGAAGCAGAAAAAAATACTTGAAGAAATAACGGCCAAAACTTCCCCAAACTTGATGAAAACACCAATTTACAGATTGAAGAAGCTCAGAGAATTCCAAGAGAATAAATACAAAGAAAACCAGACCTAAGTACATCACAAACTATTTAGAATCAAACATAAAAAGAAAATTTGAGGGCCGGCCCCGTGGCTTAGCGGTTAAGTGCGTGCGCTCCGCTGCTGGCGGCCCGGGTTCGGATCCCGGGCGCGCACCGACGTACTGCTTCTCCGGCCATGCTGAGGCCGCGTCCCACATACATCAACTAGAAGGATGTGCAGCTATGACATACAACTATCTACTGGGGCTTTGGGGGGAAAAAATAAATAAATAAAATCTTAAAAAAAAAAAAAAAGAAAGAAAATTTGAAAATAGCCATAAGAAAAAAAAGACCATACATACAGAGGAACAAGGATAAAAATTACCTTTTCAGGAAAAAAACCCACAAGACACTAGAACAACATCTTTAAAGTGCTGTAATAAAAAAGTCGACCCAGAATTTTATATCCAGTGAACCAACCCTTCAAAAATTAATGTGAAATGAAGACATTTTCAGATAAATGAAAGTTGAGACAATTAGTCATAAACACTTCAGGAAATAAAAGGATATCTATCCTTCAGGCCAAGCAGAAAGACCATCAGATAAACACTATCTATAAGGATGAATGTAGAGCACCAGAAATGTCTTACTGCCAAATGGGTGGCCCTGCTTCCCTCTGATGTTTGCCTTGAAGTCTAAGATTCTCATGGAGAAGACTATACAAAGTACCTTTAAATCCTGATATTTTATGAAATAGACTCTGGGTGAGGGACTACAGAGCTAAGGTAACTTATAAAATTTTACAACCATACCAGAGGACTAAGTCAAAGTTTCTAGGTCTCGGTATATACCTAAAGCAGACGACTCCTTCAAAGCAGACTACAGAAAAGGATTAAGCAAAACAGAATTAATTACATAGGAGTGAATAAACTAGTGAAGAAATTTAACCGTAGTTATTTGTTTTAGAAAATTATTGTTATTTAATGGTATGTTTTCTGACGGGCATATGAAGAAGCCCTTTTTCTTTCTTCATCTATCTCTAGTCCTCAATTTAATAAATTACGCTTATACAAACTGAACTCATTTTAAGTGGCATCTGATTCTATCTCCTCAAATTTCAGAAAAAAAATAAAAGTAAAAACTGAGTCTACTTTTCATGTCAATAATGTTAACTGCACAGGTTTCGTAAAAATTTGCCAACCTATTTACCAAGACAATTGGACAATCAAGGCCATATCATGGACGTCATAATTGAGAATGATGCTCACAGATACGACAAGTCCATCACTAACAAACAAAGACTGCACTTTATATAAGTCAATGTCTATGAGCCTCGTACCTAGTCTTGCGTTATAGGAACCAGCCTAAAAGGTAGAAGGAAGGTTACCTCCTGGCAGGCCAGGGACTTTGTAAATTTAGGGAACCTGGAGAAGAGAGAACTTCAGTGAAAGTTACAGGTACTGGTTAAAAAGATTATACACCATGATCAGGTGGGATTTATTCCAGGGATGCAGGGATGGTTCAACATTCGCAAATCAATCAACATGATACACCACATTAATAAAATGAAGGATAAAAATCACACGATCATCTCAATAGATGCAGAGAAAGCATTTGACAAGATAGAGCATCCATTTTATGATTAAAAACTCTGAATAAAATGGGTATAGAAGGAAAGTACCTCAACATAATAAAGGCCATATATGACAAACCCACAGCTAATATCCTCCTCAATGGTGAAAAACTGAAAGCTATCCCTTCTAAGAACAGGAACCAGACAAGAATGCCCACTCTCACCACTCCTATTTAACATAGTATTGGAAGTCCTAGCCAGAGCAATCAGGCAAGAAAAAGAAATAAAAGGGATCCAAATTGGAATGGAAGAAGTGAAACTGTCACTATTTGCAGATAACATGATTTTACACACAGAAAACCCTACGGAATCCACCAAAAAACTTTTAGAAGTAATAAACGAATACGGTAAAGTTGCAGGATACAAAATCAACATAGAAAATCAGTTACATTTCTATACACTAACAACGAAGTAGCAGAAAGACAAATTAAGAATACAATCCCATTTACAACTGCAACAAAAAGAATAAAATACCTAGGAATACACTTAACCAGAGGTAAAAGAGCTGTACACTCAAAACTATAAGACATTGCTGAAAGAAATTGAAGAAGACACAAAGAAATGGAAAGATATTCCATGCTCTTGGATTGGAAGAGTTAACATAGTTAAGATGTCCATACTTCCTAAAGCAATCAATAGATTCAATGCAATCCCTATCCAAGTTCCAACAACATTTTTCACAGAAATAGAACAAAGAATCCTAAAATTTATATGGAACAACAAAAGACCCCAAATAGCTAAACGAATCCTGAGAAAAAAGAACAAAGCTGGAGGTATCACACTCTCTGATTTTAAAATATACTACAAAGCTATAGTAACCAAAACAGCATGGTACTGGCACAAAAACAGACACACAGATCAATGGAATAGAATTGAGAGCCCAGAAATAAACCCACACATCTATGGACAGCTAATCTTCGACAAAGGAGCCAAGGACACACAATGGAGAAAGGAAAGTCTCTTCAACAAATGGTGTTGGGAAAACTGGATAGCCACGTGCAAAAAAATGAAAGTAGACCATTACCTTACACCATACACAAAAATTAACTCAAAATGGATTGATTAAAGACTTGAATGTAAGACCTGAAACCATGAAACTTGTAGAAGAAAACACAGGCAGTACGCTCTTCGACATCGGTCTTAGCAACATATTTTCAAACACCATGTCTGACCAGGCAAGAGAAACAACAGAAAAAATAAACAAATGGGACTACATCAAACTAAAAAGCTTCTGCACAGCAAAGTGAACCATCAACAAAACAAAAAGGCAACCTAACAATTGGAAGACGATATTTGCAAACCATACATCTGATAAGGGGTTAATCTCCAAAATATATAAAGAACCCATGCATCTCAACAACAAAAAAACTAACAACCCAATGAAAAAATGGGCAAAAGACCTGAACAGACATTTCTCCAAAGAAGATCTACAGATGGCCAAGAGGCACACGAAAAGATGTTCAGCATCACTAACTATCAGGGCAATGCAAATCAAAACTACCATGAGGGGCCCAGCAGGTGGCACAAGCAGCTAAGTGCACGAGCTCCGCTGCAGCCGCCCGGGGATCGCCCGTTCAGACGACGCACCACTTGTCAGGCCATGCGTGGCGGCGTCCCATATAAAGTGGAGGAAGACGGGCACGGATGTTAGCCCAGGGCCAGTCTTCCTCAGCAAAAAGAGGAGGATTGGCAAATGTTAGCTCAGGGCTGATCTTCCTCACAAAAACACAAAAAAAAATCTACAATGAGATATCACCTCACGCCCGTCAGAATGGCTATAATTAACAAGACAGGAAACAACATGTGTTGGAGAGGATGTGGAGAGAAGGGAACTCTCACACACTGCTGGTGGGAGTGCAAACTGGGGCAGCCACTATGGAAAACAGTATGGAGATTCCTCAAAAAATAAAAGATAGAACTACCATACGATCCAGCTATTCCACTGCTGGGTATTTATCCAAAGAACTTGAAAACACCAATGCGTAAAGATACATGCACCCCTGTGTTCACTGCAGCGTTATTCACAATAGCCAAGACTTGGAAGCAACCTAAGTGCCCATCAAGGGACGAATGGATAAAGAAGATGTGGTATATATACACAATGGAATACTACTCAGCCATAAGAAAAGATGAAATCCAGCCATTTGTGACAACATGGATGGACATTGAGGGTATTATGCAAAGCGAAATAAGTCAGAGGGAGAAGGTCAAATATCATATGATCTCACTCATTAAGTAGTAGATAATAACAACAACAAACAAACACATAGAGACAGAGATTAGATTGGTGGTTACCAGAGGAGGGAGGAGGGAGGAGGGAGGAGGGCGAAAGGGATAATTAGGCACATGTGTGTGGTGGTGGATTGTAATTAGTATTTGGGTGGTGAACATGAGAACATGATGTAATTGTGGCAGAAACAGAAGTATAATGATGTACACCTGAAATTTATACAATGTTATAAACCAATGTTACCACGATAAACAGACAAAAAAAAAAAATTCTAGAAAACATGTGGCAGAGAGTAGAATGGTAGTTGCCAGGGCTGGGGAGCAGGGGAAATGAGGAGAGGTTGGTAAAAGGTTACAAACATTCAGTTAGAAAATGAATAAGTACTTATGATCTAATGTATAGCATGGTGACTACAGTTGATAATTCTATCTTGTATAATTGAAATTGGCTGAGGTAGATCTTGAGCATTCCTACCCCAAAAAAATAAAAAAGTAAATATGTGAGGTGATGTCTGTAATTAACTGGATTGTGAAAATCCTTTCACAACGTATACATATATCAAATCATCATGTGCACATTAAATATATTACAATTAAAAAAAAAGTTATAGGTACTAGGGGGCCAGCCCGGTGGCCTAGTGGTTAAGTTTGCGTGCTCCACTTCAGTGACCCAGAGGTCACAGGTACGGATCCCGGGCGTGAACCTACATACTGCTCCTCAAACCAGCTGTGGCGGCATCCCACGTACAAAATAGAGGAAGACGGGCACAGATGTTAGCTCAGAGCCACTCTTCCTCAAGCAAAAAGAGGAGGATTGGCCATGGATATTAGCTCAGGGCCAATCTTCCTCACGAAAAAGAAAAAAGTTATAGGTACTACAAGTGAAATCTGGTGGAGAGAGTTTGTTTGGATTGGTTTCCTAGTTTCAAGATATAAGAATAAATAAAAAAAGCCTTTAAAAGTTCAATCCTATGTGGAGAAACAGGAACCCTCACACACAGCTGGTGGGAACGCAAACTGGTGCAGCCTCTATGGAAAACGGTATGGAGATTCCTCAAAGAATTAAAAATAGAGATGCCCTATGATCCAGCTATCCCACTACTGGGAATCTATCCAACGAACCTGAAATCAACAATCCAAAGAGGCTTATGCACCCCTACGTTCATTGCAGCATTATTCACTATAGCCAAGAAGTGGAAGCAACCTACGTGTCCCTCGACTGACAACTGGATCAAGAAAATGTGGTATATATATACAATGGAATACTACTCAGCCATAAGAAAAGACAAAATCGTCCCATTTGCAACAACATGGATGGTCCTGGAGGGTATTATGTTAATTGAAATAAGCCAGAAAGAGAAAGACAAACACTGTATGATCTCACTCATATGTGGAATATAAACCAACACATGGACAAAGAAAACTGTATTGCGGTTACCAGGGGCAATGGGGGTGGGGGGTGGACACAAGGGGTGAAGGGAGACATATATATGGTAATGGACAAACAAAAATGTACAACCCAAAATTTCACAATGTTAAAAACTATTAAAACATCTATTAAAAAAAGTTCAATCCTATATTCCTTAGGAAAACTTCCAGACAGAAATTAATCCTCTAGCTTCAGAAGTTGTTGAATAAAATTTGCTCAAAGAAGCTTATACGGTTAATAAAGACATCTTTTTGCACCTATGTAATTTTAAAAAAAAAGAGAAAACATGAGAAGAATCTTTCTTTATGAACTCAAGAATCAACTGTGGGCCTTCTACTTGAGATCATTAAAGAGTAACAGGATCCATCCCACCAGGAACAACGGGACAAATTATAAGAACAAACGACATTCAGATATCCGAGAACAGGCCGTGAAAAAAACTCTGGTCCCTAACGTTAGGGAAACGACACGGGCAGAGGGGGCTGCAACAACATGAGCCCTACTAAAGGCTCTCTACCTACCGAGGCTTTCTACCAGGAAGCAATTTCCTAATCACAGCACAGGGATGAGGAATTCAGACAGGGTCTAGCGATCTTGCTGAACTGACAAGATAACGACCAGAATTCAGGATGGCCAAACTGGCTAGATTCTGCAGGACCATTTCTCAGAGTGACTGAGAAGATTCTAGGGATTGACAAACTGACTCTGAAATTTGTATCAAAATGCAAAAGACCTAGATTAGCCAAAGCAATCACAACAAAGAAGAAAAAAGTTAGAAGACTAACAGTACCTACTTTCAAACCTTACCATAAAGCTGCAGTAATCAAGACCATAGACATGAGGATGAGGACTGATATATAAATCAATGGAACAGAATAAAGATCAGAAAGAGATCCTGACATTAAGTTACCAAAGCAATGCAACAGAAAAAGGAGAATCTTTCCAACAAATAGTCCTGGAACCGAATATCCCTATTTTAAAAACTGATCCTACATCCTTTCTTCACACCACACACAGAAATTACATCAAAATGGACCACAGACCTAAATATAAAGCTAAAACTATAAAACTTCTACAAGAAAACACAGGAGAAAATCTTCATAACCCGAGGGTAAAGATCTCTTAGTACATAAAACAGCACTAAGCATAAAAGAAAAAAATTGACCAACTGTACTTTAAAATTCAAAATGCCTATTATTAAAAAAAAAATTAAGAAAATGTAAAGGGAAGACAAAGATCAGAAGAAAATACTCTCCAAACATATGTGAAAAGGATTTATATCCAGAATATATTTTTTAAAAACTCATACAATAAGAAAACAAATGCAAATTTTAAAAAATGAGCAAAATATTTAAACATACACTTCATAAAAGAAGAGATACATGTGGTTAACAAGCACAAGAAACTTTTTCTCAATATCATTAGACATCATGAAAATGCAAACTGGGCCGGCCCCATGGCTTAGTGGTTAAGTGCGCGCGCTCCGCTGCTGGCGGCCCGGGTTCAGATCCCGGGCGCGCACCGACACACCACTTCTCCGGCCATGCTGAGACCGCGTCCCACATACAGCAACTAGAAGGATGTGCAACTATGACACACAACTATCTACTGGGGCTTTGGGGGATAAATAAATAAATAAATAAAATTATGAAAATGCAAACTGAAACCACGATGTGATACCACTACTACCTCACTAGACTAGCTGAAGTCAAAAAGACTGACAGTACCACATAGGAAAGATGTGGAACTTAAACTCTCATATATTGCACGTGGACTATAAAATGGTATAGCCAATTTAGAAAACAGTTGCACAGTTTTTAATAAAGATAAGCATACACTTAACATAAGATCCTACAATTGCACTCCTGGGTATTTACTCAAGAGGAAAAAAAAAACCACATAAAGACTTGTACTCGGGCCGGCCCCGTGGCTTAGCGGTTAAGTGCTCGCGCTCCACTGCTGGCGGCCCGGGTTCGGATCCTGGGCGCACGCCGACGCGCCGCTTCTCCGGCCATGCTGAGGCCGCGTCCCACATACAGCAGCTGGAAGGATGTGCAGCTATGACATACAACTATCTACTGGGGCTTTGGGGGGAAAAATAAATAAATAAATAAAATTATTAAAAAAAAAAAAAAAGACTTGTACTTGAATGGCATAAGAGCTTTATTTTTAATAGCCAAAAACGAGAAACACAAGTTGTGGTATAGTCACACAATGGAATACTACTCAGCAATAAAAAGAAACTACCGATACATGTAGTAACTTTGCTGCATCTAAAAAAACATTATGCAGAGTGAACAAACTTTCACAGTGGGGCTGTGGGGAAAGAGGGTCTCTCATACATTGCTGGCAGGAATCCAAAATAGTATAATCCCTGTGAAGTGTAATTTGACAATGTCTAGAACAAAAACTACATATACTTTTATCCTTCAACACAGCAGTCTCACTTCCAGGAATTTATCCCAAAGTTACACTCCCAACAATACAAAAATATATATTCATAAGGTTATTCACTGCAGCATTACTTTAATTGCAAATATTGGAAACAACCTACATAATACCCATACATAGGAAATTGCTTGAATAAACTATGGTATATGCACATAACGAAAACTACACCTCTGTGAAAAAATAAATGAGACAAGGGCTGGGGGAAGGGGGAATGAGGAATTGTTTAATGGGTACAGAGTTTCAGTCTAGGAAGATGAAAACATTCTGGAGATGGATGGTGGTGATAGTTGAACAACAATGTGAATGTACTTAATGCCACTGAACTGGACGCTAGAAAATGGTTAGAAAATTTGGTAAAATTTTAAAAAATAAAAAACAGTATAAATTTTATGTCATGTAAATTTTACACAATTTTTAAAAAATGAATGGGAAAGATCTCTTTGGCATGATATGGCATTATTTCCAGGAGACATTAGCAAGCGAAAAGAGCAAAGTGCAAAACAGTATATATAGTATGCTACCTTTTGTATAAACAAAACGAAAAAATAAAACATACATACATACATCTGCTTGTCATTATTAAAAAAACATAGGGAGGATGAACCAGAAGACATTGGAGTTGGTCACCTATGAGAAATGGGAGAAATGGGGTGGAAGGGATACAGAAAGGAACGTGCATCTTTTGTAAAATTTTGACTCTTTAAAACATATTCATATTCTACATATTAAAAAATAAAACCAATCAGAATGGGAAGGGGCATTAAAAAAACAACTTTGAAACTCAAGAAAACAAATAAATGAACCTAATTTCATTTCAAATCAATACCATAACTACATTATGCAGAAAGTAAAGGTGGTAAGTAAAAGTGGGGAGGGGAAGGAAAGGAAGAAAGAAGGAGGGAGGGCTGATTTCCAGTAATTTAAGAATAGAGTATTTATTTATTTAATTATTCTCAGTCTTGACCATAAAAAAAGAATCAAAGTATATTTTACCATACTGACACTTTCTGGGGCAAAAAGTACATATTAAGAAATGCATGTAAGGTCTGGAAATTAAAGTCATAATTTATTCTAAGCTTTCAAATTCAGTACTAGATTTCAACTTTCCAGAATTAAACATTTTTAATTACCCAAAAAAAAAAAAAAAATTATTCTCAGTCTTGACAAGGATGGTTGGGGGGAAGTGGAGAACTACATACAAATTCTCCACTCACTTTAAGTTAGCTTGTTTATTATAGTGAAATGCACAAAACAATTCTGAAATTATTTTAGATGTATTATAGAATAGAGCAAATGAATAAACATACTGACAATGTTGGGAGCCAGGGTTCTCAAGGAATAAAAAAGGACATGAAAATATCAAATGAGGGGTGCAAAGAAGAACGCTGTAGACATGGAGTGAAGTTGGATATACTGATATAAACTAACGGTTTCTAAACTATGTATCAGCGTGTTGCTATGAACACGTGTATGTGTACGAGTATGTTTATGTGTGTGTATAAATAGACGCATATTTCCTAGCTCTGTCCACTGAAAGAGTCAAGAAGAGAAGACACTCCAGCAGCAATGAGGACACCTACCCACCAGAGATCCTGGTCTCCAAAACGATTCCCCACAAGGACGGGAGCCGGATTAAAAGAGCTCCACTATCCAAGCCTAGGACGATTTGAGCACCAAAATAATTACTAGAGTAACAAATGGTAAACAATCCAAAAAATAGGAAATCATGAGTCCATACAGATAGACAGAGCTCTTGATTACAGAATAACGCCAAGAGCTGACTGGTAAGAGTGAAGGGAATGCTGGAATGAGAAAATGACCATTTTGGAAGCAACACAGTAAAAAATTAGATCAGATAAGAACCATGAATGAATGCTAAATTTAGGGCAAACTGTGATGAGAATCACGGTATTCGCCTTGTCGCCCCACAGACTGCTCATCGCTTGCAAAAGAAAAAGGAAAAAAACTACACAGTGGAGAAATCTGGCAACACCTTGGCCAAGTGATCAAAATTAACATCACAATGAGGAATAGAAGACATCATGTGCCTCCAGACGCTGTGCATCTTTCTCAGGGTATCACATCACCTATGCAGTATTCCAGACAAGAATGCATAACCTCAATCCAATTGCAAGGAAACTTCAGACAAACATAATACGAAGAATATTCTATTAAAGGGGGGAAGGGCTGTATTCTTCAAAAATGTCAATGTCATAAAAAACAAAGAAAAGCTGTGGAAATATTCCAGGAAAAAAGAGACTAAAGAGAAATAATAACTAAATGCAGTACCTGACCCCAGACTGGATTCTGTACAGGAAGTGAGGGAAATGCTGTAAGAGATTTTATCAGGTCGACTGACAAAACTGGAAGATGGAAAACAGATTTGTATCGATGTCCATTTATGCAGTTGATAACTGAACAATGAGAATGACCCTATTCTTAGGAAATACAGCAGAGGTGTTAGGGGAAAGAAGCATGCTATATGTAACTTACTCTCAAATAGTTCAGAAGAGAGAGAGAGTGTGTGTGTGTGTATGTGTGTGTAGAGACAGAAAGAAAGAGAAAGCACACATTAATGCAAATCATAAAACAAAGGGGTGAATCCGGCTACAAAATAGCTAGATGTTCTTTTTTTTTTTTTTTATAATTTTATTTATTTATTTTTTCCCCCCAAAGCCCCAGTAGATAGTTGTATGTCACAGCTGCACATCCCTCTAGCTGCTGTACGTGGGACGCGGCCCCAGCATGCCCGGAGAAGCGGTGCGTCAGTGCACGACCGGGATCCGAACCTGGGCCGCCAGCAGCGGAGCGCGTACACTTAACCGCTAAGCCACGGGGCCAGCCCTCTAGACGTTCTTTATACTCTATTTTACTAACTTTTGTAAATTGAGAATTATTTCCAAATACAAGATTTTTTTTAACAAGTAAACACCATAGAGACAGTTCTCTACTGTGTTCAGAATATAATGGGTCTATACGATAATTAACTGAAGGATTGTACAGGGAAATAGCAAGAGCTGAGGCTGGAGGCTGAGACAGATTCCTAGAGAAAGGACTGTTTCAAATGCCAGAGAACGGAGTTCATACTTTTTTCTGTAAGCCAGGAAACAGTAGCACAAAGCTTAGAGCAGAACAGAAGCTTGATTAAAGGGATATATTTAACAAAATTTTCTAGTAAAATTTCAAGTGGGTGGAAACAGGAGATAAGAAGCCATAAAGGGACATTTGGCCAAATACAAGCATGAAATTATGGGGTCTTGGACTAGGGAGCTAAGATTAGTAACAGAAAGTGGCACAAACACAAGAGACAAGAAAATAGAAAACCAGATACAGCCTATTTACTAAATGTATTGGGGGGGGGCCTTCAAAGACAACTCAGATTTTTCAAGCCCAGCTAACTAAGAAAATGATGGTATTACTGACAGAAAGAAATTTACCTAGCTAAGCAAAGCATAATTGCTTTCTTGGCTATCAGATAGCTTTTTCCATCTTCATTCTTCCTATTCTGCCACAATAATAAAAGTTAAGAGAGGAGTTAGAGGAAACGGCATATGCCAGCACAAGCAACCTGGGAAACCACTCTTTACAAGGTGAAATAGTAAAAATAGGTGGGGCTGGTTCCGATTTTGACTAAATGCCATGTAAAATGTTCACATATAAGGAGAAAGTGGGCAGGAGGGTAGTATCTCATATTAAACTGTAACATACAATTCCTCTCCTCCCCAAAGTTAGGATGGTGTACATATATATACACATACATATATGAATATATACATATACATTCACTCATTCCAAGCCTGTTCATTCATTCCACTAATATTACCATTAAAGAGAAAAACATGAACTATAAAACAAGCTTAAGATTAAATCACAAATCCAAAGAAGAGGGCAGCATCTTCAGAGGGTAAAGTCAGAAAATTACAAAGGATCAAGTCAAAGTAAAACTCAATTACCTGGCTAACCAGTCAAATGATGTTCAAGTAGGAGTTTATTTTTATTGGTCTCTGACTCCACTGTTCAGCAAGTATTTTGATCCTGAGGACAAAAAAAAAAAAAAAAAGTATTGCATTTTATTGCCCTTTCTTAATATAAGTGTTATTATTAGTCACAAATTGACTTTTCCCATTTTTCCCTTCCCTGGACATATGAAACAAACAAAAAAAGCTATCAAGTAAAAGGCCTCTTCCTAGGAATTTGAGCTGATGCCTTATTTTGCCATATATTACTACTTCTGCTTAAAAAGTCAGGCACGACATACACAATATGTTCTGTCACAGTTTGTAAACATGGATAATGCAAAGTGAGGTGGAGGAGACCGGCTCCAAGTCCTGAAAAGTGATCAAACTGGATGAGTAATCTGAACTTGGGATGTCCCCACCTGTCCAAAAGGAATGTTCAACAAATAACAATGAAAAACAATATTAATATCCTGGCAGAAGCTAATGCTTAAATATCCGAGTCCAAAAAAGATAAATACCCACTGGACGGAGGGATAAAACAGGCAAGCAAGGAAGGGAAAAAAAAAAGGAAAAAAGCCCTGGATGTTTTCTTTCCCTCTAGGAAAGGCTGCATTTGGGTCACCAACAAGAAATATTTTTAAATGAGAAACAGGGAAATGAGGGGCAGTTCTTCAAAATAATCTGCAATAAAATACATGAACATATAAACAGCAGACTTTTGCACCTGAGGAAACGTGGAGCAAGCCCTGGTGCAACAAACAAGGGAGCCAATAAAAGCATTAACCCTCACCTTAGGAATTTCCAAATGTAACAAAGCAACAGTCTGACTACCATCAATTCTCACTGTATCTACAGCAAGACAACAACCATACCTACGCCCCAAAGTTAACAGCATTCATGCTGGAATTGGCAGATTTGTTGGGAAAGGGTGGAAGAAAAAATGATATATTCACAAGTTTCAAGTGATATGTGAACATATTACAGCCATGGCCAATCACGTGGAGCACAGAGGGGACAACCAACCACAATCTAGCTGCATGATATGAAGGGTCTGTTGCACTTTTAAAACTCAAATTAAAGGTGAGAAAATTGGGGGGTAGGGGGGAAAGCACACCATATGTGGTTCACAAATGGAAAAGAGGAAAATCCAGATAGTGTATCAGTGCCATGCAATTAAAGTTATAGAAACAGCTGATATATCTACTAACGTGTCTATTTATAATCACGTATAGTCTCCAGCTTATAACAGAAATACATGCCAAAGAAAGCTGGTTCTTGGAATAGATCTTCCAATGCACGATAGTATAACTGTTGTTAGCATAATGGTTAAACAGCAGAAGCTATGGAGACCATCAGATCCAACTCAACTCCCAGCTCTTTCACTTACTAGCTAGGTATCCCTGGGTCAACTTAAGACTTCTTCAAGCCTGGGCCGGCCCCGTGGCTTAGCGGTTAAGTGCGCGCACTCCGCTGCTGGCGGCCCAGTTCGGATCCCGGGCGCGCACCGAGGCACCGCTTCTCCTGCCATGCTGAGGCCGCGTCCCACATACAGCAACTAGAAGGACGTGCAGCTATGACATACAACTATCTACTGGGGCTTTGGGGGGAAAAATAAATAAATAAAATCTTTAAAAAAAAAAAAGACTTCTTCAAGCCTTAGATTTCCCATCTTAAAATGGGGATCATACCTCATAAGGCTCTTGTGAAGATTAAGTGAAAATCCTTAAATTGCTTATTAGTACCCAGTACATAAATGCTCGATAAATAAAAACTATTATTAGCCAAACAAAAGACTATTTGACACACAATATAACTTAAGAATTTGCAAGCACACTGAAATAAAAAATAGGAGAAAACACAATCATTATTTTTAGTTTTTAAATGAATTAAATGTTTTATAACTTGAATTTTTATGATAACCAATTTAATTACAAGAAGGTGAAGGGGGAAAAGGTAATAGAACTTCTGTAAAGAAAATCCAGAGTGTTCTGGCCCTGGTTTTAAAACAAGTTTCACTTCAGAAACGGTCCTTTTCTTGTTGCTCCTTTTAATGGAGGAGGGCGGGGTCACGGAGTGGGGTCAGTACCTACATAACAGGAGTGGGGTCAGTACCTACATAACAAAAGTGGGCAGGATAAGCACTCTGAGTCAGAATGTATGTAGTACCATAACAACTGACCCAAGAAACGAGTACTGTTGCCTAGTGTGGAAGGTCGGCAAGAGAGCCTATATTAATACTCAAGTATAACTGTACTGCTTGTGAGAACTACCCAAACGAGTGCTGACCCAGCCAATCCATACCCCATAACCGCCAGGATCCAAAGAAACCCCATCTACAAAATTCTCCCCTCCCAGGAAGTGTGCAGTTGGACTAGAGAGGTCCCCAAACAGTCATAGGTCAATGACTGGCTTGCTTATCAGGGAACCTGCAAAGGGGTGAATGGTAGAAAGTACTATACCAGGGTCCTGCCAAGTATAGAAGTTAGGAAAACTGCAGTTAACTTGTCTAGAACCAAGATTCTGCAAAGGCAACAACAGTCCTAGCAGATTTCCTGGGACAGTATTTTTTACCTGTATCAAAAGTATTTTATTTTACCTTATTCTTACTCTTTTTTATAATTTGGACTTTAGTCAATTACACATACAAAAATCAAATCACACTGACATAAAAACTGAATGACACATCCCCAAAATACTAGATATCTGAGGAGGGGGCAGGAGGAGGACCTTAATTTTTCTACTAGAATTAACAAAAAGGTGATTGATGAGATCCACATTTATCAAAACCTGCATCACTAGAAAGCTAATGGGGAGGAAAACATCAAACTGAGCTTTGTTAATAGCTAGTCTGAGAAGATGTGCCTCCAGGCCAGAACAAAGAATCAAACTGGGGGAGGGGAGTTGACAGAGAGGAAAATCCAAACTATATAATGCTGATGCTTGGAAACACCAACTGGACAAAAGAAGGCCACTGAATATTATGAACATGTTTTTCTTTTGCTGTTGAACATGGAAGGCGGCGAGGACTCTACTACCAATCATATTAAACTCATTGTTCTCGCCATGCTGCTGCAGGCAGTGCTCCCAGGGACTCCCTCCTCAGTTCCCTAAAATCACAGAGATGGGGAATCACCATCTTTGGGAAAAGTCGGCTGTTACCTGTTCACCTTCAAAGCACTACAGAATAAATTTGCGCGCCAGTTAAATTTCAGGTTACTTAAAGGTTACATAACATTGGTGTAAATTACATTTAACCTTCTTTGGCAGTTGAGATTATTCATCAAGTGATAAATACATCCGTTGTCAAAACTGTACCAACAGATTTTACTTGCAACAGTCAACTGCAACCAATCTGTAGCTATACTGAAAGGCAAAAACGGATGTCAGTTAAAAATCATATGAAAATTTAAAATTATATAGAAAAGTGACACTTTTTTTGAAGCCATATAAATGTAACTCAGTAAAAAGAATTCTTACTATTTATTACTTAGTCCATCACTACATGTTCAAGTAAATAAGTAAAAACATACTTGGTACCCAAGGGAACACTGGTAATATGTTGATGACAAACTTTTTTAAATACAATAATCTTTTTGACAAGAGGGGAAGGAATTATTTCAAATTACACCATATGCATGTCTCTTAAACTAAGAATAGGGTTTTAAAAAAATGACATGTATTATCACTTATCCTATGATATATACTAGAAAGGACCAAGTTGATTTATACTAACTTATTCTACATAGTCATTTAATAAATTATAATAAATATTTAGTTCTATATGGAGTCAACATGAGAATTTAAATGATGCAGTGAAAACAGAAACCTTGGTTTCAGAAAAATCTAGGTTTTGCAAGTCCAGCTTCTTTAAGTGACCTTGTGTGAGGCACTTAATTCAATTAAACGTTTGCTCTGTACCTATCAGATGCCTGGCGCTGCAGTGACCCTCAGAATTATAAGCAAAATATGGTTCCTGCCATTAATTAGGGAAGGAGAAGCAGGTATAAACAGCCACTATAGTTCCCGAAATGAACACTGTGTTCATTCAGTAAGCATCTACTGAGCATCAACGTGCTACACTGCGCCAGACACCAGGACACAAGGAAGAACCAGAAGTTGAAGACAGAGTCTGATGACAGCGCTCAAGGAGAGAAGAGAAGAACTGCCTGTTTCACAAGACTGTTGTGGTGACTGTAAAGCACAATTTAAATGTGAATGCAAGACAAATCCAATATCATTTACCTCAGCCAAAAAAAAGAGAGAATTATTAATGAAATTCCAATATGCAGATAATTTCTGCAATTACTTTCCATAGTTATCATAACCAAAGTGCCATTTGAGAGTTTCTTCATAATAAAAGAGAAAGACAAAGAAGAAAAAACTTTCATAAAATGTTAGCCATTTGTGTAAAAATTACATGAGACACTGAAAACATTAATGGGTGTATGAAGGTTGTTGAAAGTGAAAGCTATTTTTAACTCAACATATCCAGGAAATCGTGCCATACATTTTGCTTACACAACGAAACTATCCACTGATGAACAATGGCAGTAAATATAACCATTCTGCATTTTTAAAATTACCTTGAGATTAAGGTATAAACAGCCACTATAGTTGGCAGACCAGTTTATTAACAGGCCCTCTATCTTTGGCTGAGTTGTAGTTAGGAATGACATGGTTACTAACAGGCAAGCAACCCGCTTGCCCGTGCTTGTTCTGACTCCCTCTCCCCCCTCTCTTGGAAAAACTGTATGCAGTGCTGCACGATCACACAAAATAAATACAGGAAAGGGGGTGGGAGCGTTGGGTGGGGAGGTGAGTGAAGCTCTGGGCTCCACCAGTGGAAGGCGTTCCACAAGAATTGCTACAGGGTCAAAAGTTTACAGTGGTTTCAATTTCACCTTTTAGCAGCCAATCAGGAAACAGAGAATGCACGCTGACCCCCTCAGGCTGCAAATGAACATTAACTCACTGGCTACCAGGATTGCATATATTCCATATATTCCTTTTCTTGTAAGGCTTTCCTTTTTTCCTTTTTTTTGGGGGGGGGGAACATTTTAAGTTCAAGTTGACAATTTTATTTAAGACCGTGTATTGTAAACAGGTATTTGAGGGGAGAAATGATCAAGTAATTATCTTTCTCCTTGACATCAGTTCCTTTATCCTGTAGTATCTAACAAACCAATCATTAACACTAGTATCAAGACAAAGAGTGAACTTAAGCAGGTTAAAGAAATAGATTTATGTTCATGAGGTTGCAATTCTAAGAACAATTTACAACATGATGAAAGATAATGCTAGTTGTGTTTCCAGTAAATGCTTTAAAAATAACCCCCATAATGAAGACATCTAATTAAAGTATTTATCTACACCAATTTTTTTATTTGCATAGATTCCTCACCTCCTCTCTAAATCATTAATATAAACATGCGACATATCTGTCCTTTTCATACTGTACATCTACTGAAATGCAGGCACAGCTCCTAAAGTTTAAGCATTCTTTTCCTATATTTCTCCTCTCAAAGCACTTCAGTACCCAGGAGTGATCCTCTATACAAATAAACTCAAGAGTGAACTCTTTGGCAATGAACACAACTACCCTCTAATTCATTTTTTATGTAAATTTCCTCCAAATGCAGAAAACATCAATAAACTAATCCATTAAACACTCTTTTCAATATTCTATATTTAACATTAAGCAAGGTTAAAATGAAAATATGTACTACACACACCTTCACTATCCTACATTTAAAAACCAAATTTCTTTGAAGCATTACATGATAAAAGTAAAATAGCCACATTAACTGCTCTATCAAAATGATCAGGTAAAACCAAATCAGCAGATGTGTGAATCTGTAGTTAGCAATATTTCTCATTAATAAAATAAGTGGTCAAATTTTAGCAGTCTTACTGACTTAAACTTAACGTTATATTTAGAAGCCCTTGTAGGCACTACCACTGCCTAAGAAAATGACTTCATGTAGGATATTCATTTTCTTATCCAAACCAGCAAAATAAGACACCACAGCTATTTCTGAACAACCAGATAACCAATATACAGAAGAGCCTAACTTAATACATCTCAAGGGCCCCAAAATAAATTCATAGGGTATAAAGTTTCCATAGCGATTCAAGGTCAGTCGTTAAGATAGTAAATAAACTTGATGCTGATATATAGGTTTTATAAATTCAGCATTAAAACAATTTTCTAGTAACAACTCCCAAATCTTCACGATTTAAGTTTATGCATACCTGTCAATAAAACATCTGTACTTTTAAAATCTAGTTTTTTCTTTAAACACGGTTTGTAGCTTTTTTAATATATTAAATTAGGAGTCTTCTGTGTATCTTCTTTACAAGATGGCCTCATTTTGAAAGAAAATGGATGTGATAAAATTTTACATCAAGTCAGCATGTTAGCAAGAAGCTTTTTTGTGTGTTCTGAATTTGATTAATACAAGCCAAGGTCACTTCCTGAAAGATGCCTACCATTGCAGCTGCAGGCAAACCAGGCTCTAGCGTAGAGCTGGGGGAAGGGAATGGGTGATGGCATTTATTAACACTGAGATAGGCTTCCCTCTCCAACAGCAGCTACAGAAAGAGGAGGGGACAGGAAGATCTCAGGATCTGTGGCATATAAAGATTAAAATATTTCTACTCCTTAATATTTAAAAACAGAAATTTAACTCAGTATATATAATGCTCATGTCAAAATTATATCAAAGATATCCTCAGTGCTACCATACGTTAAAACATTTCACTTAATATCATACAAATCATCTAATACCAGACATTGAAATAAACTTAGCATTCAACACAATACGACCTGTACTTGCTATGCCAAACGCCTACAAAGGAAGATACAGGCCCCTGAAGAAAATAGAATCAGAGATTCAAATTTATCTTGTCTAAAACCAGGGTGGCCTAAATGTTATGAAAGCAGAAATCCAAAACACAAAAGCCTATACTGCAAAATATTTGCAAATGTTTGGTACTGAAATTCAATTTAATTTCCCTCTTACCAATATTAATATAAATATTATGTCTCTGTGCTCAAAAGACAAACATCATCAAACTATACATTATCAACAACTAGAACAAAACCTCTCTCTGAATAATAATAGCAAGATTTAATTGAGCAGTTACTACGTACAGCCAGGAAACCATACTAAGTACTTGCCTGTCCTCTTTGAGGTTCTATATCCATTTCAACTAATTGGATAAAATACTACGTAGAGTCAGGAAATCTATATGCTCCTTGTAATTTTCTATATGTCAACTTGGATAAATTAGATTGATTTCGCGTGCCTCATTTTTCCTACCTACCAAATGGGAGTCATGGTTGAACCATGATATTCCACAGAGATATATAATCAGCAAAGCACCTCTGTTTTTGTCTTTTTTTATAATTTTATTTATTTTTTTCCCCCAAAGCCCCAGTAGATAGTTGTATGTCATAGCTGCACATCCTTCTAGTTGCTGTATGTGGGACGAGGCCTCAGCATGGCCGGAGAAGCGGTGCGTCGGTGCGCCCCGGGAATCCGAACCCGGGCCGCCAGCAGCGGAGCGCGCGCGCACTTAACCGCTAAGCCACGGGGCGGCCCAACACCTCTGTGTTTTTAATGGCTGTATAATAAAAACAAAACCTAGTCTTTTCCTTTTTTAATCGTCAGCGTGTTCAAAGCCATTATATTTCTATTTTCTAAATAAACTGAAAATATAATTCCCTCCCTTATGCTCCCCAACCTTTTGCTCTGATTTAAGTTTGGTTCAATAACTTCAACAACAAAAAAAACGAGCACATATTAGAGGCTCAAGTTCAAGCAAATTGATACTGTTTTTTTTTTCCAAGTCTATTACCTTTCAATGAGTGGCAGGAAAGGGCTATTATTTAATGGGCACAGAGCTTTCTGTTTATGTAAAGCGCTTTTTAAAGTCATTTTCAGTAAAGGAAGGCAACCGAGTAAAAAATACCGTGAGAATTCCCTGAATTCAGAGAATCTAGTGGCTGGGCGTGGCAAAGGAAGGCATTCAGAAGAACTCAACAAGACCTAATCACATGCCTTTAAGATGGGACAAAGTCTAAAAATGGACAGAGGGCAAAATTAACTTCGTTATCCACACTCCTTCTCCCCAGGACACCTTGTGAGGCACTAAGGGGGGATAAACTTTTCCTCAATTTCTCTTGGCCTCTATATTCTTTCTTTCCATCACATGAATTATTCCAAAAAATAACTCAGAACAAAGCACAGAGTTAAGCAGCAGCTAGCTAGCTTCTTGCCATACACCAGGCATGGGAGATGCAATCATACCCTCACATCGCCAACTAAATTATTCTTCTCTCCTGGTTTTATCGAAGTACCCAATGCGTTCCTCACTTGGCAAACAACACAAACTAAACTGGGGCCACAGCAGCTGGTTGCCTGGTCTTCTTCCTGTACCAATGCAGCTTCTGTGCCAAAAATAGAACCTGAAAGGAAATATTGACTATAAAATAACAGCAAACAAAATATTGGCCTGCATGTCTTCTTGCTCTGTCAGAGTGGTTCACAGACAAAACTCTGAGAATCACTCTTTACGATTCACAGAATAAGCGTTTAAAAAAAAGATTCAAATACTTTCTATGGCATCAAACTGGACACAGTGGCTGTCTTATAATTGAAAAATTCTGTTTAAAAAACTACAAAGTACTATACCACATAAAATGGTATTATTAGTCAGTAACAATGTAGCTATGCCATATGCTTACTCTCTTAAAAGCACATCAGAGGGGTCTGCCTGGTGACATAGTGATAAAGTTCACGCCCTCTGCTTCAGCGTCCTAGGGTTCACGGGTTCAGATCCCAGGTGCGGACACACACAGAGCTCGTCAAGCCATGCTGTGGCAGCCCCACATTCAAAAGAGAGGAAGATTGGCACAAATGTTAGCTCAGGGACAATCTTCCTCAAGCAAAAAGAGGACGACTGCCAACAGATGTTAGCTCAGGGCCACTCTTTCTCACCTAAAAGAGGAAGATTGGCAATGGATGTTAGCTCATGGCCAATCAACAACAACAAAAAATATATCAAGACAATTCACAGACTGGAAGAAAATATTTGCAAAACACATATTTGATAAAGAACTTGTATCCAAAATATACAAAGAACTCAAACAATAAGAAATAACCATCAACATAAGAAAACAACCCAATTAAAAAATGGCAAAATATCTAGACACCTCACCAAAGATATATAGATGGCAAATAAGCATATGAAAATATGCTAAACATCATATGACTTCAGGGAATTACAAATTAAAACTAAACTGAGATACCACCACACCTCTATTAGAATGGCTAAAATCTAAAAAACTGACCGTAACAAATGCTGATGAGAATGCGGAGCAACAGGAACTCTCATTCATTGCTGGGGGAATGCAAAATGGTAACATACACTTTAGAAGACAGTTTGGCAGTCTCTCACAAAGCTAAACGTACTCTTACCATATGATCCAACAATCACATTTCTAGGTGTTCACCCAAAAGAGTTGAAAATATGCTCACACAAATGTCTACAGGAGCTTTGTTTATAACTGTCCAAAACTAGAAGCAAACAAGATGTCCTTCAATAAGTAAATGGATAAACTGTGGTACATCCATACAATGGAATATTATTCAACAATAAAAAAGAAATGAGGGCCAGCCCCATGGCTTAGTGGTTAAGTGCGCGTGCTCCGCTACTGGCGGCCCGGGTTCAGATCCCGGGTACGCACCGAGGCACCGCTTCTCCGGCCATGCTGAGGCCACGTCCCACATACAGCAACTAGGAGGGTGTGCAACTATGACATACAACTATCTACTGGGGCTTTGGGGGAGAAAAAAAAAAAAAGGAGGAGGATTGGCAATAGATGTTAGCTCAGAGCCGGTCTTCCTCAGCAAAAAAAGGAGGATTAGCATGGATGTTAGCTCAAGGCTGATCGTCCTCACAAAAAAAAAAAGAAATGAGTGGTCAAGCCAAGAAAACACAGGGAGGAACCTTAAATGCACATTGCTAAATGAAAGAAGCCAGTCTGAAAAGGCTACATACTACATGATTCCAACTATATGACATTCTGAAAAGACCAAAACTAGAGGGACAGTATAAAAAGCCAGTGGTTGCCAGGGGTTCAGGGAGAGAGAGGAGGAGGAAGAGGCAAAGCACAGATAACTTTCAGAGAAGTGATAAACTATCTGTTGATACTGTAATGGTGGATACGTAACGTTATGCATTTGTCAAAACCCACAGAATTATAAACACAATGAATGAACCTTAACATAAACTATGAGATTTAGTTAATAATATTGTATTAATATTGGTTCATTAATTATAACAAATGTACCACATACCACATTAACGCAAAACGTTAACAGGGGAAACTTGGGGGGGTGGGGGGGTGGGGGTATTTGGGAACTCTGTACTATCTGCTCAATTTTTCTGTAAATCTAAAACTATTGTAAAAAATAAAGTCTACTAATTTCTTTTAAATCATGAGAACTGCAAAGAAATATGCTACTTTATCATGTAGACATCTAACACAAATTAAGTAATAAAGTTTTGTAATTTTTTTTATAACCGAGTTGTATAAAACTTTCAAAAATAAGGCTGCAGAATTTCTCTTCTTCATTGCAGATTTAATGCAATCTTAATGCAATAATCTCTGGGTCATTAAATATAAACATGTTGGTTATCAATGATAAGTTTAAATTTAATTCAACATGGAAGATTCCCCCCACCCCAAAGCCCCAGTAGATAGTTGTATGTCATAGCTGCACATCCTTCTAGTTGCTGTATGTGGGACGGGGCCTCAGCATGGCCAGAGAAGCGGTGCGTCGGTGCGCGCCCGGGGATCCGAACCCGGGCCGCCAGTAACGGAGCGCCCGCACTTAACCGCTAAGCCACGGGGCTGGCCCCATGGAAGATTTTTCTTTAAAATTTTCATACAACTGTCCTAAGTCTTTGCAATATCATCTAAATTTGTGAAGATTTTTTTTCCACCAATTCCAAAGCATTTATCAAATGCCTACTATCTACCAAGCTGAACATACTGTAATGATAGTTTTTGCCTTGTCAATGAAATTAATCTCATTTTCCAATGAAAATCTCTTCCAATAAACTTGTTTTGAGGACTGTTGAGTAGTGGAAAAATACAAACTTCAGATGTTACCAAAACATGTTACAGAATTACAGGCTGTTGGTGATTCACACAAAACCGCAGAGCTATCTTACCAAGAAGAAATTTAACTTGTAAAATTACGAAGTATTTTGATATTTCTGGATTAAATACAAAAAGCACAAACATGTAGCTAAAATGAATCAAGGAAGAAAATATTTTAAACCAGTTTCACAGACAGCTCCTTACTCCCATTGATAACCTGACAGTAGCTGGGTAGATTCATACAGAAGGAAAGCAATAAAAAAAAACTAAAAAAAAAAGAATCTGAGGATTTATGGGGCTGGCCCCGTGGCGTAGGGGTTAAGCGCGTGCGCTCCGCTGCTGGCGGCCAGGGTTCAGATCCCGGGCGCGCACCGACGCATCACTTGTCAGGCTGTGCTGTGGCGGCGTCCCACATAAAGTGGAGGAAGATGGGCAGGGATGTTACCTCAGGGCCAGTCTTCCTCAGCAAAAAGAGCAGGATTGGTGTGGATGTTAGCTCAGGGCTGATCTTCCTCACAAAAAAAAAAAAAAAAAAAGAAGGAGGAGGAGGAAAGCAATACTGACCTTGACCATTCCCCAATAAAGACAAAGCCTTTAAGTACCAAGTGAGCACTTAAGGTACTGCTGTTTATTACTCGGATATCTTTTCAGATACATGCATAAACAGGAAACACCACTTTTAGCACAAGTCTTGGGGAATATAAAAGTCTGCACATACGCAGTTTTTCAAGCACTACAGTAGCAAAGTATGTTCAGGTTTTCAAAAGAAAGGCACTAATAAATCTCATATTAAAACTTAAAATTTCCATCACCAAGAGATTCGTAGAGGTCAAGTAGAAAATATAGCAATAATAGTATTTTTATAGTACTATAAAATTGTTAATTACAGTAATAATACACATTAACTTATCAGAAAATTATCTCATTTCACAGATAAGGAAGGACTCCAGAAGCTGTGACCTGTCCACTCAGAAGAAGCACACTCTCAAGTACCCTAAGATTCCGTCTGTGATAACGGGAATGCCTAACACAATAAAAATATTCTAAGTAGATTTCAGCCAATCTGCTTAAGTCATTCTGCTGATATTTGGGTACATCAGAGCCATTAATTAGATTCATTCAGGTAAAAACCCAGCAAAAACTCAATTCTGTAAGTGCTATACTAATATTTTAAATAGAAAAAAAAAAATAGTCACTAAAAACCACTTATAAACAACTTTCTAATCACAATCTTCTTCTTATCCAACATAACCAATCAATGAAAAGCAACAGCAAAATATTCAAAAGACAACCTCAAAGTCAATGATACTGAACAGGTGCAATTACTTACTATCTAATACGTCCCCTAACCCAGAACAGCACAAACTGAACCTGCATCCTTTCAAATCATCTAATATTTGTTTATCCTTATATTAAAAATAGTTTTTGTGATAAAATATAGTTTTTGTGATACGTAATGTATTAATCTGCCTAAAATCTGTTCAGCAACCACATCATTTAGCAAAAAGCTTAAACCATATATTTAACTAGAACTGTATTTTGTTAGATATCATCTTACAGTTTATGTTCATTAAAAAATATGGGAAACATTACTTGCCCAAAAAGGATTTATTCAGTGTTTCCCTAAATGCCTTAGACTGGAATCTAGATTAAGAAAATCTGGGTAAAAGGGCCAGCCTGGTGGCATAGTGGTTAAGTTTGCACACCCCACTGTGGCGGCCTGGGGTTCACAGCTTCGAATCCCGGGGACGGACTGATGCACCGCTCAGTAGCCATGCTGTAGTGGCATCCCACATACAAAACAGAGGAAGATGGGCACAGATGTTAGCTCAGGGCCAATATTCCTCAGCAAAAACACAAAAAAAACAAACCCAGAAAAGACAAACTTGTCCCATTTGCAACAACATGGATGGACCTGGAGGGTATTATGTTAAGCAAAATAAGCCAGAAAGAGAAAGACAAACACTGTATGATTTCACTCATATGTGGAAGATAACCAACACACGGACAGACAGAACTGTTTAGGTGGTTACCCAGCAAGGGGGGTAAGGGGTGGGCACAAGGGGTGAAGCGATGCATTTATATGGTGACTGACAAACAAAGAATAATGTACAACAAAAATTTCACAATAAAAAAAAAAAGATTTAGTTGAAACGGTATCTCCAAAGTTCAGTCTTCCTGAGGGTTGTTTATTTGGGTCCTACATTGCCCCTATTTCTGAATAGTTTATTGAATTATTAATTTGTGTAATGTTTTCTCTGCTGTAGAAATGTCAAAATGAAAGAAAGAGATTTGCATTTTAAAAAAAAAAGAAAATCTAGGCAGCACCACATATTAACTGATCTTCATTAGATGAAAGATTGTGTTTTGTATACAATTAATCCCAAACAACTTTTACCTCTTTTGTCACTCTAATTATTTTCATTCACCATTTTGAACCTAGGGAAACAAACTGTTTATATTACTTTAAACTAAGTCCTACCATAAAAAGAAGGAAAAGAACAAACACTTACTAGAATCCTAGGGTGCACAGCATTTCACTGTTTCCATGCATAAGAAAACTAAAGTTGAGGCAAGTTAAAATCACTTACTCAGGGTCTCAACAACTGATGAGGGATCAGGGATCAATCAGAGCTCAGAACAGTCTGAATTCAAAGTTCATGCTTTTTGTACTATCGTACTATCTTTCCCCCAAATTTTAATTGTACTAGTCACTGTGATTGTATAAATTTAAATTCTAAAATTACCCAATAGCAACTACTTCATAAATAGGTACCCAACAACTACCGAAAACTAAGCTTTTCCAGTAAGTAGTAACCAAGGGATATTAGAAGCATAGGCTAGAGCCAGCCCTGATGCTCTAGTGGTTCAAGTTCGGCGCTCTCACCGCTTCAGCGGCCTGGGTTCGCTTCCTGGTTGCGGAACCACACGACCCGCCTGTCAGCTGCCGTACTGTGCTGGTGGCTCACATGAAAGAACTAGAAGGACTGGGGCCGGCCCGGTGGCGCAGCGGTTAAGTGCGCACGCTCCGCTGCGGGAGCCCGGGGTTCAGATCCCAGGCACGCACCGACTCACTGCTTGTCAAGCCGTGCTGTGGCAGCGTCCCATATAAAGTAGAGGAAGATGGGCACGGATGTTAGCCCAGGGCCAGTGTTCCTCAGCAAAAAAAGGAGGATTGGCAGATGTTAGCTCAGGGCTGACCTTCCTCACCGGGGGAAAAAAAAAAAAAAGAACTAGAAGGACTTACAACTAGGATATACAGACATGCACTGGGGCTTTGGGGGGAAAAAAAAAGGGAGACTGGCAACAGAGGTTAGCTCAGGATGAATCCTTCCCTGCAAAAAAAAAAAAAAAAAAAAAGTCCACTAGTGTATCTTTTTTTAAAAAAACAAGTAGTATAGGCTCATCCCCTATTTTTCATAATTAGGAATCTTGGGTCTAAAAACCCACTACCTAGTGACAAGATCCTGCCAGAATCAGAACCCCATTCCCATTCTACGCTCGCTGGACTTCGCTCATCACTCCATCTGTCACAGAGCAGCAGTTATCCAGTTGTGGTCCCCAGACCAGCAGTACCAGCATCACTACCACCAGGGAACTTAGAAATGAAAGTTCTTGAACCTATGCCAGAATCATAAACTCTGAAGGTGGGGCCCATCAATCTGTGATTTAAGCATCCAGGTGATTCTGGTATACTCTAAAGTTTGAGAACCACTGTTATAAAGAAAATCTGACTTTTTTTAGGACTGCCCTAGGACATATGCTCCCAAACAAGGAGTTAATCATACTCCTAAAAAGAGGAAATGGATTGAATTAATCCTCCCTTCCTTTATATAGTCTAGAACAGTGCTTCTCAAACTTTAGGGAGCAGAATCACCTAGGGCGGTATTGTTAAATTCCTGGGTCCCACCCCCAGAGTTACAACTCAGTAGGCCTGGGGCAGAGCCCAGGAATTTGCACTGCTAACATCGCCCAAGTGATACAAATACTGCAGGAAATTTCGCAGACAACACTTTTGGGTAGCAGCGCACTAGAGCAAATCCTCTTACAGAGCTCACATATTCCAACCTAAAGAACATTCCCATCCTCCCTTTCTCATCCTTCCTGCTTGCCCAACAAGATTCTCAATCTGTTCCACAACTGTTTCTGAAAGTCACGACCAATTTTGTCAATTCAATCCCATTTCTCAAAATATACCAATGAGGTTAAGTTAGAGTTAAGATTTATTATCTTTAGAACAAAATAACACCAAGTAAAGCATTCAAATGGGCTTGTATGAAATTTTAATATGGTTCAATTAAATGTTATGTGGCCACAAACAAAAAGTATCCTATGCGACACCACGAAGAACACCTGAATTGAGAAGACCTGAATCTATCAGGAGGTCTGCCACTTACGTGACCTTCGGGAAAAATATGAGGAAATAATTTGACAATTTGTCTTTCAACAGCTTTAGACTTACGTTAAAATTTTTCTTTCAATAGACTTATGTGCAAATTCCACCACTACATTCCCATAAGGGCAACAGCCAGATGTCTAAAAACATGCAAAACTGAGAAAAGGAGTATGTTAGACTTATAAATTCTGATCATGACCAAAATTACCAATTTTTTCATTTCTTCATTCAACAAATGGTTACTAAATGCTTACTAAAGCAAACCAGGAACTTGGAGACACAAGATGCTCTTAAGAGTTCACGTCCTGGGCCGGCCCCGTGGCTTAGCGGTTAAGTGAGCGAGTTCCGCTACTGGCGGCCAGGGTTCGGATCCCGGGCATGCACCGCCACACCGCTTCTCCGGCCATGCTGAGGCTGTGTCCCAGCAACTAGAAGGATGTCCAGCTATGACATACAACTATCTACTGGGGCTTTGGGGGAAAAATAAATAAATAAAATTATTAAAAAAAAGAGTTCATGTCCTGCACCTCCGTCATCTCATGGTATCACTAGTTTTTAATCTCTCTCAAATCTACCCATTTCTTTCTAACCCCATTACTACTATCCTTTAGTAGTTCAGGTAGTACATTTTCCCCAGATTACTCCAAAAGTCTACCCTTCATTCTCCACTTAATCCTCAGCTGTATCAGGGCAATCTTTCCACACACCTACTTAAACCCTCCTATGCCTATAAACTTCAAATTCCTTTCTAAGCTAATTTCTAAAGACCTCTCCATGTACCTAATGGTCCAGCCACACTTATAAATAACTCACCATTTCCCAGAGAACACCCCAACTACTGCAAGTCTTTCTGCACAAGCTGCTCTCAGTAAGAATGCTATCCTACTGACCCACCATCCACCTCCAACTTATACCTTGTAACACTCCCCCTCCTGAAAGCTTACCCAGATGCTTCAGCTTTGCCTCTTGCAGCCTACCCTCCCAATCCCACACTAGGGTACAGATTGCGCCAACGAGCTCCACAACTAACACCTTCATGTTCTTGTTGCGCTTATCACCTGGTACCTGCCTCTCTTCTTGCAGGCCAACTCTGAGTCTCTGCATTGTTTTAGCCACAGTCTCTAACAGACAGTAGGCACAAAAATTTTGCTTATTAAATGAGGGGAGGAAAGGTACACACAGGCGAGTATGTACAAGAATCTCAGAGGTCTTGGAGGAAGAATCATTCCCCATAAAAAGGTCAAAACATCTGGAAGTTGCTTACCACTACATAAGAAGGTTTTACATAAAATCTCGTAACATTTTAGAAATTCTCTGAAGAAGATATTATACTACACATAAGGCTATCTTTTTCGTTACAAGCACAATAAAGTGAAACACTACTAAAAAATAAGAATACAGGGGCCGGCCCAGTGGCGCAAGTGGTTAAGTGCGTGCACTCCGCTGCAGCGGCCCGGGGTTCGCGGGTTCAGATCCCAGGCGTGCACCAACGAACCGCTTGTCAAGCCATGCTGTGGCGGAGTCCCATATAAAGTGGAGGAAGATGGGCAAAGATGTTAGCCCAGGGCCAGTCGTCCTCAGCAAAAAGAGGAGGACTGTCAGATGTTAGCTCAGGGCTGATCATCCTCACAAAAAATAAATAAATAAATAAATAAATAAAGTTAAACATCAAAAAAAAAAAAAACGAATACGGCTGCCATCAAATAATTTGAGGTATTGATATAAATCTCTTGGACCCAAGAAGTTAAAATATAATTAAAAGATGCCAACACAGCTACTACAGTTTTCTGGAATTTAAAACACATACACACTTATGACTTCATGTCATGCTATAAAATACTGAATGTCTTCAGTTTTGTTCCAGAAATGATGTTCAGAATTCTGCCAAACACAGAGGAGACAACCTCTGGCTCCTCCATGCTTTGCAGTATGTGAAGAAACTAGCTTGCCTAGAAAAGATGAAATCATGTATAATATGGTAGAGAAATCTGTCATAAAACGACAAATGTGAAGTAACTAGAAAACGAAAAGACAGTACAGTTAAGATTACAAACTTTGGAAAAGGACAGACTAGTCTGTCCAGTTGAAGGCCTTATCCTAAAACGGACATAAAAATACCTTACAAGGGGCCGGCCCCGTGGCATAGCTGTTAAGTGCACGTGCTCCGCTGGTGGCCCGGGTTCGGATCCCGGACACACTGCTTGTCAGGCCATGCTGTGGCGGCGTCCCGCATAAAGTGGAGGAAGATGGGCACAGACGTTAGCTCAGGGCCAGACTTCCTCAGCAAAAAGAGGAGGATTGGCATGGATGTTAGCTCAGGGCTGACCTTCCTCACACACACACACAAAAAAATACCTTATGGGGTTGTTGTGAGAATTATATGAAAAAATTACCTAAAGCATTTAATACTCAGATTCTGATATATGTATCAAGTGCTCAGTAAATGGCCACTACTGATATTACTATTGCTTTATGACAGAAGAACCTCAGAAAGCAAAGATCCAAGTAGCAAGCTACATTCTGAGAGTTAAGGCTTTTCCTGTCACTTACTGTTCCTCACTCCCTTAGCTTCTTTTCTAACAATGAATACTTTACTTCTTCTAAACGGCCCCCCTAAAATAATAAATAACAACTTTCTCATTATAAAATTTATTATAATTACTAGGTAAATAAAATATGTTTACACTTAGTAAAACAGAAAATCTGTTAACAGTAACAAGTATTTTCATAATGCTAAATCAAAGTCATTTCAAATGTACAAAGGGCACTTAAAAATCACATGTTCAAACCTTACAAACAAAAAGGTTCCAAAGTCCTTAAAATATGGGAGGCAAAATATAATATGGCCTATGTCATGGACTGAATTCCATCCCTCCAAAAATTCATGTTAAAGTCCTAACCCTGAGTACCTCACAATTTGACTGTATTTGGAGATAGGGGTATTTAAAGACGTAATTGAGTTAAAATGAGTTCATTAGGGTGGGCCCTAATCCATTATGACTAGGGTCCTTATAAGAGGAGGGAATTTGGACACAGATATGTACAGAGGGAAGACCATGGGGGGACACAGAAAGAAGTCAGCCATCTACACGCCAAGGAGAGAAGCCTCAGAAGAAACTAAGCCTGTGGATACCTTGATCTTGCACTTCTAGCCTCCAGAACTGTGAGAAAATAAATTTCTTTGAGCCACTTAGTCTGTGGTACTTCATTATGCAGCCCTAGCCAACTAATACAACCTACTCTTCCCAAAACTAGTTTGGATTTATAAACCAGCAGTGTATTTCTAGTTGTAGTCATTGGTTCCTCAAGCTAACCTCAACACCACTTAGAATTAGATACATTTCCAAAGTCAAAAAATCAAACACCTAAAGCCAGAATCAGGAATTATATATCATGTATATTTTTTTTAAATAAAGTACATTATCTGGGCCGGCCCCGTGGCTTAGCGGTTAAGTGTGCGCGCTCTGCTGCTGGCGGCCCGGGTTCAGATCCCGGGCGCACACTGAGGCACCGCTTCTCTGGCCATGCTGAGGCCGCGTCTCACATACAGCAACTAGAAGGATGTGCAACTATGACATACAACTATCTACTGGAGCTTTGGGGGAAAAATTAATTAATTAATTAAAAAAAATTTTAAGTACATTATCTATACTATTTGGGCTATGGCTGATCTAAAGCACTATTAACATGTTATATATTATGTGACTATATCACTTGTTTTGAACAAAAATACACATATTCTGAATTTTCATGTATATCTATTAAAGATAGTCCTCTCTACATGAGCAATATTAGAGACACTGTTTTTGGATAAAAGAAACAAAGACTGTGGATGCAAGAGACACAGAGATTTAAACCCCAGTGTTGCCATTTACTAGTTATGTGGCCTTAAGGAAGTTATTTCACCTCTCTGACCCTCAAATTCCCTAACTGTAAATGGGGATAAAAATAATATCTTACCGGATTATCAGGATTAGAGAGAGCTAAGTTAAGCACCTGGCACAATTCCTAACACAAGATGGGTGCTCAATAAACGGCAGCTATGATTACGACCATCCACAGAAAATGTACATGAGAAGTAGGTGTCAACAAACAGGACTGTAAACTTTTTAAACCTTTCTGGAAAGCAATTTTGAAATAGCTATCGAAACATTAACGACATCCCTCTGACCCAGAACCTTAACTTAGAGGAATGTGTTCCATGGAAATATTTGCAGAAGTGGGTAAAGATGGAAGAAAAAGGATGTTCTTTGTGGCACTGTTTTACCAGCCAATCAACAGAGGTCTGGTTTAACATTAGACTATGTTAGATTCATATTTGTCATTATTTTTAAAATGAAGTACATTTCTATGTACTGACAAAAAGATGGCAATGGCATAATGAGCACAGTATAATCCAACAAAGTAAAAACTGTGTTTACATATGCATGGAAGTGGGTATGAAAAGATACAATACCAAACCACAAATAGCCTTCACTTTTTGCTCATATATTCTATATATTGTAAACTTTTTTAAAACTCGTATTAATTTTCTTCTAATAAAAAAAGAAACATGGATGTGCACCATCTTTTGACACTAGTGCTCTCCCGTGCTATGGAATGAGATATGTTAAGGAAAACTTCAAAGAAAAATATATTGTACATTAACTCTCCCTCCTCATTGAAAAAGTCTAGAATTCTATTAAGTCCATGTTCAAGATATTCAAAATCAATTTCTATCTGCTATTTTTCAGTTTCTAGTTCTACAATCAATTCTAACTTTGTGGAGTTGGTCACAAAACATTTTAAAAACTGGGGCTGGCCCAGTGGCGCAAGCGGTTAAGTGTGGCGTGCTCCGCCGCTGCGGTCCAGGGGTTGCCAGGTCGGATCCCGGGCGCACACCGACACACTGCTTGTTGAGCCATGCTGTGGCGACGTCCCATATAAAGTAGAGGAAGATGGGCACAGATGTTAGCTTAGGGCCAGTCTTCCTCAGCAAAAAAGAGGAGGATTGGCAGATGTTAGCTCAGGGCTGGTCTTCCTCACAAAAAAAAAAAAAAGAAAGAAAGAAAAAAAACTTTTTAAAAACTGCTAATTATTTGCCACATAACCAGTCATTCTCAAACTCTTCCTCCTCTCCTTTCAAAGTGATCTAGTTAAATATGCGCCTAGAATACAAAATTACTTTAATGTTATCTAAGGAAACATAAAATAAATCTGCACCCAAAATCAGACAAATTAGTTGGAAAAACTGCATTTTGGTTTAGTATGAACTGCAATTCTCCTCCATCTCTGAAGATAATCCAAATTTAAGACACAGAACACTACTGAGACTGGAATCATGGAGGGTCACAATGGAAATGGAACCACCTTGTTTTACAGATGAGGAAAATGAAGCACAAAAAGTGACTGGACCGAGTTCACACAGCAAGACAGATGGAGGATCAGTGCAGGACCCTGACTTCTCAGTCTAATATTCTTTTTCCTAGATCACACTGCCTCACATCATAGCTTAAACAGTTTTAAATCAATTCCCTTTTCCAAATAAACCAGCAAAAACAGCATCAGATAATATATTTGGTTTCATACATATGCATAAATGAAACAAATGACAGCTGGCATATACTACCTGGCACACTTGCAACACTATCTATGGAGCTCCGCATTCACTGAAATTTCAAGCATGTAAAATATCTTGATCAGACACTGCAAAGGTGTCTGCTCTGCAGAAGCAGAGAGGAAAATGCTTTATGAGAACCAATTCAGCTAATTCCCCTGGAGGTAGAGCAACTAGATTCTAATTAGCTGAAAGACCACAATTTTCTAGCCATATACGTTTGAATAGCAATTTTGTTTGTTTGTTTCAGTGGCCCTTTCCTTTTTACAGTAATGTTGCTCATCTCTGATTTCAAAGTCACCTTCCAGCCTAATGGAGGCACAGAGCGCTGCTTCTTCTCTCCTTAGAACAGATTCATAAGAAAATAGAGAATAATGCCAAGAGGCATTTCTTTTCATAGCTTCCTTCATTGAAAACCAGTTTGATAACAACATATGAAAACCTCTGAGGGTATGGCATCTATATTTAACTAAAAGATAAAATCCAGAAAGTAAGGACAAGGGAAACTAGCAGCAGCATGAGACAATGAGTACGTGAAATAGCAGCCAGGCACAATCGATCTCTGAAACCCAGTTTGGGGAAAATAAAACGACCATCCCAATATGAACAAAGGCGAATGCAACTGGAGACCTCAAGCTCAGTTTCCCAAAAAGAAAAAGAATGTTAAGGAATCTATGCCCTTGTCTCATATTAAAAAGACAATTCCTGAGGCAGGTACATTTAGACATTCTCAAATATAAGCATAATAAAATAAAGTTGCTATGTTAAAGAAAAAAAGGTCACAAATGGAATAAAAATCAAATTATTACAATATATGGTTGTGGATATACCATTAGCCTTCTAATCTGGCAGGTTCAAATTCAATATTCAAAGAAAATATAGCTTGTCAATACCGTCAACACAAAATACTGTTTATAAATATAATTTTGCTAGATTTGATTAAAGCAATGTGATAATCAACTTCATTTTATCCTCTGAGTGTTGATATTTTTCTTTAACAAAATCCAAGTATTAGGGCTATGAGTGATGAGTGACCTTGAGGCAGCACTTGGAAGGCAGTCACCATGGCAACACTACCACAAAAGTGCCTCATCCTCAGCAAAAGGACCAACCTGGTGCATGAGGATTTAAAAACCTACGGAAATAGAGCTTCCTTCAAGCCAAAAAAATGAAAAAATTAGTTTTAAAAAATGTTTGCATTAATCTTTCTATTTTAGCCTTCCTATTTATTCTTCATGGAGAGGAAGACACATTAAATTATCTCAATGATGAAATACTAAGCCATGCAAAAATTCTTCTTTTCCTTTATTATTTGTTTCCTATATGGGCAAAGTAAATTGCTAAGATATGAACAAATAATGATTTTCAGTTTTTTTAAATGCATGTTTAAAATTTTTCAACAGAATCACCACTATTCTAATCTTTTAATAACTGTCAAAAAAATTCATCTTAGTAAGAACACTTACTTTCCTTCCTGCACTTTGACAAAGAAAACACAAGAGAGGGAGGGTTGACTTAAAATTCCAAATATAGGGGCCGACCCCATGGCGCAGCAGTTAAGAGCGCGCGCTCCGCTGCTGTCGGCCCAGGTTCGGATTCCGGGCGTGCACCAATGCACCACTTGTCAGGCCATGCTGTGGTGGCGTCCCACATAAAGTGGAGGAAGATCGGCACGGATGCTAGCTCAGGGCCAGTCTTCCTCAGCAAAAAAAAAAAGGATTGGCATGGATGTTAGCTCAGGGCTGATCTTCCTCACAAAAAAAATAAATAAATAATAAAATTCCAAATATAAAATATGTTATTTCTAATTCTGATTATACACACTACAGAGCCAGCTGCTTCTCTGCCAAGAATGGAAAGGGGGGTAACACAAGCTTCTTTAAATTTCGTGTTTTTATAAAGTTACGTGTCTGCTTCAGACATAGATGTAGTATATTTTTCTAGAGAATCTATTCCTTGAAAGCCGGGAATGTAACACTTTAGTCATTTTATCACCAACACAGTCAGCACAAAGCCTGACATCAAGTGTGTACTAAAGGACGTCAAACATTTTGCTCACATACCTAGCAAAACAATCTTGAAAAATGATGTAATCTGGAACATTTGTAAGCTGACATTTAAGTTTTTCATCAACTTAACTAGTTACAAAGCAGTAATTTCCAAGATATTACAAGTATTAGCATTTTTAATAAACTGTTACATCCCTCTTAAGTACTCAAAGGAAACTGGATCATCATCCCTCTCTCACAGCCAGAAATTTTACAACTGTTCCTTTCTCCTGAAATACAAATTCCTGTTCCTCTTCTCCCACAGTATTTGATCATATGGATTATCATTTTATGCTTGAAAGTACTTTATTGATCATCCCATCTCTGCAACAAAAGAGTATATAAATTGAAATTATAATTAAATTCCACTGATCATAGGCTCTAAGTGTTGAAAACATTTTATTCTGACTTATTACTACAATTGTTATTAGGATGTAATTGTTCAAAACATAAGTGTATTACAAATTTTGATAAAGTACATGTAAAAAGTACATTTTTCATTGTAAGTGAATCTGTTAAGATACACAGCAGGGGTTCCTGTCCCGCCTGCCCATCCCCATGCATTCAGGTTCCACAACAAATAATACTGCTAAAATGCAATAGTGTTCATCAATTTATAAACTTTTTTTGTTAAAATTATAAATAAAACTTGCTGACATAAGTAGATAATTACGTGGAAAGAGTTACGGGAAAGCCATGTCACTCAATTCTTTCAATGCAGTCTTAGTTACATGACAAAAATCTCAGTGAACTATCATCAAAAATTATTTTTCATTGCTCAGAGAGCAATTTGATTAACTCTCCCTTCAATTCTGATTTTGATGAAAACACAGACTTAGAAGCACCTGACTGACAGACCTTCGTTACCCAGCCATTAGACTCATTCACTTTTTAAACCCTGACACCAATATCTGTAATTGTCCAACTGTTTCAAACCCCAGATTTTTTTTTTTAACACCCAGTGTCAACGAAACACAGTAAACAAGAGTTACTCCTTTCTTTCCGCACTTGGAAGAACAATTGTGAAAGGAGACATCTGGAGAATAAGACTCTGCAAAGCTTTCTCAGACCAACTTAAGGATTTAAGAGAACAAAAGTTTATGAATCCAGAAATTGGTTCTCTAAATCATTTGTGTTAAAGCCTCTAGATCCAACCACCAACTTACAGAAAATACAGAGAACAGAACAATGTGCTAAATGACACCACTCAGATGCAAATCCAGACTACGGAAAATTTTGTAGGACATAACCCCATTTTTTTCCCAACAAATAAATTGCAAGGAAAACAGAGATAGAAGCAATAGGAACCTAAATTAAAGGAGACACAAGAGGGGCCGGCCCGGTGGTATAGCAGTTAAGAGCACGTGCTCCAAAGCGGCAGCCTGGGGTTTGGATCCTGGGCGTGCACCGACGCACCGCTTGTCAAGCCATGCTGTGGCAGCGTCCCATATCAAGTGGAGGAAGATGGACACAGATGTTAGCCCAGGGCCAGTCTTCCTCAGCAAAAAGAGGAGGATTGGCAGATGTTAGCTCAGGGCTGATCTTCCTCACAAAAAAAAAAAAAACAAAAAGAGAGAGACACAAAAGACACAAGAACAAATTGTAATTTGTGTATCTGATTCATAACTATAAAACATAGTTACATCTCAAGCAACTGAAAAACTGAACATGCCTGGATATTTGATATTAAGAAAAATTTTTCATAGACCTATTGTTTAAAGTTACTAAAACTTTTACAGATAAAACAGTATGTTATCTGGGACTTGCTTCAAGATAATACAGTGAAAAGAGGAGTACAAATAAAAATAAGATTGGCCATGAGTTAGTAATTGTTGAAGCTGGGAGATAGTTTCATGAGAATTCATTATAGTATTCTCTCTAGTTTTTTGTGTTTGAAATTTCATAATGAAAAGTTTTTAAAAACTATTTGTGCTTATATACCCCCTGGTAAATCTTTATGGCCCTCAAATGAGATCCAAATCCGTGTCAAGACACCATGTGCCAGTGAATTTTAACAGCTCCGACGGCCAAACAGAAGCCAGGAGACCAATGTGCAGAGAAGCATCCTGATGCTCTGAGCATTTATGACTTGTCTCTTCCTTTACAAATTTTCAGCATTAATTCTGAAGCTCAGATCTCAAGAAGACAAACAAATACTTTCTCCAGGGCCAATCTTCCTCACAAAAAATAAATAAAGGATGGTGCATACATAGGGAAAAAAGATTTCAAATGCATAGCAGACACCATAAAAATAACACTGCTTTCAACTTATTAACCTGGAAAGATGTCCATCATATAAGACGAAATAAAAGATTACAGAACAGCATGCACAAATCCTTATTTCTAACATATGTTAAAGTCTACATAGAGAAATGTAGAAAGACATACAAAAATATTAGCACCAGCTATCTCTAGATATACTTTTCTGTATTGCTTAAACTTCTTTTTTAAATGTGCATCTATCATTTTAATAAACATACTACTTTTTATAAAATCAGAAAAGAACAAATCACTTGCTTAACTGTGTTTAATAAATAAATATGTAAATAAAACTGAATGGAAGCTTTTAAATCTCTCAAAAAATAAACTTCTATAATATTATTTAAATTATTTTAAAACAAAAATAATAAGTTCTTTATGGTTCCACACAAGAATCTTAAAATATATATGTATAAGAGGCAGGACACACAGTACTAATTCTTGCCTAAATTAACAATGCATTAGGGGGAAGTTATGGTAGGCTTCTTCTATTACACTTCTTAATATAAATAGCTATTCAAGCACTTAAAAAAAAACCAACCCTGTAGTTGGTTGAAGGCATGTTGGTTATTCACCTAAAACAACCTTCATTCCAATATTTTACTTAGCAAAAAAGGAAACCACAGTGAGAACTCATAATTGCAAATGGTAAATTAAACTTCTAAAGAATTTTACCTTAACTAGTGTCAATAAGTTAAATGACTCTGAACTCTGTCCTCTTTTTATTAAGGTTGCCATAAAAATTTAATTTAATTTTAAAATTTAAAAATTTAAATTTAATTTTATGTACAATTTTAAAATAATTTGAGGGCTGGCCCCGTGGTTTAGCGGTTAAGTGCGCGCACTCCACTACTGGCAGCCCGGGTTCGGATCCTAGGCGCATACTGAGGCACCGCTTCTCTGGCCATGCTGAGGCCGCGTCCCACATACAGCAACTAGAAGGATGTGCAACTATGACATCAACTATCTAAAAGAAAAAAGGAGTTGGATTGGCAATAGATGTTAGCTCAGAGCCGGTCTTCCTCAGCAAAAGAAAGAGGAGGATTAGCACGGATGTTAGCTCAGGGCTGATCTTCCTCACAAAAAATAAATAAAAAAATAAAATAAAATAAAATAATTTGAAAAAGAAATATAAATTTCTTAAAGATAATTATTTCAACATCCATAGAGATTTCAATTAAACTGAATAAGATATCAAGTAATGAAAGACTTTCACTGCAATGTTACTTTATACTAGCAAAAAAAAAAAAGACAACCTAAATGCACATCAGAGAATTGAATAAATTATGATATATCCATAATGAAATACTATACAGCCTCTAAAAATGTTCACAATATATTGTAATATATAATATGATCCCATTTCCATTTCTTATGTACTGTGTATATGTACTTATACATAGATAAAGACTGAAAAGGTATACACCAAAATGATCTTTTCTGGGTTTTTTTAACATTTTAATTTTCTTTTTTTTTTAAGTTTTATTTATTTATTTATTTGTTTTTGTGTGTGAGGAAGATCAGCCCTGAGCTAACATCCATGCTAATCCTCCTCTTTTTGCTGAGGAAGCCCGGCTCTGAGCTAACATCTATTGCCAATCGTCCTTTTTTTTTTTTTTTCCCCCTCAAAGCCCCAGTAGATAGTTGTATGTCATAGTTGCACATCCTTCTAGTTGCTGTATGTGGGACGCGGCCTCAGCATGGCCAGAGAAGCAGTGCATCGGTGCGTGCCCGGGATCCGAACCCGGGCCGCCAGCAGCGGAGCACGCGCACTTAACTGCTAAGACACGGGGCCGGCCGTTAACATTTTAATTTTCTATCACCTATAGAGAACATGTATTAACTTTGCAATAAGAAAAGTTTTTACAACACCTTTGAAGTTTTTATGCATTACATTTAATCCAAAGTTACAAATTTAACAAATGTTCTCAATAATTTTTAAAAATCTCACTTTATGGTATTTTTTTGAGACCCTTGATAACATTAATTGATTTTATCATGTTCTTCAATTGAAGGCCTCACTGCCATATCCCACGTCTTGTTACCTGAGAGCAGTATGCAATAGAGTAGCCCTTCTGGGGGAAACTACTCAATAAACCGTCATGACACAATCTTTTCTGGACTACTGCAACTCTCTTAATTTGCTGAAACAGAATTACAGAAACACTGGGAAGACATAATATGTACATATATATTTTTTCCAAACAATTTTCAATTGCATGTTAATTAATACCTATACCTACCATCCCCTCTCCTCAAATTGCCATTGAAAATTCAGTAAAAGAAAGGAACCTTTTGGGGCCGAACTCGTGGCATAGCAGTTACGTGCTCGCGCTCCACTGCTGGCAGCCTAGGGTTCAGATCCCGGGCACACACCGATGCACAGCTTGTCAGGCCATGCTGTGGCAGCCTCCCATATAAAAGTAGAGGAAGATGGGCACAGATGTTAGCCCAGGGCCAGTCTTCCTCAGCAAAAAGAGGAGGTTTGGCATGGATGTTAGCTCAGAGCTGATCTTCCTCACAAAAACAAAGATAAGAAAATTAAAAAAAGAATTCCTTTGTATATATAATAAACGATTAACTACTACTCAGTTTCTTCATATTAACAGACCACCCTATCTTTAACCAATTTCAGAGTCAACTTCCACCTTGACTGGATTTCTAGACACAGTTCCAGTCTAAAGAGACCAGGAGCTAAAAGAAAACCAACAGAGACCAGGGACTTCCCTAGCGCAGTTCCACGGAGTCTGAGATGAAAGACAGACTACGCCCCAGAAAATACCTTCACGCCACAGACAGCAGTGGGGGAACAGTGTGAGAAGGACACCTTCCTTTCAAGGAAATACAGGGTATATTTATTCACTCAACAAATAAGTAAGGAACGCCTACCACATGCCAGGCACTCATCTAGGTATTTGAGACATATCAGTGAGCAAGAGGAACTAAGATCTCTGTCCTCGTGGCGCTTATCTTATCAGAAAAAATCACGCAACCATTAAACACAACACATAAGTAAATTATACGGTCAGAGAATTAGTGCTTTGAGGGGAGAGGTTCCAGTATTAAATACAGTGGCAAGAATGGGCCTCACTAAGAGGGTGAGATCTGAGACATTAAAAGAGATAAGGAAGTTAGTCAAACAGATATCTGATGAAAAAAGCATTCCGAATACACAGAAGACACACTCAAAGGCAGGAGTGTGCCCGTATTAGATGAACAGCAGCGGTGGATCAAGAGTGAGGAAGAGAGAAAGAGGAACGAAAGGTAAAATCAAAGATGTAGCAGGGGCAAGTCACACAGGGCCTACATCACCTTAAGGACCTTCACTTTTTACCCTTAATGGAATGGGGAAGCCTCTGCAGATTCTTGAGAGGAATGACAAAGTGGTTTTGGATTTTAAAAGATCCCTCCAGCTGTTTGTTATGTTATTAACAGACTGTAAGGAGGCAAGGGTAAAAAGCAGGGAGACATGTTAGGATGTTATTACAGTAACACAAACAACAGAAGATGTTGGCTCAGTGGAAGTATTGAGATGTGGCCAGATTCTAGATCCCTTTTTTTTTTTATTTGTTTGTTTGTTTAGATGAGGAACATTGGCCCTGAGCTAATATCTATGCCCATCTTCCTCTAATGTGTATGTGGGACACTGCCATAGCACGGCTTGATGAGTGGTGTAGGTCTGCACCCAGGATCCGAACCCACGAACCCCAGGCCGCCGAAGCAGAGCATGCAAACTTAACCACTAGACCACCGGGCCAGCCGCTAGATCCATTTTAAAGATACAGACATGGAGGTGAGAGATAAGAAGAGTCCAGGTTTTTAGCGTGCACAACTGGAAGAATCAAGTTACCAACAAATGAGACATGGAAGGCTTCTTGAGGAAGATTTAGCAGGGAAGATCAGGAGGTCAGTTGTAGTCACATTGACTCTGAGAGGTCTACTTGAGAGGTCTGTCCAATCCAAATGGACAGACTGAGAAAACAGGGAGATATACAAGTCTGGAAATGGTAGAGAGGTTTATGTCACATAAACAATATACAAAGATCCAACACATGCAGAGAATACATGTGTCCCAAAGAAGAACAGGTATAGTCGTATGTATAATCCCAAAGAATGGAACAACAAAAACATAAAGCAAGCAAACAAACAAAAAAACCCTACAAGTCAAGAAAACCATCCTAATGTTGAGAGAAAGAGAAAGTTGGTGGGTAGGGGAAGACTTGAAACTACATACTGAAAGGACTTACTACACGCCTGAGGAAAAATGAGTCAGAATGACGAACACCAACACATAAAACTACTATGAAAAAAATCCTTTGGACATTCAGGCAGACAAAAAAAAGCTAAGTCTTTTATAAAAAATAAAACAACAGACTGACATCAGACTGTAACAGCAATGCTCTATGCCAGAAGACAATGGAATGAAAAGAAACTCTAGAAAAGAATTTTATAAAATCAGCCAAACCAGCCTTCGAGTGTTAAAGCTGCAGACAAACCTTTAAACATACTGGAACTCAAGAACCATTGTTCCCATAAGCTCTTCCTGAGGAATTTATTTTATTTATTTATTTTTTATTTGGTTGAGTAAGATTAGCCCTAAGCTAACATCTGTTACCAATCCTCCTCCTTTTGCTGAGGAAGACTGGCCCTGGGCTAACATCCGTGCCCATCTTCCTCTACTTTATATGCGGGATGCCTGCCACAGCATGACTTGATAAGTGTTGCATAGGTCTGTCCATGCCCAGGATCCAAACCTGTGAACCCCGGGCCACCAAAGCAGAGTGCGTGAATTTAGCCACTATGCCACCAGGCCGGCCTCCCGAGGAATTTATTAGAGAATGAATTTCAGACAACCCAAATAACTGAAAAGTCCACATCGACATAAAAATACTGGTGGGGGGCCGGCCTCGTGGCTTAGCAGTTAAGTGCGCGCGCTCCGCTGCTGGTGGCCCGGGTTCGGATCCCAGGTGCGCACTGACGAACCACTTCTCCGGCCATGCTGAGGCCACGTCCCACATACAGCAACTAAAAGGATGTGCAGCTATGACATACAACTAACTACTGGGGCTGTGGGGGGAAAATAAATAAAATCTTAAAAAAAAAAAAAATAGTGGTGGGAATTAAATATATATTTACCTATTTAAAAAACTGAATGATGATTATAAGGAACATGTTATAATACATAACAGTTATATACTTTGATAATGTAGACACAATATAAGTACCAAAAAATAAAGGGAAACTAAGGAGAGATAAAAATTAGAATAAACTTGCTGATTGCCTTATAGATATTAATTGGAAGTAACAAAATATTATTTTAAATCAAATGCTGGAGAAGAGAAAAGACGTTACTAGGTAATTTCAATAGTACTTAAAGTAAGAAATCAACAGAGAATAACCAAAAAAAGTGAGGGGTGGGTAGAGATTAAGTGTATTATTAATATAAAGGCATAGCTAGAACAAAAGCACAAATCTCATAATTTTTTTTAAAACCTAAAACAGACAAGACTGAACATTACATAAAAAGCAAAGACATATTCTCATACACTCCATACCCAACTCAAAAAACTAGAAAAAGAACAAAATTTAAAAAAAGCAAAAAGGAGAAATTTTAATAAAGATAAGTATAGGATTGGATCCTGGAACAGAAAAAAAGACAATAGTGGGAAATGTGGTGACATCTGCTATTTAATTAGCAGTACTGTATCAATGTTAACATCTAGTTTTGATCACTGTACCATGGTTATGCAGTTATTAACATTAAGGGAACCTGGATGATGAGTACACAGAAACATTCTAGTGTTTTTGCCACATTTCTGTAAGTCTAAAATTATTTCAAAGTAAAAAAAAAAGTTTTTCAAAGTTTGAGAAACAACATTTTTCACCACTGGAGAATGCTAGTAAACCAACTGGTTATTTAAAAAACTAGTAAATAGGGACAGCCCCAATGGCCTAGTGATTAAGTTCAGCGTGCTCTGCTTCAGCAGCCTGGGTTCAGTTCCTGGGCACAGACCTACACCACTCTGTTAGCAGGCATGCTGTGCTGGCGGCCCACATACTGAAAAATAGAGAGACTGGCATGGATGTTAGCACAGGGCAAATCTTCCTCAGCAAAAAAAAAAAAAAACTAGTAAATAAAGAGAAAGAGCCAAATATTTATAATTTTATTTATTTATTTTTTCCCCCAAAGCCCCAGTAAATAGTTGTATGTCATAGTTGCACATCCTTCTAGTTGCTGTATGTGGGACGCGGCCTCAGCATGGCCAGAGAAGCGGTGCATCGGTGCGCGCCCAGGATGCGAACCCAGGCCACCAGCAGCAGAGCACGTGCACTTAACCGCTAAGTCACGGGGCCGGCCCAGAGCCAAATATGTATCCTGCCTTCCTATGTGAACTGTACCCACAATGGGTGACGAAATAGTTGATTAGAAGACGTTTCTCTTTATAGAAATATTACAGCTATTAAATGAAAAGGTTATGACAGAATTAGAATATCAGCATTTGCTACCCCTAATAAATTAACAGATGAAGGATACTCATCATCAACAGCTGCTAATATCACAAAGAGGAAGAGAAGCAAATGTCATGTGTCTCCTGATAAACCACACCACATAGGAAGTAACCTCACTGTGGTAGGCAGCCTCCCCAATGGCCCCTAATGAACATCATCTCCCAGAATTCATACCCTTAAGTAGCCCCCGCCCACACAGTATCAGGGTTGGTCCATTATGACCAAAAGAACAGAGCAGAAATAATGTCACTTCTGGGGTCACAAAAGGCATTGCAGCTTTCCTCCTCCCTATCTCTGATCACCTGCTCTGGCAGAGTGCCTTGCAGATACTAAGGCAAGAAAGTGAGACCTGCAATAGCCACGTGAGTGAGCCACCTTGAAAACAGATCTTCCAGCCCCTGTCAAACCTTCAGATGACTGCAGCCCATGAGAAAACTTGAGCCAGAACCACCCAGCTAGGCCACTCCCAGATTCCTAACCTTCAGAAACTGTGGAAGATAAACGTTTTAAGCCACTAAATTTTGGGACAATTTGTTACATAGCAAGAGATAACCAATGCATTTATAAATTATTATTAAAAATAATAACTGAACTTTCATCTGAATAAGCGTTAAGAGCCAACTAGCAACTTATAAAAAAAAAAAAAAACAGAGGACAGCGGTCAGCCCAGTGGTGTAGTGGTTAAGCTTGCACGCTCCACTTTGGCTGCCTGGGGTTCACAAGTTTGGATCCCACATGTGGACCTACGCACCACTTATCAAGCCACGCTGTGGCAGGCGTCCCTCGTATAAAGTAGAGGAAGATGGGCAAGGATGTTAGCCCAGGGCCAATCTTCCTCAGCAAAAAGAGGAGGATTGGCAACAGATGTTAGCTCAGGGCTAATCTTCCTCACCAAAAAAGAAAAAAATAAATAAAGGACCAATTTAAACATCATCAGGGCCCGGCCCCATGGGCTTAGCGGCTAAGAGCGTGTGCTCCACTACCGGCAGCCCGGGTTCAGATCCCGGTCGCGCACCAACACACCGCTTCTCCGGCCATGCTGAGGCGGTATCCCACATACAGCAACTAGAAGGATGTGCAACTATGACATACAACTATCTACTGGGACTTTGGGGAGAAAAAGGGGAAAAGAAAAAAAAAAAGGAGGAGGATTGGCAATAGATGTTAGCTCGGAGCCAGTCTTCTTCAGCAAAAAAAAAAAAAGAGAGAGAGAGAGGAGGATTGGCATGCGTGTTAGCTCAGAGCTGATCTTCCTCACAAAAAAAAATTAATAAACATCATCATAAAGATATAGTCAACAAAATCTAGACAATAAGAAACTCTACAGGAAAAAAACAAATTCCAAAGAAAAAAGAGATGGAGGTGTAACCTATATTGAAAATGACAAGATACATAACAACCAAATTGCAATGTGTGAATCTGGTCTGGACCTGATTCAAACAAAGTTAAAAAAAAAAAAAAAGAAAGAAAGAAAAGAAAAAGAAGCAGCAAGAAAGAACTGGAAAACTGAATACTGACTGTATTTGGTGCTACTAAGGAATTATTGTAATTTTTCTAGATGTAATACTGATATTATGGTTACATTTTTTTTTTAAACAGTCCTTATCTTTTAGAGATACTTAAGGAAATCATATGATGTCTTTTATTTGCCACAAAATAATATAGGAGAAGGAAGTAAACGGAGATATAGATGAAACAAGACTGGCTACCATCATAACTTCATAACTGGTGAACCTGAGTCATGATTACATGGGGCTCAATATACTATTCTACCTTTTTACGTTGGAAATTTTCCAAAATATAAAGAAGAAAAAAAGTAGTATTGCTGGAAGAGGATGAAGAAAATGATAATCTAAATTGGAGATAAGCATCAGAGAATTCTCAGAGTACAGGAGACTTTTACCCAATTATAGCTGTGTCTCTTTCTCAAAACCTCTTCTTCAAGCAAAGATACAGAGTTTTGTGTCTCTAGGTTGAAAAAGAGCTCACACGTATCCTTTTAAACATGAGAGGTAGTTACCAAGTCATAAATTGAAATTGCTACATAAAAACATATTAGGTCTGTTTGGAATGTTTAAAAGTTCTGGAAATGCATAGTGATGACAGTTGCACAACACTGTGAATGTACTTAATGCCACTGACCCGTACACTTAAAAATGGTAAACACAGTAAATTTTATGTATATTTTACCACAATAAAAAAATTTTTAAGCATATTAGGCATATTACATACAAAATGTATTATTAAAAAGCATAATTTCATCTTGTATAAAAATGTACAAGATGAGCCACAAAGAACTTAATGAATAATACTGGAAAAGTGGGCATTTTAATGTTAAAATTAAGCAATATTTAGCTATCAAAAAATACAATTTAATTATTATTTTAAAAGGCATAGAAGTATGTGCAACAGTATTTTTCAAAGGCACAGGCCTTTTTTAAATATATAAAGTTTATCTTATATGAAAATAATCAGTAAGAAAAAGATCAGTAACCCAAAAGAAAAGTGGACAAGAAATATAAAGAGTTTACTGAATAAAGAAATACAAATGTCCTTTCAACATTTGGAGGGAAAAGAATGTTTAATCCTATTCCTAATACTAGAGATGCAAATTAAAACTACAAGAAAATGTATACAAGAAAATTTACTACAGCACTCTCTGTTGTTATAGGGCAACATATTGGAAACAAACTATCAATGATAAGTTGGTTAAATAAATTATGGTACATTAATAAAATGACAATCTGCTAAAAAAAAAGAATTAGATCTGTATGTACTGATACAGAACCATTTTCAAAATATAACAAGGTGTAAAACAATGTTTTTATAATTTTATTTATTTATTTATTTTTCCCCCAAAGCCCCAGTAGATAGTTGTATGTCATAGCTGCACATCCTTCTAGTTGCTGTATGTGGGACGCAGCCTCAGCACGGCCGGAGAAGCGGTGCATCAGTGCGCACCCGGGATCCGAACCCAGGCCGCCAGTGGCGTAGCACGTGCCCCTAACCGCTAAGCCACGGAGCCAGCCCCAACAATGTTTTTAATATGCTACAATCTATGCTTATAAAGAAGGGAGTAGATATATAGATTATAAAGACATACAGATGTGTTTGTAAATATACAAAGGAAAATGGTAACAGTGATTGCCACTGAGGAAGGAACTAGGAAACAAAAGAAAGTAGGAGGGAAACCTAACTTCATAGCCTTTTATAGAGTTTGAATTTTTGTTAGCCATGTATATGTAATACCGATTTTTTAAAAAATAAGAAAGAAAAAACGTTTAGAAAAAATACAGAAAGAACCGTAGGTGTGATCTAAGTCAGATGTCTCCAGAAGGTTAAATAAAATGCCCAAGATTATCCAACAAGGTCCAAAATGCAGTTCTCTTGCTTTCCAAGCCTTTACTATTTTGCATTTGACTGGTCTGTAAAACAAGTAACATACTTTACAACCCAATGTTGACTGTCAGATTCAGGAATGTAGTCTGAAACACTGTGAATCATACCCTCCTGAAACACAGTACACTATTCTTTGTTTGCCGTGCATCATTAACTAAGAAGCCCTAATTCAAAATACAGAAAACACTGTTAACATAAAGAGGTTTAACGCCTGCTTCAATCTTTAGAGATTCATCATGAACTCTACGAGTCATAGAAAGCAACCCTGGCAATGTTGGAAAAGTGTAGCTGATTCTAAATGTGGCAACAGTGGTACTCAAGGCGTTTAGGAAGGGGAGCTCCCTTCTTTTTCACCCAAATGTCTTTCTTCTAAAAGTGAGTCCAATTCCCATCTACTTGATACCACATGATTTCTTCTACTTTTCTATGGCAGGAAGCTCCTCTGCTCTCACACAGAGAGAAAAAACTTAATGTACCAAAGTTCTTCATAGTCAACAGTTTGTAATTCCATTTGTAACAAACATTAACACAATTTTAAAGTAAGTAAATAATCTCACTGATTGAAACTATCTCCCAGGAATTCACTTAAATCCTTCCCTGGATTTCTCCAGCCTCAAGTGCCGTCTCCAACTCCAAAAGAAATTATTTGTACAATTTATTTGGTGATTAATCCTGCATTGCCTTGTTAAACCTTTTTCATTATTCTCTGAAATGTTATTTAAATCTTCTTTCGTTATCTAACTTTTGTGTTTATTTCTCATCTTCCCAAATAGACTATAAATTCCTTGAGAGGAAGAGATAAGGCCTTATATTGTTTTGTATACACATAACAACACAGAATGGCTGGCACATAGTAAATACAAAGATATTTGTTGACTAAAAGAAAGAAAGAAAGAAAAATAAATAAATATAAGTCCAAAATAGAGGGGTGGGGGGAGAAGCTACATTAAGAAAACGTTTAAAGCCATGCCAACTAAGAATCTTCAAGACAGAGCTGATAGACCAATGTACTGTTTTGTTTCCCTAACTCCTGAAGCAATATGGAATGGTAAAAAGCACATGGCCTCCGAAATCTAAGAGGCTTCAAGTTGGATCCTCTACCTTGAGAACTTATGAACTTAACCCATAAACTTCAATTTCTTCATCTCTAAAATGAAAGTAATAACATCTACCTATAGAAAGCTTTGTGACCGTTAAATGAGAAAGTTTATGTAAAACTACTGGTATTCCTTTTCTTTTTCCCCTCCCCAAAGCCCCAGTACATACTGTATATTCTAGTTGTAAGTCCTTCTAATTCTTGTATGTGAGCCACTGCCACAGCATGGCTACTGACACATGAGTGGTGTGGTTCTGCACCTGGGAACTGAACCTGGGCTGCTGAAGAGGAGTGTGCCGAACTTTAACCACCAGGCCATCAGGGCTGGCTCTGGTATTCCTTATTTTAGAGATTCTTAGCTTTTTTTTTTTATGTTTTTACATCTTGGAAATCAGAATGTGTCATGCTACTGACAGTATCCCATAGTTTAAATGGCAGTTTTACATTTTCTTTCCTAGTGGTACATATAATAGTGTGTTGTATAACTGATGGCATCTTAAGCTTGATTAAATTTGGTAATAGCTGGCAGCATCCTCAACAAATGCTAGCTTCATCTCCTCCTTCCTCCCTCATACTCATTCATACACTGTCATGGATAGGAAACAACTCGGCTGTAAAACGAAAATACCACCAAACTCATTCAAAGTGCTTAGCACTTTCACATATAGTATATGCTCAATAAATAGGAACTGTTGCTACTACTCTGAATTCATTCATTCAACAAATATTTGAGTACTTACTATGTGCCTGCCACCATTCTGGGCACTAAGAATATAGTAGTAAACAAAATAAATAACTCCCAGCCCTCAGAGTTTATATTCTATTAGCACATACACTTTCCATGGCACAAGAAAGGAAAAGTCAAAAATCACAACTGAGTTAAAAGATTGTCCCAAAGGTTGAAAAGCTAAGCAACCCAAAAAAGATATTAAAACACAACACTACCTAGGCAACACTACATAGATTTTCTGTAAAGAAAATCTAACCAAAACGCAAAGGAAAGTCCTGGAAGCAAAGCAGGGAATCCAAGCTTTTTTTGCTCTAAGTAAAGGTTTAGGAAAAAGTAAAACAGCCAGAACAGATGCTGAAAGTTAAAAAAAAAAAGGAGAATATAACATCGTCTCTAGTTTCTGAAAATAAAATATATATTAGATTCATTTGAAAGACAGGAATAATAATTTTGGTTATTTATGAAACACAATTCAGCAGACAGAGCAAATTATATCTTTAGAAATCATCTTATGATTTGTGTCAGCAAATCATTTTTCCAAGAAAATTATATTTTAAAAAATCATCTTAACAATATGTGTCAACAAATCATTTTTCCAAAGCTTATAGCTGAAGATTTGTGGTTGACTGTAGTTGAAGATTTGAACAACAGACTCTCTTGGATAAAATGTTAAGGTTTAAGTTCACAATTACTCTCCAACCCAAATAAATTACTATTACATATTTTCTTTGTTTCTAAAGACAACCCTAAAAATCACATCATGAATTATTATACAGCATTCCCAGACCCAAAGACTTGTATCAAATCAACTAAAGGTCACCTAAATAGGACATCCGAATCCTTTTGGTTTTTATAGGTAATCACTTGTTGAACCAACTAGATTATCATTAAAATCTGCATGAGTGGGCCGGCCCGGTGGTTTAGCGGTTAAGTGTGTGCGCTCCACTACTGGGGGCCCAGGTTCGGATCCCAGGCACGGACCGACGCACCGCTTCTCCGGCCATGCTGAGGCCACGTCCTACATACAGCAACTAGAAGGATGTGCAACTATGACATCAACTATCTACTGGGGCTTTGGGGAAAAAAAAGGAGGAGGATTGGCAATAGATGTTAGCTCAGAGCCGGTCTTCCTCAGCAAAAAGAGGAGGATTAGCATGAATGTTTGCTCAGGGCTGATCTTCCTCACAAAATAAATAAATAAAGACGACTCCAATGCTTTAAAAAAAAAAAAAATCTGCATGAGTTTCATACTACAATCTTTCTAAAGAAAAACATTCCATTACCAAGTAGCAATGATGATCACAGGCAAAACTAAATTCATGGCCACAACTCAAGTAAAGAAGTTAAATGAAAAGCACAGCTTTTACCAACTTTCCTATCCTTCTCCCTGTCTAAAAGATTTAATCCCTTCCAAACCAGGGAATTTAAGGGAATTCAGTTGTAGATAGCACAAGCCCTAGCCCAGACAACATCTAAGAAGTGAGGACCATTTGAAGAATTTATTCTGGGCCGGCCTGGTGGCGCAGCGGTGAGGTGCTCTCGCTCTGCTTTGGCAGCCCGGGGTTCGTGGGTTCGGATCCCCGGCGTGCACCGATGCACCGCCTGTCAAGCCATGCTGTGGCCGCATCCCATATAAAGTAGAAGATGGACACAGATGTTAGCCCAGGGCCAATCTTCCTCAGCAAAAAAGAGGAAGATTGGCATCAGATGTTAGCTCAGGGCTGATCTTCCCCACAAAAAAAAAAAAAAAAACTTATTCTTATCTTAAAATAGAACAACATTTCTATGTGAAAATCCCCTGAAGATCTTGATGTGTTCTGGAATCCTGAATGTATGTTAAAAGTAGAAAGGTTAAGAACCGAAGCGATAAACGCAAAGTTAGAAGAGTGAGGAAAGCACTCTTGTATAAGCGCTCCTACACAAGACAATAAAAGGATACATAGCATATGAGAAAGAAAAGGAGGTTTAAAAAAAGAAAAAAGAAACAATATTAAGGTAAAATAAGGCTCCAAGGAAATCTCATGCAAATAAAAGCAAAGGTGGGGGGGCCAGCCCGGTGGCATAGTGGTTAAGTTCCCACGCTCTGCTTCGGTGGCCCAGGGTTCACAGGAATAGATCCCGGGCACAGACCTACGTACGCACCACTCATCCAGCCATGCTGTGGTGGCGTCCCACATACAAAATAGAGGAAGATGGGCACAGATGTTAGCTCAGGGCCACTCTTCCTCAAGCAAAAAACAAATAAATAAATAAATAAATAAAAGCAAAGGGTGAGGGCTAAGCACATTTGACATCAAGCAAGTAGCAACAGTTTGTAGTAAGTCTGAAAAACTATTCTAAAAAATAATAAGAACCCAAAGCACAGAAGTCTAGCACCATTTAATAAAGAGGCAAAGAACTCCTACAATCCTTAGAACGCCAAAGGCATCATAACAATTTGTTTTGCATTAAATCATTTTACAATGTTGTGTTCATAAAGGAGACATGTATGTGCATATATGCCATGTTGTCTGCACCAAAGCATAAGCACCTTTCTGGGCAGGGACCTTTTCTCACTCATCTTTGTATCTCCTAGGATGCTTTACATGTATCAAGCAAGCAATAAATACTCATTATTAAAAAGTCTTCATACTGCTGCAGAATTCAAGTAAACACATGACATTTTATGGAAATAGAAAGTATTTAATGGTGTTTTATACTCAAAATAACTGAGGAAAATAACTGTCCAAAACAATTCATTCTCAAACAATGCCAGTCAGCCAAAATGAAGCTAAAGGAAGCATTTACTTTAAGGTTTTCTCACATCTTGTTCTCAAGCTTGAGGAGTGTACAATTAATCAACATTTACTGAATGTCCACAATGTGCACAGAAAGTTATTCGTCCCTGGGTAGATTCATAAATTCAGCATGATCCAGTAACAGGATCCTTACTACCCAGTTAAGGAGACCAATATTGGCAAAACAATTTGTTATATATAGCAGCTTGGCGTGGGTACCCAAGTGCCAAGCTGGACAGAATAGACTAGAAGCCTGGTGAAAGAAATAATCACGAGTTCAAATGAGCAGGAAAACACATAGTAAAAGAGCCAGAACTGAACCCTGGATAGGCAGTTTGACAAGAAAGAAAAATGAAACCAAAGGTTTCTAGTTGCTCAAGCCAAAAACTTTTGCGCCACCCTTGTTTCTTCCCCCCTTCTCTCTCACCTCAGCCCACCCCACCCCACTCACCCAGCCCCACACTGAACCCATCACAAAATGCTGTTGGCTCTACCTTCAAAATATATACAGAATCTGACCACTTCTTATCACCTCCGCTGCCACCACCACAGTCTAAACCAACATTACCTCGTACCTGGATTACTGTAACAGCCTTCTACTAGTTCTTGCTTTGTGCCCTCTTATAGGCTACTTTTCACAAAGCAGCTGGAGGGATCTCTTTAAAGTCCAAGTCAGTTTATTTGCTCTCTGCCAAAACCCTACAGTGTAGGAGGCGGCTGTGTGTGTATATATACATACAAGCACAAAGGAAAATGAGTGAGAAGATATACACACAAAATCTTCAATAATGGATGATGAGGTTACTGGTAATCTTTATTTGCTCTTTGATTTATTTTCTCCTCTGTACTTTTCTGTATTTTCCACATGAACATGAATTACGTTTATAATAAAAAATGAAATGCTTTAATTAGAGGGGGGGAAAAAAATCAATGATCATAAGGTCTTTTTTGAATAATCAAAAATAAAAAACCATGGGGCCGGCCCCGTGGCTTAGCGGTTAAGTGCGCGCGCTCCACTGCTGGCGGCCCGGGTTCAGATCCCCAGCGCGCACCAACGCACCACTTCTCCAGCCATGCTGAGGCCACGTCCCACATACAGCAACTAGAAGGCTGTGCAACTATGACATACAACTATCGACTAGTGCTTTGGGGGGAAAAAATAAATAAATAATTGAAAAAAAACAAAAATAAAAAAAAATAGAGGGCCGGCCCCGTGGCTTGGTGGTTAAGTGAGCGCGCTCCACTGCTGGCGACCCGGGTTCGGATCCCGGGCTCGCACCGACGCGCTGCTTCTCCGGCCATGCTGAGGCCGCGTCCCACATACAGCAACTAGAAGGATGTGCAGCTATGACACACAACTATCTACTGGGCCTTTGGGGGGAAAAAATAAATAAATAAAATCTTTAAAAAAAAAAAAAAAAATAGAAAACCTGCCATGGTTCCCCACTTTGCTCAAAGTAAAAGCTGAAGACACTACAACTGCCTACAAGGCCCCACTGTTCTCCCTCCGATTGCTTCTCGTACTGCTTACTCCTTTGCTCAGTGCGCCCTGGCACATTGGCCACCTTGCTGTTCCTCAAACACACCAAGAATGCTCCTACCAAGGGGCTTTTGCACTGGCTGTTCCCTCTGCACAGAACACTCCCCACTTCCAAATATTCACAAGGCTTACTTCCTGGACTCTTTGCGCAAATGTTACTTTCTCAGAGAAGGTTACCATGACTACCCATCTAAAATGGAAACTCCACAACACACAAACACACATACATACACACCAGTTTCCAGTCGCCTATGCAGCTTTATTTTTTCTCACAGCCTTTCTGGTCACTGGTATATCCCTAACATCTAGAGAACAGCCTGACACATGGCTAGCACCCAACAGATCTCTGTAGAATAAATTAAAACATGGAGGCAGAAATAAGAGTTAAAGGATTTGGGAGGGTGTAAGGATCTGTGTGTCTGAGGAGGTCGAAGACAAAGAAAATCAGACAGGAGCACAGAACACTTGGAGCAAAGAGGCCTTCCACAGATAAAAAAGAGACTTGGTTAACAGTGAGCAACTAGAAAAAGTGAGAGACTTGAAGGATGGAAAGTTGACAAGGAAAAAAAAAGCTACGGGCCAGAAGAAAATTTAGGTTGAGAGGAAAGGGATAAAATAACTGGAGATAGAAAGAGGGCTGAGAAGAGGAAGTAGTACATGAAGGGAACAGGAAAAGAGTTACAGATACAGGAGAGGTCAGGAGGAAGGATGAAACTGTACAAGGGAGGAGGAGGAGATCCTGGAGAAGGGGTGGAGGCCACTGTTATGCCACAAGGCTGTTCTTGTTCAAATCTAAGACTTCGCAGTCCTGAAAAAGATTACATTATATGCCTTTATTTCCAAACTATAAGTGACTTATAAGTGCTAAAATAAACAAAGATATGTATGTACATCTGTTGTATCACTTTGAACACTCAAATTCCTCACTGCACAAATGCATAAGAGTTTAAAGGTTGATTCATAAAACCTGAATTTTTCAGTTTCATTCTCTAATACCACAGTTAGGCATTTGCCATGAAAGAGATGAAACAAGGTAGAAGAGGGCGAGTACAGTATATTTGCAATCCACTCTTCATCATTCTGCTCTGCTACTTTACAGAACTGGACAACCTGGATTTCCCTCATTAGGAAAACAGTATACTGTTTGCCTTTACATTTGAAACAGCCAGACTAAAACACAATTGCCAGTTTTAATTTAAAGTCTATTGACCCTCTGAAAGATTAACAGGAATCTGAAATAGAGGTTAAAATGTTTCTTGAATCACACCAAATTAATATTGAGCCTATGCAAATCTTTTAAAAACTTTGTTTTAATTTTCTGAGCATTCTTCAATACAGTATAAAATTTTATAAAATAAAAATTTATTTGCACAGCACCATCACTAAAAGAATGATTTTATATATCTATATTCTCAGATGTATAATAAATCTGCTGGGGGCCGGCCCGGTGGCGCAAGTGGTTAAGTGCGCACGCTCCGCTGCGGCGGCCCAGGGTTCACCGGTTCGGATCCCCGGTGCGCACCGACACACTGCTTGGCAAGCCATGCTGTGGCAGCGCCCATATAAAGTGGAGGAAGATGGGCATGGATGTTAGCCCAGGGCCAGTCTTCCTTAGCAAAAAAAGAGGAGGATTGGCAGATGTTAGCACAGGGCTGATCTCCCCACACAAAAAAAAAAATTTAAAAAGTAATAAATCTACTGAAATGAAACAAAATTCTTTTAAAACTAAAGATTTTTAAATAATTTGCAAGTTCAGTGTTATGGTCACACTATTCAGGCAGAGATGAAACAAACATACAGTATCTTCGATGTGCGAATTTCTGCACTGCTCACCAAAAGCTGGCCAGATGCCATTTTATCATTGATAGAGTAGCTTCAAATTCCACTGTGAGCACAACTGCAGTGCACTGAATCTAGTAGGATAAGCATGCCTGCATGTTATTATGGGAAATAGTGGAAAATTTCACAGGCTGACATCCAGAACGTCTGCGGTTCTTTTTCATATTTCTTTCTTCCTGCAAAGCAGTTATTAGACCAGTAGTTGGATTTTTTTTTTAAGCTGGAAATTTCCACTGGTTTTTAAACTAGCCTTCTTAAATGTAAATTGCTAAATGTTCCAAAATTCCAGCATAACAGAAAGAATAATTCAGACAGAAAAGAATTAAAATACATTATCTTCAAATGAGGGTGAGGGGACTGGTAAGTAAACTGAAGTGAGTGTCACTCTTTTCCAGTAAGGAAAAAAAAGTATCCAGTGAGATAGGCAATTTAAGGTTACAACAATTTAATATAAATACTGAATGTGACAAATAGCACATTGTGAAGCTGATATTTTTTCATTAGCTTATAATGGAGACATTCAAAAGCTAATACAATCAGTAGAACAGTTAAGCATAGAAACCATGAAAAGAGACGACAGTAAAATATAACTTGGTAAGAAAGGAATACATTCAGGCTGGCCCCGTGGCGTAGCGGTTAAGTGCAAGCACTCTGCTGCTGGCAGCCCGGGTTCGGATCCTGGGCGCGCACCGCCACACCGCTTGTCAAGCCATGCTGTGGTGGCGTCCCATATAAAGTGGAGGAAGATGGGCACAGATGCTGGCTCAGGGCCAGTCTTCCTCAGCAAAAAGAGGAGGATTGGCATGGATGTTAGCTCAGGGCTGATCTTCCTCACACACACACAAAAAAAGATGTATATCCAGAACATATACTTTTAAAAAAAACTTTTAAAACTCTATAACAAAAAGAGGGGGGAGGGGGAGGGGGTTATATTGATACAAAGCAGAACAACAGACCTATAACATTTATTAACGGCAAAAAATTGAAAGCTTAACCTCTAAGATTTGAGAACAAGACAAAGGTATCTCCCTCCCCAAATTGATCCACTGATTCAATGCGATCACAATCAAAATCCCAACACTGTACTGGAAGCACTAGCCATTACAAAAAAGCAAAAAGAAAAGGTATACTAATTGGAAAGAAAGAAATAAAATTGTCTTTATTCACAAACAACATGATCACCTATGTATACAATCCTAAGCAAACTACATAAAAGCTACTAAAATAAATGAGTTTATTAGCAAGGTTAAAGATACTAAGTGAATATACAAAAATCAACTGTATTTATATATACTAATAAGAAATTATTGGAAACTGAAATTTTAAATATACTATTTAAGGTCACATTTTAAAAATATAGATCTAAGTGATAAATTTGACAAAAGCTTTATAAGATCTGTACACTGATAACTACAAAACTCCGCTAAGAGAAATTAAAGACCCAAATAAATGGAGATATATAACTTGTTCATGGGATAGAAGATACAATATTTTTAAGAAACCAATTCTTCCCAAACTGACCAACTGATTCAATGCAATCACAATCAAAATCACAAGAGAGACTTCACAGAAATCAACAAGATAATTCTAACAATTACATGCAAATGCAAAGGACCTAGAATAGCCAAAACAATTTGGGGGAAAAAAAGTTGGAGGACTTACCCTATCTGATTTCAAGACTAGGGTAAAGAGAGATATAGATATACACAGATATATATAGATATGTGGATCAATGGAACAGAAGGGACTCCAAAAACTGACCTACACATATTTGGTTATTTGATTTTCAACAAAGGTGCCAAGTCAATTCAATGGGGAATTTATAATCTTTTCAACAAATGGTGCAGGAAAAACTCAATAGCCATATACCAAAATATGAACCTCAACCCTATCTCACACCACATGCAAAAATTAACTCAAATGGGCCACAAACCTAAATTTAAGAGTTACAACTATAAAAATTCCAGAAGAAAACATAAGAGAAAATCTCAATGACCCTGTTTGGCAAAGATTTCTTTTTTTTTTTTTTTTTTTTGTGAGGAGATCAGCCCCGTGCTAACATCTGCCAATCTTCCTCTTTTTTTTTTTTTTGCTGAGGAAGACTGGCCCAGGGCTAACATCCGTGCCCATCTTCCTCCACTTTATATGAGACGCTGCCACAGTATGTCTTGCCAAGCGCCCAGGATCCGAACCGGCAAACCCCGGGCCGCCGCAGCGGAGCATGCGCACTTAACCGCTTGCACCACCGAGCCGGCCCCTGGCAAAGATTTAAGTGCAACACAAAAAGCATGAACTCTAAAACAAAACACAAAAATCAATCAATTGAATTCCAATAACATCAAAAACTTTTGCTCTTCCAAAAACACTGTTATGAAAATGAAAAGGCAGGTCACAAACTCAAAGTAAATATTTCCAAAACATACATCCAAAAAAGGTTTTGTATCTAGAATAAAGAACCATTACATCTCAGTAAGATAAACAACCCAACTTAAAAATGGGCGAAAGATATGAACAGACACTTCACCAAAAAAGATATACCAATGGCAAATAAGCACATGAAAATATGATCCACATCATTAGTCATTAGAGAAACTCAAATTAAAGCCGTGAGATACCACTATATACCCACTAGAATGGCTAACATTAAAAAGACTGACCATACCAACAGTTGGTGAGGATGTGGAATAACCAAAACTATCATACATTGCTGGGAGAAATGTAAAATGGTACAACTACTATCAGAAGCAGGTGGCAGCTTCTTAAAAGTTTTAAATGTTGAATATACACTTAGCATATAACCCAGCCATCCCATTCCTGGGTATTGACTCAAGAGAAATAAAAGCATATGTCCAGACAAAGCCTTGTACAAAAATGTCACAGAAGCTTTATTTTTGATAACCAAAAACTGGACACAACCCAAATGTTCATCAACAGCTGAATGGATAAATTGTGACATACCTATACAATGCAATAGTACTAAGCATAAAAAGAAATAAAACTATGGATATATGCAACAACATGGATGAATCTCTAACTACACAAAGTGAAAGAAGCCAGCTTCCCTCAAAAAAAGTACATATTGTACAATTAATTCCATTTCTATAAAATTCTCAAAAATACAAACTAATCTTCAGTGAAACAAGGTAGGTCAGTAATTGCCTGAAGGGGCCGGCCCCGTGGCTTAGCGGTTAAGTGCACGCGCTCCGCTACTGGCGGCCCGGGGTTCGGATCCCGAGCGCGCACAGACGCACCGCTTCTCCGGCCATGCTGAGGCCACATCCCACATACAGCAACTGGACGGATGTGCAACTATGACGTACAACTATCTACTGGGGCTTTGGGGAAAAAAAAGGAGGATTGGAAACAGATGTTAGCTCAGAGCCGGTCTTCCTCAGCAAAAAGAGGAGGATTAGCATGGATGTTAGCTCAGGGCTGATCATCTTCACAAAAAAAAAAAAAAAGAGTAATTGCCTGAAGATGCAGAGGGGATGGATTATAAAGGGATACAAGGAAAGTTTTGGAGGTAATAGGTATTTCCATTATTGTAATTGTGGTGACAAATTCATGGGTAGACATATGTACGTCAAAACTCAAACTGTACAATTTAAATATACGCAACGAATTGAATGTCAATTATACCTCAATAAAGTTGGGAAAAAAAAAGTAAGGAAAAAAGCAAACCATAGTGATAGTAAGCAAAACAGTGGCTGACTGAATACAAAACCCAGAAGGGGACTGAATGCAAATAGGCAAGAAAAGAACTTTCTGTGGTGATGGAAATATTCTGTATCTTGATTGTGATGGTGGTAACAACTGTTTACATTTGTCAAAACCCAAACTGCACACTTAATGTTGAATTTTATTATAAGTAAATTATACCTCAATAAAACAGATTTTTAAAAATCAAAAAAAAAAACATACCCAAATGTTACATAGGTACATTTTAAACAACTTTTAAACACACTAAAAAGAACAAACATATACAGTCACAACATACTGTAGTCTACCACATCATTAACCTATGTTACCAGTTTGATATCCTAACTGGTTGTTTGTGTTTGGTTTTTTTTTTTCCTTTGGTGCGGAAGATCGGCCCTGAGCTAACATCTGTGCCCATCTTCCTCTATTTTGTATCTGGGACGCCTGCCACAGCATGGCTTGATGAGCAGCGTGTCGGTGTGCGCCAGGATCCGAAACGGAACCCTGGACCGCTGAAGCGGACTGTGCAAACCCAACCACTATGCCACTCGGCCGGCTCCCGAACTGGTATTTTTTTATTTTACATTTTTAATTTTTATATTTTATGTTCAAAAAGAAAAAGAAACCATAAAAGCACTAGAAGAAACATATGAAAGGGCTTTTTAAATTTATCAGATCAAAAACTTTTTTTTTCTTGGTGGAGGGAGATCAGCCCTGAGCTAACATCCGATGCCAATCCTCCTCGTTTTTGCTCAGGAAAATTGGCCCTGGGCTAACATCCGTGCCCATCTTCCTCCACTTTATACGGGATGCGGCCACAGCACGGCTTGACAAGCGGTGCGTTGGTGCGCTTGGGGGATCCGAACATGCGAACCCCGGGCCGCCTAAGCGGAGCGCGCGCACTTTAATCTTGGCACCACCGGCCAGCCCTATCAGATCAAAACCTTTGATACCACAACATATTACTCAGAGATGAGAGAAATAGGCATTTCCATACACTGAGGGTGGATTTGTAAATTGATACGACCTCTACGGAGAACAAGATGTGATATCTGCGAAAATTTTAAATCCATACTCTTTAACCTAGCATCCTACTTCCAGAAATTTTTATATACTTTATAACAAAACATGAGAAAAAGAAATATGTATGAGGATACACTTACAGCATTGTTTGTGTAGTATGAAACATAAATTATGATATATCCTTCAGTGGAATACTTTGTAATCATTAGAAAAACTCAGTAGCTATAAATATAGATATGAAACCTCTCCAAGATCATTTAAAAAGTATACATAGTGCAGAGCAGGGTTCCCGAGTGCCAGTTACATAGCTGTGTTCATTTTATGCAAATTTATCAGACTGTACTTGCCCACTTTTCTAAATGTATGTTACACTTCAATACAAAGTTTACCCAAAAATGTGAGAGAAATTCGTTAAACTTAAAAGCTTTTTAGGGCCGACCCCGTGGCTTAGAGGTTGGGTGCGCGCACTCCGCTGCTGGCGGCCCAGGTTCGGATCCCGGGCTCGCACCAACGCACCACTTCTCCAGTCATGCGACGTCCCACATACGGCAACTAGAAGGATGTGCAGCTATGACACACAACTATCTACTGGGGCTTTGGGGAAAAAATAAATAAATAAAAATTATAAAAAAAAAAAAAAAGCTTTTTAAGTATATGCATTTATATGCCTAAACTAGAGTAACAATGGTTACCTCTGGGCAGGGGATAGGGAGGCAGCTGGGAAACAGCTGAGGAAAGGTGCCTTACCTTCCACTGTATACCCTTCCGCACCTTTTTTGAATTTGTCCCATGTGCACCTGTTATATATTTCAAAAAACATTTTTGAACTGAGACCATTTGCAACTATATCTCTGTATGAATCGGGATTTTCTTAATATAGAAATAAACTAGAGGCACACATAGATTTAAGTTCATAATAGTTCTTCACAACCAAACTTCAAATTTTATATTCACCACAATAGTCTCATTTTCACTGCCTTTATAACCAGTAAACAGTTTAAATTTCAACTTAGAAAATAAATTTTAATAGAATCATCTTTGCTATTCTGAAAAGGGTTTTGTATAAAACTTCATTTGAAGGGAAAAAAAGGGGCTCTACAGTGAAAAATTCAGACCATCAAATGAGATAATGTACTTTAAGCACACAACACTGTCCAGGCACACAGGCACTCGATAAATGGCAGCTTTTATCTTTTATATCTAAGAATATGAATCAGAACACAGGGAAGAGAATTGGGGGGGTAAGTGGGGGAAGAGAGAGCAAAGGAGACTTAATAGCAACTAAAGTATACGATATATAGATAGAATTAAGAAGATGATGGTGGGACCGGCCCTCTGGCTTAGCGGTTAAGTGCACGCACTCTGCTACTGGCGGCCCAGGTTCGGATCCCGAGCGTGCACCAACGCACGGCTTCTCCGGCCATGCTGAGGCCGTGTCCCACGTACAGCGACTAGAAGGATGTGCAGCTATGACATAGAACTATCTACTGGGGCTTTAGGGAAAAAATAAATAAATAAAATTATTAAAAAAAGAAAAAAAAAAAAAAAAAAAAAGGGCCGGCCCTGTGGCTTGGTGGTTAAGTGCGCGCGCTGCGATGCTGGTGGCCCGGGTTCGGATCCCGGGTGCGCATCGAGGCACCACTTCTCTGTCCAGCCTGGGGCCGAGTCCCACATACAGCAACTAGAAGGATGTGCAGCTGTGACATACAACTATCTACTGGGGCGTTGGGGGCAAAAAAATAATAAATAAAAACCTTTAAAAAAGAAAAAAAAGAAGATGATGGTGGAAATATAGATTAGGGCCAGATTACGAAAGGCTTTGGGAACTCCATGGGAAGGAGTTTAGTTTCAAACTGTTAGACAGTAAACAACAGAAGATTTCATGCCTTCAAGCAGTCAAGCAACACGAAGGGATAAGTTTTTGAAAGATAAATAAGGAAGGAGAAACAGGCACTCTCGTGAACAAGAGGTGAGAGCATACCTATTTGGAGGCAACTGGGAAAGAGCCACTAAAGCTTTAAATGTACATTTCCTTTGATTCAGAAACTTCACTTCCAAGATTTCTGTACTAAGATATATTCATGCCAGCACACAGATCTACATATAGTTCACTGCAGCATCATTCAAAATAGTAAAAGATTGGAAACAGCAATGAGGAACTGGTTAAAATAAATTATATCAAATCCCTTTGTACAATGGAATATTATACAGCCTTTTAAAAATATGAGGTATAGAAGGCTAAGTTCTTTTGTTAAATGAAAACAGTGGGAGCCCACTGTCTTCTCATTTGTTAATTAAAAATAAAGGGAATGGGCCGGCTCCGTGGCTTGGCAGTTAAGTGCGCGTGCTCTGATGCTGGCGGCCCGGGTTCGGATCCCGGGCACGCCCCAAGGCACCACTTCTCCGTCCAACCCGAGGCCGAGTCCCACGTACAGCAACTAGAAGGATGTGAACCTATGACATACAACTATCTACTGGGGCTTTGGGGGGAAAAAAAATGAATAAATAAAAAAAATCTTTAAAAAAAAAAATAAATAAAGGGAATGGGAGAGAATAGAAAAAAAGAAACTGAGAAGACAAGCATAATTATATGTATAGAATATCCTCGAACAGTAGTAGCCTTTGGGGGCGGGGGTAACTATAAAGACTAAAGACCTGGGGGTCCCCGGAGCACTACTTTTTCATGGTATAGCTTTGTGTACTGCTTCGACTCTACCATGTTTATGCTTTCTTTTCGATTTAAAAAACACTATTTTTTTGTTTGTTTTTTGTGTGTGTGTGAGGAAGATCAGCCCTGAGTTAACATCCATGCCAATCCTACTTTTTTTTTTTTTTTTGCGCTGAGGAAGACTGGCCCTAACATCCGTGCCCATCTTCCTCCACTTTACATGGGGCGCCACCACAGCATGGAGTGACAAGCAGTGCATCAGTGCACGCCCAGGATCCGAACCTGGGCCGCCAGCAGCGGAGCATGCGCACTTAACCGCTACGCTATGGGGCCAGCCCTCAACGTTATTTTTTTTTTTTACTACAACTAACCACTACAGAATAAAAGATGTAAGAGAGAGAAGTTTAGAAGCAGCAACTAATTCCTTTTAGATCTATTCCATCTCCTCCATGAAGTCCCTAACAATCCCAGTTGAAAGCGACCTTTTCTTCCTCTGAACCTCTGAGCCACTTATTTACCTTGCTGCAACTGCGTCTTTTCAATTACACTTATTTCTCAACTAGATTATAAGCTCCTAGATCACAGAGAGATTTTAATGCCCACAATGCGTGGCACAATTCTTTGAAGAATAGTGGTACTAAATAAAAACATCTGAACAATTTACAGAACTGTCCAGTCCTACGTCAATGAAGAAATATATTCTAACGCTCAGACACGATTTATCTGGGACAACTCTATGAGGGAGACATAGGTCCCAAGCAAAGTCTTAGGACTCTAATTTTATCTCAATCTCCACGTAGAAAAAAATCACTTGAGAGTTGAACTCCAGAAACTTTCACATCCAAACACCAAGCATTTGAGGGCACCTAAAATGAATATAATTGGAAAACTAGAGGATTTTAAAAGCTTATAAAAGGAATGGTCTCTACCTCAAAGAATAGACAATTTGACTAAATCTGCCCTACTAATCAATAAATACTGACTCATGCATGTGAAGAGACAACTAACATTCATATCAAGAAATAAGAATTATAGTTTCAGGTGCCGTGGTCTGGAAAATTTACTTAAATGAGACAGGATATGAGCTGGACCTTAATGACTAGACTAGACAGCAAGGGAGAAGAGGCAGAAAAAATTAGCATGACTGAAACAAGGGGCTACAAAAGTGGGAAAGACTCATAAAGACTGTGATAAGCACTGAATAGTGGGTTAAGGAATTTGGATTGTACTCTGCAGATCTTTAAGCCAAAAATGTGATCAAAATGGTGTTTAATAGAATTAAGCTGACAGAAGCAGAAAGAGCACTAGAGAAAGAGTAGACACTAATTGAAAGCTATTACAATAATCTAGAAACAAATGGCCTGAAAGAGTTTTAGGAATTGGAATGAAAATATATTTAAGAAAAATTTATCAATAGGATTTTGCAAAAACAAAACCAGTTTATTCAATACCATCACTCAACATTCATTGAATTTTTAAACAATCAAATCTTAAAATGTCTTACCTCTGCACTCTAGCTAATGATTTCCCACCAACGGGAACTGTGCTCTCTCCATATTAAAATCTTATTCTTTCAAGTCCTGCATCCTGATCACCTGGTCAGAGGTAGTCCCTTTCCTCCCCTGAACTTCTCCACAATCTTTCTAGGCAAAACAGATTGCCTTGTACTGAAGTGATGTACCTGACTGACTGTGTGCACTTGGAGGTCAAAACCTTTTTAATTCTCACAGTGCCTTAAACGGTATAAGCTTAACAAACACTGATTAAGTATGTGTGCGTATGGGGAAGTCAGCAGCAGATAAGCTGTAACAAACTACAGACGGTTGAAGCTTAAGGCCTCATGGCTAAGAGAATGGTGGTATGAAAAGTCAGTTTAAAACGTCACACAAGGGGCTGGCCCCGTGGCTTAGTGGTTAAGTGAGCGCGCTCCACTGCTGGCGACCCGGGTTCGGATCCCGGGCTCGCACCGACGCGCTGCTTCTCCGGCCATGCTGAGGCCGCGTCCCACATACAGCAACTAGAAGGATGTGCAGCTATGACACACAACTATCTACTGGGGCTTTGGGGGGAAAAAATAAATAAATAAAATCTTTTAAAACGTCACACGTTGGGCCGGCCCCGTGGCTTAGCGGTTGGTTAAGTGCACACGCTCCACTGCTGGCGGCCCGGGTTCGGATCCCGGGCGCGCACCGACACACCGCTTCTCAAGCCATGCTGAGGCCGCGTCCCACATACAGCAACTAGAAGGATGTGCAACTACGACATACAACTATCTACTGGGGCTTTGGGGGGGGGGCAGGGAAGGGAGGAGGATTGGTAATAGATGTTAGCTCAGAGCCAGTCTCCCTCAGCAAAAAGAGGAGGATTAGGAGGGATGTTAGCTCAGGGTTGATCTTCCTCACAAAAAAAAAAAGTCACACGTGAGGGCCAGCGCCGGTGGCCTAGTGGTTAAGTTCCACATGCTCCACTTCCCAGGCCAGGGTTTGGTTCCCAGGCATGGACCTACATAGTTCTGTTAGCGACCATGCTGTGCTGGCAGCCCATATACCTAAAAACAGAGGAAGACTGGCATGGATGTTAGCTGAGGGGGTATCTTCCTCAGCAAAAAAAAAAAAAAAGAAGTCACATGTGAGATTCCTGATGAAATTATATTTATACACTTTTTTTTTCTTTTTGCTGGGAAAGATTCGCCCTGAGCTAACATCTGTTGCCAATCTCCCTCTTTTTTTTCCCCCCTGCCCCAAAGCCCCAGTACCTAGTTGTATATAGTAGTTGTGAGTCCTTCTAGTTCTTCCATGTGAGCCACTGCCACAGCATGGCTACTGACAGACAAGTTGTGTGGCTCCACACCCGGGAACTGAACCTGGGCCACTGAAGCAGGGCGTGCTGAACTTTCACCACGAGGCCATCAGGGCTGGCTCTGAAATTATTTTTAAAACTTAATATAGTGATACTCCTGTCTTATTATCTGAAGAAGATACCACTGATCCTCCAATGGATGCAACATATGCATGGAGTAATTTTTCTCATTAGTGAAGATAGTTGCAGCAATGAAGCCAACTACCTTGGCTGGGATGAAAATACTGTCATAAAACACAACCACCACCAGGCAGGTAAAAGAGGAAAGAGATGAGCTTGGATGGAGCAGAGGGTGTATAGACTAAAGCCACAATCTGTTGAAGAGAATATTGGGTAATCCTTAAAACATTTTCAGATAAAGTTGCCAAATTTCAATCTGGAAACACAATCAAACTGATATAGCTACTCTACAGAGTGACTTAAATTCAATAATCCATTTCACTGATGACAGCTTTACTGAGAGTAAAGAAAATATGACTTCATTTTCTTACACCAGAAGGAGGGGATTGAAAATGCTTTCGATCCCGATCTCCCTCTCCCTCACGTTTTGCCGCTTGTAGCATATACTATGGTGAAGTCAGGAGCTCAAAGTCATCCTGTCCCCAAACTCATGAGTCAGCACAGAAACCTGCATCTTCACAGCATTATCTGGTATAAAGAGCTTAATCCATTTAATGTTTGAATAACAAAATTTAAATAAAAGGCCATTCTACATATATGATGCTTTAAGTTTATACAATTTTCTAATGTAAGGAACCTTGGAGGATCATATACTCCACCCCTTCGTTTTATACATTTAAAAACCGATCTACAGAGAGTGATTTGCACAGAGCCTGCAGTACAAACTTGCTAATTATTCTCAACTCTTCACTGGTAAGTACCGTTTTCAAAGTGACAAGCTAACAAATGATACTGATCAGGTAATGAAGAGGCGAAATATTTAAAGGCTTTCATATATAGATTTCTTTTGATTAAAGTTCTGTTTTAAAGCTGAGCATATGATCATGCTGCTCTTTGCACAAATAACAATTAACTCTCATTTATAAAAATGTCAGTTTAGGACATTTAGATTATGATAAACATTTCCTCTCAAAGTAAAATAATTTGGTTTTAGATTTCACTTAAACAGAAAAGCAAAGAATATTTACTCTAAAAGTACCCCCCCACCTTTTCTTCTTTTTTGTTAAAACCCTTTCTTCCCCTCCCCATGCTTTCTGCTCTTTTGTACTCAAGTTCTCAAATGCATAAGATGGAGGAACAATACCACAATACAACTGCAGGCTTCCTGCCTACTAGTCAGTCATTATTCTTAAGACAAGAACTTTCAAAACACTGCTTGGGTTGCTTTGAAATTCCTTCTTTCAGATTTTCCCTCCTTCATGCAACATCTATTTAAAAGAATGACTTCAAAAATATCTTGCTGCACCCAATCAAAACTCTCTAAGCAAACGAAAAATGTTAGCCTTAGATATGAAGGTGGGATGTAAATGCCTGAAGTTTGGTAAACGTCTAAAAGTACAGAACAGAAAGAAAAAAGTGTACTTCTGGCCAAGCATAATAGTATTTTTCTCATATGTATATTAATCCTGTTTCTGAAAAATTCCATATGTATATGGAATTATCTTAAAGACTACAATTATTACCATCACTTTTTTTTTTTAACAGTACCACATAGAGATGTAAAAGTCTCAAACTACATTGGGCTGAATAGTAATGGGTTACCTTAATTATTACTGACAAAGAAAAATTCACACTAAAATGAAGTATATTAATTTATTTAAAAAGTTGTCAGGGGCAGAAAAAATTACCAGCAGCAGTCACCTGGAAACCTGGGGAATTTCCCATTTCCTCTGACCACACTTTGATGATGGCAGTAGTACTTACTAATAAACTTATTTGGTTAAGATAAAGCTATGGAGTTACTCTAGACCGAGACGTGGTGGGTAGATGGAAGGGGAATAAATTATCTGTCCAGTTCACCATGGGTTCTTTCCTTTTTAAAGGGAAAAGCATTAAAAATAAAGGTGAAACACACTGGTTCATGAATAACAACTTGTCAAATTGTTACATTAAACAACTTTCCCAGCACCGATAACAAAAACAAAAAGATTAATTTATTTCAAACAATCTTCAATAAAGCTCAATTCCAGTACAACAAAATAATTTCGCTAGTTCCCTGGAGTTTGTTATAATGGGATATAACCTGTACACTCAACATTCAATTAACCGTGAGGCTTATCCTAATTGAGGATTATGCTGACTTCTGCGGTCCTTTCCCATCTATCCATCCACCACTCTTACTCAGCTGCCATAGCTACCAAAAGCAAAGCCCCAGGGAGCAGTAGATTACCCATAACTATGTGATACCCAGGCCAATATTCCCTTTTCATCATTGTGTGGATGATGAAGAGCTAAATTTAGTAATCTAGTCAGCCTAGTTTCCAAAAAATGAATCTTCATAACCCTCACTCATAGCCTCTAAGCAAGGAAATTAAAACATTTCAGAAGAATACCTTCCTACGTGAACATCAGACAAAAAAAGTCACACTCTTTCCTAAAACATATCAATAAAAAAAATTAAAATAAAAATAGGACAAAGATGTTCCTAATGAAAAATACGAAAAAGGACAAACAGAAAAGACTAGTCCAATTGCTCTTAGAATATTCTTTGAAACAGGTAAAGCTTTGTTTGCCAGTTAGGTCAGACTTCTTCCCTTTGCCTCTAGGCCACAAAGTTTACTACACAGTTAGTTAAATAAACCTTTACTACTGCCCCCCCCCCCCCCCCCCCCCGGTAAATTGACCTAAGCCAGCAGAACCTACCAAACTAAGTTAATGCTGACAAAGTTGGGAACTGGCAGTATGCAGGTCTAAGATTGGATAAATCGGCCTTCCAGACACTGCAGGTCTTCCTTTCAACTCCTGCTGTGTATCTTCTGGCCATTTTCCTGTTCATTTAACAACTCTCCACCAGAAGGTAGGAAAGGGAAAGGCGATTAAATTCAAGTCAATTCCATCATTTGTTAGGGGGGGCTAAAAATAAGGTTAGGCTTTGGATAAACTGCCTTCTTAACCCAAAATAATCTTCCCCCAGAAATCCTGTCAGAAAACCAATGGGCCAAATGAATTTACCTGGCAAACATTAACAAAGTGAGGGAATGAGCCTCATTACAGCAGAGCCTCTCCTCCACATCAACTGTGAAACGTTCATTTTGGAATCCCCTCCCCCACCCCAAAAAGCACTCATAAAATGGAAGAAAATGCCTACTTTTTACTGCAGCACTCAATCTCAACGCTATCCCTGAGGATCTAAGCTAACATACAGTCTCCTATTTTGTTAATCTGTTGAACTACGAGGAAAAAGAAAAGTTAACATATATTTCCAATACTAATTTTCAGCTCTTAGAGCTTTAACCACCCAATAATGAGAATATTCTACACTACAGAGTAAATTCAAATCAAACTGGGACAGGTAATTTCTAGTTTAACCTAGGAGAAACTACAGTACCTCGTCAATCACAATCAACGACTCTTCTTTTCCTAGTCCTAGGTAGCATCAAAAGAGGAACAAGTACGTTAACTAGTAGTCGCTTTGCTGTGTAGACAAACAGCCACTGGAGGCTAGACTCATTCTGAACTTGAAACAAATTAAAAGTTTTCAAAAGTAGGTCTACATCCTCTGGCCAAGGCTTGAAATTATATAGTCTAAAAAAATGCAAAAAGAAACCCTAAAGCCATTTATTTTAACAACAATTAGGGACAGCACAATTGTAGCTTGGTTTTTTTATCTTACCCTATTGTCCAAGCTAAAAGAAGATATTTTTAAATTATTCTTTTAAAAGACTTCTCAAAAACATAGTAGTCTTCAAGTTAAAAGAAATTATTCTAGAATCATACTGCTAATGCATAAGACTGAACTAAAAAAAAAAACTTTTTATCTTTAATATGTCCCTGACATAGAAAGGAAGTTTATTTCAAAAGACAAGTCAAGAAGGCATTAGTAAGTAGAGAACAATTTTTTATTTACACGTCTCCCAGAAAAAAGGTCCAGGGTCCAACAGTATACTCACTCCTTTCAAAATGAATTCTAACTTATTTGCTTAGGGGATATGGGGCGATTTACAGAAATAATTCTTATACAGGGGGAAATATGCACAGTATATACACGTTCAAAATATAGTGAAATTATTTAATATAATTCCCTAATACTCTAAACTCTAATTTTATTGAATTTTCTTAATGAATTGTTAGTGTTGGTAAATTTAAAACCACCTTCTAAAACTTATAAAAACAGAAATCCTGTTAATCATGCTGAGGTTATTTTGCACTTTCAAAACCTCTGTAGTTAAGGAATATTTTATATTTTACGGCAGAAACATTTTCTATAAGTGCTCTAGAAACATTCCCACTTAGTCTACAATTCTCATGACCAAAATGTACTTCTATATGCCAGCCTCTGGCATCCGGCTTTTTTTTTTTTTTTTTTAATGCTGATTGGACAATTAAGTCATTTCTATCCATACATAAAATACCCCTATAATTTAGGATCACAGGCAATCTAGATTACTGCTCATTTAAATGCAGAACCTGAAGCAATCTCCAGTGACAGGAGCTATAGTGTTCAATATCATTTTACATGTTACAAACAGAGGCTTCATCTTACATACAAACAATGAACCTTTAAGCCCCCCAGACTGTCATTTCTTTAACGGTGTCACTAGATAAGGCAACATAAGCAATAAGCTCAGAGGAGCTTTTCTAATAACTATCAACATTTAAGACAGTTAAAAAAAAAAAAGTATTCCCACCACATTTTCTTTTTTTCTGTTCATTTTACTTCCCTACTTTTGGTATCCAACAGGGGTACGTTTCAAGTGAAAAATCTTAATTATTCCAAAGACCAAGGTTATCCTAGAAACCAGCTGCCTTGTAGGAGGGGGAACTGGAGAGTTCAGAGTAGAAGAGAGACCCATTTTTCAATGTTTTTGTACCTTTCCAGTTGGGTATCATAGGTATAACCTATTCTAAATAAACAAGCAATAATTTAAATTTTTTTCATGAACAAACGTTTCACGAACTTACAGATTTCCATTTAACATTTTCGTTTATGCGGCATTCACAAGACCTCTTTTTCCTGTTTTTCCATCATCCTCTACACAACCTGCTGCAACAAATTCTGAGGCTTTCTTGCAGCCAGGGACCAGTTAGGCGGATCCGAGACCGGGCATTTAAACCAAGGAGACGCAGCAACCTCACTCGATACTAGACCCCTCGCACTCATCTCATTCAGCTCCATCTCAAACCTCCGCAGCAAGACAGCTGGTACTCGCCTTCCTGTTTCCTTACCGTACAGGCTTCAATAACAAAAACAGGTTGGCTTTGAAGCGCTGCTCGAAAACTGCAAAAAGGAAGTCTTCACATTCGGGAGGGGGGAAAAAAAAGTTTCGACTTGGAGAGAATTTCATCCCTTTCGTTGTCATTCCACTGGGGAATCGCGAACAACTCCTGCTAGGGAGACTTCACGACGACGCTCGCTCCCTCTCACAACTGCTCTCGGGTTCACTTTCCACCCCGAGTGTCCTCCAACAGCCTGGGAAGCAACTCAGCCTCCCCACGACTCGTGGGCTGCTTTTTTTAAGGCATGTGCAAGGCAAATAGTTGATTTAAATCGTTACACACTGAATCGATATACGTCAGGACACATGGGGCAGGGGAAAAAAACAGTAATCATAAAGACGGCCAAACCCCAAATTCAATCCACTAACTTCCCACTTGCCATTTCCCAGCCTTCAGACCAGAGGCAGCAAAATGCCTTTTTACCGAGAAAACTGCTGAGAACCCACCCGTGCCCAAAATGGAAATTCCGCAGATAATGTGTTAAAATATTAAAAATGCCCCAGTGCGGGAGGAAACACAGCCGCAAAATCCAACCCGATTCTGAGCGCGACTCGGAGGCTGGGGTGGGGGTCCTGGGGGTCCGCGCGGCTCCCCTCGCCCCCCGCTTCTTCCCACTAACTGGAAGGAGCCCAGGCAGCGGGAGGAGGACGCGGGGGCTCTCAAAGCAGCCCCGAGGGCTGGGGAGAGAAAACTTTAGGGACAGCAGGGGAAGTGGGCCCCCGCGGAGCCCCCCAAACTCCTCGGGGTGACCCCTCAGCGCGGGGACCCCTCGGACCCCCGAGCCGGCGGCCGCCCAGCCTCGACCCACCTCGTCCGGCCGCGGGCCGCCCTCAGGCTGCGGGGAGGCGGCGCGGCCCCGACACCCCGAAAGTCCCTCCGCGCGGCCCCCGCTCGGCGCGCCCCACAGCGCCGCCGCCGAGCCCGAGCCGCCGGCTCGCGGCAGCCCGGGGACTCGCCCTCCGCCCGCCGCCGCGCACTCCACCCGCTCGCCCGCCGCCGCTCCTCCTTTATCTCCACTCACCGCCCGCCGCCATTTTCCTCGCAGCTCAGCTTTAAGTCGGAAACTCGCCGCTCAGCCCGCAGCCGCCGGCGCCGCCACCGACTCAGCCGCCGCGGCCGCCGCCGTCGCTGTGGAGGGGCTGAGGCGGCAGCCGCCGAGCCGGGCGCACGGACCGCCGGGATATGTAGTCCCGCGGCCACGCCCAGCACTACCGGTCCCAGGGGGCCTTGCGCGGCCGGGGCGCTGGGTGCCCCCGCCCGGCCCGGCATCCGCGGCGCGAGGGCGTGGCCGCGTGGACCCTCGGGCCGCCTTCTCTCGCTTACCGCCTGGGACCTGCGGCGGGGTCCGGAGAACTGGCATGGAATTCTAGCCCTGTCCTTAATTTTTTCGTACTTGTCTTCGTCCAGTAGTATCTAACATTTATAGAGCGTTTATTGTATGCCAAGCACTGATCCTCAAAACAAGCATCCCTTAGGGACCACTATGATCCTCATTGTTGAGATGAGCAAACTGAGGCACAAGGTCAGCAGCCGCGGGGCTCTTCGTTAGATGCTGAAGTCACTGGGTGAAAGGTTGTTGGGCAATAGTATATTGAGAATATATTCATTCCCAAATATCCCACGGAGTACTTACCACTTACAACAAGGAACAGCTTGCCTCACGCTGGAGAGATCTGGCAGACACCACCTGTACCAAGTGACGGAACTTAGCATCACAGTAATGGGTCGAACTGACATTATGTGTCCCCTGATGTGAGGCAATGGGGAAGACATAATGCCACCTCTGTAGTATCTTTCCCCAAAAAATAGCTAACCTGAATATAACTGTGTAAAAACAGACATCCGGAATGTGAGACATGCTACAAAACACCTAGCCTGGATTCTTAAAAATATCAAAGCATGAAGGGGCCAAAACCAAATGCAATAGGTGAGTCTTGATTGGATCCAGGATTTAATTTTTTAATGTAAAAAGGACTTTGGGGGGAAATTTTTAAATGGACTATATATTAGAGAATAGTATTGAATCAGTATTACACGTCTTGCATGTGAATAGAATAAGATAAATAACCGCTTCTAGCTCCATCACCATCATTTCCCATCCTGACGGTTGCAGTAGCTTCTTCACTGTTCTCCCTGCATCAGTTCCACCCTTTCCCCCTGCAGTGTATTCTCAACATAGTAGCCACGGGGATCTAGTAAAAACCAAGTCACTTTAGGTCTGTCTTCCAAAATCTTCGCAGTTACCTGCAAAGTCCCTCACAACCTGTCTCTCCCCTCCCCACCCCTTTCTAAGCTCATCACCCACTTCTTGTCTGCTCACTACTGTACTCCAGGTACGCTGGACTCCTTGGGGTCCCTCCAATGTGCCTAGCACATTCTGACCTCAGAGACCTTGCATTTGCTATTTCCTCTGCCTAGTTCCCTTTTCTCCAGAAAATCCAAATCATTCACTCCCTCATCTCCCTCATGTCAAGAAGTCCCCACATGTCACATCTTTTTTTTTTTTTTGAGGAAGATTAGCTAACATCTGTTGCCAATCCTCTTTTTTTTGTTGAGGATGATTGGCTCTGGTCTAACATCTGTGCCCACCTTCCTCTACTTTATATGGGACGCCGCCACAGCATGGCTTGACAAGCAGTGCATCTGTCCCCGCCTGGGATCCAAACCTGTGATCCTGGGCCACCGAAACAGAGCGCCAGAACTTAACCACTACGCCACCCGGCTGGCCCCCTGAATGCCATTTCTTCAGTGAAGCCTTTCCTAATTTTTCTACTTTAAGTTCCTGCCCACTTCAATCCCAGCCTTCCCTACCCCTCTTTCCTGCTTCATTTTTCTTCATAGCACTTTTTATCATTGGAAACACCGTCTATTTTTGTTTACTTATGGTATTTATTATCTCTTTTCCTCACTAGAATGAAAGCTCCATGAAGGCAGGGCTTTTGTCTCTCTTGTTCTCTGATTTATTTTCAGCACCCACGACAAAATTTAGCAATAGTATGTGCTCAGTCGGTCTTTGCTGTGTGGATGAACTCACCCCCTCAGCCAACAACAGATGATAGACACTATGTTAGATGATGAGAATCCAGAGATGAAATACCAAGACCCCGCATGACCTTTCCCCTGAACAACTGTAGCCAACCCCCAGCTGCTCTCCTGGCTTCTGCATTAGGTGTCTTACTAGCCACTCCCCACACAGTAGCCAGAGGGATCTTTGAAAAATCATGTATTAAATTATGTCTCTGCCAATCTGAACGTGTGCCAATGGCATACCATTGCATTTGGGATAAAACCCAGACCCTAATTGATTTGCTCTCTGCTTCTCTCTCTGATCTCAAGTAATATATTCCTTCTCATTTCTTACCCCATGCCGGCCCCCACAGTCATGATGTTTCTGGAACATACCTAACATGCTCCTGCCTCAGGGCCTTTCCCTTGCTGTTCCCTTTGTGGTCTAGAATTTTCTTTCCTCCTGGCTAGCTCCCTATTGTCATTCAGATCTCTGCTGTAATGTCTCCTCCTCAGGTAGATCTTCTAAAGTGATACACACACACACACAGTCACATCATCCTGCTTTATTTTCTTCACAGTGATTACCACTATCTGTTTTTTTTTTTTTTTAATTGTCTGTCTCCCTCTCTAGACTATAAGTTCAAAGAGGTCAGGGAATTTGTCTATTTATTCACTGCAGCGTCTCTGGCACCTACATTAGTGTCTATCCTATAGCAGGCACTTAATAAATTTTTGTGGAAGAAAAGAAAGAAGGAAGGAAAGAGGGAGGGAGAAAAGGAGGGAAAAAAGAAGGAAAGAAAGAAGGAAGAAAGGAAATCAATCTGTTAATTCTATTAATATTAATAAATATATATTTATGTTCACAGAAAGTATAACTGATATTAACAATTAAAAAATATGTACAAGTTGTTTGAGAACCCAAAGACCGACCTCTAACTCAAGGGGTGCTGGAGAAAGCTTCCAGGAGGAGGCAACTTTTGTGCTGACTTTCGCAGAATTTGGTGGAACCTGTACATGTTCCCGTACTGAGTGACGTCCGGAAAACACTATTCTAGACTTAAAATCTGAGCCAAATGAGTGACACACTCTAGTAAATAGTCTGCGAAAGACGCCTGCCACCGTTCCTTCCTCCTTGTTTGCACAAGCCACTCTTCCGTTGAGAGGTAAACTTCATTTCCTCTTCCTTGAACTGGAGTTGCTCTGTGCCTGCCTGACCAATAGAAATGGTGGAAGTTATATGGTGGGTCTTTCAAGTCCATGCCTTAAGATGACTGGCAGCTTCCACTTCCTCTTAAAAACCAGCTGCCATGCTCTGGGAAGCCCAAGCCACATGGAGAGGCTGCATGAAGGTAAACTGAGTCACTCCAGTCGACAGTCCCAGCTGAGATCCCAGGCAAGAGCCAGCCTTCTTACACAGTCCAGTCCCTAGAGGCCCCGGGTGACTACAGCCCCCACCAACAACATCTGGAACAGAAGAAGCACCCACTGAGCCCTATAACCTACAACATCATGAGCGATACTAAAATGGTAGTTCTTTAAGCCACTAAATTTTGCAGTGATTTGTTATGCAGCAATTGACGACTGCAGCACTCTACAAGAGTGGACTTTTGTTGAACTGTGGTTGAGAACTTTCAACAGGCAAGAAGAGTAGTCTGAAATTACCCCAATAAAATTGGCTTGGCCTAGGGGACATGGAAGTATACTCTGTGAGGATGGGATTAGAAGGTCACCTAGCTAAAGCCCTCCAAAAATTAAGAGATCTGCTTACGACATTTCTGATTGCACAAAGCCTCTGCTTGCGTGCTTCCAGGACAGTCCTCACTTCCTCGAGGGCAGCTGTGCCAGTCGAGATTCTTAGGTTGGAAGCAACAACAATAGACTCTGAAATAGAGTAAAATGAGATGCAGGAACTCACAGAATCAAAGGCAAAGCTAGAGGACGAGGCCCAGGAATGTCAGAAACCAGGAGAGGGCCAGCCCCTTGGCTTAGCGGTTAAGTGCGTGTGCTCCACTACTGGCTGCCTGGTTCGGATCCCGGGCGCGCCCCGACGCACTGCTTCTCCGGCCATGCTGAGGCCACGTCCCACATACAGCAACTAGAAGGATGTGCAACTATGACATACAACTATCTACTGGGGCTTTGCAGAAAAAAAAAAAAAAAAAAAGGAGGAGGGTTGGCAATAGATGTTAGCTCAGAGCCGGTCTTCCTCAGCAAAAAGAGGCAGATTAGCATGGATGTTAGCTCAGGGCTGATCTTCCTCACAAAAAAAAAAAAAAGGGAAACCAGAGGAAAAGAACATCTTATCTGAGACTGTCACCCAGAGAAATCCCTGCAAACGTTTTCCATGTCTAATGCTTTGTTTTTAAGTTGTGCTTGCTTACAGGAACCAAGGCAGAACAATGCAAAGTGGCCAAACCGCAGAACCAGTCCAAACCAGAAAGGTCCAAGATGGCGATGGGGTGCTGTGCACAAAAGGAAACGTGTGCAAAAGGTGCCGTGCGCAAGAAGGGAAGACCTGCAATGCCCCACATGCCCCTGCCCCAAGCGATGACATGGAGACCCCACCCCTTTCACATCCCATAAGAACCCTGCTCACCTTCTCTCCCAGAGAGGGTGTTTTAGAGCACGAGCTCTGCCTCCTCCATTCATTGATCAATGAATAACATCTCTGCTCTGCTGTTCCGAAGCCCATCTCGTTCGATTGGCACAGGCAGCTCCAAGCAAAAGGACCCACTTGCGGGTCACCAGTCCCTTGGGGCTCAGTAACAGGACAAGCAGTAGGTCTAGAGAAGACAAATCATTTCATCCTATCTTCTCGTCATCCTATTCCAAGATTCAAAGTCAAAAGAGAAATTTGTCAATTGGTCTAGCTTAGGTACCTGAGATATATGCAAGTAATAGGCTACCAGACCAATAATAATGCTAACTAGCCTGCCTACAACTTACTCTCCAATGATTCAAGGGGAAAAATATACACATACACACACACACACACACACACACACAGAGGTTGCATGTGGGCAAATGTGGCAAAATTTTATCAGTCAGTAAATCGACATTCAGGGAGCACAGGTATTGATTGTATTAGTCTTGCAAGTTTTCTGTAGAATTGAGATTTTCCAAAATAAAAAGTTTCAGGGGAAAAGGTTACGGCAGAATAAAGCTAGTACTAGCCAGGATTCATAGAGACCTTATACTCACCAGGCACTCTTTGAAGTCCTTTGCACATATTAGTTCATTTAACCCTCACAAAACCCTAAGCAGTGGGTCTTGCGTTATCTCCCTTTTACAGATGAGTCAACGCAGGCATTGAACAAGAAGTAAGTTGCCCAAGAGTATGAACTGCTAAGTGCTAGAGTCAGGATATAAATCCAGGCTCACAAGCTCATATTCTTAACTACTATGCTTTACTGCCTCTCCAGAGATGCATAAACAGGAAAGACATTTAATTGTTGCACATAACACGTCTAGAGGTAGACGGTTCCAGAGTGTGTTCGTCCAGGACCAGGATGTTACAGTCCTTCTGCTCCACCGTCCTCAACATATTGGTATTCTGTCCTTAGCTTACAGCCTCACGGACACAAGATGGCTACCACAGCTGAAGCATCACATCAACTCACAATCAAGTCCAAATGCAGGAAGCAGAAGAGGGAGTAGGTGTCGAGAGGCATTGTATCTCTCTCTTTTTTTTCCCCAGATGTAAAACTCTTTCCCAAAATTTCCCCCTTCCCCCTTGCTGCCTCTCACCCCCAAAGCAAATATCCCCTTACATCTCATTATAGTGGAGATATGGGCCACATGGACACCCCTAGCTCCAAGGGAATCTGGGAACCCATGCGTCCACTATCTCAGCCTTGGGCTTTAACTGAGTGGATTCGTGAATGCTTCTCCGTTGTCTGGTCCAGCCCAGAGGCTCTGTTTCTATCCCTGCCCGTCTCACAGTCCCCTGCCTTCTTCCTTCTTTTATTATGTGACAATATAGCCTAGTGGTTAAGAGTGTAGGCTTTGGCACTCAATAACTGACTTGCTCAGCTGGTTCTGCTACTTATAAACCTGTGTGATAATGGTTGGTTACTTGAACTTTCTATGCCTCCGTTTCCTAAAATGGGAACTACAAGAATAATGATACCTATTTCCTAGGGCTATTATGAGGATTAAATAAACAATACAGTGAAAGCCCTAAGAATAGTGTCAAGCACAAAGTACACCCTCAATAAATGTTAATAATGGTTATGTATGGCAGTTCCAAACTCGAGGTTTGCAGGGATTAATATCCAAGGGTTAGTAACCATTTCCTCCTTTTCCCCCCATTTTGCCTCATTATAGTTATTACAGTTTGAAATTTCCCTGCAAGTGAAAATAGATTGCTTGGGCGGATACCTAAACCTTGCACATGCCTAAAACTCTGTTTCAAAATACCTAATCTGAAAATGAGCTGGCACTGGTCCAGCCTCCAGCCCCAGGCTGTACTCTGAACCACTCTACTCCCTGGGTAGGACACACAGCTGAGGGAAAGTGAGACAGACAGAAGAGATTTAAAGCCAACGAATGTCGTTTTGCTTAACAGGGGGGAAACACGTCTGCAGAAAATTACATTTAAGGCAAATTTTTGGTAGAAAAGAGAAGCCAGAGCCTTTCAATCTAGAGTAAAGTTGTTCATGCCTCTTGCTTTAAACCTAGATTAGGGGCTGGCGACCTGTGATTTTTGTGCCAGAAGTGGCTGGTACAGGAACCGGTTGAAATTGGCACCTGGGCTGGCTGTAACAGACTAGCCCCTCCCCACAACCTGCAAATGACTTTCCACAGCTGGAAGAATTTTAAGCTCAGTTTATTTTTCTTTTTTTTTTTCCTCTCTGAGACTTACTTATTAAATGCATTTGCTTTGGGAAAAAATAATTTGCTACCAAATGTTTAAAAAGTACCCATTGTAGGAGGGCTAAAATTTTAAGAAAGTGTTGGTGAGGATGAGGAGAAATTGGATTCATACATTGCTGATAGGACTGTAAAATGGTGCAGCCATTCTGGAAATCAGTTTGGCAGTTCTCCAAAATGTTACATATAGAGTTGCCATATGACCCAGCAATTCCACTCCTAGGTATATACCCAAGAGAATCTGAAACATATGTCCACACAAAAACCTGTACAGAAATGTTCATAGCAACATTAGTCACAATAGCCAAAAGTGGAAACAACCCAAGTGACCATCAACTGATGAATGGTATATCCATTCCATAGCAGTGTGTGTATATCCATACATATAGTAGTATACCCATATGATGAGATATTAATAGGTGATAAAAAAGAGTGAAGTACTGATACATGCTATGAGTGAAACTTGAAGACATCATGCTCAGTGAAAGAAGCCAGTCATGTTATGACTCCATTTACATGAAATGTTCAAAATAGGCAAATCTATAGAAACAGAAAGTAGATTAGTGGTTGCTAGGGATGGGAGGAAGAGGGACTGGGGGACAGCAGCTAAGGAAGGTGCAGGGTTTCTTTTTGGGGTGATGAAAATATTCTGAAATTAGATAGTGGTGATGGTTGTACGACTCTGGATATGCTGAAAAACACTGAAGTGTACGCATCAAAAGCGTAAATTTTGGCATGTGAATTAGATCTCAATAAAGCTATTATTTTTTTAAAGTGCCCATTGTGGTTAATGCAATTGTGAAATTAGTCATTTGCATATCTTGTTCAGAGATATGAAAAGGAAAAATGTTTAAATGGTAGAAATTCAAGGGGCCAGGCCAGTGGCATAGTCGTTAAGTTCGCACACTCTGTTTCTGAGGCCCGGGGTTCACAGGTTCAGATCCTAGGTGCAGACATACGTGCTGCTTGTCAAGCCATGCTGTGGCAGGTGTCCCACATATAAAGTAGAGGAAGATGGGCACAGATGTTAGCCCAGGGCCAGTCTTCCTCAGAAAAAGAGGAGGATTGGCAGTGGATGTTAGCTCAGGGCTAATCTTCCTCACAAAAAAAAAAAAAAAGAAGAAGAAAGGAAGAAAAAAAAGAAATTCAAAAGGTATAAAAAGATAAACAGTGAAAAGTAAGTCTCTCCCTACCCCTGTTCCCTGATCCTCCCGTTTCCAGGGACACCACTGTCACCATTTTTCTTACTTGTCTTTCCAGGGATATTTTATGCCTACACAACCTGATATGTATGTTGCTTCTCATACAAACAAGAACATTCCGTCCAGAATATTTTGCTTCTTGTTTCATCACTTAATTGTGTATCATGGAAATTGCCCACAAGGACCTTATAACAACGTTCATAGAAAGCTGTTCTGCTTTTTTTTAACAACTGTTATAAGTACGGTGGATGTCATTAGTAGACATTCAGGATATTTCCTTTTTTTTACTGTTACAGTGAATTTCCTTATATCTTTCTTTTAAGCAACATTTTAACAAGTACTAGTAATCACAAAATAGAAAGAAGGAAGTCGAGATCTCATTAATGAACTCTTGCTAAATGAGCTCATGATGTCAAGCTTAGGATCCTCCAACATTAGCAGCGGAATGGGACCAGAGGGGGGTCCTGGGGAGGAGACAGAGCAGTTCTCTAGCAATGGCAGTGTTTTGGATCAAGTAACTCAGAGTCTCAAAATGGAAGAATCATCAAGGCTGGAGCTCTGTGGTTCAGATGTGAAAGGACATCCTTGAAGCCGGCCAAATCAGTGTCCCCAAAAGGCAACACTGGAGTTGGCTTCACGAGACAATATCGTGTTTTCTGCTTGATGGGTCAACATCCATTCCTGGGTTTGGAAATCAACGTCATGAGATTTGCCACTATTTTTAAAAACTGTAATGGAATTTTACCAAATATCAGAGTGAATCTCACATAGTATGTATTGTTTCTTAAAATTTTTATCTCCAGTATATATAGAAGTGTGAATACTGAATCACAGTGTGAAATGTATTTGTCACTGTGATTCACAGTGAAATGCTTAAAGACACGGAGCCAGGAGGGCGACTTTTTGGCCTCCACATTCTTTTCCACACCCTCAGACTTTTTTGCCAGGCTTAGTATATAGAACTGAGAACCAAATACACACCACCCCACCAAGTGAAATTCAGGTGAGAAGTGAGCCTGCTGCCAGGGGGAAGCAATTTAATCCTCACCCCTTCTCCTCTAGACAGAGAAATTTGAGGACTAGCCACTCTTCAGCAAAATCTCCCTACCTTGGCTTGGGGGCTTTTATTACATTTTCCCTCCCTTCATCCTCTTTTCCTTCCTTCTTTCCTTTTCTCTTGCTTTTTAAACTCTACAAAGGAGGGGCCGGACCGGTGGCGCAAGCAGTTAAGTGCGCGCGCTCTGCTGCGGCAGCCTAGGGTTCGTGGGTTCGGATCCCGGGAGCGCACAGATGCACCGCTTGTCAAGCCATGCTGTGGCGGCGTCCCATATAAAGTGGAGGAAGATGGGCATGGATGTTAGCCCAGGGCCAGTCTTCCTCAGCAAAAAGAGGATTGGCAGATGTTAGCTCAGGGCCGATCTTCCTCACAAAAAAAAAAAATAAAAATAAACTCTACAAAGGAGATGCAGGGTGAAGACCCTCAGCCACCCAATTCCTCTCCCAGAGGCACCACTATTACCAAGTTCTTAGGTGTTAAGAGATGCATTTACAAATATATATATATACATACATACATTTTTGGAACACAAATAATGGCATACTGTACACTCTGCTTTGCCCCTGACTTTTTTCACTTACGGTGTCTGGGAGATCTTTTCGTCCAGGTACACGTTGAGCAGCTTATGTTTTATCGGCTGCACGGCATCCCATCGTATGGAATCTCAGGGCTTTTACAGGTTGGCTGACTCCAGCCCTGGAATGACAGTTTCTTTTTTTAAAATGATGTTGGGTTTTAAAGTGATGACAGTGAGCTTATTTAAAGGATAAACCCTCTTCTAATTATTTAGTAATTATAGAGTAGGAACATTGGAGGACTGGATGTGTTGGGGCATGAAAACAATATCTATGCCAGGGGTGAATGTAAAAGCCAAGTTAAGATTCTAGCTACAAAAAAAACCCCACCCTCTGGCAATTATCAATCAACTGGATTGCAGAGCCTGTTAAGGATAAATTACTGTACACACCACTCACAATGCCTACCCCACCCACAGGCCCTTCTAAAGGAAGGACAGAAGTCACTGTCTTTGTTACCATGTGACTGGCCACTTCTGCTCACACCACAGCTGATGGGACCAGATTTGGGCATCAGCCCCAAGAGCAGCCAATGCACGGACTGGTTAGTGATTTCTGAGGTGTCTGAACACAAAAATATTTGGTCAAACAGGGAACAGATTGATTTCCTGGAATTCCATTTGGGGTGAATTTAAATTCGAAACTATAGAGTGAATCAGCTAGTTAATAAAAGGATTTGAAGCTGAAGAGATAAAGGACGACATATGAGATAGGAGGGACCAGGACAGGACACAAAGAACAGAAACTCTGAATATTCAGAGCTAGGAGGTGGAGAAAAGATACTAAAAAAGAAGAGTAAAGGCAGTTCACGCCCAGCAATATAGCAGATTTAGATAACCTGAAACACCCTAGCCCCACTTCGAAAATATCTGGAAATTCTGGGTAAAAGATAACTAATACTCTTTTATATGAATAACTGAGTTCACAAGAAAGTAAGGGAAATCCCCAGATGCCAAAAAAATAAAAATGAAATCAAAAACCAAACCAGTAAGTGCGAACCGATACTGCGACTGCCAGAAGAGGGAGGTGTGTGGGTCTCAGAAAGCAAGGGTCTTGGGTTGACATACAAATGCATGGACAGGCATCGGGGCCTTGGGCTCAGACAATCCCAAATTACAACACACAGAAGGCCTCCTCCTTCAGCTAGGAATCAGCAGACCAAGAAAAGGTGGATTTAGACCCCTGGAACTTCAGCAGATAGGATGTTAGGATAGAAACCACGGAAGACATGGGATCGAATTATCAGAGACACAAAAGAAGGGGAAATATGAGAAAAAAAACCCGGTATATTTCATTAGTATATATGTAAAGACGAAGCAAGTTTGACCAAGAACTAAACAGAGTAGAGGGTGAGAGAAGCTGAGCTGACAGGAAGCTGGTGGCAGGAAGGGAAACAAGACAGAGAAAGAGACCCAAAAACCAAAGAGACCAGAGAGACCCAAAAACCAAAAATAGAGAAAGTAACTGAGCTGGGTTGAGGGCAGAGCTCAAACGTTGCTGAGAGGCAGAGTGGTGTGCTGGCACCGTTGTCAAGGCCCCTAGAGCTCTCTGTAGGGCTTCAGAGTGCCTGTGAGACCTTCTTCATTCTCTCATCTTTTTCCCAAGTACTTACTGAGTGCTGTATTTATTTCCTTTTGTTGCTGTAACAAATTGTCACAAATGTAGTGGCTTAAAACAACACATATTTATTATCTAATAGTTTTGGATGTCCAAAGTCTGGAATGAGTCTGTGACTAAAATTGAAGACTGGGCTCGTTCTGGAGGCTCCTGGGAAGAATCCGTTTCCTTGCCTTTCCAGCTTCTAGAGGCTGCCCACATTCCTTGGCACGGAGCCTCCTTCTGTCTTCAAAGCCAGTGCTCTTATCATTCCAACCTCTGCTTCCATCATCACATCTTCTGTGACTCTGACCCTCTTGCTTCCCTCTTATAAGGATCCGTGTGGTTACATTGGGCCCACTCAGATAATTCCAGATAATCTCTCCATCTCAAAATTCTTAATGTAATCACACCTACAAAGTCCCTTCTATCAGGTAAGGTAACATGCTCACAGGCACTTACTCTAGGGTAGGAGTGGAAGTGCAAACAAGACAGACCTGTTCTCATGGAGCTCAAGTTCTGGAGGGTGGAGAGACACAGATGGGGAATGGATAATCCCGAAGTAAACACAAATAAACAAAACAATATCAGAAAGTAATCAATGCTAGGAAAGAAATAATACAGGGTGTTAGAACAGAGACTGGAGGCCAGTGAGACTGCTTTAGGATGTCAAGTGAGGCTCCAGAAAGCAGATGACATTTGAGGTGACACACAAATGATGACAAGACAGGAGACCTCAAAATATCTGAGGAGAGGGAATTGCCGGCAGAGGGAACAAAGTGGGGGACTCACTTGGGGCACCCCAGGAGCAGCAGGCAGGCAGTGCGGCTGGTGGGGAGGACAATTCTGTTCCTCCTCGAGGCCTCTTTGTCTGGCTCTTGTAGAGGAGGAAGATTATCCTCTACCCACGCTGGGTCCTTTCCAGCTGGGCTACAAATTAAATTGACATGAGACAGAATAGCAGGAGAAAATCAAACAACACTTTTTTTTTTTGGGAGGAAGATCAGCCCTGAGCTAACATCCACACCAATCCTCCTCTTTTTGCTGAGGAAGACTGGCCCTGGGCTAACATTCGTGCCCATCTTCCTCCAGTTTATATGGAACACCACCAAAGCATGACCTGACAAGTGGTGCCTCAGTGTGCAACTGGCATCCGAACCCCAGCTGCCAGCAGCAGAGCATGAACTTAACCACTACGCCACCACGGGGCCGGCCCCTAAATAAAGCTTTATGACATGTATACCTGGGAGAGACCCAGAAAAACTGAGTAACTTGACAAAATGGTGGAGGTTCTCATCTTATATAGCATATTCAGGTAAAGACAAAGGAGGATGCTGGGGGTGGGGAGAGTCAGTTATGGGAGATTACCAGAAAAGCACAGTAAGTAAGAGTAAGGTTATTAAGCAGATTTAAGGCCTCTCCTTCCACATTGATAAGTTTCTAGAGATGAGGTCATCCCCCCTTCTTCCCTGTACAGAGAGGGAGATACCTTTACAAATGGAGATTTCCCTTACAAATGTAAAGGGAAAACTTTGATAAGAATGGGCTTAGCAAGGACCCTCCCAGTCTATTGATACCCAGAGTTATCTATGGTGATGGCCTATCCTGGGAACAGCCCTCTTATCTTAAATTCTTTTAGGCAGTTTGGGGGAAGGTCATATGTCCTTCATGATTCTTCTGAGCCTTTATTGTCTTCAGCTCAAAATAATCCACATACCAGAGTGGCACATCTTGGGGCGGCCAGCCCATCACTCTCAATAAGGATGATGCCACAGGTAAGATTCCTATGAATATCCTTACCACCAGCTCACCCTTTCCTGAAGAAGATTGAATGAGTCTTTGTATCTTACAGCCAAAAGCTCCAAACTAACAGAGGGCACAAAACATTATGAGATGCCATGCAAAAAGGTGCAGCCTCTTTGGAAAACAATCTAGCAGGTCCTAAAAAGGTGAAACCTAGAGTTACCACCTGACCCAGCAATTCCACTCCTAGGTAGATACCCAAGAGAACTGAAAACATGTCTACACAAAAACTTGTACATGAGCGTTCATGGCAGCACACTTCATAAGAGCCAAAAAGTGGAAACAAACCAAATATCCATCAACTGATGAATGGATAAACAAAATGTGGTGTTTCCATCAATGAAATAGTATTATCCAGTCACAAAAAGGAATGAAGTACGTGCTACATGGGTGAACCTTGAAACATTATTCTAAGTGAAAGAAGCCAGTCACATATTGTATGACTCCATTTACAGGAAATTTCCAGAATAGGCAAATGCATAGAGACAGAAAGTAGGTTAGTGTTTACCAAGGGCTGGGGGGAGAGACGGATGGAGAGTGACTGCTAATGGGTACAGGGTTTCTTTCTGGGGTGATGAAAATGTTGTAACACTGATTATGATGATGGTTGCACAACTATGTGAATACACTAAAAACCATTGAATTGTACACTTCATTTTTTAACATAGGTTTTATTTGAATTGTACACTTTAAATGGGTGAATTGTATGGTATGTGAACTATTATCTCAACAAAACCTGTTGTTTAAAATATGTGTTATGAGATACAGTCCCTGCCCTCCTCAGGAACTGAGATGTCAGGTAAGGACGAAAAAGGTCAAATGTCAATTACCCCCATTAAGATAAGTTACATAGAATAGATGATGACTATATAAGAGAAATGTTAGCAATCAGGTTAGGACACATTTCTTCAGTGACACTATGTGCCAGACCCTGTCCCAGGCACATGTGTATACAGCTCCTACTATCAAAGCTTACAGTCCAAAGGACTTGATAAATCCCCAAATGTGTGTCCTGGGGAAATTCCAGTCCCCATTCTGGGCCTCAGTTTCCCTATTTGTGAAATGAGCTGTTTGAACTCAATGTTTCCTCAGAGGCAGGTGAGATGATTTTTGGCAAAATATTCAGACAACACTAAAGAGCACTGTAAAAAAAATCACCCCTTTTTCAATTCCAATTCTTCTGCCTTTATTAATTAACTTATTTTTTATTATTATTTGGTTTTTTTTGCAGGAGAAGATTCACCCTAAGGTAACATCTGTTGCCAGTCTTCCTCCCTTTTTCTTCCTTCTCCCCTCCAAAGCCCCAGTACATAGCTGTGTATGGTTGTAGGTTCTTCTGGTTCTTCTATGTGAGCTGCTACCACAGCCCGGCTACCGACGGACAAGTGGTATGGTTCTGCGCCTGGGAACTGAACCCAGGCTGCAGAAGCAGAGCACACCAAACTTTGACTGCTGGCCATCAGGGCTAGCTCTCTTCTGTCTTTAGTAGGAAATCTCAGTGTGGTGCAGTTTCCTTTTTGAACAAAGGACAAGCCATCTGATATCCTTTTTTTTTTTTTTTTTCAGCAAGGAAGATTGACCCTGAGCTAACATCTGGTGCCAATCTTCCTCTTTTCGCTTGAGGAAGATTGTTGCTGAGCTAACATCTGTGCCCATCTTCCTCTATTTCGTATGTGGGACACTGCCACAGCATGGCTTGATGAGTAATGAGTCGTGTGTAGGTCTCCGCCCAGGATCTGAACCTGCGAACCCTGGGCCACCAAAGCAGAATGTGTGAACTCAACCGCTACACCACCAGGCAGGCCCCCCATCTGAAATCCTAAAGCTTCCAGCAGGCAATAGCATCTAGCCAAAATGTAATCACATTGTGTTGTTTCACTGTCTTTATTTTTATTCTACCTTCCATTTATGTCAAGGGATACAGGTTTCTGCTTACATATTCATATAATGTTTCCTTTTGAAATAAAACCTAAATAACTAAAAATAAGTGAATTGATTTCAAGAGAGGTACTAACTAAATCAATAATGTAGGTGGTACAAGGATATGGCAAAAATCATAAAGATAGAACAGGAATGAGGGAAGCCAACTGTAGTTCACTCCACCCATTTTGCAGGCAGGAAAGCTGAGGCCTAAGGTGGCTAACGTAATCCCAGCATTATTTTACTGACTCTGACATGTTCAAGCAGCCACACAACCTCTTGGCACCGGAGTTGCAGACGATGCCCAGGAGGTCAAAGGGAATTACACAGTAATGAACCCCCAGGGGTTCCATTCCAGCAGGTCTGGGGTTCAGGGATGCAGTTTCTGAATCCCCAGGTGATTTTATTGTACACTCCTCCCCACCTTGTCCCCACTGTGCAAGATTCATTCGATCAACAAATATTTATTGAGTTACTACCACTTACCAGGTACTCTGCTAGCGCCTGGGAATGAGCCACAGAGAGCAACATGCTCTGCTCCCAGGGAGTTTGTAATCTAGTGATGAGGGGGAGGGGCAGAAAATAAAAGTTAAATACAGAAGCAAGACAACAACAGATTGTGATCAGTGCTATGAAAGAAATAAATAGCTTTTTATGATAGGCTAGAGGGCAACCATAGAACTACTTACTTAGTTTTGATTGTATTTATTTGTTTATTTACTTTGAAGAGATAACATTAATGAGGTTCAAAATTCAAAAGTTACAAAAGGCTTAGAGGGAAAATCTCCTTCCTTCTGCTCTCCTCCAGACGCCCAGTTTCCCTCCCTAGAAGCAACCAGAGTTACCTGTTTCTTCAAGCCGATGGCTTGGTGTGTGCAGGACCTGGAAGATTCCAGTGCACCTGGAGTCTAATGAGCAGAACGCAAGAAGTCAGCAATAACGCTGGGCAGGGAGGTAGGGGCTGGGGCATGCAGCTTCTTGTCGGTCTAAGAAGTTTGCGATTTATTCTAATAGCAATAGCCACTGGATGTGTGTTCAGCAGAGTGACTTGATCTGACTTGCATTTTTCAAAGATCATTCAGACAATGAGGGGGGTTGGGGGGCAGAGTGGGAGAGGACACCAGATAGGAAGTGGCTGCGGTGTTCAGGTGAGAGGGGATGTGAGCTTGAACTAGGATGGTCTAGGAGAAAAGGACGGATTGGGGGGATATATTGAAGCTACAACAGAGAAAACGTCAAGAGGGATTAGACGGGAGAAACAAGGGAAAGTAGAGGTTTGAGCCCTGGAAAGAGGGGTTTGCCAGGTTTTGTGGGTGTTATAATGCCTGTAATTTAACAGACTTCAGTATAATCAGTTTGGTATTATATAAATGCTAGCCTAAGCCAGTGATTCTCAAAGTGTAGCCCATGGACCAGCAACACTGGAATCACTTGGAACAGGTTAGAAATGCAGATCCGTGGCCCCTCCCAAGAGCTACTGAATCAGAAATTCTGGAAGTGAAGCCCAGCAATTAGTGACTTAACAAGGCCTCTGAGTGATTCCAATGCATGTTCAAGTTTTAGAATCTCTGGTTTAAGTCGTGATTCTGGGGATGGTCAGCTAACTGGCTATCAAGAATGCACAACACAGGGATAATTAACTAGCACCCTAACACACTGTCAAACTAAAATAGAAGTGAATTTCAGAATGCTGTGGAGACAGGTAAGAGACAAAGAGAGTGTACTCAGAAAAGGAACCTTATCAGAGAAATGGAAACAATGCTAGACGTGCCTGGAACAGCTCGTGTAGGTGTGGTTCCCTGAGCCCTGGGAAAAAACAGGCCTTATCTTGAAAAGAGGAAGGATTGGATGCAAAGAAGTTTGCAGCAAACAATGGCAGTTCAGGCCTTGCTGGAGAGAACCAAGTGTGTGCAAAAGTAATGAGGAAAGATTTTTTTTTTTAGCTGAAAAAAGCATGCTATGGGGAAAAGAAGTCCATTTCTAAGAACATAAGACAGACGAACTACATAGGTGCAGAGGGACACGGAGACCAGGATTAGAGGCTGAGTTCACCAACTAAGAAACAGATATGACCTTGGGCAAGGTCTTTCTTTCAGTGATTTCAATATTTTTCCTTTTAAGGGGTTGGATTGTCAACCGTTATCAACTTAAAAATTATTCCCTGGGCTGGCCCCGTGGCTTAGCAGTTAAGTGCGTGCGCTCCGCTGCTGGCGGCCCGCGTTCGGATCCCGGGCACGCACATACGCACTGCTTCTCCTGCCATGCTGAGGCCACGTCCCACATACAGCAACTAGAAGGATGTGCAGCTATGACATACAACTATCTACTGGGGTTTTGGGGAAAAAATAAATAAATAAAAATTTTAAAACATTTTAAAAAAAAGTTTCTTTCTAAATAAATAAATAAATAAATAAAAATTATTCCCTGTGGGCCGGCCCCGTGGCTTAGTGGTTAGGTGTCCGCACTCCGCTACTGGCGGCCCAGGTTCGGATCCCGGGCACGCACTGACGCACGGCTTCTCCGGCCATGCTGAGGCTGCGTCCCACATATAGCAACTAGCAGGATGTGCAACTATGACATACAACTATCTACTGGGGCTTTGGGGAAAAAAAAGGAGGAGGATTGTCAATAGATGTTAGTTCAGAGCCGGTCTTCCTCAGCAAAAAGAGGAGGATTAGCATGGATGTTAGCTCAGGGCTGATCATCCTCACAATAAAAAAAAGAGTCACAATGGAGACATGACAATAAAATTCAATGTGCGATCCTGGAATCCTGAAGTTTTTTAAAAAGCAGCTATAAGGAACTTTATTGGGTCAGTTGGAGAAATTTGAGCATGAGGAGGTGTAATAGAAAATAGTTTTGGGGCCGGCCCAGTGGCACAAGAGGTTAAGTGCCCTCTCTTGGCTTTGACGGCCCCCGGGTTTGCAGGTTCGGATCCCGGGCACACATCAATGCACCACCTGTCAAAGCCATGCTGTGGTGGCGTCCTGTATAAAGTGGAGGAGGTTGGGCACGGATGTTAGCTCAGGGCTGATCTTCCTTACAAACAAACAAACAAACAAAAGAGACAATAGTTTCATGTTCATGATAGTGTCAATGCAAAATAACCAATAACCATTCTATAGATAAGAGAGATAAGATGAGTGTTATTTGAGCCAAACTGAGGATTATAACCCCAGAAGGCCTTGTCCAGAAAGAAAGACAGCCTTCAGGAGAAGCATGCTTTCAGTACAGTCTTATATCTTTTTAGAACAAAGAACATACATTAAACACGCCCAGGATACAGATTCATCAACATTTCAAAGAGGTATTCAGTTGCAAATTAGCAGGGCAACTGACCCTGATGTTGGAAATGGACTAATATGGGCATTACCAATAGGGTGGAGGGAGAGAAGCATGCATTCTTATCTTAAAAGAGTGCATTCTTTACTTCAATGGTTAAAGCAGATGTACAATGTATGTTTGATAGGCCATAAGTCAGGCTTTTTAGTTCAAGCTGAATTAGTTTTGAACTCGAATAGTTAACCCATATATCTCAATATGTGAAACTCTCTTGTGATAAATAAATGAAAAGCAATAGGTTATATTGGAGGTATGAGGAAGCCATTTGGTTTAAAACTAATTCAGCCTGACCTTGTTTTTCCAAAAGGGCCTGACGTGGCCTGTTGAGCATGCATTGTACACCTGCTTTAAATATTTAGTATGTCCCAAAGACAAGAATGATGCTCTTAAAGATAGGGATGTAACTTCCCCCATATCAGCATTTCTTTAGGATAAGCATCTCTCCCTAAACTAAGGATTCATTACTGACCTACTGAGCTCACCTTGTGACCACCGACCTGCTGACCGCAGATCTGCTGTGCCAGCTAAGTGTCTCATGACAATTGTACAAGGGACATTTCTATCATATGTGATATATGCTCTTTGTTCCAAGATGGTATATAACCACTCTGTACACCCCACTTCTTTGGTGCCCTTCCTTCCTTGAGGAAGGAAGGCCCTGGGCTAGTCCTCCAATCTGGCTCATAATAAAATCACCCCAATTTTGATTTATAGATTGACCATGGATTACTTGCGTCAACACTTGTCAATAGATTTCCTGAACATCATGAAGACTCTACTTGGTTAGGTAGGATAAGACCCTTGTTCTCAGGAGGTAGATGTTGGGTTACTTACAGGTGAAGAGCTGCTCTGCCTGCACGGAGCTTTCAAATTGTTTAGGAAAAAAGAACAAACCAAAAGCATCTGGAAGAATCGAAACGTTGCTGCTTTTTTTTTCCAGTGAGGAAGATTAGCCCTGAGCTAACATCTGTCGCCAATCCTCCTCTTTTTGCTGCAGAAAATGGGCCCTGGGCTAACATCCGTGCCCATCTTCCTCTACTTTATATATGGGATGCCTGCCACAGCAGGGCTTGATAAGTGGTGCGCAGATCCACGCCCAAGATCCGAACCTGAGAACCCTGGGCCTCCGAAGTGGCGTGCAAGAACTTTACCACTACACCACGGGGCCAGCCCCAAAATGCTGCTTCTTTTAATCTTTGTCTTTTGAAATCCACCTTCCCCCTCCAAATCTGGGCTGGGACTAGGGTGACCGACTCATCCGGTTTGCCCCGGATTTTCCTGGTTTTAGCACTTGAAGTGCTGCATCCCAGAAACCTGGCTCAATCCTGGGAAAATCAAGAGAGTTGATCACCCTAAAGGGAGACCCAAATCTTCTCAGCTGGACATAAGTCTTCCCATCGAAAATGAGGAAAGGAAAGTATTTTGTTTAAAAGCCACCATTTAGCCTCCCCCAGTCCAAAAAGGTTTCTCTTGGATCAGGTCCCTACTTATCTGAAAATCCTTGGGAGATAAGCAAAGACAACAGTGGCTGTGCTCATTTTCCAGTTGCCAGCGTAGCTATGGAAACCAGGTGACCAGGACCCGGGCCTGAGCCTTAGTTAAATCTTGGAAAAATGTAAGAAGCCCATATTGAATTAAGTTCAAATTAGGGAGAAGTTTTAGCTCTGTTCCAAGCATTATTCTCATAAGAGAGCAAACGACGGCGGGCTAAATCTTATTATCCCTTCAGCCCTCCAAGAACCCCTGTAGCTCAGCTGCTGCTTCTCTTCGTGCCTCTCCTCTTGGAGTTCCCCTCTCCTGAGTTAATGGAGAGCAGGGTTGGCCGGGGCAGCCCCTGCAGCCAGACTGCCTGAGTTCAAAACCTGGCTCCGCTGTGCGACCCTGAGCAAATTACCTAATTTCTCCCTGCCTCGGTTTCTACCTTTGTAAAATGAGGATAATGATAATAACAATAGCATAGGAATGTTGTAATAGTTAAATAGATTAATGTAGTTAAGTGCTTAGAATAGGAGTTGGCAAACTTTTTCCATAAAGGGCCAGATAGTAAATATTTTAGGCTGTGGGTCATATGGTCCATGGTGCAACTATTCTACTCTGGAAAGCAGCTACAGACAGTATGTAAACAAATGGGCACAGCTGTGTTCCAATAAAACTTTACAAAAACAGGAGGTGAAGCCAAAGACTGGAATCTGCCCAGATGTGCTTCAATAGGTACATAGATAAACTGTGGTACATCCTTGCCATGGAATACCACTCACAATAAAAAGGAACAAATTATTGATACACACAACAATCTGGATGGATCTCCAGGGAATTATGCTGAGCAGAGAAAAAAACACCCAATCGCTTCTATTTTGTGTGTGTGTGTGTGTGTGAGAGAGGATCAGCCCTGAGCTAACATCCAATGCCAATCCTCCTCTTTTTTTGCTGAGGAAGATTCACCCTGGGCTAACATCCATGCCCATCTACTTTATATGGGACGCCACCATAGCAAGGCTTGACAAACGATGTGTCAGCGCGCGCCGGGGGTATGAACCTCCAAACCTGTAGGCTGCTGTGGCAGAGCCCTCACACTTTGCTAGCACCACCGGGCCAGCCCCCACCTAGGCCAGGCCCCACCCAATATCTCCAAGTTACATACTGTGTGGTTCCAATTGTCTAACATTATTGAAATGACAACATTTTAGAAATGGAGAAGAGATTAGTGGTTGCCAGGGGTTAGAGATGAAGATTAGGGGTGTAACCTGGGAGAGAAGTGGGTGTGGTTACAAAAGGGCAAAATGAGGGAGCTCTGTGGTATTGAAACTGTTCAGTATCTTGACTTTGGCAGGAGATACACAAACTACAGGTGATAAAAATGTGTAGAACTTGGACCGGCCTGGTGGCGCAGCGGTTAAGTGCGCGCGCTCTGCTGCCGGTGGCCCGGGGGTTTGGATCCCGGGCGCGCACTGGCGCACCGCTTGTCAGGCCATGCTGTGGTGGCGTCCCCTATAAAGTGGAGGAAGATGGGCATGGGTGTTAGCCCAGGGCCAGTCTTCCTCAGCAAAAAGAGGAGAATTGGCATGGATGTTAGCTCAGGGTTAATCTTCCTCACAAAAACAAAACAAACCCTGGTGGTGGGCTGGATTTGGCCTGTGGGCTGCAGCACTAAAATCAGGAAAGTCTTGGGCAAACTGAGATGCATTGGACACCTCTGAATATAAGGCTCACGTTCTGGGAAACCTTTCATTTCCGCAGAAACCAGGATGGCACATCACCCCACATATAAGTGTTACTATTATTACTACTGTTGTTATTATTTTAACAAGAATCACACATCTGCAACATGTAAATGAACTCAGCGCTCTGCCAGCATCTTTGGTACTAACTCCAGTAGAACCAGCAAAGACCTAACACTTCCCCAGGCAGTCAGAGCCAGCAGGTAGAAACAGCAAACAGGAGCTGTTGTCTTTAAACAAAAGGTTTGACTGGGGTCCTGAATAACTCATTTGTGTGTTTGTTTTTCCCACATATAACAATAAGCCCCTAATTATTGAGCACCTGCCATATACAGTACAGTACTAGGCCCCAGTGCAAAACTATTTACATATCTTATCTCATTTAATCCTTGAACAACTCAACAAGCTAAGGCCTATATATTATCTCCATTTTGCAGCTGGGGAAAGGGAGCCTCTGGTTAAGCAAATTGCCAAAGGACACACAGCTAGAAAACACCAGGCCTTGATTAGAATTCGGGTCTGTAAGAGCTCCTGATCACGCATGTAGAGCAGAGGTTCTCAGGACTGGGTTGCACATTAGAATTACCTGGAGCACTGGAAACCTTCCAGCGCCCAGACACCATGCTCAGACAGTCTGATTTAATTCACTGGGGTAGAGTCCCCACATTATTATTTTTTTTAAGTTCTTCAGTTAATTGATTTTTGTTTGCAGCCAGTGTCGAGGACCAATGATACTCGAGTATGTTGTGAATCAGTTTTCCATATTTCACCCAGTAATCCATTAACGGGTCTTGAAAGCAATTGAATCTCTCCAATCCAGTCTTTTATTTTATATTTGTTGAGCAAGATTGGCCCTGAGCTAACATCTGTGCCCATCTTCCTCTACTTTGTATGTGGGTCGATGCCACAGGATGGCTGATGAGTGATGTAGGTCCACGCCTAGGATCTGAACCCACGAACCTGGGCAGCCGAAGCAGAGTGCACTGAACTTAACCACTATGCCACAGGGCCAGCCCCCAAGAACGTATGTTTTGATTAATTAAAAATATCTTTAGGGCCGGCTCCGTGGCTTAGCGGTTAAGTGTGCGCGCTCTGATGCTGGCGGCCCGGGTTCGGATCCCGGGAGCGCCCCGAGGCACCACTTCTCCGTCCAACGTGAGGCCGAGTCCCACGTACAGCAACTAGAAGGATGTGAACCTATGACATACAACTATCTACTGGGGCTTTGGGGGGAAAAACTGAATAAATAAAATCTTTAAAAAAAAAAAAAATATCTTTATTCTACAACATGGCTGCTAAATCTGGTTAACAGTGACATAACAGTGACTCTCTGCCTTGACAACCCCCTCTGAAATGAATATTTGATGCTCCAACGAAACGAAAAATAAATTCAAGGTGATGTGAGCCACAGTTCCTTGGAACTAGGTGTTTATAATTGTATGAGGTAAAAGAAGAGGAAACAAGGACACACACAGAATCTTTCCACCACTGAGCAGGGTTTGAGTGGGCCGGGTCAGCAAAGGCACACTTTCTGTAAATAAACAGGCTGGGAGCTTTCAAGGCCTTGGATTCTGGATGCCACTCTGGGGTCTGGCCTGGGCTGCCAACTTTTATAAGTCTGTTTTGCAAGACCTCAAAGCCAGACGCCCTGGCCTCTTGGTTCTTGCAACTAGCAATTAGTATACACAATATTTCCTCTCCCCAAAAGGAAGGCCCCATTTTGAAAAAATTGCCCCCAGGTTTAAAAAGGTCATGAAAAAAGGCTGTTTGGGTTTTGAAGGTAGCAGCAGCTGTCTTTCCTTTGAAAGATTTCTCTAGCACCAGTTTTCATGCAAGAAATTTTTGTCCAGCTTGGTTCAGCCAAATAAAGTCTAGAAGAGAGCCTGGGTCTTCCCGGGTTCCCCAAAATTCAGTCACTCACATAATGCCTTTGCAAGTTTTGCCACAGCCACAAACTACTTTATTATTATTTGTTTGATATTTTTCCTTTAAATTGACTCACCTTTTAATTTAAATTTGTTTAAAAAGGAAAGTTTATATGATCTGCTTTTCTTCCTAACTCAACTGTGGTTCCTTCTGGGAGGCTGACATAATATCCAGGAAGCACTCAGACCCCTTACTACTCGAAGGGTGGTCCTTGGAAATGCAGACTCTCAGGCCCCAACTCAAACCTGCTAAATCAGCAATGACTCATAGGCACATAAGTTTTCGAGAAGTGCTGGCCTGAGGGACTTAAGTACAGAGAGAACAAGTCTCAACCACAGGTAGGAATCAGTGAAAGGACCAGAGAAAGTCTGAGGAACTTTGGGACTCTGCTGCCTGGGTGCAAAGCATGCTGCGACTTCTCATACTCAGAGTCCAATTTGGCAGCATTTGGGTTTCTTTTCCCACATTGTTAATCTGTTTAGATATGATGATGACTCATTTTCTGGTTTGAGAGGTGGGCAAAAGATTTAGGCTTGGCCAATGAAAGCTTTCCATTACTCTGGGAAACAGATCCCAGTGATCTGTTCAAGGATGAAGTTATGATCCAAGCCAAGTCATTGAGGCTCAATTCTTAAACTTTTGTTGGAAGAGTTGCCTAAGAGATACCTATTCCTCTGGAGTTGCTAAGTAGGGAGTCAGCCTGTAGCTTCTGGGGCCACCACTTAAGCTTCTGCCTAAGAATAAATCCAGCACTCAGGAAAGCAGAGACAAAAGCTGGAAAGAGTGACCAAATATTGATGACATTGCTGCCTGGATCCACACATGCCTGAAGCTGGTGCCCCTGAACTTTTGAGATGTTCAAGCCAATAAATTTCTCCCTAACATTTTTTTTCTGTTTGGTTTTCTATTACTTACAATTGACTGATATACCATATATACAAAGATCTATAATAAATGGCTGGATATATTGCAGACACTATTGTTGGTCTACTCAAGAAATAGTCTCCCCTTTTAATCAACTGGAATTTAATCAGAATTCCGGTTGTGACCAGCTTTTTACTTTCCTCCCAGTGGCCATGTACTTCCAGGGAGATGGGTCCCCGTCCCAGATTCAGCCAGAGGAAGAGAATCTTTTTATTTATTTATTTTTTTGGTGAGGAAGATCAGCCCTGAGCTAACATCCATGCCAATCCTCCTCTATTTGCTGAGGAAGACTGGCCCTGGGCTAACATCCATGCCCATCTTCCTCCACTTTATATGGGACGCCGCCACAGCATGGCCTGACAAGTGGTGCATCGGTGCGTGCCGGGGATCCGAACCTGGGCAGTCAGCAGTGGAGTTCGAGCACTTAACCGATACACCACGGGCCAGCCCCTGGAGGAAGAGAATCTTGATGGACAAGGGCCCATCATGGCAGTCTAGACACTTTCCAATGATTGGTTTGGGCATTGTCATGTAATGCCCTCTGGAGGGACAAGACAAGAGGAAAAATCTGCTGAGTGCTTCTGGGAAAGGTTTTTTCTCATTAACAGAGATATATGACATTGTGACCTGAATGTCTGGAATTGTGGGTGTTATTTTGCCACCACGAGTAAGCAAAGCTAACATGCTGAGACAGGCAGAGAAGAAATGCGGAAAGATCTTAGGTCCTTTTTTTTTTTTTTTTGGTGACGAAGATTGGCCCTGAGCTAACATCTGTTGCCAATCTCCCTCTTTTTGCTTGAGAAAGATTGTTGCTGAGCTGACATCTGTGCCAATCTTCCTCTCTTTTGTATGTGAGAGGCTGCCACAGCATGGCTTGATGAGCAGTGTGTAGGTCCGTGCCCGGGATCTGAACCCATGAACCCCAGGCTACTGAAGCAGAGTGTTCGAACTTAACCACTACACCACTGGGACCTAGATCTTAGGTCCTTACACCGCTCAAGCACCTAGGAACCATCTCTACCTGTGGCTCCTTACCAGCTCCAAGCTTGCCCTCTTGTTAGCAAAGTGACCACAGTAGCTGGAACCTTCACAAATCCACACCACCACCCGGGAGAAGAGAGAGTATATTTAGGGCTCTCTCTTGAAAGAGAAGGAATGGCTTCCCTTCAGAAGCCCCAGCTAATATCTTATGTCTCATTGGCTCTGACTTGGTGATCTGCTCATCTGTGATCCGAGCACTGGGACTAGGGAAAAGAAAATACATTGATTGACGGAAGCCAATCAGAACCCAACTCTGGAGCACTGGGTAAGATAAACCCTACCCCAAAACACACGGGATGAGAGCGTGGGAGTCGGTGTTTTGCGGTCCAGTAAAGAATGCCTTGGAAAGACTACAAAAGGACACTTAAGTTCCTCTTCTAATCCACAGAGCCATATGACTTTGGGAAAAAAAGAAACATGGTGCTTAGCGTTATGGAGGATTAAGAAAATGCGTCCCATATGATCCTTCCTCTCAGAGAATTTACAAGTGAGATTAACTGTCCCTTAATAGATCAGCTTGGAAGATCTACCCTTCAGAGACCATATTTTTTGTTGAAAACTCTGTTAAAGTAACACTAGCCACTGTAGCAAATAAACCCCAGTATTTCAGAGTTTGCAGAACAGAAGTTTTTCTCCTGTTCACATTGCTATTCAGTGCTGTGTTGCCAGTTGATTGACAGCTCTCCATCGCTGTCTGCATCCAGTGGCGGCAGTGGGAAGAGAGCGGAGAAGGCACACGTGTTTCTCGACTGCCTTGCCCTGAGCTAACAAACATTGCTTTTCCTCACATTCTGTTTGCAAGAACCAATCACACGGCTGTACCCAGAGGCAAATGGGGTCAGGAAATGTTATCCCTCTTGGGGCAGCTGCTTTCCAGTGACAATTGTCTCCTAACAGTAACTAGAGGCCAGCCCCGTGGTGTAGCAATTAAGTTCACGTGCTCCACTTCTGTGGCCCAGGTTCATGGGTTCGGATCCTGGGTGTGGACCTACACCACTCATCAGCCATGCTGTGGCGGCGACCCACATACAAAATAGAGGAAGATTCGCACAGATGTTAGCTCAGGGCTAATCTTCCTCAAGCAAAAATAGAGGAAGATTGACAACACATGTTAGTTCAGGGTGAATCTTCCTCAGCAAAAAAAAAATAAAAAACAGTGACTAGCCATCTCTGCCACACAGATTTTGCCTGTAATAGTGGCAAGTATCCACAAAGATGCAGAAATTTCTTGATCATGTTTAAGCGATTTAAACCACATACCAAAGTTTCTCATCTCAGCACTATTGACATTTGGGGCCAGATCATTCTCTGTGGCGGGAGCGGTCCTGAGCACTGTAGGATGTTTAGCAGCATCTCTGGCCTCTACCCACCAGATGCCAGTAGAACTCATCTTCTCTGCCAGTTGTGACAACCAACCATGTCTCCAGACATTGCCACATGTCCCCTGGGGCACAAAACATTTCCATCCCCCCGACAGTTCCCTCCTGCCCCTTCCCATACCCAGTTCTTCACTGTCCTGACCTCCGTCACCATTAGTTTTTCCTGTTCTTGGGTTTCCTATAAATGGAATCACACAGAATGAACTCTTTCGTATCCGGCTTCTTGCACTCAAATAATGTTTTCCAGATTCGGTCATGTGGGTTGTTGGATACGGCAGCAGTTCCTTCCTTTTTACTGTTGAGTATTCCATTGTCTGACTATACCACCATTTATTTATGTATCTGTCTTCTTGTTAATGGACATTTGGTTGTTTCCAGTTTGGACTATTATTTTAAAAAAAAGCTATTATGAACATTCTCAAGTCTTTTTTGTGGCCATGTGCCCTCATTTCTCTTAACATGAGAGTGGAATTACTGGGTCATAGGGTAGGTATGTGTCCAACTTTACTAGACATCATAGTTGGCCTTTTAAAAGAACTAATTTATTATTTTTATTATTTTATTTAATTAATTAAATTTATTTATTTTTTATTTTTTGGTTGGGAAGCTTGGCCCTGAGCTAACAGCCGTGCCAATCTTCCTCTAATTTGTATGTGCGACGCCGCCACAGCATGGCTTGATGAGCAGTGTGTCGGTCCGCACCCGGGATCTGAACCTGTGAACCTGGGCCAGCAAAGTGGAGGGAGTTGAACTTAACCACTACGTCACCAGGCCAGGCCTTATTTTTATTATTTTACTTTATTTATTTATTTTGTGTGTGTGTGAGGAAGACTAGCCCTGAGCTAACATCTGTTGTCAATCCTCCTCTTTTTGCCGAGGAAGACTGGCCCTGGGCTAACATCCATGCCCATCTTCCTCTACTTTATATGGGACACCGCCACAGCATGGCTTGACAAGCGGTGCATCAGCGTGCCGGAGATCCAAACCCTCGAACTCTCGGGCTGCTGAAGTGGAGCACATACACTAAACCACTACACCACCGGGCCAGGCCCTATTTTCATTATTTTATTTTAAAAGTAATACATATTCATGGAAAAATGTCAATAATACTCATCATAGGGGTCGGCCCCGTGGCTTAGCGGTTAAGTGCGCGCCTTCCGCTGCTGGCGGCCCGGGTTCGGATCCCGGGTGCGCACCGCTTCTCCGGCCATGCTGGGGCCGCGTCCCACATACAGCAACTGGAAGGATGTGCAGCTATGACATACAACTATCTACTGGGGCTTTGGGGGGAAAAATAAATAAATAAAATCTTTAAAAATAATAATAATAATAATAATACTCATCATAATAATAGATAAAATTTGTTTGGTATTGACCATGTGACAGGGCACTGTTCTAAATGCTTTAGGAATATATTAACTCATTTAATTCTCACAGCAAGCCTATGAAGTAGGCATTATAACATTATCGTCTTCACTGGAACAGTGAGAAAACTGAGTTGCAGAGTGGCGCAGTCACTTACCCAAAGTCACACAGCCAGTAAGTGGCCCAGCTGCGTTTGAACTGAGGCCACCTGGCTCCTGAGTTTGTGTGCTGATCTAAGTCACAGTTCAGCTATATCACCTGTCTGGCCAAAGTATTAGGTAGAAAATAAAAGCTTCCTTGTACCCTTCCTCTCACCCTTCTGCCCAGCCCAGGCTCAATCCCCAGAAGTAACCACTGTGAACTCTTTTTTCTGCTGTCCTTCTAGAATATTCTTTGTGTTTAGGCAGCTGGTTTATAGAGGTCGAGAGATTGAGGTTCAAAGGCAGCCCACACTTAGCAGCGTGACCTTGGCCACATCTCTGGACTCTCTGCATCTTCCTCATCCCTAATATGGGCATAGTCATAGTACCCATCCCCCAGGGTGTTGCAAACACAAAGGAGTTTTTCAGTATAAAGCAGAGTGTCTGGCTCAAGGTGAACACTCTCAAGATGTTACCTTCCAGTGTCTCCAAGCCCCTGGGAGGTAAAAAGGGATTTCTCTCTCCTTGTCACACCTCCTTTCCTCCCCACCTCAGTCCAGAATGATAATTCGTGATATTGGGGCCCGGGGAGACACTCTGCATTAGCAAGAGAAAGAGGTGTGTGTCTTACCTACATTCCACTGGAGAACTTCACAGGACTGGAGTCTCCTGCTAAGACAGTTCCAAAGGGGTCAAGAGTGTTGCCAGTTCAAACCACAAAATCGGGGAACCCTGAGAAGACAGGGCCCATCCAGGCCTGAGCTGGAGTCGGGAGGAAAGCAGACAGAAGAGAGACCCACCTCCCTGATCCCACCCACAGCGCACCCGGGAGGGACTGCAGAATCAGTGAGGAAAACCACGTTTTCCACCGCCACTGGCTGTGTGTTTGCTTGTGTGGCAGTAAGCTTGCTTGCTTTCTGGGCTGGCCCTGTGGCTTAGCGGTTAAGTGCGCGCGCTCCACTACTGGCGGCCCGGGTTCAGATCCAGGGCGCACACCTACACACCACTTCTCCGGCCATGCTGAGGCTGCGTCCCACATACAGCAACTAGAAGGATGTGCAGCTATGACATACAGCTATCTACTGGGGCTTTGGGGTAAAAAAAGGAGGAGGATTGGCAATAGATGTTAGCTCAGAGCCGGTCTTCCTCAGCAAAAAGAGGAGGATTAGCACGGATGTTAGCTCAGGGCTGATCCTCCTCACCAAAAAAAAAAAAAAAAAGAGAGAGAGATATTAAAAAAAAAAAAATGTTTGCTTGCTTTCTGGGAAGGGACTGTCCCTGCCTGCTCGTCCAGGCTCTGCAAGAATAAATGACAAGGTTACAAATATGTGCTGGCAAATACATTGTTTGTATACCTAATGGAAGGAATGTATGGACTGTTTTGCAACTTGTTTTTTTTTTCACTCAATTTTCGCTCTCTCTCTTTCTTTTATTCTTTTTTTTTTTTTTTTGGTGAGGAAGATTGGCCCTGAGCTAACATCTGTTGCCAATCTTCCTCTATTTTGTACGTGGGATGCCACCACTGCATGGCTTGATGAGCAGTGTGCAGGTCCACACCCTGGATGCGAACCCGTGAACCCCGGGCCGTGGAAGCAGAGTGTGTAAACTTAACCACTATGCCACTGGGCTGGCCCGTCACTGGATTTTCTTAAACTTCTTTCCCATAACAGTATACCTTTTTCTTTTTGAAGTCTGCAGTATGCCATTTTATAGACAGATCGCCGTATATTTGACTAGGCATTTCTCAAACCACCAGATGATGGATTCAGGGGTTGATTATACTATTTTCTCTCCTTTTGAATATGTTTGAAATTTTCCAGAATAACATAAAAATAATACATTAAAGGAAAGCTCCATGCTGTAGTATAATTTTTCTATTTAAGCCTGTAAAGTTGACTTCTCTATCAAAGGCATCTTCATTGATACCAATAGAAAACCAAAGTTAAAAAACCTAAACACTATATCTGAAATTAGAAATTGGTGAATTAAAGCTACCCACCCATGAACTGGGCAATGTTGCTTTCGCTCTTGCTCAGAGCTCATCTCGATGGCTTATTGATTCTCTGAAGACCATTGGGTGAGGCAGAGAACAACAGCTGTCAAAAGTCTATGTAGTAACTCAAGAAAGTGACTCATTAGAAGTCAGGCCCTGTAAGCCACTTATAACAACAGTTAACTCTTATATAACAGTGACTGCAGGCCAACTCCTCTTGTTAATACTTTACACAAGTATTAACCCATTTGATTCTTTCAGAATCTAAACAGAGAGTTTAAGTGACTCGCCCAAGGGGCCGGCCCCGTGACGCAGCGGGTAAGTGCGCGCGCTCCACTGTGGCGGCCTGGGGTTCAACGGTTCGGATCTCGGGCGCACACGGACACACTGCTTGGCGGGCCATCCTGTGGTGGCCTCCCATATAAAGTGGAGGAAGATGGGCACAGATGTTAGCCCAGGGCCAGCCTTCCTCAGCAAAAAAATGAGGAGGATTGGCATGGATGTTAGCACAGGGCTGATCTCCTCACAAAAAAATAAATAAATAAAAATAAATGACTCGCCCGAGGTCTCATAGCTAATAAGAGGTGGGGCCGCACATTGAGCTCCATGACCACACTCTTCAGCCTTATCTTCTACTGCTACGAATTTGGTAATACATCTCTGACAATTTACTGAGTATCAGATAACAGGCAATTGAGGGCAGGTTGAGAAGAACAATGAAGATCATTCCGTGCTCACACTTGGAAATCCAAGGTGTCCCTAGAAATAACAGATCATCTATATTATTTATCTCCTCTGGGAAAGCTTTAAAATGATAACCACCATTTAGGGAACTTCTCCTATGTAGAAGCCACTGCGTTAGGAGAAAAATACACTGTGATAATCTCAGTCATGTCAACAAATATTCTATGTACCAGGCTCTGGTCTAGGCACTGGGGATACAAGTATGAAAAGACCAATGTGGTTTAAACCTAAATGAAGCTTATTGGAATTTGCTTTGACCAACATAATGAGGTAGTAGGGACAGTGCACAGGCTCTATAGGCCAGACCTTAAAAGGCCTTGCAGCTTCCTTTTTCACTCTCTTGGAACTCTGCCCTGACTCCACCATGCGAGAAAAAAACTCCAAATGAAAGACCACAGGATGAGAGAGACCCAGCCATCTGGCTGTCCCAGCTGACCCTCCAGCTGAACACAGCTGCATGAGCAAACCCAGTTATAACTAACAGAAGGACCACACACCAACCCAAAGACTCATAGGAAATAATAAATGATTGTTTTAGGCAACTATGTTTTGGAGTAGTTTGTTACACAGCAATAGGTAACTGTTACAATGTAATACAATAATGAAATTTATTTATTTATTTATTTTTTTGTGAGGAAGATCAGCCCTGAGCTAACATCTGTGCCAATCCTCCTCTTTTTGCTGAGGAAGATTGGCCCTGGGCTAACATCCGTGCCCATCTTCCTCTACTTTATATGGGACACCGCCACAAACCGCCACAGCATGGCTTGACAAGCGGTGTGTCAGTGTGTGCCTGGGATCCAAACCTGGGAACCCTGGGCTGCCAAAGCCAAGTGTGCGCACTTAACCGCTGCGCCACCAGGCCGGCCCCTCATCAAACTTACCTTGATAAATGAGTGATAAATGAGACACCGTGACACAAAATAGGCATTCAATAAGTGGTGGCCATTTCTTTTATAAAACAAATCCCAACACACCATGGAGTATCTACTTTGGGGGACGGGGGGGTGGGGATCTGATTTATCTCAGATCATAGAGATTGAAGCAAGGACCAAAAGAGTTGGGTTTTTTGGTTTATTTGTTTTGTTTTGTTTTGCTAATTCATAGTTAAAGCCTCCAAAGTTAACAGATGCAATATGGTTTAAAAGCCAGCTTTGTGTTTCCTGGTGCATTAGGAAAGAAAACAAAGAAGAAAAAAATTGCATTTCGTCACTTGTGTGGTTTAAGAAGAAAGAGACCAAACAAATCAATTAACTTGTGAGTGTGCCCTCCTGCCAGGCACAATCACTTACAGAAGAGTGGAGTCAATACCAGTGAAGGATTTTCCCTGATCATTGTCAAAATGTTTAAATACACCATTACAGCTGCAAACAGGACTTTATCTTTTGCCACTCATCAAAACCTCTGGTTTAATTCCAGCAGTTTAAGCTTCCAAAGGAATGTTGAGCGAAGGAGGGGGAGGGAGGAGCTGGTACCTACACCTTCCCCCAGGCAGGGCTGGTCCTCAGCAAGCAGTTTCCCTGGACTGGTTCCTCCTTCCCAATCCTGTGGACAAACACTCCCAGTGTCACGAAAAGCAAACTTGTTTTAGGACCAGAGATGGATCCAGGTTTAGTGGGACCTGAAGTTTATAGAACCTTGGGGAGCCTGCTTTAAAAAAAATAACAAAAGTGGCTGGCCTGGTGGCATAGTGGTTAAGTTCCCGAGCTCCGCTTCAGCAGCCTGGAGTTCGAGGGTTCGGATCCCCGGCCAGACCTGACCTAGGCACCGCCCATCAAGCCATGCTGTTGTGGCGTCTCGCAAATAAAAAAAAAGTAGAGCAAGATGGGCACGGATGTTAGCCCAGGGCCAATCATCCTCAGCAAAAAGAGGAGGGTTGGCAACAGATGTTAGCTCAGGGCTAATCTTCCTCACCAAAATAAATAATAATACTAATAATGAGTACAAAATTAAATATAAAGATGAATATTGATTTAAAATGAGAGAAGAAATCACAAAAAATTGTGGAAGTTTTGGTAGCTGGACCCCAAAATGGCCATCAATGATCCTTTGCCCCCTGGCCATCATACCTCCGTGTAGCCCCGCTACATGGCACCAGGGTGGTCTGTATGACCAAGAGAATTTGGCAGACGTGATGACACATCTCATCACCGCTTCTGAGATTAGGTTATGAAAGACACGGAAGCTTCTGTCTTGGTTGCTCTCTCTCTCTTTCTCTTTCTTAAACCACTTGCTTAGGGGGAAGCTGGCTGCCTTGTCACGAGCAGCCCCATGGAGAGGCCCACGTGGCCAGGGACCGAAACTTCCTGCCAACAACCGCGTGCGTAAGCTCAGAAACGGATCTCCAGTCCTCACTGAGCCTTCAGCTGACTGCAGCCCCAGCGATGGCATGGCTGCAAGCAGCTGAGAGATCCCGAGCCAGAACCACCCAGGCAAGACTTCCTGGGTTCCTGACCCACAGAAACTTTGAGATCAATGTTTGCTGTTTCAAGCTGCTAACTTTGAGGCAATTTGTTACATAGCAATAGACAACTAATACAGTGGCCTTAGAGATTCATGTCTTGTCTTCTGAGCTCTGTTTAGGTAATATATCAGAAATGCTCACATACAAATTGTATGTGAGCTTCCATCCCCATCGAAAACCCTCCACAGCTCCCAGCACTGTTGTGTGTGCCTTCTTCCTAGAGGAGTATGGGGCACAGAGCAGAGACTCAAACTTTATTTGTTGACTAAAGGAGTAAATAAGGCGCCGGCCCCGTGGCGCAGCGGTTAAGTGTGCAGGCTCTGCTTTGGCGGACCCGGGTTCTCAGGTCAAGATCCCGGGCGCGCACCGACGCACCACTTGCCAAGCCATGCTGTGGCGGCGTCCCATATAAAGTGGAGGAAGATGGGCACGGATGTTAACCCAGGGCCAGTCTTCCTCAGCAAAAAAGAGGAGGATTGGCAACAGATGTCAGCTCAGGACTGATCTTCCTCACAAAAAAAAAAAAAAAAGGAGTAAATAAGACCCTTGTAAGAGTGATATTTCATCCTTATTTTACAGATCAGGAAACAGAAGCTCAGGGAAGTTAAGTAGCTATCTTAAGATCACACAGCTATAGACTGAGTCTTGATTTCTTTTTTTTTTTTTTGAGTCTTGATTTCTTAATGGACAGCCTGTAGGGTCCATTTGTTTGATGTTTCCCACAAGTACATACTAAGTGCTTAATAAATGCAGATTGACTGAAAGAGTTAATGATGTGGCACATCTTTATCTAATTCAGGTAAACGTCTCTTTAATATAGAAACAGGAACAATGTGAGGTGGAAGGGGCAGAGAAATTGAGGTTCCCTTCTTTAGTAATGGAACAATGCAGTACTTAGCAAAGAGAAACCTAAAAACTAACAAAACCACTTCAAAAGTGTCCAGAGACTAAAAATTAGAATAAAGCGGGTTTGTCTTTCCGTTCATGTGTTATATTAAAAAGTCAGTTTTGTTGGCTTTAAAAGGCTCTGTAAAAACAAATTTTTGAAGGCTATGTAAAAACAATGAATTAATTTATGGTTTGTGTCCCACTCTTTTGAACAATTACAAAATCTCCCGATTGACACACACAGTTTGGGGTCCAGCTACTCAAGAGGAACCACGGGCAATTCTGGGTGAGCACTTTCTGCCCTTTTAGTGGTCACCATAGTCAGTCAAGTTCAAAAGTTAGCCATGTGTCCTGGGAGCCTGGGGGTCGTAGAGAGTCATGTGACCGCTCTGGCTTCTTCTGAACCCTCAAATTCTCTGAAATTACAATGATTTAGAAGGATTATGGATATTCTAATTAGGCCACATGTAATTTAATTTTGGGGTGGTGAAACTTGCACAGTCTTCTAAACGTTCGCTGAATAAACATTAAGCCTTTGAAAGTTACTGGACTTGTCCACTGAGGTATTATTCAGTAAAGTCTCTTCAGCTCCAAGCACGGGATCTGGCCCATATTTGGTGCACCATAAACTAATAAAGTTGTTGACTTGAATGGGAGTTAATTAGACACCTAAAAGAGGATGCGTCGCTCAGTCTGTCCACAAGCTCCATCTCTTTTCTCACCTCCAGGTCTCTGGACTCTGCTCTGCCTGATTACAGGATCGGATTCTCTTCTTTGCCTGGGATAATCAATGTCCCCATATCCATTCTCCTGTTCTCAGGAAACAAGCACTTATCCTCTTTCCGGGGTTCCATACCTCCCACCCCCATTCCATGTGCTTTTGGAGAGCTGATTCCACTCCAGGCTCCAGAGAAGGTATGCACCTAGGCCGGACCAACCAGCATGCTCAGTTCTCCCAACTACACCCATTGGACCCAAGAGAGACACGTGACCCAAGTTGATCCAGTCAGGGCCAATGTTTCTTTTTTTGATAGACTATTTTTTAGAGCAGTTTTAGATTCACAGTAAAATTGAGTGGAAAGTACAGAGAGTTCCCATATTAACACTCCCCTCAACACACACACATGCACACACACACACGCACCATGCACTTCCCTCACCATCAACATCCCCCGCCAGAATGGTATATTTGTTATAATCAATGAACGCACATTGACGCATTATTATCAACCTAAGTCCATAGCTTACATTAGAGTTCACTCTTGGGCCGGGCCGGTGGTGCAGCGGTTAAGTGCACGTGCTCCGCTGCTGGTGGCCCGGGTTCGGATCCGGGAGCGCACCGTCGCACCGCTTCTCCAGCCGTCCTGAGGCTGCGTCCCTCATACAGCAACTAGAAGGATGTGCAGCTATGATATACAACTATCTACTGGGGCTTTGGGGGAAAAAATAAATAAATAAAATCTTTAAAAAAAAAAAGAGTTCACTCTTGGTGTTGTACATTCTATACGTTTGGACAAATGCATAATGACATGTATCCACCATTATAGTATCAAACAAAATCGTTTCACTGCCCTAAAAATCCCCTGTACTTCACCTATTCATCCCGCCCTCCCCTCTAACCCCTGGCAACCACTGATCTTTTTACTGTCTCCATAGTTTTACCTTTTCCACAATGTCATATAGTTGGAATCATACCATATGTAGCCTTTTCAGCTTGGCTTTTTATTTTTAATCGAGGTCCCATTGATTTATAACATTGTATAAATTTCAGGTGTACATCATTATATTTTGACTTCTGTGTAGACTGCATTGTGTTCACCACCAAAAGTCTAGTTGCCGTCCATCACTGTCACATGTGCCCGTTTACCCCTGTCGCCCTCCCCCCACCCCCTTCTCCCATGGTAACCACCGATCCGGTCTCCGTATCTGTGTTTGTTTGTTTATCTTGCACATGTGAGAGAAGTCAAACAGTAATTGTCTTTCTCCATCTGATCTATTTCTCTTAGCCTAATACCCTCAAGGTCCATCCATGTTGCAAATGGCAAGATTTCATCTTTTTTTATGGCTGCGTAGTATTACATTATATATATACATACACCACATCTTCTTCATCCGTTCATCCGATGATGGACAGTTAGGTTGCTTCCGTGTCTTGGCTATTGTGAATAATGCTGCAATGAACATAGGGGTGCACGTATCTTTTTGAATTAGTGTTTTCATGCTTCTTGGATAAATATCCAAAAGTGGAATAGCTAAATCATATGGGTTTTTTTTTTCTTTTCTTGTTTTTATTGAGGTAATATTGGTTTATAACATTATATAAGTTTCAGGTGTACGTCTTTATACTTCAATTTCTGTGTAGAATACATCATGTTCACCACCCAAAGACTAATTACCATCTATCACCGTACACATTGGTAGTTCTATTTTTAATTTTTTGAGGAATCTCCATACTTTTTCCATAGTGGCTGCACCAGTTTACATTCCCACCAGCAGTGTTCCTTTTTCTCCACATCCTCTCCAATACTTGTTATTTCTTGTCTTTTTGATTATAGCCTTTCTGACAGGTGTGAAGTGATAGCTCATTGTAGTTTTGATTCGCATTTCCCTAATAATTAGTGATGCTGAACATCTTTTCATATACCTGTTGCCCACCTGTATATTCTCTTTGGAAAAATGTCTGTTCATATCCTCTGCCCATTTTTTGATTGGGTTTTTTGTTTCTTTGTTGTTGAGTTGTATGAGTTCTTTATATATTTTGGATATTAACCCCTTCTCAGATATATGATTTGCAATACAAATTGGCTTCTTCACTTAGTAATATGCATTTAAGGTTTCTCCATGTCTTTTTGTGACTTGGTAACCCATTTCATTTTAGCACTGAACAATATTCCACTGTATGAACACACCTCAGGTTTTTTATCCGTTCACCTACTAAAGAATATCTTGGTTGCTTCCAAGTTTGGCAATTATGAATAAAGCTGCTATAAATATTTGTGGGGAGGCTTTTGTGTAGATGTAAGTTTTCAACTATTGGGTTTAACCAAGGAGGACAATTGCTGTATTATACGATCAGAGTACATTTAGTTTTGTAAGAAATTGCCAAACTCTCATCCAAGGTGGCTTCCTACGGGCAGTGAATGAGAGTTCCTGTTGCTCTGCATCCTCGCCAGCATTTGGTGCTGTCAGTGCTCTGGATTTTAGCCATTCTAATGAGTATGTAGTGGTTTTTACTTATGGTTTTAGTTTGCATTTCTCTGATGACATGTGATGTGAAGCATCTTTTCGTATGCCTGTTTGCCATCTGTATTTCTTTGGTGAGGTGTCTGTTCAGATCTTTTGCCCATTTTTTAAATCGGATTGTTAGTTTTCTTATTGTTGAGTTTTGAAGGTCCTTTGTATATTTTGGATAACAGTCTTTTATCAGGTACGTCCTTTGCAAATGTTTTTTCCCGGTCTGTGGCTTGTCTTCTCGTTCCCTTGACAACCCCTGAGCTTTTGTTGGATCATCCAGGAAAATGGTGTTGTCCCTGCTGAGGTCTCTGAGAAGATGGGATAGAAGCCATGAGCTGCTGGCAGCCTTCTTACCACCATGGGGAAGAGGCCGCTTGAGACTGGAGTCAAGAAAGAAATGAGAACAGACAATTCACAAGACAAAAAAAAGACAAATGGCTCATAAAAATATAAAAATAAGATCATGAGAAATGAGTTTAAAGTTATAAAGTGGCATTGTTTTTTTCACCTATCAGATTGGCAAAATGAAAAAATTGATAATACAGGGTGCTGCTGAGAGTTGGAAAAATGGCACCCTCAGTTAGACTCAGGTTTGGATACAAGTAACAGAGACGTGACAAGTTGGTGGCTTGCGTTTGATACAAGTTTATTTCTTTTATCATGTAAAAGAGGTCTGCAGGTCAGCTGTATGTAGGGCTGGTACAGTGGGTCCCTTTTCCTCAGGGACCTGGATTCTGTCTGTGCACCTACTTCAGCTAGTACTCCATTCTTAAAGTCACGTGATTCACAACAGTGGCTGGAATGCCATCTGTCATATCTGCATACCAGGAAGCAGGAAGCAGGGAGAGAAAGAGATGGGTACATCCTTCCCTTTCTGGAAGCCCCTACTTACTTGTACTTATATCTCACTGGCCAGAACTTAATCATGTGACTGTACCAAACTGCAAGGGAAGCTGGGAAATTTAATCACTATTCTAGGTAGTAATATGCTGAAATAGAAATTGGAATTCTGTTAATATGAAGAAAGGCAAAAAAATGGATGTTGGGAAGTAACTAGGCATTCTCATACACTATTGGCAGTAGTGTAAATTGGTATAACCTTTATATTCTTCCCAGTTGCTTTTTTTTTTTTTTTTTGTGAGGGAGATCAGCCCTGAGCTAACATCCATGCCAATCCTCCTCTTTTTGCTGAGGAAGATTGGCCCTGGGCTAACATCTGTGCCCATCTTCCTCCACTTTATATGGGATGCCGCCACAGCATGGCCTGACAAGCGTTGTGTCGGTGCACGCCCGGGATCCGAACCCGGGCCACCAGCGGAGGAGCACACGCACTTAACCACTATGCCATGGGGCCGGCCCTTATCAGGATTCTTGAGAGCAAGTGACAGAAACCCAAATCAAATTGGTTTATGAAATGAGAATTCACAGGCTCACCTGATTGCAAAGGTCACAGGTAGTACCAGCTTCAGGTATAGATGGATCCAGAGGCTCAAACAGTGAGATCAGGACTCTCTCCTCATCTCTTGGTCCATTTCCTTTGTGTTGGCTTCATTCTTAGACTTTCCCCATATGGTGGCCCACAGCAGATACAACCCTATATGCCATCACTTCATGGTAGAAAAAGAGCCCTTCTTTTCCATTATTTCTAGTAAACATCTCAGAACTGACTCTCACTGGATGGCCTTGGGTCACATGCCCATCTCTGAGCTGATCACTGGGGCCAGAGATGAGCTATGCTGGTGTCTAGGCAGACCTGGGTCACTTGCTTATTCCTGGAGCCCAGGGGTGGGAGTCAGCCCCATCAGAACCACAGAGACCAAATGAGGGGGGGAGATTCCCCCAGGAAACCTGGAGTGAAGTTTCCAGAGAAGGAGGAATAGTTGCCAGGTAGATGAACTAGACATCTACTACAGTCCTGCAGTGTGTTTGGCAGGGCCGCACCAGGAGCCCAGTTTCCTGATTCCTAGTTCACTGTGCACCACAACTGCCCCAGCTCTTCTCGTTGCCTAGAAACTCACTTTTAAGAAATCACAAAATGTAAACACAGACTAAAGGAGAAGTAATCAGAGGAGGATCGGTCACGGAGGAGAGAGCTTCAGCAGGCCCTGGGAAAACGCTCAACTTTTGGACTTTGTTACCATCTTCACCTTGTCAAAAGGTTTTTAAACCTGATGAATTACATTCCAAAAGACTGAAATAATTTACAGATGTGATGGAGGAAACGCTGTCAGTCATCTGTGAGAAATCATGGAGAGTGGGAACCGCAGAAAGGTTGGAATTGGGCAAATGTCCACTGTTTTTAAAAGCTGAATCCCAAATCCTGCAGATTGATTGGCTGAATGCTGATTCTTCATCCTCCTCTCTTTCCTCCAGTTTCCTTTCCTTCTTTTTTTTGTTTTTTTTTTTTTTGACAGTTTTATTGCGGTATAATTTACATACCATAAAATTCACCCCTTTTACGGGTACAATTGGATGATTTTAGTAATTTTTAATAGAATGCAGTTTTTTCATCATCCCAGTAAAACCCCTCAGGCCTACTCATCCTTAATCCCCATTCCCACCCCCAGCCCCAGGCAACCACGAATCTACTTTCTGCCTTTATAGATTGGCCTTTTCTAGACATTTCTCCTTCTTTTCTTTAGATGGAAATATTTTCATTGTTATTATTGGTTCTAAAAGCAAGACACGAGTGGCAAAAGATGCAAATGATACAGAAGCATATAAAGTAAAGTGAGGTACTGGCCCCGTGGCTTAGCAGTTAAGTGCGCGAGCTCCGATACTGGCGGCCCGGGTTCGGATCCCGGGCGCGCATCTAGGCACCGCTTCTCCGGCCATGCTGAGGCCGCGTCCCACATACAGCAACTAGAAAGATGTGCAACTATGACGTACAACTATCTACTGGGGCTTTGGGGAAAAACAGGAGGAGGATTGGCAATAGATGTTAGCTCAGAGCTGGTCTTCCTCAGCAAAAAGAGGAGGATTAGCATGGGTGTTAGCTCAGGGCTGATCTTCCTCACAAAAAAATAAATAAATAAATAAAGTAAAGTGAAATTCTTCTGGCAACCCTGCCCTACAGGTAGCTAGCATTGTTAACAATTCACTATATATATATATATCTCCTTCCTGATATTTTTGCCTATGTTATTTTAAACGTCAGATCATGTGCATGCTTATATTGTGCCTTACGTAGCACTGGTTTCTCCTTCTCTAGGTGTTACTACCCCCGTTTTTCCTGTGTAAGTGTCTCTCACTCACCTTCAGTCTTTTTTTGTGTGTGTGTGAGGAAGATCAGCCCTGAGCTAACATCTATGCCAATCCTCCTCTTTTTTGTTGAGGAAGACTGGCCCTGGGCTAACATCCGTGCCCATCTTCCTCCACTTTATATGGGACGCCGCCACGGCACGGTTTGACAAGCGGTGCAGCAGTTCGTGCCCAGGATCCAAACCCAGGCCGCCAGCAGCAGAGCGCACGCACTTAACCGCTACACCATGGGGCCGGCCCCCATCCACATTTATTTTAATGATTACAGAGCTATGCTGAACATTTGTATCATATTTCATTTAAACAATTTCCTTGTACCGCTCTCCTTGACCATGATCCTAAAGAGTATAGAGCCGTGTTGTTCAAACCTCAGGTCTCAATCCATTAGTAGGTTGTGAAATTAATTTTCTGGGTTTTGACCAATATTTTACTTATAAGCAAACTAGACTAGACCACAATGGAGTCGAAAATAATGGAATGAGGGCCAGCCCCGTGGCTTAGCGGTTGGGTGCGCGCGCTCCGCTGCTGGCGGCCCGGGGTTCGGATCCTGGGCGCGCACAGACTGACCGCTTCTCCGGCCATGCTGAGGCCGCGTCCCACATACAGCAACTAGAAGAATGTGTAGCTATGACATACAACTATCTACTGGGGCTTTGGGGGGAAAATAAATAAATAAATCTTTAAAAAAAAAAAGAAAAGAAAATAATGGAATGAAATAGAAAACATCAGGGGCCGGCCCCATGGCTTAGCGGTTAAGTGCGCGCGCTCCACTGCTGGCAGCCGGGGTTCGGATCCCGGGCGTGCACCGACGCGCCGCTTCTCCGGCCATGCTGAGACCCAGTCCCACATACAGCAACTGGAGGGATGTGCAGCTATGGCGTGCAACTATCTACTGGGGCTTTGGGGGGAAAAATAAATAAATAAAAATCTTTATTAAAAAAAAAGAAATAGAAAACATCAGAGTGCACTAAAGGACATATACTGAAATGAACACTTCTATTTCAGTATGTGTACATACGTGTATATGGGTCATAGCATAAAATTTATATTTTACTGTGGATTATTGTCCAAAAGATTGAAAAATACAGCTGTTGACTGTCTTATGATTACCTAAGTTTTTATACAGGTTCGTTTTCTCTCATAAACCAAGAACTAAACTTTCAGAGGGTCGAGTATCCTTTTATATTTGTTTTATTGGTGAATAAGTGCTGTTCCAATCACCAAAACAAAACAACAAAAACAAAAGCTTTGATTCAGTCTTCGTAAAAGTTAAAAGAAATTCTAGGTCATCTTGGTTTTTTTGTTAACATCAAATACTTTGAATTTCCAGTAAGATGAAGGAAAGGGGGATAAGATATTTTTTCATTCTGAGGACCTCACCAGCTTTGAGGACAGGGAGACCCAGACAGGGGGGTAAGGGTCTTATTTAGGTTCACAAAGATCCTGACCTTTCCAACGTTTTCTAAGAAGAACCAAGCAAGTTCCCGATTTCTTTTGAGTTCTTCATGAGCCATTTAATTTTAAAAAGTCCTCATGGGATGGTCATTCAATATTAAACAAGAACTTTCTATTTCTAGAAGCATGCAAAAGATCGTTTTGTCCCTGAATCTAGAACAGGGATCTACAAACTGTTTATATAATGGGACAGGTAATAAATATTTTATGCTTTGTGAGCCCTCTGCCTCAACACCTAAACTCTGCCATTATAAGCCCAAAACAGCCACAGACAAAACATAAATGTCCATTTATTTATATATTGTGTATGACTGCTTTTGAGCTACAGCTGCAGAGTTGAGAAGTTGCACCAGAGACCTCTTGGCCTGCAAAGCCTAGAATATTTACCATCTAGCTCTTTACAGAAAGAATTTGCTGACTCCTAGCATAGGTGTTCTATAGTTTGTTTGACCATCACTTGATGGTGAACATTTAGTGTGTTTCCAAACTTTTGTGCTTACAAATAATACTGCAATGCGTAACCTGCCAACGTGTGATTTTCCGTGCACATTTCTCACACACAGGATCAATCCTAGAAGTGGAATTGCTGGGTCAAAAGGTACGTGCAGGGCCGGCCCCGTGGCTTAGCTGTTCAGTGCGCACGCTCTGCTACTGGCGCCCGGGTTCTGACCCGGAGCGCGCACTGACACACCACTTCTCCCGCCATGCTGGGGCCGCATCCCACATACAGCAACTAGAAGGATGTGCAACTATGACATACAACTATCTACTGGGGCTTTGGGGGCCCAAAAGGAGGAGGATTGGCAACAGATGTTAGCTCAGAGCTGGTCTTCCTCAGCAAAAAGAGGAAAATTAGCACGGATGTTAGCTCAGGGCTGATCTTCCTCACAAAAAAAAAAAAAAAAAAGGCATGTCAGCATAATTTTAATTTTAATTTCTCTCATTGTGAGTGTGAGTTTCCCAGGGCTGCAACGACAAATTACCACAAACTGGGTGGCTTTAAGCAACAGAAATTTATTCTTTCACAGTTCTGGAGGCTAGAAGACCAAAATCAAGGTATTGGCAGGGCTGCACTCCCTTCAAAGGCTCTATGGAAGAATTTTTCCTTGCTGCTTCTAGCTGCTAGTGGATGCTGGCGATCCTTGTTGATCTTTGGCTTGTAGCTGCATTACTCCAGTCTTTGCCTGTCTTCACATGGCCGTCTCCTCTGTGTGTCTGTGTCTCTACGTCCAAATTTCTCTCTTCCTATAAATCCATCAGTCATCTGGTGTTTTTTCTTTTTTTTAAAGATTTTATTTATTTATTTATTTATTTATCCCCCCCCCAAAGCCCCAGTAGATAGTTGTATGTCATAGCTGCACATCCTTCTAGTTGCTGTATGTGGGACGCAGCCTCAGCATGGCCGGAGAAGTGGTGCGTTGGTGCGCACCCGGGATCTGAACCTGGGCCGCCAACAGCGGAGCGCACACACTTAACCACTAAGCCACGGGGCGGGCCCAATCATATTATTATTATATAACATTTATGAGTGTTTACTAAGAGCCATGCTCTTTTCTAAGCCCTTTATATGTACTAATTCAGTTAACACTTTACGGATAAATGGAACACAAGGAGATCCAACCAGGAAGTGGCAGAAGCAGGATTTGGACCCGGGTGGTCTGACTCCAGGCCACTCTGCTCAGCTTCTCGAATAAACCTACACGGGAGGGCGGAAATTTTCAATCTTAGTACTAAGAGTTGGGTTGGTTTTTTTCCCTTCCTCTGTTAGATTTTAAGATATCAGACATCAAATACGATCAATTACTCAGCCTGAGATGATTTTGAACCGTTTCTTCCTACAAAGGATATCTAGGCTGGTTATCACTCTGAACTTTCTTTTTTTTTTCCTATGCTCCACTTCCTCAACACTCTTCCTTTACCCTAAGTTGCTATTTCAGATCAGGAAGATTAAGAAACCATAAATAACTTTTCTGTGAATTTTTCTCCAGGGAGTTCAACCTGATCAGATCCTGCTCATGAGCGGTAAAGCAAAAACAAACCAATACAAGACCCAAGTCAGGGAGTCTTAGCACAAAGATGAGCGACAAAGCCAGTCCCAGCTCTCTGGACACTCCTTCGACAGAGAGAGACTGTGCAGCAAGGGCTGAGACCGCTGAGTGATTGATCGACTCCTCTCCTTCTGGCGTATAGTGCACGGCTGCAAACAAAGGGGGCCGCTTGAAGGAGCAGACGTCGAATAACGCACTTATGCGTTACAAGGGCTTCCAGTTTCAGTGCTTGAAAATATATCACCAATCCATAACTATATTTTCCTTTCAGATAGAATGGACAGTGATACATTATCAGCATTTATACGTGTTTCTTAATTGAACCTAGTTAACCAGCTTAAATGGACCAGTTTAAGACAAAGACCATCCAATTTGTTTACATTCAATTTTTTTAGAGCACCTACTATATGCTGGGAGGGAGGGAGGGAGACAGATTTATCAATCTCTTCCTAATAAATGGATTCAACTGAATAAATATGCTCTGAGTTGGAACTATAGCTCCTGAAAATTAAGAACAGGCATGCAGGCTGGAGCGGCTTTGCCATCTACTAGCTGTGTGACTTTCAGCAAGTTACTTAGCTTCTCTGTGCCTCAGATTCCTCATCAGTAAGTAGGCAAAATAATAATACCTCTCTCAAAGGTAGATGATATATAATATGTTATATTGTATGTTATATAAATATCACATATATGTAAAATACACCCTAACATAATATAGTATATTTTTGATAATATACAAATATATATAATATATAAATATATAATACATGAGTATATATAAAGAATGTAGTGCCTGGCATACAGCAATGGTTCAATAATGCTTATTATTATGATTATATATTCTATAATAATTATAATAACGTATGTTATTATTATTATTTATTGGTATAGTAAGAGCGCTCATGCCAGACCCTGGCACCCTGACCTCCCTAGCTGTCCCGTGCTGTTAGAAATGGACCATCATGCTGAGGAATGACCTTGTCCCAACCACGATCTTATATAGACGTTTTATCTCACATCCACATTTTTATCCAAAGAAAAAAGTTTTCTGAACAGAAGGCCTTTATGCAGCTGGGTTAAATACTTGTAGTTGAAATGTACACATGTTTGGACTTGCTGCCCATCAACTAACTAGTCAGCAGAGCTGGCAGACAAGCCCGTCTGTAAGGTATGTAGCTTAGGAACCAGAAAGAAAGGAATGGAGTCTCCACCATCAGGTTTCACATTCTGTGCACTTTTCTTGTGCTCCTTCAATGATAGAAACACACATGTGGTGGGCATGGGGACGGAAAATCAGAGCTCACTGAGTTGCATTGTCAGCAGAGCCCAATAATAAGAAGGCCGTGAAATTTAATGCTTTGCCATTTTTGGAGTAGGGAGACAGGTTAGTCTTAGCTCACGTCTGACCTGCTGTGGGACCTTTGATAAGTCACTTAACCCCTCTGAGCCTTGATCTTGGTCTTGGATCAGTTGTCCTGGGGAACAGACTCTGGGAGGGAGATTTGCACATTGAATATTATTGGGGAGAGCTCTGGAAAACAACACCTATGAAGGAGAGAGGGAAGCAGGATTGGGCGGTGGGAGAAATTGAACTACTATCAATTGCAGTGAAGGCCTAGCCAATCCCTCACGGAATTCTGAGGCAGGGACGGCCCTCAGAGACGTTCTGAATTGAGGCTGGGGGCCGGGCCTTTGCAAGCTGGCATCACCATTGGATACAGCACTGGTTCTTAATGCAGGGCGGGGGAGGAATTTTGCCTCCAGGGGACTCTTGGCAATGTCTGGAGACATTTTTGGTTGTCGAAACTGGAGGAGGGGTGTTCCTGGTATTTAGTGGGTAGAGCCAGGGATGCTACTACACGTCCTTCAATGCACAGGACAGCCACACCCCCCGCTACAAAAAAGTATCGTCTTTGTGTCAAAAGTGCTGAGGTTTCTCAAGGATAAAGGCTGCCCTTGGAGAGGACTCTTAACCTCGGACAAGGCAGCTTCCTTCAGCCAAGGGCAGCTTCTGAAGAGGGACTCATCAGAAATGTGAGCCAACACTCCTGGCCTCTCGGGGAACAAGTGACGGGGTCCTGAAGAGGGGATGTGGACAGCATAGAGCATCCACTTTAGCCTTTAAAAAAATCACTTTTTAACTGTGCTAGTAACACTTGAATCCTATCTCCTTATAAAAATTCAAATGTTCTAAATCAGAGTTTCTCAGTTTCAGCATTATTGGCATGTTGGACTAGATAACTCTTGTTCTGCGCATTGTAGGAAGTTTACAGCATCCCTGGCCTCCACCCCTTAGATGTCAGTAGCACCTCTCCCCTCCCCCAAGTTGTGACATCCAAAAATATCTGGAGACATTGCTTAATGTCCCCTGAAGGGCAGAATTGCCCTCATTGAGGACCGCACTTTCAGGTAAATCTAAAATAGCCTTTGACTACAATTCCCAGTCTGAGGTCCCTCCCCAGAAGTAATCACTATTATAGGTTTTTGGTGGATCCTTCCAGAATTCTTAATATGCATTTACATAGACATCTATGCAATCATAGAAACATATATTATTTTTTCACATAAATGTAAAAATTTAACCCTAGAAATGTAACCATAGAAAATAGATTATATTTTTGTTCTATTTTCTTTGGAAAATGCTTCAATTTTCATTCTGATCATCACACCTCTCCTGCACAGCCTGTATATCTTGAGGAAAGCTGAGTGCACACCCAGCTCTAGGGGTGGACAATTAGCATAGACCCAAATTAATCCACATAAGCCAATCTCTTGGCTACAGTTCTTAGGTTGAGTGTGGGCACATGGCTCAATTTAAGCCAATGAGAGGCCAGATTTTCTGGGGCATGTGGGAGAGGTACTCTCTCTTTCTGTCTCTGAACATGACTGAGGAATCATGTAACTGCTGGAGCTTTGGCAGCCATCTTGTGATCCTGAGGTTGGAAGCCAGCTTTTGTTTCTAGCTGCTGCCACAGGAGGCAGACCAGGCAAGATGAAAGAAACCTTGTCCTTGAAAACATCATCAAGCCACGGAGGCCCACGTTTCTATCGACTCTCCAGGTTTGTGAGCAATTGCCTCCAGTGATCCCTTCAGCCAGTCTGAATTAGATTTTCTGTTACGTTCAACCTAACATATTCTAAATGAGGCCGTAATCCATAACATAGGTATGCCATAATTTATATAACCATTCCCCTGTTAATGGACATTTAAGTTGTTTCCAATTTTTCACTCTAACAATGTACTTTTGAATTCAGACTTTTTCTTTAAATTGCTGTGACTTCAAATGATAAATAGATCACTCACTCATTCACTCCAAAAACGTATTATGAATACTCACTGTACACTCATACAGACACTGGGGATACAGAGGTGAACAATACCAAACCTCTCAGGCAGTTTTAATTCTTGTGAGGGAGATAACAAACAAATAAATAAAATACAATATAAAACAACATTACGAAACATAACAAGATGATGTAATCTAATATAACATAGTAACACAACAATACGTATTACATGATGATGCGACTATGAAGTCTATGGGCAAAGTGGCTCGTTTTGCCAGTCTTGGTTTTCTGAGGCTTGAAGCCTTATTTTCTAGAGGGAATGCAGTTGAGAAATCTGAGTATACATGGCTCTCCTTACATGGGGAAGATCAAACACCCCGTTGCTTGGAGCAGCCTCTGGGCTGATGTTCCAGGCCATGACTGCAGGTGGAGAGCTCCCAAGGAGGTGAGATCTCCACATCAAGCCATGAGTGCTTGTTAGCACTCTCCCTTTTTACGAACGTGGCCAGGGAATGGCTTACTAATTACCTCTTTCGTTAAGTCGGATCATCATCATTAATTAACACAGCTGCTGTGGAAATATAATCAGGGCATTTCTGAACCAGATAGATTGAAACGAGTTTAAGGAAAGGCTTTCAAATCGGAAGCCCTGGTGGCTATGCATGTGCAGCCGTTGTTCTGTTCAGGATGACAGGAAAACATTAAGTCGGTGAGGGTTAACGTGTGGAAGTGTGGAATGTTAAGCCAGGACTGTTATGTTGAAAGGGATCAACGTTTGTCTAGGGCTGTTGCTTATTGCTTATAATAGATCACATTTTTCTCCAGGCTATTTAGCTCTTGACGGTAAAAAATAGTTCAATTTGCTCTTTTGTGTGGAAAACAATTGTGCAATAACATCAATGTCCTTTGATGTTTCAGAACCTGTTCCTCCTTTCTCTCCATCAATACCACCAGTGGCATTCTTCAGGCCTTAACTGTTGTTGGGATTGTAGGGGTCCTAATAAGCAACACCCTCTTCCCTCACTCAAATTCAGAATAAATTGAAAGATAAATGCTAGTGTCAGAGGGAGAACAAATGAACACCATTATCCCTGAGAAAGCTGATTGGAGAACATCAATGTGTGGACAAGTGGACTTGCTAACATTTCACCCCTGAATGTGAGTACCTCGTGTATTAGTTAGGGGACTACCCGGGTCATTGATAGATAAGCCTCAGATCCTGGTGGTTTGGCACAACAGAAGCTTAATTCTTCCATAAATTCCTAATCAGTGGAGCGTCTCCTCCAAGCGAAGATTCGGGAATCCATGTTCCTGAATCCCCATTTTGTGGCTCCACGGTCTTTAACACTTAGCTTCCAAGGACGCTCATCCGCACTAAGCTAGAAGGCCTGGGAGCCACAGGGAGCTTTGGAGGGAGAGTGTTCTTGGCAGACAGAGGGGAGCACAAGTGCAAAGGCACTGGGGTGTGTGCAAGCCTGGTGTGCTGGAAGAGCCGCAAGGAGACAGCGTGGGTTTGGAGTGGAGGTGAGCAGGAGAATGGTAGGAAGCGTTAGGAAGTTTTAGGGGTGTAAGACAGACATGGTACTGAACTCATAAACATAAAGGCGCGGAATGGGCCACGTGGGGACTGGGGTGAGAGCGTGACTGCATCCAAAGGAGGCAGTCACTTAGCCCAACCAAGAGTTGCGAGGCAGGAATGTGCGCCCAGAAACTAGCTAGTTCATCTGATTCTTAAAAGAATGGATACTGGGAGGGGCTGGGTCTCAGCAAGTCAAGTGTGTAATATGCTCATGGGCGTGTGCTTCATCCTATAACAGCTGGAGCGGTGGAAGGGACGGCATTTGGTGCAGCCGGCTCTCTGCCACCCGGGCTCAGGTGGGTGGGGCCGTGGGAGTCCTTCTGGCCCATGAGTTGTGAGCAGGAAAGATGTGTCACCTTAAATTATGGAGCATTTAATTCCAATTCAGGACTCTCCAGAACAGTTTTCTTTCCCTCTGGTTGGGTCCTCAGCAGCGTTCAAGATGGTGGCTGCTTCATGACTCGGGGTCCATGAGTGACTGCAATTTCCAGAGCCCCCCTAAAAACTGGAGATGGACTTGGAGCATGAGCCACCAAGTTTTGGGGGTTTCTACTGCAAGTAGCTGTGATTCTCCACCTGAGAATGTTCCCTGGCTCTCGTGGACCTCTCTCGGGGCAGGCAGGAGCGCTGGGGAGCTGTCCCAGGATCCGCCCTCAGCGACAACGGTGGCGGTCACCCCTAGGGTGGGGTGAATCTGAGATGGGTTGTTCTACGTGCCTCGGAACCTCCCAGAAGCCTTCAGAGGGCTTGCACCCCACCACTCACGGAGGTCACCTGTTCATCAGCACACCTGCGGTGGCTCTCTCCCCTCCCCTGCCTTACTTCCTCACTCCTCAACGGGGGCCTCCTGGGACCACCTCCCAAATGGACTATCGCCCGGGAATCTTTGTCTTCGGTCGGCTTCTGGAGGAACCCAACCCAAGACACCATCTTTCTGAAGGTCCCACCTCTGATCTCGCTGCAGGGCTGACACCTGGAGAGTGAGGCTGCCGAGTAGGAAGTAGGCCAGACCCTTCCAGCTAAAAACCAGATGCTTGTGGCTCACAGGGCCTCTCAGAGGCTGAGAGAAGCCCAAGCCACTTCACTTTTTTTGAGGCTCTCCAATTATGAAAAAGAAATAGAAAAAAGAAACACCCACACCGGGTTACCAGCACTGTGGTTGATTTTCAGTGCTCAGGCTGACCGAGGTGAGTGGAGTCTCAGTGGGAGGCCTGGGCCCGGGGCAGCCTCGCCTGAAAGTTCGTATTTCTAGTCTCTGTGTGGAGGAGTTGGTCTGAGCGTGGAGAGGGAGGAGGGACAGGGAAGACGAGCTGCACGGGGCTGCCTGGGAATCAGGCCTCCTGCCCTGGCTCCTGGGCCCCTCTCGGGAAGCATTTTAACCTGATGTCTGCAGGCTGCTGGAGATGGGGCGTCCCTCTCTTCCTGCCTCCCGTCTCCCAGTGCACCTGTTCCCCCGCAGTAGACAGGAAGGAAGCAGCAGCCTGCCACACAGCAGCCACACGCACTGTGGTGGTTCTACGCGGACAAGCAAAGCCATCTGTCTTGAGCGGCCTCCTTGGTCAGGAACTCGCCCCTCCCTACACCTCATAATGTGAGGGGACAGTTCAATCTGCCTTGAACTCTCTTTTGGGAAACCCAGCTTACCCCTGCGTCCCGGCCGTCCCTGGATCGCCCCGCTCTCCGGGTGATAATACTGAGCAGTAGTTTGGTTTTATGGCTCTGGGTTCAGAACTGCCGAAATGGATGTCTGCTCCTTCCCCCAGCACTGCCTTCTTCTCGAGCCCCAAGTACGTGGGGACAAGTCACACATTAAAAAATAAAGAAAAAGAAAGAAAGAAAGAAATAGCTGCTAGCATTTCCCAGTGCCAGAGCTGGGGGCCCTTGAGAAAGGAATCTGGGAAAAAAGGAGGGAGGGGGTTCTTTGTCCTGTCTGGATGTCCTTAGGACCAAGGGGCGAGGGCGCCAGGAATTGGATGGAAAGTCACTGAGATCTCGGGTGAAAAGAGCATCTTGAATCAGAAACATTTTGTTTCTGGATTTTCATATCAAGTGTGCATTACAAAAAATCTGGATGATTATTCTTGCTGTTAAAAGAACTGAGCTCGGCCCGTGGCTTAGCGGTTACGTGCACACTGCTCTGCTGCTGGCGGCCCGGGGTTCGGATCCCGGCCACGCACCCACGCACCGCTTCTCCGGCCATGCTGAGGCCGCGTCCCACATACAGCAACTAGAAGGATGTGCAGCTATGACATACAACTATCTACTAGGGCTTTGGGGAGAAAAAAAAAGGAGGAGGATTGGCAATAGATGTTAGCTCATAGCCGGTCTTCCTCAGCAAAAAAAAAAAAACAGGAGGATTAGCACAGATGTTAGCTCAGGGCTGATCTTCCTCAAAAAAAAAAAAGAACTGAGTTCACAATCAGACGAGGCCAACCTGCCTCTTTAACCTCCACAAATACAGTCATCAATAATGGTGGGGACATTCTGTTTTTTCTAATCTTGTATCTATCTTTCCTGGGGGCATGAAATAAGGCAAGGCTGGGATGAAGCACTGTACATGGCAATGTTACTGCGCCGGGAACAAGAAGGATCTGGTTTTTTATTGGAAAGGTGGTCATTGTAGCGGAAATCATCGTGCTGGGACTTTCTAGCTTTTACCTAATATTCTGGGAGTCTATTTCACGCTTTTCCAAACGTCTGCATCCATTTTCCTATTTGATCCCTCCCGCCAACAGGGGAAAAATCTTTGACCTTGTGTAATAACTTTTGACCTCAGCTCTAGGCAATAACACTATCCTAGTGACCAGGGCTTTTGGTATTAAAAGTGGCGAGCACCTCATGTAATTAAGAATCTCCACCCTCAGAGTGCCCTGGTTTTACTTCTAAGGGTTTATACTTTGGGAGAAAAGTCAGCCAGCTGCCCAGACCTAAATCCCTCCCCTGAGCAACAAGTTCCTCCGTTTGGGCCAAACCCTGTTCTGATTTCTTGAATTGGCCATGCTTTCTGACTCCGGACCTTTGGGGCCCTTCAGACTCCTCTTTGGCAGTGGTGTGCTGGTAACAAGCTTTCCAGGTGGGAAAAAAACACCCTGATTTGTAGCATTTGCCAATTCCCGTAGTGTAAATATTTCTGCCCATGGCTGATTTCTAGCTAACTACAGTTTAACAAATGGCTCTTAAGATTCATGGATTTTGAACAACTGGCTCCCTAGAGGAGGCACAAGCCTGTTCTGGCATGCCATTGCCTACGTCTGAAGCATGAGAAAGGATATTCACCACATTCACTATAGCGCTGTTTGTAGTAGTAAAAAGTTGGATCCAACCTAAACGTCCATTAATAGGGAATGCGCTAAGTAAGAGCTACAAGGGGACACTGTGTAGCCATTTAAAAGATGAGGAAAATCTACATGTAGGACAATCTCTAAGAGATATGATCGAATAAAGAAAGCAAGAAGTAGGATGGTATAGCAGGGATCACAAACCAAACACCTCCTATAGGAGTCAAGAAGGTAAAGTAAATGAGTGAACCCAGCTAGATGGATACAATAGGGCATGGTGGGGACTGTGGAAAAATGGTAACCATATACTTCATCCACTGGCAGCAGCATTTCGTTGCCATGTAGAAATGAAGAGCTATCATTTCCAGGTCTTATTGTTTTAAAAGAAAAAGGAAATTTAGATTTTTATGTGACATTTTTCTATGCATCAAAATACTGCATGGACCAAACCATACGTATCCACAGGCTGGACTTTGCTCATAGACTACAACCCGTGGTGAGCTCCTACTTTGAGAGGAAAACAAAGAATGTTGAGTTTATACATATTTTTCAGGCCACCTCCCCCAGCCTATGGAGGGGAAGGGGAATCTTTATGCAAGTTTTTAAAAGCTCACCTCTGAGAGGCAAATTAGAAAAAAGTTCCTCCTTGACCAGAGCAAAAGCTGGATTTTAGCCCCCCTCGGCCAGAGGCTTTTGTGCAGTGCGCAATCTGCACAGCTGTTTGTGTTGACCCTGCATGTAAGCTGTGTGGCTGGGTCACCAAAGGATTGACACTATAGTCAGATGAGTAACTAAGCTGATTGGAGTCCCAACCCTAGCAAGAAGCAGGCAGGGAAAAGAGAATGGTGGCCCAGACTGGTTCTTTACACCAGTGGTCCTCTCTCCTGGCTGCATACTGGAATCCCCTGGGGAGTCTTGGAGACTTCCATGCCAAGACTGCACCCAGAGCAACGAAATAAGAACCCCTGAGTGCGGGGCCCAAGCACGGGCGTTCTGTTGAGCCCCCCACCCCCACCCCGGGTGATGCCGTTCTCCAGCCTTGGCAGAGAACCACCGCTTTAAACAGTCTATCTGGGCAAGTCAGGCTTTGCTTGGAGGACTCGAGTGAACACTCAGCCCTTTAGAGCCCAGCCTCCTCCCGAGCTGTCTCAGTCTGCTCGGGCTGCTGTAACAAAACGCCTTAGAGGGGGTGACTTGAACAAGACATTTATTTCCTACAGTTCTGGGGGCTGGGAAGTCCAAGATCAAGGTGCTGGGCAAGTCAGTGCCCGCGGAGAGCTCTCTTCCTGGCTTGTAGATGGCCACTTTTTTGGCCGTGTCCTCATATGGCAGTGAGGTGGGACAGCAGGGGAGAGCAAGCTCTCTGGTCTCTTCTTATAAGGACACTAATCCCACCATGAGGACCTCCCAAAGGCCTCATCTCCAAACCCGTCACATTGGGGGTTAGGGTTTCAACATATGAATTTGGGGGGGTGGGGAGAGAAACAATTCAGTCCACAGCACAAACCCTCTCTAAGATGTTCAGAGAATGTGTAGCTTATGGGTTGTGGCACCAGGGACAAAAGGGCCCCTTGGCCTCTGCGGTCTTTAGCTGGGGACTGATGGGTATCTTCCAAGGAGTGTCTGGTGGGGACCCATCCCAGACTTTCTCTGGGCATTTGCTGCCCAAGTCTGCGCTGTGGGCTTGGCCACGCCTTGGCCCTGCTGGGGACCTCCCTACGTTTCTGCTGCAACCTCCACCCAGGCCCTGCTAAGGCTGCCCATCCCCACAGCCTTACTGCAGGGCCACCTCGAGCCCAGCCACAACCTACCCACGGCAGGGAGCATGCAGGAATGTCCTGGGAGGGCTAACTGGGCCTGGCCTCTGCCTGTCCACGCGGCTGTGCCGTCTTTCATCAGCAGGAGCGGCTTTACAGAGCCCCCTGCACTCAGAGTCCGCGTCAGGCGTGGGCTGGCTCTCCCCCGCTGCGCTCCCCTCCGCTGCACACTCTCTCCGCTCCAGGTCCTCAGCCCTCCGATTGCCTGGTCCCCCCATCACATCCACGAAGCCAGAAAACAGGGCCTTCAGGCCTCCTCGTCCCCTCTCTTACCTGTTTCACGCTTTTTGGTCACTTGTTTTCTCAAGGCATTTTCAAAACCTATGTAGATACTTGCACATTTTTTAAAAATCAAATTTTTAAAGTAGCTGAAAAGGATGTAATGTTCGCATACTATAAATATTGACGTCTCAAAACAGTTTCATCCCCTGAAATTATCCCAAAAGTGTATGAATACCATAATCATTTGATTTCCACTCTCATCCTTTAAAAAGAAGCTCTGAACAGCAGAACACACGTTTACTTTGCCCTCTTTGGCCATTTAGTTTACATTCCACTCCCCTGACAAAATTTTATCCTGATGTAGTATATGTTTATGTTTTAAAGTCTTTTAGTAATCACTCTTTTGTACTTTTTGGAAATAATCATATATTTAAGAATTGAAATCAAATTAATTTTTTTAATTTCCTGTGACCATAAGGTGTTTTTTTGTTTTTTTTGGGTTTTTTTGGCAAGGAAGATCAGCCCTGAGCTAACATCCAATGCCAATCCTCCTCTTTTTGCTGAGGAAGACTGGCCCTGGGCTAACATCCGTGCCCATCTTCCTCCACTTTACATGGGACACCGCCACAGCATGGCCTGACAAGTGGTGCGTCAGTGCACGCCCAGATCTGAACCTGTGAACCCCGGGCCGCCACATCAGAGTGCACGCACTTAACTGCTACACCACCAGGCTGGCCCCCATAAGGTGTTAACACTGAGATGGTTTTAAACTTTTTCTTCTGGACTGACCTGCCCTTCTGTGTGGTGCCCCGGAAGGTTTTACACCTTGGACAGTGAACCACAGTAACAGGCAGGAATGGGGAGAAGTCTGACTGTCCTTTGTGAAGGGAGAGAAAGCCCTTGTGTGAGGAGCAGTGGGAAAGAAAAGCTGACGAGAGAGGTGCAAAGGGAAGTTGAGGACCTGTGAACTGATTCCCTCAAACGCTCTCCGTGGCTCCTTACAGCTGCCTGCACCCTGGTTTGAAGCCTTTCCCAGGACAGCTCTGAGCCTCATGCACGACCCTGCTATCAGAGGAGGAAGGAGAAGGCCTTCTACACTTGCAAGGCACCCTATGACCTATGCCCTCCTGGCTCTGGACCTTGAGTCTGTGGAATGTCTTGTTCTAGGACCAGTGCATTTTTACACATTGGTTTACAATCCCCCCAAATCCTTTGTGTAACAAGACACAGTTGCACTTGTTCATGCATAACATATTTCAAAAGGACACACGAGAAACCAGGAAAAAACCGTGAATGACTCCGGTCAGAGAGTCTAGGACTTTTATTTCTAATTCTATGACTTTTTGTTACAGTTTGAATATTTTCCATACATATGCATAACTTTTTCAGTGATAAAAGAAAAGCAAGCTTATAGACATATCATGCAAAGAAAATGTGAGCTTCCTTTTTTGTTTTGCTTTTGTACTAACATAATACACGTACAATGTGATGGTCAATTTTATGTGTCAACTTGACTGGGCCACAGGGTACCCAGACAGTTGGTCAAACATTATTCCAGGTGTTTCTGTGAAGGTGTTTTTGGATGAAATTAACATTTAAATTGGTGGACTGAGTAAAGCAGATTGCCCTCCATAATGTGGGTGGGCCTCATGCAATCAGTTGAAGACCTGAATAGAATAAAAGGCTGATTCTCTCGGAGTAAGAGAGAACTCTTCTGCCTGACAGCCTTTGAACTGGCTCTTTCCGGTTCTACAACAACCTGCTGGCCTTCGGACTTGAACTGGGATATCAGCTCTGCAGATTTTGGCCTTGCCAGCTGCATAATCACGTGAACCAATTCCTTATAATAAATCATATATATCTACATTTTTACATACATACATATATATAGGAGATATGTATATCTTCTATTGGCTCTGTTTCTTTGGAGAAGCTTGACTAATACATGTAGATTTTTTTTTGTTACATTTTTTAAATATTCTTTTTTTTTCTTTTTCTCTCCAAGTTTATTTGAGATGTAATTTACACACAACAAAATTTACCCATTTTAGGGGCTGGCCCAGTGGCATAGTGGTTAAGTTCAAGTGCTCTGCTTCGGTGGCCCAGGGTTCGTAGGTTCAGATCCCGGGCATAGGCATACACACCGCTCATCAAGCCATGCTGAGGCAGTGTCCCACATAAAATAGAGGGAGATTGGCACAGATGTTAGCTCAGGGACAACCTTCCTCACCTATTAAAAAAATAATAATAATTTACTCATTTTAGATATACAGTTCTGGGGCCGGCCCTGTGGCGTAGCGGTTAAATACGCACGCTCCATGACTGGCAGCCCGGGTTCGGATCCCGGGTGCGCACCGATGCACCGCTTGTCAGGTCATGCTGTGGCAGCGTCCCATATAAAGTGGAGGGAGATGGGCGCAGATGTTAGCCCAGGGCCAGTCTTCCTCAGCAAAAAGAGGAGGATTGGCATGGATGTTAGCTCAGGGCTGATCTTCCTCGCAAAAAGAAAAAAAAAAAAGTGGTAGATATACAGTTCTATGAGTTAGGGCAATTTTACCCAGGTGTGTAACCACCACCACTATCAATAAAATATGTATTTTTCACATGCATATATTTTAAGAAATCCAACCGAGCTATGTGTCAGTTTTGATTCACTTGGCTATGAGTGACAGGCAATGCAAAATTACAGAGGCTTAAATAACAGGGGAAGGAGTGAACTGATACTGGGGACAATTCACAGTGTCTACCCTGGAGGGTCGATGTTTCAAACAAAAAAGGTAATCACTCAGGCTACCTGCTCCTAAAGCTCATTTTGGCAAAATTTTCTTATCTTAGGGGCTTGGAAATTTAATTGTCTTGAAGTATAATAAATTTCATCAAACTCTAGAGATGTCCTACGATGATCCTGGATCATCGTAGGAAAGCACACTTACTGTGTGACAATGAGCACAGCTATTTTAAGAATGTTTTACTTTGGAATGTCCCCCCTCATGTCTTACAAAAGGTTTTCAGATGCACCCACATCCTGCCTTAATATAATTTCGTTTTGTTGTAGAAAATTTTGACATTATTTTTGTAATTTAAATTATTAGATTGTTATTCATTGCATTTGCTATGGGCCATGGCTTCTTGGCAATTACCACACATCACTTTGCATTCTTGCAAAGTGAGATAATCTAACCAACAAATTGCTTTCCAAATATAGGAGCATTTTTATGACGACTGAATTTCACAATTAATAAAGCTGATATGAAATTATGTTTTATAGTCATATTAATTTCTACTTTATGTTTTCCTTTATTTTGGAGTCATTTTTCTTGCCTTTGTCATTATTTGCCTTTTTTTTTAAACAGGGTCTGAAAAGACTGTAGGCCCTGAACACAGTGTACACTTATTAGGAATGCATTAGGTTGCAAGTAACAGGCAGCCTAACGTAGAGTGGCCTAAACAAAAGAAGGTTATTTTTCTCCCAAGACAAGCAATCAGGAGGGGGCTGTCCAAGGCTGGAGTAGTGACTTGACGAGGCCATCAGGGTTTCAGGCTCCTGCTGCACCATCTGTAGCACATGTGTTTTCATCTCCTGGTGCAAGGTGGCTGCGCACCTACCAGCATCACATCCGTGTTCCAGCCAAGAACAGTGGGGAAGGAAAAAAGGCCTTGCTAGTAGCATTTGTCCCTATTTACGTTGGGGAAGGGGAACCAAAACTTCTCCAGGACACCTCAGCAGGCTTCCTCTCACATAGCCACCCCTAGCTTCAAGGGGGAAAGTGGCTGGAAAATCTCATTTTTAGCCTTCTGGCCTCTAGGTAGGGGAGAAGAGTCTTGAGAATGGATGTTGAGAGCCCACCTGCAGTGGCTGCCACAGAAGCTACGGGAGCAACGGCACAAAACAACCTGAATGGCTAAGGTCAGCTCCAGAAGCGTGACTGTAGCTTTTGTAACTAACGAGCAACTTGCTCCTATTCAAATTCCAAGCCTCTAAGAAAATGGTTTCTGACACTAAAATACCCAATAGCTTTCTACTGTAAGATTACACATTAATACTCTAACCTGGTGCTTCTCAAACCTAAGCGTGCATCAGCATCGTGTGGAGGCCGTGCTAGAACAGAGACTGCTGGGCCTGCCCAGGAGAGCGAGGGTGGGGCCTGGGAATCTGCATTTCTAACAAACTCCCGGGGGCTGCTGCTGATCTTAGAACCACATTTTGAAAACCACTCTTCTTGGCAATCCCTTATTTTAATGGACATTTGTGCCATTTTCAATCTTTTGTCTCTTCTACCGAAGCTGTGAAGAATAACCTTGTTGTTACAGTGAAAAGTGGGGAAGGGTGTTGCAGGCAGAGGGGACAACACGTATAAAGCGCCACCACAGACAACGATGGTTGTTGCTCCCCAGCAGCTGTTTTCTGTCTTCGGGTAATAGCACCTCAGTTTCCATTTGTGGAGATCCCAGGTGGCAAAGGGGGTAGATTCCTCCTCCGGTGCTGGTGGGAGGGTGGGAGGCAAGAGACCCAGGACTGCCTAATCAGAGTGTCCTATCCTGCTGGTCACACCAGGGATGGTCACTTGACCCCAGCTGATTCAACAAGTGTTATCCCCAGGCCCTTTTCTAGAACAATTGGGAGGAAGTGAGAGTACTCTTTCCACGAGGGTACAAGCTTAGAGACATCTTCACATCCCTTTGGGAGAGACTGAGAGTGGAGATAATACAGCAGAGCCTGGAGGCAACCAGTGTTGATGACAGCAGTCCCCTCCGGAACCCAGCCTTCTCTGGGCCTATTCCGTTGCATGAGCCCATGCACTCTCTTTCAGGCTCAAGCCCGTTTGAATTGGGTTTCTGTCCCTTGTGACTGAAAGCATTCTGACTAACCAAGGACGAGACCGGAAAGGGCTTGGTGCAACTTTGAGGAAGTGAAAGAGACAGAGAGGGAGGCGGCCCAAGAGGCGAAGCTGAGGCCCAGGTCACAGAGGGCCTTTAGGCCACAAGAGCGTTTCAGATGTTCAACTCTGAACTGGGGAGCCACTGGACGCTCTGAAGCACAAGAGTCACATGAAAATGGCTTCTTCAGGGACAGAGGGCATTGAAACAGGAGGTTATTAGCCTCTCAGAGCCAACCAATACTCTAGGTTTCAACGTGTCAAGTTGAAATTCTGCTTTTAAGGGCACCAGCTGCTAGGATTTTTGGGTCTAAACACCTGCAATGATCTCTTTGGACATGAGCCATCAAAAAGAAGGCAGAATAATACAAAAGTATTGCAGGGATAACAGCTACAGGAATACAGCGATCTCATTCTTGCTTTAAAAAAAAAAGAAGGAAGGAATTGTGTGTGTGTCTGCATTGATTGTATTGACTGGAACTGCTATGCCAAACTGATAACTGTGATCGCGTGGAGGAGTGGGTTTTCTTCTTTAGACATTTTGGTATTTTTTCTTTCTTTTTTTTTTCTTTTTGTGAGGAAGATCAGCCCTGAGCTAACATCTATGTCAATCCTCCTCTTTTTGTTGAGGAAGACTGGCCCTGGGCTAACATCCGTGCCCAGCTTCCTCTACTTTATATGGGACACCACCACAGCATGACCTGACAAGCAGTGCATCGGTGCGCGCCCAGGATCCAAACCTGCGAACCCTGGGCCTCTGAAGCAGAGCGCACACACTTAACCACTGCACCACTGGGCCGGCCCAACACTTCGGTATTTAATTTTGTTTTTACAACAAGCATGTACAACTTTAAAAATTAAAAAATAGGGCCGGCCCCGTGGCTCAGCGGTTAAGTGCGCGCCCTCCGCTGCTGGCGGCCCGGGTTCGGATCCCGGGCGCGCACCGACCCTCCGCTTCTCCGGCCATGCTGAGGTCGCGTCCCACATACAGCAACTAGAAGGATGTGCAGCTATGACAGACAACTATCTACTGGAGCTTTGGGGGAAAAATAAATTAAAAAATCTTTAAAAAAAATTAAAAAATAATGAATATTCTAACTGGTGGGAAATAATTATGTCAATATCTATTAAAATCTTAAAAACTCATACCCTTTCCTTCTAACCAGCATTTCCGCAGTGAGGATTCTATCTTATGGAAGAGGGGCTAGCAAACTTTCTCTGTAAAGGGCCAGAGAGTAAATGTTTTAGGCTTTGAGGGCCGTCTAGTTTCTGTTTCAGTGACTCAGTTCTGCCAAGATAGTGGGAAAGTGGCTATAGACATTATGTAAAGGAGTGAGTTTGGCTGCGTTCCAATAAAACTTTATTTACAAAAACACGTGCTAGGCTGGATTCAGTCTGTGGAACTTGGTTTGCCAACCCCTGCTAGAGAAAAAAGAACGTGGAAGGATATACGTGCCAGGATGTTTATTGCAGAATGTTTGAAGCAAAAACAAAAAAAAGACAAAACACCTAATATAACAAACATCCATCATTAGAGCATTAGTGGAATGGTTGATAAATTGTGGTATTTTATACTACGGAATTTCATGCAAATATTAAAAAGAACCAGTTAGATCTATAGCTACTGATCTGAACGAACGTCCTTAAGGTTTAAGCGAACAAAGAGATTTGTAGAATAACACAAACAATGTGTATAGCAGCTTTTCACTAACCTGTGACGACCAAGTACCTTTCGAGGCCTCCCGCTGGGGGTGGAACTTCCCTGTCCCCATGCTGAGGTTGGCCACGTGACTTGCTTTGGCCAATGGAACGTTAGCAAACGTCCTGGGAGCAGAGCCTTCCACATGCTTGCACAGTTTGCCTTGGCCTCGGGAGCTCCTGGGGCCGCCTTGAGAAGAACATGCCCCAAGTAGCCACTGGTCCAGGGAGGATGAGGAACATGTGGAGCAGACCCCGCCCAGTGCACTGCAGTCTGAAGCAGAACTGCCCTGCTGAGCCCAGCCGAGACCTGCAGACTGATGAGCATGAGGACAAGGCTTATTATTGTAAGATTTTGAGGTCATTTCTTCTTTAGCATTAAGGCTGCAAATGTGAGCTCATACAGTGTGATTGATGGACACCTGTTGTTTTTGTCACTCCAATGTCTGTTCACTCTTATCCTCATAACGGCTCCCTGATTTTCCTTTAAGGAGCCACCCCTTTCCCCTCTCAGGCCACATGGAATGCGTGGGGTGACTAAAGGGGAGGCATGCGAGCCGGGGGTGTGCTCGAGCTGGCTCAAACAGGCTCACAGAGCTGATGGTGAAATTACGGGAGTGTTGTAAGCCAGTTGACATCACGTCGGTAATTTGAATTGGGTATGGTGGGAGTATTTACACCACGAAAATTGGCATACGCTACAAATCAAAGCCTTTATTTTCCTGAAAAGCCTGTTGTTAGACATGTATCAGCTCACCACCACACGGGATACAGGTCTGCTTCATCAGAGGGCCACGGCTTCCTGGCCACAGAGCAGAGCTGGGCATGGAACTCAAGTCAGGCCACAAGAGTCAGCTCAGGTATGAGAAAAGAGGCGTTCTGACCTACTGGGGTTCCGGACAGGCAGGATAAAGCCTGGAACTACCAGGAGCCACCTGTGGAGAATAAAGCCAACACAATGTGAGAAGAATTCAAGGCTAGTGTAAACCCAACTCCTGTTGGCATTCTTCGAGGCCCTTGATCCAGCACTGCCTGAAGCTAGAATTTCCCCTGTACTCCCAGTTCTACGAGCCAATAAATGTAATCTCTTTATAGCCGATGCTCTTGGTGTCACGTCCCAAATCCCCTTGGCCTGCCTCTGAGGTCAGCTACAATTATGGTGGACCGTGCTGACATGCCCTCAGCCTCCCCCCTCACATACCTGTGTGTCTTAGCCTGAGGACTGTCTCCAGCACAGGCTGCAGGGCAGCCCAGAAAAAGTGCCAGGGACTCGATGCCACCAGGGGTCATGTCCAACAGATGGGATACGGGAGTCAGTGGATAAGGACCCCCCAACTTGTCAGTCCCCCAGAGGAACAATTCTGAGGAGGGTTTTTTTTCCCCCTACCTGCATCAAAAAAGGAATGCAGGAAATACACTCATCATGCCCTACCCTTTGCAGTTCAGGGTTTTTTAGACTGGATGATGTACTCTAACCCTGATGCACACCAGGTTTTAAAGCTCAGATCTTAGTGAGACTAAGCTTCTGTTCCACAAAACCCCGGTGCATCATGCAAGAAACGTCCAACCTGGGGAGGATGCTCTGTCCGGGGTTGATTTGCCCAGGAAAAAATTCAGGCTGAAAATAGCAAACTAAAGTTAGCCGAGATGTTCTGCCTCGTGGCCCCCTTCAGGAACATCCTGTCCAGAGAAAAGGATATTTAAGGAGAAAGGAAACAGCATGAGTTCACCTCAGCCAAGTAACAGAGGAAGAACATCGCAAACACAGAGTGTGGTTCTGGTCCGTGTTCCAGAGATGGGGCGGGTAGGACAACCGTGAAATGCCTACTGCTTGCCTATATTTTGTATGTCATTCTCTTCTTTAACTTTCTCCTTAAGTTTTTAATTTTCCTGTTGCTTATTTTTCTCTCCTTTCATTTTCATTTTATTTTAATTTTTATTTATTTATTTTTTTGAGGAAGATTAGCCCTGAGCTAACATCCGTTGCCAATCCTCCTCTTTTTTGCTGAGGAAGATTGGCCCTGGGCTAAGATCTGTGTCCATCTTCCTCTACTTTACATGGGATGCCACCACAGCTTGGCTTGATGAGCAGTGCGTAGGTCCATGCCCAGGATCCAAACCTGCAAACCCCGGGCCGTCACCGGGAGCACTCGAATTTAACTGCTGCACCACCAGGCCCGCCCTCATTTTCATTTTAAAGTAGGTTTTCTCATCCCCCTTGACTGAAACTTAGCCTCAGAGGCTTAAGCCACTTGACCAAGACTAAGGAGGGGCAGAGCTGGGATTTGAACCCAAGCCCCCTTTCCTCCAGGTTGACAGGCACATAGTGGACAATCAATAATTATTGTGTATGAATAAATGAAGAAAGCCCCAACTTATAGAAAGAGAATCTAAATCTACAAGGATTCTTGACCACATGGAATTTTCAACTTCTATCTACAGCAAAAAGCAGTAATAACAATATAGTAATATTTAATATAGAAACATCAAGAATCAGGTACTACGTTTATACCCATTTTACAGATGAAGAAACTGAGATTCAGAAAAGTTAATCCCCCTACTAGTCTACAGGCATGGCAATATTTTTTCTTGCTCATGTCTCTACACCTTGAGCCTGATACATAGTAGGTACTCGATAAACACTTGTGTATGCTTGATCAAACTTCCCCAAAGTCATCCAGCTAGTAAACAGTGGCAATATAATTTGAACCTAGTTCTCTCTGATTCCAGAGACTGCTTCCAGGCTGTTAATCACCAAACAAAAACAAAATGATGATGGAGATAATATAGGTAAACTGATCATTTCTTAAAAGCACAGTTGCTTCTAGAGCATCTTGCTATCGTGATTTGGGGTCTGTATTAGTCAGGAGTCTCGTTTGCACACAATATGAGCCCAACCTAAACTAGCTTAAACAAGAAGTTGGGGGGGACATCAGATATAGTTGAATCCAGGGGCTCAAAGCTGTCAGTGTGCAGTCTCTCCATCATCTCCTCCATGTTGGTTTCACTCTTCTAAAACGTTCTCTACATGCTGGTTCCAGGATTAGTTCTCACCAGCAGAGCAACCCCAATGGAAAGAGAAAATCCCTTTGGCAATACTTCCAAGAGAGGTTCTGAGGAGGGCTCCCACTGGCTCAGCCTGAATCACTCCCAGCCAATCACTTTGGCCAGCCAGACATGATGCTCTCATTGATCAAGCCTGGGTCACACGCCCACTCCTGAATCCTGGCGAGAGGGTCTTCCCAAACCACACAGACTAAGAGTGGAGAAGAGTTGGCTCCCCAACAGAAAACCAGGGTGTTATTACTAGGCGAGGACAAAATAGATGCTGGGCAGGCAAAACCAACAAAGAAGGATTTGGTTTCTGGTAGCCGACTTCTGAGTTATTGTCATTAATCACAAAAATGGCTGTAAGGAGAACCTGTCAATGAGATTGGTGCAGAGCTAGTCTGTCGATTGGAAGGAAGATTAACAAACTCATTGAAAGAAAGGCCTGGAGAGTGCCTGGAAGCCATTTTACAGATGAGAAAACTGAGGCCCAACATCCTTGCTTAAATGTCACCTTCTAGAGGCCTTCCCCTCCACCTTGTCTAAAATAACTCCCACATGCCTGTCCAATCCCGTCTGCCTCTCGCCTGCTTTATTTTTCTTCATTGCACTCACCTCTGTTAAAAGATAACTTTTGAAAAGGTAAAATCATGACTTTCATCCAAATATAAAGCAAATACCTGTCAAACATTTTATTTAACTCATGAATTAGTAAAAAACCCAGTGAGATGTTAATCCTGAATCAAAGGAGACTCCAAAGACGAATTCCATTTAGGCATTTAGGAGTGCTGAAACGAAATTGCTAATAGATGCAAAACAGGCCAACCTCCACAGGGCAGCATGGAATGTTTGGAAGCATCTCTTCCGTAGGGTGGAAATCAATTGGCTTTCCACTGGACAAAATCCATTTGCATCTCTATGGGCAAGAATTATTTGCATTGTTATCACTTTTGTACAATTTGTAGAGTTGCAAAATAGCTCAAAGACAAAGAAAAGCACGGAACCCTGTAGAACAGATAGCCTGGAAGACTCCCCTAAACAAAAGCCAGCTTTCCAGGGCCAGCCCTGTGGCTTAGCTGTTAAGTGCACGCCGCTGCGCTGCTGGCGGCCCGGGTTCGGATCCCGGGTGTGCACCGACACACCACTTCTCCAGCCATGCTAAGGCCACGTCCCACACACAGCAACTGGAAGGATGTGCAGCTATGACATACAACTATCTACTGGGGCTTTGGGGAAAATAAATAAATAAATAAATAAATAAATAAATAAATAAATAAAGCCAGCTTTCCAAAAGACATCCAGTGGGTTTTTGCCTGCTTCAAAGTCTTTTGCAATTTTTCCTGACACTACTAATATTATTTTATAGATTTATTTATTAATCGTCTAGAATATGAGCTCCATGAAGGCAGAGATTTTATTTCACTGGTTCACCACTGTATCCTTGGTGCCTAGAACAGCACCTGATAAATAAATAGTAGTATGATAATTGAAAACCAAGTCTCTTTATAGTTCGTGCCAAGTTCCTTCCAATCCATTAATCTGTGTCCAGCTCTTTTTAAGTGAAAGGAATTTCCTTTTCCATACTTCACTAGCATACTGTCTCTTCTCATCCACCTTCAAGACATAAACTGGAAATCAAAGGAAACTGAGGAACATTTGGTTAGTTGGGACTCTTTTAGTTGCAAATAACAGAAACCCAGTTCAAACTAACTTAAACATAAAAGAGAGTTCTTTGGCTTCTCCTTAGGTAGTACAGATAAAAGACTGAGTTCAGGTATTGCTGGATCCAGGAGCCCAAACAATGTCATTAGGAATCTGCCTCCTCCATCTCTTGGCCCTGATTCCCTTTGTTTTGTTTTGTTTTTTGGTGAAGGAGATTGGCCATGAGCTAACATCTGTGCCCATCTTCCTTTATTTTGTATATGGGACGCTGCCACAGCATGGCTTCATAAGAGGTGCGTATGTCTGCACCCGGGATCCGAACCCACGAACCCCAGGCTGCCGAAGCAGAGCGCACGAACTTAACCGCCATGCCACTGGGCCGGGCCCTGATTCCCTCTGTTTTGACTTCATACTCAGGGAGACTCTCCCCTTGGGAGCCCCTTGGAGCTCCAGCTTTATATTCAGTTTGGTAACCCCTGCAAAGGGGGACTCAGAGCCAGTGGCTCCAGGAAAAGCCCAGGACTGAATCTCAATGGATCTGACAGGCTCGATTTTGATCACGGGCTCATCTCCTAAACCAAACACCATGGTCAAGATGACGGAATGTTCTGATTGGCCAGGCCTGGTCATATGCCCTCTCCTAGAACCACAGAGTGAGGTCTGCTCCTCCCAACCGCATGGATTCAGTGAAGAGGGGGGTTGTACCCAGAGGAAAATCAGGGGGTGCTGATCTGACACAATTGCATTGTAGATGCTGTCTACTCAAGTTTTAGAATCAACAGCTGTCACCACATCATCTGATTGAGCCCCCTGCCAGGTGCCAGGCAGGCAACCATTTTTGGTTCTAGGGGAAAGAACTGGATTTTCTAGAATTCACTAACATATCCCTTCACCTCTGCCCCTCCATCCATACACACACATACCATGGAGCAGAAACTAGAATTTTAGGAAAATGGAATGCATATTAATACTGTCACACCCAGTGCTGGGGTTGAATAGTGTCCCCCCAAATTGATGTCCACCCAGAACCTCAGAATGTGACCTTCTTTGGAAATAGAGTCTTTGCTGATATAATCAAGTTAATGGAGGGAAGGAAAAATATCTTTTCATTCTACCCTTCTAAGTTTTCAGCTGGGGCCCCTGTAACAAAACACAGATTAACAAGAGAAAAACGTACAAATGTATTTAATATAAGTTTTACGTGACATGGAAGCCTTTATAAGGAAATGAAGACTCAAAGAACCAGTTAAACTTGAATGTTTTTGTACTAGGTTTGATGATGCATAGAGAGTCATGGAAAATATGATAGGACAAAAAGGGGAAGAGCTGAGAGTAGTTAACTGGGGGAAATTTAGCACAGCCTGTTCGTTCAGACTCCTCCTTCCTCAGAGATAACAATGCTTCTTTCCTCCCGGTATAGCAGGGCACCTGTCACATGAGGGTCATATGACCTGCTTCAGGGCAAAGTCAGAAAGTCCTTCCTGCACCTGCTGTTTCTCAAATCCCTTTAGCTAAAAACGTTCAACACGCCAAAGGGCCATATTTTGGGGCAGCGTGTCTTGAGTCCCATGATTAAGTTGAGGTGATACTGGGGGCCGGCCTGGTGGCATAGTGGTTAAGTTCGCGCATTCCGCTTCAGCGGCCCGGGCTTCGCCAGTTAGGATCCTGGGCGTGGACCTACTCACCGCTCAGCAGGCCACGCAGAGGCGGCGTCCCATATAGAAGAGCTACAACTCCACAACTATGATACACAACTATGTACTGGGGCTTTGGGGAGAAAAAGGAAAAAAGAGGAAGATTGGCAACAGATGTTAGCACAGGGCCAATCTTTCTAAAAACAAAGATGAGGTCATACCGGATTAGAGTGGGTCCTAATCCAGCGACTGGTGTGCTTATAAGAGGAGAGGCACAGACACACAGGGAGACGGCCATGTGACAATGGAGGCAGAGATTGGAGCGATGCAGCTATAAGCCAAGGAACACCAAGCATTGCTGGCCACCACCAGGAGCTGGGACAGAGGAACAGATTCTCCCTCTGAGCCTCCAGAAGGAAACAAATCTGCAGACACCTTAATTTTGGACTTCTCATCTCCAAAAGTGTGAAAGAATGAACTTCTGTCGTGTTAAGTCACCAAGTTTCTGGGGGGGTATTTCTTACAGCAGCCCCAGGAAATTGATACACACCTGTTACAGTTTCTAAAGAGGAAGCAATGAATTCAGTCACTTTTTTTTTAAGTTCAGGAAAATATATTTTCTTCCCAAAGCTTTTTTGAATTGGTTTTTTGAATATCAATTCAAACTGAAGTTGAGTCCAGATCAGTCACATTTTTTTTTTTTAATGCCCACCTTGGAAGCATCTTGTCTTAATCAGCCGTTATTATTGCAGTTTTCCTGCCTGGTCCAAACGACAAGCTTTTGAGTGCAGAATCCACCCCTCTCTGCTCTCTTTGCTTTGGTTAGAAATATTACCTATAAAATATAAAGTGGAATCTACCCTTCGATGACAGTTATACAGCAATTATATATTCATTTAGGCACAGACAGGGTGGGGACACAGGAAAATGGAAATAAAATATAAATAGGGAAGCGGAATGTGGGTTTTGTTAAATGTTAACTGCGTGGTCAGCCTAGTGGTTAACAGCAAAGATCTCGGGGCTGGCCCAGTGGCGTAGTGGTTAAGTTCCCTCGTTCCGCTTTGGCAGCCCAGGGTTCGCCAGTTCGGCTCCTGGGCGCGGACCTACTCACCGCTCATAAAGTCATGATGAGGCGGTGTCCCACATAGAAAAGCTACAACTCTACAACTATGATACACAACTGTGTACTGGGGCTTTGGGGAGAAAAAAGAAAAAGAGTAAGATTGGCAACAGACGTCAGCACAGGGCCAATCTTCCGCAAAAAAAAAAAAAAAAAAACAAAACAGCAAAGATCTCGAGTCAGACATACCCGTGTTCAAATCACAGAGTCACAATTTACCAGTGTAACTTAACTTCTCTGAGCATCACTCTCCTCCTCTGTAAACTGGGGTTTTTACTCCTGCCTCTCAGCTTGAGGATTAAATGAGATGATATATGAAAAGCCCTCAGCATAGAACCTGGCATGTGATGTGATCAATATATTTTGGCTTTTAAATTTTCCTATTTAATTTTTTAATAGAAAATACCTTCATAAGTTTCAAAAAGCAAAGTGTTATAAAAAGGAACACACCGAGAAAACTGACTTCCACCCATCCCTGTCCACTCAGTTCCTCCCTCTCCCCTCACCACTGGTAAACACTTTTGTTAGTTTCCTGTGAATACTTCCTGTATTTCTTTAAGCAAATATAAATATTTAGCCCTCTTATACAAAAGGTGGCATCCTATACAAACTTTTTATGCATCTTGCTTTTTTCGTTTAACAATACATCCTGGAGATCATTCCGTATCAGTAAAAAGAGAGCTTCCTCATTCTTTCTTTATTTTTTTATTAATTTTTTTTTTGTGAGGAAGATCAGTCCTGAGCTAACATCCATCCTAACTCTCCTCTTTTTGCTGAGGAAGACTGGCCCTGGGCTAACATCCATGCCCATTCTCCTCCACTTTATATGGGATGCCGCCACAGCATGGCTTGCCAAGCGGTGCCTCCGTGCGCGCGCGGGATCTGAACCCGGGCCGCCAGCAGCGGAGCACGCACTCTTAACCGCTCTGCCACAGGGCCGGCCTCCCTCATTCTTTCTTTATCACACATACTATTCCACGTGTGGCTATGCGATTCCAGGTAGATGGAAACTTTGGTTGTTTGCACGCTTGCAATGACCAATAATGCTACAACGAAAACTTTGCACTCACTTTCTTCTGTGTATATGCAGGTGTATCTGTAATATAAACATCTGAAAGTGGAACTGCTGGATCAAAGGGAAAATGCCAGTGTACTTTTTGTGTGTGTGTGAGGATGGTCAGCCCTGAGCTAACATCTGCCAATCCTCCTCTTTTTTGCTGAGGAAGACTGGCCCTGGGCTAACATCCATGCCCATCTTCCTCCACTTTATATGGGACGCGGCCACAGCACGGCCTGACAAGCGGTGTGTCGGTGCCCGCCCAGCATCCGAACCCGGGCTGCCAGCAGCAGAGCTCGGAGCTCGCACACTTAACTGCTACGCCATGGGGCTGGCTCCGTCGGTGTACTTTTGATACAAGTTAGCAAATTATCCCCATAGAGGTTGTATCATTTTGTGCTACCATGTGTTTTTGTACAGCCTCAGCAACACAGCACATCTGAAAGATGGTTATTATTTTGGTTATTGTTGTTGCAATGTTGTTTGTGCAAAAAACTCTTCTTTGTCGTATTTTTCCTATAGATACAAGCATAGTCATCTCTAACTTTATTTAAAGAAGGCACCTCAGAACAAGAGCAGCCTGTCATGAAGGAGAAGCAGCCAGACAACAAGAAATGGTTCCTATCACCCAGGCCCAGATTGTCTATCTGTGGTCCTTGTTCACATAAGATAGATATAAATTTCTATTTTTTTTTTTTTTTTTTGTGAGGAGGATCAGCCCTGAGCTAACATCCGTGCTAATCCTCCTCTTTTTGCTGAGGAAGACCAGCTCTGAGCTAACATCTATTGCCAATCCTCCTCCTTTTTTTTTTTTCCCAATGCCCCAGTAGATAGTTGTATGTCATAGTTGCACATCCTTCTAGTTGCTGTATGTGGGACGCGGCCGTGAGGCCGGAGAAGCGATGCGACGCTGCACACCCGGGATCTGAACCTGCGCCGCCAGTAGCAGAGCGTGCGCACTTAACCGCTAAGCCAGGGGGCCGGCCCTATTTTGTTGTTTTAAAAAAATGGTTCTTGATGGGGCTGGCCCTGTGGCCTAGTGGTTAAGTTCGGCGCACTCCACTTCAGCAGCCAGGGTTTGGTTCCTGGGTGTGGACTTACACCACTCGTCAGTGGCCATGCTGTGGCAGCCACCCACATACAAATAGAGGAAGATTGGCACAGATATTAGCTCAGGACGAATCTTCCTCAAGCAAAAACAGGAAGATTGGCAATAGGTGTTAGCTCAGGGCATATCTTTCTCAGCAAAAAATAAAAATTTTTTAAAAATCAATAAAATAAAGCAGGGCTGGCCTCATGGCTTAGCAGTTAAGTGCGCGCTCCGCTGCTGGCGGCCCGGGTTCGGATCCCGGGCATGCACCGACACACCACTTCGCCAGCCATGCTGAGGTCGCATCCCACATACAGCAACTAGAAGGATGTGCAACTATGACATACAACTATCTACTGGGGCTTTGGGGAAATAAATAAATAAATAAATAAATAAAATTATTAAAAAAAATAAAATAAAGTAAATGGTTCTTGAAAATTAAAAATATCATTACTGAAAAAAATTTAGTATCAATGAATATGCTGGAAAATAGAATAAACATGGCCGAAGACCAAATTAGGGTTTGGGACTATCAGGGCAAGGAAATCCTTCACAAAATGGAGCTAAAATTTTTGAGCAAAAAGTGCTTTAGACCTATATTTCCATATCAAACAAGCATAATCCTTCTAATAAAAATGAATTCAAGATGTATGCCAGAAAAATGAAAATGGAAACAAAAACAAGCAGAAGATATGGTATGCAAGAGATGGTGGAATTAACCTAAGAACGCATGGTATATGGGCAGCAGGCCCAGGAGGACATAAGAACAAGGAATTAGAACATGAAGTCAACAGGCTCTATAAAAAATGCCATCAAGAAGAAAGTAGATTTGTTTTCACACTAATGATGTTACAAAAGACCTAGGTGTTCTAAAAGCAAAAGGTAAAGAAATGCAGCTCTTCTGTCAACAAGTTTAGTGTCTCCTTAGTGAAGGCAGAAACCACTGTGAGTATTTAAAATACTTTAAAATTTGATGCAGGGTGATGCACAGGTGATGGAAGATCTGAGAAGCCAACAGGAGACCAACAGGCAGCCAGGGATTAGCAACAGCAGCGAGCAACTCTGTGCTGGTAAATGTTCAACAGCGGGCTCTTGAAGAGAGCCCTGATTTGTCGTGTTTACAAATTTTGGGATGTAGATACTCCTACCATGGCCAATTTTGAGCTGGCAACGTTATATCACTGAGCAGGGAGTCGGGAAGAGACGTGTACGATCAGTTTCTATGAGCTGGTACGTGCCAGCTCCAGCACACCATTGGCGGAAAGGTGCCACCACACTTTGGGACAATGGGAGAAGATGTTACTGGCACCCTGAGACCAGGGCCACTTGCTGGAAAATGGAACCGTAGAGGAAGTTCCATTTCTCTTTCTGTTGGTCCAATAACATTGTTGTCCTGCAGTGGAAAGTATTTACATAGTCATGTTATTATAGATGCTGTTTATTCAAGTTTTAGAATCAACGACCATCACAACATAATCCTATTAAGCACCCTACAATGAACTGGGCAGGCAACTATTCTAGGTACTAAAGATATAGAAGTGAACAAAATAAAGTCCCTATGTTAATATACCACATTTGTGAATCCATTCACCAACTGATGGACACTTGGGTTGTTTCCCGTTTTGGGTTGTGATGAAAGAGTTGCTGTGAACATTGTTGTATAAGCCTGTGTGGACATCTGCACTCATTTATCTTGGGTACATCTTTAGGAGCGGAATTGCTGTGTCATATGTTAGATGTATGTTTAACTTTATACGAAATCACCAAAGAGTTTTCCAAAGTGGTTGTACCATTTTACACCTCCACCAACAATATAGGAGGATTCTAGTTGATCCACATCCTCTCCATCACTTGTTATTGTCAGTTGTTTTTTGTTGTTGTTGTTTGTTTTATTTATTTATTTATTTATTTGTGAGGAGGATCAGCCCTGAGCTAACATCCATGCTAATCCTCCTCTTTTTGCTGAGGAAGACCTGCCCTGAGCTAACATCTATTGCCAATCCTCCTCCTTTTTTTTTTTCCCCCCCAAAGCCCCAGTAGATAGTTGTATGTCATAGTTGCACATCCTTCTAGTGTCTGTATGTGGGACGTGGCCTCAGCATGGCCGGAGAAGCGGTGTGTCGGTGCGCACCCGGGATCCGAACCCGGGCCGCCAGCAGCACAGCACGCACACTTAACTGCTAAGCCACCGGGCCGGCCCCAGTTGTTGTTTGTTTTAAAGTCATCAGGTTTATTGAGGTTTTATGTATAGTAAAACCCATCCTTTTTAGTTCTATGAGTTTTCACAAATTTATATAGTCATGTAACCACCATCTCAATGAAGATACAGAATATCTAGGTAGGATGTTGAGTCATACGATAACTGTATATTTCACTCGATAAGAAAATGCCCAACTCTTTTCCAAAGTGGCTGTACCATTTTGTATTCCCACCAGCAATGAATGAGAGTTCCAGGTGGTCCACATCCTTGATACCACTTAGTATTGTCCATTTTTTTAAAAAGTCATTCTAATAGCTGTGTAATGGTATTTACTTATGGTTTTACTTTGCATTTCTCTATCATTTTACTTTGCATAATGATGCTGAGTATTTTTTCATGTGCTTATTGGACATTCATATATCTTTTTTTGTGAAGTGTCTGTTCAAATCTTTTAGCTAATTTTTTTGTTGGGTTTTTATCTCTGTGTTATTGGATTGTAAGAGTTCTTTTTTTTGTGTGTGTGAGGAAGATTGGCCCTGGGCTAACATCCATGCCCATCTTCCTCCACTTTATATGAAACGCTGCCACAGCATGGCTTGACAAACGGTGCCTCGGTCCGCGCCCGGGATCCGAACCTGCGAATCCGGGGCCACCGAAGTGGAGCACACACTTCTTAACTGCTACGCAGCCAGGCCAGCCCTGTAAGAGTTCTTTATATATTCCAGACACAATTCCTCTGTCAGATGTATGTATTATGAATATTTTCTCTGTCTGTGACTTGCCTTTTCATTTTTTCTTTCTTTTTTTAAGTGATTCATTTTTTTTTTTTTTTTAATAAAGATTTTATTTATTTTATTTTTTCCCCCCGAAGCCCCAGTGGGTAGTTGTATGTCGTAGCTGCACATCCTTCTAGTTGCTGTATGTGGGACTCGGCCTCAGGATGAACGGAGAAGTGGTGCCTCGATGTGCACCCGGGATCCGAACCCGGGCCACCAGCATCGCAGTGCGCGCACTTAACCACCAAGCCACAGGGCCGGCCCTAAGTGATTCATTTTTATTTTGTTTCCTAGTTGTCTTGACAGCAATGTAATTTATAGTATTCTATGCACTTGAGAATCCTAAAGTTTTGAAATCAAGCCATATACGGCTTATTAAATTTTTTATTGGCATAAAATTCATATAACATAAAATTCATCATTGTAACCATTTTAAAGTATACAATTCAGTGGTATTTTCATTTTCTTAACAGTGAATTTTAAAGAGCAAAATTTCGGGCTGGCGCCATGGTGTAGAGGTTAAGTGCGTGCGCTCCACTTTGGTGGCCCGGAGTTCGTGGGTTTGGACCCTGGGCACGCACTGATACACCACTTGTCAAGCTGTGCTGTGGTGGTGTCCCATATAAAGTAGAGAAAAGATGGGCGCAGATGTTAGCCCAGGGCCAATCTTCCTCACAATAAAAATGAAAAAAAAAATAAAGAGCAGAATTTCTTAATTTTGATAAAGTCCAATTTATAAATTTTTCCTTTTATGGTTACCGCTTATGGTGTCCTGTCTAAGAAATTCTTTCCCATCCCAAGTGGTTCCTATATTTTCTTCTAGGATGTACAATTTTAGCTTTTATGTTTAGACCTATGATCTATCGTGAATATTTTTCATGTATGATGTGAGGAAGGAGTCGAGTTCCTTTTTTCAGTATAAATATCTGATTGTTCTAGCAACATTTGTTGAAAAACAAAACTTTTTTCCTTCTCTGAGTTACCCTTGTGCCTTTGCTGAAAAAAAGTTGGCCATATACGCGTCAGTCTAAGCTGTCTGCTCTATCCTCTTCCATTGATCTAATTGTCTATTCTTCCTTCTTTTATTTTTTGAAACATGCAAATTGGCCCAGGCTACTCTATTATCCAAACAAAATAGGCCTTGTTCATGCGGCAAGTTTTTTCTGTGTCAGTCACTGGGAATATAACAGTGCTCAAGACCCAACACCTTCCCTTCCTCCTTGGAGCCTGCGGGAGTGGACATTTGCTGGTTTCATCTGTTCATAATCCTCTCCCCTTCTTCAAGCGATAGCATCTCAGTTCTCCACTGGGGAGCCACTGCCCATGCACTCTCATCCCACGTGGTTCAGATGAGGTGACCTCAACATCCCCTTCCTAAGGTGGACACATAACCCAGGCTTGGCCAATGAACATCAGAACTGAGACATTTTTCTAGAACTACTGGGAAGATGTAGTTTTCTTTCTCTGTGGTTTTTGAAGTTGGGGAGATGAAGGGGGCCACTATTGCCTGAGATTGACACCAACATGGAGGGCATCAGAGTTTATAAGTGGAGACTGACAGACACCCATCATTAGAGCAACTGATTCCAGCTGTGCCTGAAGCTCATGAAACTCCTGGGCTTTCCAATCCTGTGAGTCATTACATTCCTTTTTTTTTAACTTAAGACCATTTGAGTTGAGCCTACTTCCCCCTGCTAAACATAAAGGAATTAATACAGGCAATAAGGAAAAAGGCAGGGTCAACACGGGCACCTTAGGGATTTCCCTAGTCAAGTTCTGAGACAATTCTAATTGAATTCCCTCTTCTGGGATATCTCTGTCCTGCCCGTCTATCCAGTCAATCAACAAGTCCCTAGAGAGCAGGTTTTTCACACTGAGGATTATGACCCACTTGTGAGTCATGAAACAAATGTAATGGGTTATGGCCAGGACTTTTAAAATATGAAATAATAGAATAGAATCAAGGAATAGAAAATATCAAAGTGCAATGCGTGTTGTAAGGCTAAGTATTGTTTTATAATTTTATTTATTTATTTTTTTCCCCCAAAGCCCCAGTAGATAGTTGTATGTCATAGCTGCACATCCTTCTAGTTGCTGTATGTGGGACGCGGCCTCAGCATGGCCGGAGAAGCGGTGCGTCGGTGCACGCCCGGGATCCGAACCTGGGCTGCCAGCAGTGGAGCGTGCGCACTTAACCACTAAGCCACGGGGCTGGCCCTAAGTATTGTTTTATAAACTTTTCTTTCTGTTGTATGCATGTCTGTAGTGTATGTAAAATGTATTTCTTCCTGTGAGATACAGTCAAGTAAGTTTGAAAATAACCACTACGGAGCAATTTGTGGCAAACACTGTGGACCGCCTACCCAGTAGTGACTCCTCTCCTTCTTCCTTGCCAAGGGAATTGTGATTTTGGTCAGGAACGGAAGCAGCCATGAATTCATAGGGAGGTTGCGCTGTGTGAGTTAGGGGTGGGGACTAACCCCTTCATAGCCCAAGGGGTGAGTTTTGATGGATCTAGGCCAGTGGTTTTCCAAGTGTGGTCCAGGTACCCCCGAGGATCCCTGAGACCCTTCCAGGTGGTCCACAAGACCCTCCTTTTTGCAACAACGTATCTGTGTGAGGCTGGGATTTCTTCACATATTTCAAGCAAACAACATGCCACAATGGATTGAATGCAGAAGCAGGAAGGACAATCCAGTTTCTTCTGTCAAGCCAGACATTAAAGAGATAAAGAAAAATGTAAAAAAATGCCACTCTCTTCACTAATGTTATTCTTATTTTGGAAAATATAGCTATTTTTCATTAAAAATTGTTATTTACATTAACATGTAAAGGGTAATTTTAAATGAACTAATGAATACATAGATTTTAAATTTTCAGTTTTAACTTCTAATACAGCAATTACCAATCAATATAACCCCATAAACCAAAGCTCTTTGAGGTCACTAATAATTTCTAAGGATGTAAAGGGGTCCTGAAACAAAAGAGTTTGAGAACCACTGATCTAAGCCACTCATGGTTATTTCTTTCCCTTTGCTGGTGATTTTATCAGAAATATGATACAATTCTAGAAAATGAGACTTGAAGTGTGCTGAGGACTTCTGAGAAAGTTTTCCTGCTATGAAAAAAAAGAAGAAGAGCTGCATGGGAGGAAACAGTCTTTGTTCTGCTCCACTGGGTTAATGTGCATGCAATGTGATGCCTGGAGCAGTGGCAACTGTCTTGCAACTATGAGGTTACAAGGCTGAGGACAAAGTCTACACACTGAGGAGGGCAGAGTGAAGAGATGGAAAGAATATGGGTCCTTGAAGATAGTGTCGAACCTCTGTGTCCACCAGCCCAAGACCACCTACCTCTGGATTTCTTGTTTTGTGAGATAATAAATCTCTCTCCACTAGATCAGAAGATCCACGAGGGCAGAGTTTTGTTTTGATTTTTGTTTTTTTGATTTGTTTTATTCACTGCCATATCACCAGCACCTAGGACAGTTCCTGGAACATAGTAGGTGATAGGTAAATGTTTTTTGAATAAATAATGATGGGCCGGCCCTGTGGCTTAGCGGTTCAGTGCGTGCGCTCTGCTACGGGCAGCCCGGGTTCGGATCCCGGGCGCGCACCGACGCACCGCTTCTCCGGCCATGCTGAGGCCGCGTCCCACATACAGCAGCTAGACGGATGTGTAACTATGACATACAACTATCTACTGGGGCTTTGGGGAAAAAAAAAAAGGAGGAGGATTGGCAATAGATGTTAGCTCAGAGCTGGTCTTCCTCAGCAAAAAGAGGAGGATTAGCATGGATGTTAGCTCAGGGCTGATTTTCCTCACAAAAAATAAATAAATAAATAAATAAATGACTCCTTGAAGATGGTCCTTGTTGGATTTTGTTGTTGTTGTTACTTATAGCCAAAGCATCCTAATTGATTCAGGTGTCCATCCCTACTCCAATTTCCATCTGTGGGGATTCTTTTCATAGATCCTCCTCAATAAGCTTTCCATCAACAGGTGTCCCAGCCTACCCTCAGCATGCCTTAATTTGTAGCCCCCAACACCATGGGGTTATTTCTATTTCAGCACTTGTCACTCTTTGTGTATGTCTGTGACTGTCTCTTTTGTCTCCTTCGCTAGAGGTGGAGGTCAGAGACTCATTAGTCTGGGTACAGTCTAGGCTGCTACAATCAGCTCAAACAAAATCAAGTGTATTTCTCTCTCACTTGCCAATCCAGACTTAGATGGTTCTAGGGCAGTGGGGAGGCACTGACAACCTCAACACACAGCTTCAATCTCTGGGTGCAAGGTAGCTGCTCCAGCTCCTGTCATCACATCTGCATCCCAGCCAGTGGGAAAAGGCAGAAGAAAGCACAATGGGTAAACATATCCATTCCTTTTAATGGCATGACCTGGAAGGAGCATGCATCATTTCTGCTCACATCTCAGGTGAACTCACATGAACATCTCAGAACTTAGTCACGTAAACACTTAGATCCAAAAGAGGCTCAGAAATGTAGTCATCGATAGGACAATCCTGTACCAGCTAAAACTCATGAGTTCTATTACTAAAGAAAGAAAAGAAGAAAAGATATTAGTGGTCAACCAGTTGTCTGTGCCATAGTACTTGATGTAATTTGTCTTTGAATCCTCAGAGCCCGAAACAGGGCTTGGCACATAGTAAAGGTTGAGGACACATTTAATGAAAGAAAGAACAAAAGGGGAAAACAGAGCCCAAGATTCCTGCCCTTGATGGATGTACTATTGATGTGGAGAGACAAAGAGCGCCCGGATGAAGGGCTAACGTACCACAAACAACACAAAACAACACTTGGTGACGTGTTAAATCAGTTAACATTGTCTCTTTCATCTGGCTCCACAAGATCCCTCAACCACCTCATTTTCCCAGGAGCTAAACCTCTAGACTGTGACCCATTCTACGGGGCTCTTCAGACGAAAGGTTCTCAAAGTGTGGTCCAGGGATCAGCAGTGTTAGCATTATCTGGGAGCTTGTTAGAAATGTAAATTCCGGGGGCCTGGCTGGTGGTGTAGCAGTTAAGTGCTCGCGCTCCGCTTCGCTGGCCCGAGGTTCACAGGTTCGGATCCTGAGTGCACACCGACGCACTGCTTGTCAAGCCATGCTGTGGCGGCGTCCCATATAAAGTGGAGGAAAATGGGCATGGATGTTAGCCCAGGGCCAGTCTTCCTCAGCAAAAAGAGGAGGATTGGCATTGGATGTTAGCTCAGGGCTGGTCTTCCTCACACACACACAAAAAAAGAAATGTAAATTCTTGGGCTCCACCTAGACCTATTCAGTGGGAATCTCTGAAGTGGGGCCAAGGCGATCCTTGCGGACACTAAGGTTTAAGCAGCACCTGACTTGGCTCAGTGATTCTCAGCTTTAAAAGCATCTTGGGAGTTTAGAAAAATCTGGATGCCCAGGCCACACTGCAGGCCAGTGAAGTCAGAATCTACGGTTGAAGTGCCCAGTCTTGGGTATTATGCAGCCGGGTTTGAAAACTACCCATCTAGGTCTTAGTCTTTCATCCTTTCTTCGCTAAGATCCTTTCCCAGAACCATGAACGAATCCAACTCGAACTGGCTAAAGAAAAAAAAAGTTGGGGAGAAAACTGACGACTTGCAGAACTGAAATAAAATGTCCAAAGTAGTTCTATCTTCCAACACTGACGGCTCCAGGGGCGCAGAGACGCCGTCAGAACCTTTCACGCCTTCACGCCCCGGGCCCCTCTCGGTGGGGTTCCCGGCCTCCAGCGGCGGCAGAGCCCGCCGCCCGCAGTGCAGAGAAAGCAGTGTCTCTGTCCGTTTCAGAGTCTAGGGTAGGAAGCAGATCCTCTGGTTGGTCCAGCTTGGGTCATGGGCCCAGCTTTGACCCAATCACAGTGGCCAGAAGAATGGTAGCCTCTGATTGGCTAGGCCCGGGGCACCTGTTCCCTCCAGGAGTTGAGGGACCCAGATGTGGACTAGAGGAACCAGATGGGATGGAGATGAAGGTGGGATCTTCCTCCAGAGGAATGCTCAGCAGGTAAACATACAGACAGACGGCTGCTCCACCGCTCCCCCAGTCGCCCAGTTCATTCTCCGCATCCCAAAGGTCCAGGGGAGCTATTGGTCAAAGGCAGTCTCTGAGGGCCTCAGTCGCTGAGCAGGCAAAGATGGAATGCTCTTTTCTTTGGGAGTAGGGGTGCTGTAAGCACTTACATTAATTATTTAATCACAGAAATTAGTATGGGGAATCTGGATATATTTTAGGGGAGATTCTGAATAATTCATATTTGAATTATAATATATACATATTCTAATACCAGATAAGTGGAAAATTATACACCAGAAATACTGTTCATGCAAATATGCATCTTTACATGCTGCATAAAGAAGGCACCACAGCCGCCAGCCTGGCGGTGCGAGCGGTTAAGTGCACACGCTCGGCTTCTGCGGCCCTGGGTTTGCAGGTTCGGATCCCGGGCGCCCACTGACGCACCGCTTGTCAGGCCATGCTGTGGTGGCGTCCCATATAAAGTAGAGGAAGATGGGCACGGATGTTAGCCCAGGGCCAGTCTTCCTCAGCAAAAAAGAGGAGGATTGGCATCAGATGTTAGCTCAGGGCCGGTCTTCCTCTCAAAAAAACAAAGCACCACTGCTTTGTATCAGCTTAACTGATAATAATGAAGCCATTATAATTTTAATTTTAATTCTGTATTACGTTCTATTTAATTGATTATAATGCATTAAAAGTGAGTTTATGATTTAAAGTTTTTATACGTGTATAAGCACATGTATGTAATTTTATGTAAAATCATAAAGGTGACCATATCATGTGCCTATATTGGGGGTTTTCCTTTTCTAGTGAAATCTTTTTGGTTTTTTTCTTCCTTTTTCTGGCTGGCTTGTCTCTCCTCTTTTCTCCTTTTCCTTCCCTTCCTCACCTCTAGTTGATATGCTCCCATCTTTTTCTCCACGTCTCCATATACACATATGTATTTGGATACATACAGATATACAAATACACATATATACACACATAGATATACCGGACACACAGGAGTTTATATAAATGGGATCATGTTATCCCCATTTTTCTGCATGCTGCTTTTCTCATTTAACAGTATCACCTGGAAATCCCTCCAGGTCTCCTGGCAGAGAGGATTTTATGGCTGTGTGATATTCCGTGGTGTGGCTCTACCATGATCTATTCAACCACTCCCTGTGGATGGATATTTACTTTGTTTGCCATGTTGGCCTCTATGAACAAGACTGCATGAATCTTCTGCGCATACATCGTCACACATTGGTTCCTAAGAGTGGAACCTATCTCGTAAAAATGTTAAGATATTGCTCGAAGGCCATAACAATATACAAAGGTATAAGGATTTTCTCCATATGACTACCAGCAATAACTGTTATGGCTCTTTCTTCTTTCTTTCCCCTGCTCCTCCTCATTCTAAATTGAGATGAAATTCACATAACATAAAATTGACCATCAGTGGTATTTAGTACAGCCACAATGTTGTGTAACCATCATCTCGATCTAGTTCTAAAACATTTTCATCACCTTAAAAGGAAGCCCTATACCCATTAACAGTCACTCCCTCATCCCCCTGCCCCAGTCCCTGCCAACCATTAATCTGCTCTCTGTCTCTGTGGATTTACCTATTCTGGACATTTCATATAAATGGAATCATACAATATGTGGCCTTTCACGTGTGACTTCTTTCACTTAGCATAATTATTTCCAAGGTTCATCCATGTTGTAACATGTATCAGTACTTCATTCCTTTTTATGCCTGGATAATATTCCATTGTATGGATACACCACGTTTTGTTTATCCATCCATCAGTTGATGGACATTTGGGTTGTTTCTACTTTTTTGGCTTTTGTGAATAGTGCTGTTATAAACATTCATGTACAAGTATTTGAATACCTGTTTTCAATTATTTTGGGTATACACCTTGGAGTGGAATTGCTCAGTCATAAGGTAATTTTATGTGTAACTTTTTGAGGAACTGCTGAACTGTTTTCCACAGTGGCTGCACCATTTTACATCCCACCAACAGCGAAGGTCTGTTTTCTCTTCTTGTAAGGATTCCAGTCATTGGATTAGGACCCACCCTTATCCAGGATGACCTCATTTTAATTTGATTACATCTGCAGTGACCTTGTTTCCAACTAAGATCACATTTATAAGTGAGGGGGTTAGGATTTAACATATCCTTTAGGAAAACACAATTCGACTCCCAGTAGGGTGTACTATCTTTTTGTATACAGGAAATAGAAGCAGTTATTGAGAACCATAACTAATTCAAGATAACACTGATAACAAAGTGTCTTTTCCTTAAATTGTAGGAATTTCAGCTGTTTGTGCAAAGGCAAAGCCATCAAGCATTGAGTGGCAGCCAGATGGACTTGGCAGAACACCAGCGTGGATAAGTTGGCTAATTTTAGTTTATGAATACCGCATTTTAATAACCCTTAGTAACTCATGTAGTAAATTACTACTAAGTCTTCTGTGGCTGTATGTAGGCATGAAAAATCACAACAGTGTCCCTCATTCAGGTGCAAAAACTGAAAGACGGACAAAAGATTTCAATATTCCAAAACACTATGGCTTTTCTGATGTTCTTGTGGCAGATAGAGCCAGTTGCCTGAGCCAGCTACTATTCCCAACTTCTGACTCTCCTTCCTCCTATTTTATTTTATTTTATTTTTTATTATTATTTTTTTGTGTGTGAGGAAGATCAGCCCTGAGCTAACATCTGATGCCAATCCTCCTCTTTTTTGCTGAGGAAGACTGGCCCTGGGCTAACACCCGTGCCCATCTTCCTCCACTTTATATGGGACGCTGCCACAGCATGGCTTGATGAGAGGTGTGTCAGTGCGTGCCCGGGGTCTGAACCTGCGAACCCTTGGGCCACTGAAGTGGAGCTCATGCACTTAACCACTGCGCCACTGGGCAAGCCCCTTCCTCCTATTTTAGGGGCCAGCCCCTTCCTCCTATTTTAAAGATTTTATTTATTTTATTTTTTTCCCCCCAAAGCCCCAGCAGATAGTTGTATGTCATAGCTGCACATCCTTCTAGTTGCTGTATGCGGGACTCAGCCTCAGGATGGACGGAGAAGTGGTGCCTCGATGCGCACCCGGGATCCAAACCCGGGCCGCCAGCATTGCAGCGCACGCACTTAACCACCAAGCCACAGGGCCGGCCCCCTTCCTCCTATTTTAGAAGCTGGAAATCTCCTTTGCAGTTATGGTTGCCAACTATGCTGTTGGATTTCCAGGAATATGTTCCCTGATAAAAGGGACAGATGCAACTGGCTCCCGTCCTTCCCCTGCCTTGAACACTGATGCGATGCCTGGAACTGCAGCAGCCATCTTGCTGCACCACGAGGGAGAGGCCAAGATGTTCACAGAGTAGCTGGCTTGTGTATCACTCAAGCAGCAAAAGCAGCTATCCCTACTTCCAGATTCCTTGTTTTGGGAGAAAATGTAAGCCACTCTTAATTAGATTTTCTGCTGTTTCTAGCCCAAAATATTCCTAACTGATTCATTTCTTGTGCTACTTAGATGCAACAGTACAATGCCATAATTATATTTGTGATTTCATTTTGCTTAGCAATTCAAAAGCCCATTCCCTAAAGTCAAATCTTAATGGTCTCCTTGAGAGTTGGTACCCTCAGGATTTCTTTTTTAATGCACTGGAAATTCAAGGCTTAAAAATAGAAATAAAAACAAATCAGACCCCCCATCACAGAGGCTGATCTTTAAAGGGATCACCCAGGTGCCATGAGGGGCCAATTATTGGATTACCCAGGTGACTTTCTTCTCCTCTTATCCAGGACCATAAAGGGACCCTGAGTTCTGGAGGGATTTAGACAGCCCCGCTAACACTTGTCAGGTGCTTCTAACCTCTTTGACAATGCTGCAGAGGATGCAAAAAGTCATCCACTATTGGCTCAAAATCTTATTCTTTATGCCCTTTTGGCATCTTTGGGGTAACATAAATTCTTCTGGACTGTTATTAGAAGCGTAGACTGAAACAATGTCTTGGTGGGGCTGGCCCAGTGGCGTAGTGGTTGAGTTCACACGTTCCACTTCGGCGGCCCGGGGTTCGCAAATTCGGATCCCTGGCGTGGACCTACACACCACTTATCAAGCCATGCTGTGGGGGCGTCCCACATATAAAGCAGAGGAAGATGGACGTGGATGTTAGCGCAGGGCTAATCTTCCTCAAGGAAAAAAAAAATGAGGATTGGCAGCAGATATTAGTTCAGGGCGAATCTTCCTCAGCAAAAAACAAAAAGAAAGAAACAATCTCTTGGAAGGAAATTTAGCAAGATTTCTCAAAATCACAAATAAAGAGACTCTTCTCTCTACCACCTGGCCAGGTAGGCACATACCTGGGCAATCAGATGCTCCTGCCCAGGAGTGTCAGTTCATGAGCCAATGATGCCAAGGTAAGTATATGGTGAGCATGGGTCCCCCTGCACGCGGTGGTCAGGGATCAGCAGCAGGGTGCCCAGGCAGGGGTAGGGTCCGGCTGTAGATGTGTCCAGTGGTGGCAGCAACATTCAACTGGACAGAATTTTCCATGCTTAGCCTCTTGCATTTACTGCCAGTTTTTATCTTTCCTGCTGATTCTGTAAGCTCCCCATAGCCTTCCAGTAAATCCCTCCACAGTGTAGCTTAGCCCACCTGGCTCTCTGTTGCCCGCAGTTGCGATCTTGACTGACAGCGTTTGTACACGCAGAGACTCTCTAGAAAGTGACGAGAGAAACTGGTAATGTGGTTGCCTCTGGAGAAGGCAGCTGGGGCGTGGGTCGGAGGTGAAAAGGACACTGGCCTGTCATATGTGCCCTTCTGTTCTGCTTGAACTGCGGTAATTTAAAAATCAAATACAGGGCCGGCCCCGTGGCTTAGCAGTTAAGTGTGCGTGCTCCGCTACTGGCGGCCCGGTTTTGATCCCGGGCGCGCACGGACGCACCGCTTCTCCAGCCATGCTGAGGCCGCGTCCCACATACAGCAACTAGAAGGCTGTGCAGCTATGACATACAACTATCTACTGGGGCTTTGGGGGGGAAAAAATCGAATACACATATTACTTTTTTATGAATTAAAAATTCGAAGACAAAAAAAATCAAATTTGATTTTTAGTTCTAATCATTGTCAGATGGATGGCACTCATATGCTCACTCTTAGGATTTCTCAGCACCCACGTCGATGCACTTTTCATAAAAATAAACACAAAGGAAAACGTGCCTGGAAAGGTGCAGAAGAGCAGGTCTGGTGCTTGCTTGTCTGGTCTCTCTCCCTCTCGGGGGACTCTGGCTGGGTGTTAAGTTACCTTCCTAGTTTAATGAAGATTCCCCGATTGTCTGAGGGCAAAAGGAACAAGACTGAACTGCAGTGAATGACCTTACATATGTCTTGTTTAGCTTTAGAATTTAAGTTTAGCAAAAGAAATTTCTTTTAAAGCCCATGTTCTTGCTTATGGGCCTTACCAGAAGTACTACTTCATCTGAACTCTCAGAGAGCTCTCTGGGGTATTTATACCTCATGTGTTTCTCATGTCTCGTTTATTCCCACACATGGACTCATTCATTCAACAGACATTTGACCTACTGTGTGCTTGACTGCAGGATGGGTGGGGCAAGGGCTGTGAGTAGTGTGAATTCTTTCGGCTGTCAGTAACCTAAGCCCAACTCAAACTGGCTTCAGCAGAGAAGCAATTTATTGGCTGATGTAACTGTAAGCTTCAGTGCACATCAGCTTCAGGCACGGTTGGTTCCAGGGACACAAGTGACTACACCAGGATTTAGTCTTCATCTCTCAGCTGTGCTTTCTCCTGTGAAGTCTTCACCCTCAAGCAGCTTCTCCCCTGAGATAGTAGCACAGATGGCCTCCAGCAGCTCCAGACTTAACAGCTTAGCCACCCCCAGGGAAAGAAAGAGGCTTGTCCCCAGTAGTTCCAGTAAAAGTCCTGGGTTGGCTCTAATTTGTTCCAGCTTGAGTCAAGTGCCTTCACTTGATTGATTGGGGGATGCGAGATGCTGCCTGGGTAGTGTCAGTCACCTGGTCAAACCAGGAAGTGAGAGAGGGAGATCTGACTCTCATGGACTGAGAACGAGGGACAGGTGTTTCCCCAAAAGAGCTCTAGGGTGCAGTGAATAGAAAAGGAAGAATGGATGTGGCTGTGCAAAAACGACAGATATCCAGCTATCTGTTAATCCAGGCATAACAAAGATGAAAAAAATGCCTTTTGGGGACTATAGAAACCCCCATGGCTGCTGGTGGGAGTACAGATGGGGAGCAGCTATGCTGGAGAGCAGCCTGGCTGTACTCACCACCCGTGTACCCTATGACCTGGCATCTCCTCTCCTGGGTGTAAATCCCACAGAACTGCTCACTCAGTCCACAGGGGACGTGCACAAAGATGCCCACTGCAGTGACAGGTGTGGAGGCAAGGATGGGGGCCCATCACTGGGAGAGTGCATTGGTGAAATATGTTGGATGCACAGAGTCCAGGGAAGGAATGGACTAGATGTTCACAGAGACATGAGTGGATCTTAAAAATGGAGTGAGAGAAGAAACCAAATCAACTCTACAACACAAGACCATTGGTGTAAGTGTCAAGTGTATGCCTGCACCATTAGTAATCGGGATAGACTTACCCTTGTGGAGGTGACTAGAAGGAAGCACACGGCTGCCCAGTTAAAGATTACATCTCCCAGCTTTCCTTGCAGCTAGGCGTGGCTGTGTGACCAGGTTCTAGCCAATGGGATGGGAGCAGAAGTGATGTGTGCAACTTCCTGGATTAAGACCTTAAAAGGAGAGCACCTTCCCTCTGTCCCCATGTGGGAGCTGAAGCAGCCATCTTGGTCCATGAGGTGGAAGCCACATGCTAAGGATACTGAGCCACAAGATAGAGCCCAGGGGCCGGCGCAGTGGCACAAGCAGTTGGGTGTGCATGCTCTGGTGGCCCGAGTTCGCCGGTTCGGATCCTGGGCACGCACCGATGCACCGCTTGGCAAGCCATGCTGTGGTGGCGTCCCATATAAAGTGGAGGAGAATGGGCATGGATGTTAGCCCAGGGCCAGTCTTCCTCAGCAAAAAGAGGAGGATTGGCAGATGTTAGCTCAGGGCTGATCTTCCTCACAAAAAAAAAAAAAAAAAACATAGAGCCCCGGGGCTCAGCCTGATAACACAGAGCCACCCAAACAGCCCTTGATCCTTATGTCTGGACCCTTAGAAAAAGAAAAATCTATCTTGTTTAGTCTGTCGTTCTCCTTTGGTCTTTGTACAGCTATAGAACCTACATACTAACTAATACAGTGCTCAATAAGTGTTATTAATTTACTATTATCATTATTATTCTTTCCTCAATTATCATTATGATTGTTGTTATTTTTATGGCCTAAAGCATTTCTCAGGTACAGTTCAGCAAATTCTCTTGGTACCCTAACAGTGGAGGCAGTCACCCTTAGAATTCTTTGGTTACAAGTGATGGAAACCACCTCTGGCTAAATTAAGCAAAAAAGGAATTTATTGGTAGGCTATGGGGTAGCTTATTGACTCAAAGGAGAGGCTGAAAAAACAGGCTTCTGGAAGGCTGGGATCTGGGGCTAGTCCTGGAATCCAGGTGGCAGGAGCTAATGAGCACGAGAGTGGTGGAGAGTAATTGTGGCTGTGGCACAGGGTGGGCAGGGAGGCCGTGTCTGCACGAAAGCATCCAGCTGGAAGGCCACTTTAGAAGGGGCATCAAGGTAGGCCTCTCACGGAGGCCTAGTGACATTTAAGCTGAGAATGGGGGATGAGAAGGAGCCGGCCCTGTGAAGACACTGGAAGACGGTATCTCAAGCAAAATTCCTTTGGAAAGGAATCTTTATGTGTTTGAGAAACACCAGGGGGCTGGCCAGACTGGCTGGAGCATAATGGAGGAGGCAGAGAATGTAGGAGATGATCAGAGGCCAGGTTGAGATCTGGGAGGATCTAGGAGGCCATGGAAAAGAGTTTGGGTTTTATTCTGGTTGTTATGGGAAACCAGTGGAGGATTTTCAGTAGGAGTCTGGCATGATTTGATTTCCTTTTTCAGATCTACCTGACCACTAGGCAGAAAGCTGATTGCAGTGGGGCAAGGGTGGAGGCAGGGAGACCAAGAGATGGTGGGTGGTGGAGAAGGGCATGAGAGCTGGAGCCCACAGGCTTGCTACTCCTGGATATGGAGAGGGAGGGAAAAGAGAGCAAGGACCACTCCTCACTTTTGCGCTTATCAAAGCCATATGGGGGGCCAGCCCTGTGGCCAGGTGGTTAAGTTCGGCACACTCCACTTCAGCGGCCTGGGATCGGTTCCTGGGCGCAGACCTACACCACACGTCTATCAGTGGCCATGCTGTTGTGGCAACCCACATACAAAATAGAGGAAGACCGGCAACAGATGTTAGCTCAGCGCAATTCTTCCTCACCAAAAAAAAAAAAAAGAAAAAAGCCGTATGGAAGGGGTCAGATTTGGGTGGGGCAAGAGGCAATCAAGAATTCTGTCCTAGACGATCGATAATGGCTGGAGATAGTAGTCTGTAGATTTGGACACGCTTAGAGGACAGGAGACATAAATGGGGAAGTCATCAGCATCGAGATGCCATTTAAAATCTTGGCACTGAGCAGGATCGTCCAGAAAGAGGGCAGATCCAGGACCGCAATCCTGGGGCATCCGAGGTCAACGTGCACATGAGTCTCATCCACCTGGACCCCTCCAGGCGTGTCATTCCTACGGACTGCCCCATTTCTCTGCTGCCTTTTTAAGTAAAATTTCTAAAGGCTTGTTTATAGCTGCTATCTCCCCTTTCCCACTTCCTGTTTCCTCAAACCACCCTGATCAGGCTGAAATAAGTATTTAAGTTTTTGAAAGTGAGTTAATTTAGTGTAATTAATAACAGAGCAAGCGGTCTTGGATAATATATATATTATAATTGGATAAATATATATATATATAAAAATATATATATATATAAAAATATATATATATCCCACCCTGTTATCAAGAACCTAGTCCAAGTCCTCAAACAAATGTGCCAGACAGGCATGACCCTGCCCCAGGGCCTTTGCTCTCACCATTCTCTCTTCCTGGAACATTCTTCCCCCAGATATCTGTCTCTCTCTTTCCCTCTCCTCTCTCAGGTTTTTGCTTAAATGTCATCTTCTCAGTGAGGTCCCTGCCCCCCTTCCTCATTGATCTCCATGTGTTCTTTTTTTTTTTTTTTGAGAGGAAGATCAGCCCTGAGCTAACATCCATGCCAATCCTCCTCTTTTTGCTGAAGAAGACTGGCCCTGAGCTAACATCAGTGCCCATCTTCCTCCACTTTGTGTGGGACGCCGCCACAGTATGGCCTGACAAGTGGTGCCAGGGTGCACACCGGGATCTGGCCCGGGGCCGCCAGCAGCGCAGCGCACCCACTTAACTGCTGTGCCATAGGGCCAGCCCGATCACCATGTGTTCTATCCATGCATCCATCCATCCATCCATCCATCCATCCATCCATCCATCATTCTTGGGTGGGCGGGCATCCATGAAGGCAGGGATTCTGTCCTGTTTATTTCTGTATCCCCAGCACCTAAAATAATATCAGCACATAGTAGGCTCTCAAAAAATATCTACTGAGTGAACAAGTGAAAAAACAAATGGAGCAGATCAGGAAGCGGGCACTGGCATTCAGAGGACGCGCTGGACTTCCATAACAACCCTATGAGGTTTATCTTGGAAATTCCTCAGCAGGAGTCTTGGGGAACTTGGGGAAGGTCAAAAGGTGAAGTCCGGATTGTTCTCAGCTGTGGTTCACCATCTTTACCCTCTTACCCCAGCCCCTGAGATCCCCAGGGCCCGGTCCACCGCCCTTCCCTTACATTCCTCGGCTCTGAAGTCCCCGCCCCCTTTCAACACCCTGAGTTCTTTCTGCGGATGCAATGGACTGAATAATATTTTCCATGTTAGCAATGGGGCCGAAGAATGCCGGTGACTCATCAGACCAGAGCGCCCAGCCAGGGGAGCGGAACGCTGCTCTCCAGACCGCCACCAGGGGGCGCCATTCCTCCACGGAGTTGAACGAAGGCCGCTCTGCAAAGAGCTCAGGTTCTCCCAGTGGGAGGCAGAGGGCTGTTGCCTGTGGCAGCCTTGGGGGTGCCGCGCGGTTTAGGATGTGAGCTGGAGCAGGTGGTGGGAGAGCTTGCTTTGATGCCTGGAAAGAAGTATGCACAGGGTCTCTCCTGCCTTTAGTAGACAGACCAGCGTTCAAATCCCGACTGGCAACTTCCTGGCTGTGCAACCCTGAACAAGCCCTTTCACATGTGGGGGCCTAGGTTATCTTCGCCATAGAGTGACGATAATAATGGGACCCGCTGCTGTGAGGCTGCGGTGAGTGCACCTCGCAGGCACCAAGGATTGATCTGAAATGAGACGTGGCGAACCTGATGGGGGTTGTTAATTATTATAATCAACTCTCAGCAGTGGTTCGGGAAGTGTGTTCCCCGGACCAGCAGCAGCACCTGGGAACTTGCTGGACATGCAGATTCTCAGCCCCACCCCAGACCTTTTGATTAAGCCCTGGGGTAGGTCCCTCAATCCGTGTTTAACCCTTTAGGTGATGCTGATGGTGCTCAAGTGGGTTTAGAGAGGTGAAGAGATTTCCCCTAAATCAGAGCTGTTGAGTGGAGCTGGGATTGGAAAAAAAAAACATCTTCCTGACTGCAAAGCTACAACTTGAGCCGGTGCCTACATGTGCGCGCGCCCCCATGTGCCTGCGCACGCGTGCACACATCTCATTAGTGGCTGAAATGGACAGGCCCCTTTGAGTTCTCTTTAAACTTTATTTATTTATTTTTTCCCCCAAAGCCCCAGTAGATAGTTGTATGTCATAGTTGCACATCGTTCTAGTTGCTGTCTGTGGGAGGCGGCCTCAGCATGGCCAGAACCGGGGTGCATCGTGAGCGCCCGGAATCCGGCCACGGGCCGCCAGTGGCGGAGCGCACGCACTTACTGCTAAGCCACGGGGCCGGCCCTCCATGCCTACTTCTGTCCCCAGACCAATTAATCCAGAATTTCTGGAAGCATCTGTGCTTTTAAAAACTCCTCAGGTGATATTGATGCCCAGTGAGGGTTGAAAACCGCCAGACTGGAAGCACCATCCTGCTATTTATAGTAAAGCCTCCAGTGCTGGGTAGAGAGGGAAGTGCTGGGGTCAGAGCGATCTGGGCTCAGAGCCTGCCTCTGCTGCTCTCCCAGCCTAAGCAGAATTGCAACACATGCTTCTCTTGTGTCTGTGAGCAAGAAATGAGATAAACTACAGAAAGCACCTGGCCTGGGGCGTGGCCCTGGGAAGAAAGGGTACAGGGGCAGCGAAGTGTTAAGCGTTTGCAGTATGCACTGTGCACAGTGCAGTTCCCTTCACAAGCACGACAAGCACGGGCTCGGCTAATCCTCACCGAGATCCCCACTTCATAGCTGAAGACCCTGAGACTCTGGCACATTAAGTGTCATTGGGCCTGGCCACCTCCTGGTCAGTCACAGAGCCAGGACTCATGGGCCCTGGGCTGAAAAGCAGAGCTAGGACCTGGAGGGGGCCAGAGCCGGCATTTAAGGAGGCACTCACGCTCAGGGTCCTGCGAGTGCAGGGCGGGCACCTGAGAGCAAGCGCCTCCTTAAATGTGGGGCCCTGGGCCTCGCTGGCCTCCCCCGGTCCCAGCCTGCTCAAGAGGCTGCAGTCTGAGCGCTAGAATGAAGGAGGGGCCGGCCCAGGCAGGCCTGTTGAAAAGCTTACGTTTTGTTACAGCAACAGAATCTTCTTCCCTTTAAGCAGAGAGCAAATTAATATATAAAAATATAAGTGCAAGCCAGGGAGGTGCGTGAATGATCAATGAGCAACTTACAGTGGCCTTGTAGTGTAGCCACGGGAAGAAGTTTAAATTCTGGGCCTTCAAGGCAAACTTTTCAAAGTTTCCACCCTATGGCCCCTAGAATGAATGAACAAATAAAGGACCAGTTTACTGAGTACCTAGCTTCCAGCTTCAGGGGGACCATGGAGAAAACAAAGGAACCATAGGGCCGGCCCCGTGGCTTAGCGGTTAAGTGCGCCGCGCTCCGCTGCTGGCGGCCCGGGTCCGGATCACAGGCGCGCACCGACGCACCGCTTCTCCGGCCATGCTGAGGCCGCGTCCCACATACGGCAACTAGAAGGATGTGCAGCTATGACATACAACTATCTACCGGGGCTTTGGGGGGGGGGGGGAAGGAGGAGGATTGGCAATAGATGTTGGCTCAGAGCCGGTCTTCCTCAGCAAAAGGAGGAGGATTAGCGTGGATGTTAGCTCAGGGCTGATCTTCCTCACAAAAAAAAAAAGGAACCATAGCTGATGTCTACACTCAAGGAATGCAGAGCCTCTGGAAAGAAAAGCAGGTTAACTGGAGAACTCACATGCAGGTTGAGTGTAATCATGGAGACAAAAGTCATGAATCTTCATTCCAAGTCCCCTTAACTCACCCAAACACATAGATCTGCACGTTTGCAAAGAAACCTGTGTGTTAACATTTTATTTCTCAGTGGGTGTATTTTCTTGAGTAGGGCAATATGTTTGCATAGTACAGAATCAGAGGGCTCAAAAGGGCAAATAGTGAAGTCTCCCTTCTTCCCCTGAAACCCGTGACCCAGCCTCTCGTCCCCAGAAGCAGCCTCAGGTACCAGTTTCTTGTGCATCTTTCGAGGAAGAGTCTGCCCAGTCTACAGTAATTTAAATTTTGTAGCTGAGTCTGTGTGCCAACCCACTCGAGCTTGAGCTTGTGGCTCTGAGGAAGAGAGCGATGAGCACTTGTCCCCACTGGTCCTTGGGTCAGCCTTGGTCCCCATGTGCCTCTCCCTGGGCAGCTCTCCAGATGCAAGATTTTCAGGGGTTTATTTGGTGAGGAAGACCAGCCCTGAGCTAACATCTGTTGCCAATCCTCCTCTTTTTTGCTGAGGAAGATTGGCCGTGGGCTAACATCTGCGCCCATCTTCCTCTATACGTGGGATGCCTGCCACAGCATGGTTTGATGAGTGGTGCGCAGGTCTGCTCCCGGGATCCGAACCTGCGAACCCCGGGCTGGCGAAGCGGAGCGAGCACAGTTAACCGCTACGCCACCGGGCTGGCCCAAGATTTTCAGTTTTAAGAAACTGGGACAATCCTGGGCAAACCAGGAGGAGCCAGTCATCCCAGTGCACTCTTTATAGTGTGATTCTAGTAATTAAAGGTGCATATTTTGCCTTCAGTTTACCTCTGAAGAGCTGCTTCATCAGAGCTCAAAGAAACAGTTTTTTGTTCCAAGGGAACTCGGGGAGCTGGCCAGGTTGAACCCACTGAGAGATCGTGTGCTCTCAGCTGTGGGGTCAGGAAGGGGTTTCCCAGAGCAATTTTACAGTATGTGAGTTATGCTTAATACGCCGACGTCAGAATCAACTTTTCCATCCAAGTTTCTTTCTGTATCAGGCAGTGGATTCATGAGATAAAAGTTAGATTGCTGTCAACGAGACTCCAGTATCAGCTTTTGAGTCCTCAAACGGTCACCAGAAAACCCTGCTGTTCAAGGGTCAGGATGTTCGGGAGGCCGCATCTCGGAAGGGGAGTCAGGGGAGGAGACTGACAGGGATTTAGAGCCTTGAGCGGGTGATTTCAAGACAGGTCTTGCAAGATGGGGAACTGTTGCAAACAGATGCCAACTGGCAGCGTTTGACGTAATAGCCTTGGACTGGTGGGCACAGCCAAGCAGCGCCATGAAGTGAGTCTTGACAAGTGCAACTATTAGTCTTGGTAAGTAAACTGTTTTAGTTGGTTCTCGGTCTTATATTCCGGGAGCGGGTCTTTCCTGGAGCGGGGAGCACACTCCCAGACTTGTTGAGCACGGACACAGGAAGGTGTGTTGGTTTCAGTCCAGGCTGACAGGTAGCTCTGCTCCACATCGTCGTTCAGGGCCTCGCTTCCTTCCCTCTTCTTGCTCCGCCATCCCCAGGGTGTTGAGCTCTGTGTGGCCGGTGCCAGGCTGTCCCCTCATCCTCATTCCAGCCTGGATGCACTCAGGCAGGAGAGCACTTAGATGCCTAGAAGGGAGTCCAGCAGGTTCTCTCCTACCTTGCTCAAGAAAGAAGCAGATCTGCCTGGAATCAGAGAGCCCCGGATTCAAATCCAGCTCTGCCCCGGCTGGCTGTGTGACCGCAGATCACTTCCTTTCTGAGCCCCTGGGCCGCACCTTAGCCACACGGCCACACCTAGCTGGGCGTGTGCCGCGTCTGGGACCTGTGCCGTCCAGGGATGCCCCACAAAAAGATGTGCAAAAAGGTCGGTGCACTTTAGAGGTGACAGCCTGGGATGGGGAGACTGACTTTCCACTGATGATCTGCCCATCCATCTGTTCTTACAAAGGTGGTGGGAAGCCCAGAGAAGAAAACGGAAAGGAGGAAAGGGAGATTAAACTGGGGAGGGCAGGTGCTAACTTAGTTGGGGGGGTGGTCAGAGAAGGAAAATAATATTGAAGTTGAGAAGTAGCTGAGTCAGTGATGGCCAGGCTCAAAGGGAAGCAAAGTGGGGCAGTGTTCAGAGCAGAGGAAAGAGCCAGAAGGCCATGCAGAAGGAAGCAGCATGGGCTCAGTTTTAGGAACTAAAACTAAAACTAGCCCAACTGAGACTCAGGAGCACTGTCTAAGGCCAGCAGGCTCACAGCAGTGGCCCTGAGGTCAGGAACCGGTGGTTCATGGGCCAGAGACAGCCTGGGGAGCAGCCATGCAAATTTTTGCCTGTTTCATGTTTTTTAAAAATGGACTGAGTTGCAGTTATTTTTAAAAGGGTGATTTTCCATAAAAATCTGGATTTCCAGACTTTCTTAAAAAATCATAAGATCTGGCCATATTGGGCCCACATTTCTGAGTAGCAACTAACAGTTGGGGCAGAGTAGGGCTGTAGATTTAGTTTTAACTTCTGAAGTGCAGCCTGAGTTGCTCTTTGGCCTTAACCTGTGGGGTCCCTGTGAGATCTTGACCCCAGGCTGGGCCTTGTAGCCTGTGTTAGGAATTCTGGAAGAGACCCCAAGTGCAATGAGAAGGCTTGGGAGGGTTTCCAGGTGAGGAGAAACGCGATCCTTGGGTTGCTCTGACTGAGCACGGAGAAGGTACTGTGGTCAGGGGCCGAGCGTGGGCCCCACACCCTTGATTTTCAGGGTGAGTGGACCAGGAAGGAAGCCGCACGTGGAAGTCTGGGCCTGAGATGCTGGTGGCTCTCGTCCAGGGTGGAGGCAGCAGGGACGGGGAAGAGGCTCACAGAGTGTCCTTAACACTCAGACTCCTCATGCAGGCTTGTTGCTTTTGTTTTGGGTTGGCTTAAAACAACAGAATTATTCTCTCATGGTTCTGGACTCCAAAAGTCCAAAATCACTGTCACTGGGTCGAAATCAAAGTGTCAGCAGGGCTGTGCTCCCTCTGGAGGCTCGAGGGGAGAATCTGCTCCTTGCCTCTTCCAGCTTCTGGTGGCTGCCGGCTTCCCTGGGCTTGTGGCCACATCCCTCTAGTCTTTGCCTCCATGGTCACATTGCCCTCTTCTTCTCTTCTGTCCGGAAATCTCCGCTGCCTTTCTCTTATAAGGAAGGGTACATGTGATGGCATTCAGGGACCATGTGGATGACCCGGGATCATCTCCCCATCTCAAAATCTTTAATCACATCTACAATGTCCCCTTTTCCAAGTCAGGTAACATTTACAAGTTCTGACATCTTTGGGGGCCATTGATCAGCCTACCACACTCCCCCTCCCTGAAACTTGATTTTTTCACCTGTGAAACTTCATAGAGAGTTTTACGTATTTGGAGGACAGTGGCCAGACAGCACAAGACAGTGTGGTTTGCTTATCCTTCCCCACCCCTCTGTCTAACCTTAACGCACAGCTCCCCTACACAGCCCTTCACTCCAACAGAACACTCACTCACTCTTCTAGAAATTACAGCCAGCACATGCATTCTTTTCTTCCTTCTCTGAAATGTATCATCCCTCTGCAGCCTGCCAGACCCTGTCCTAGGCCCTGGGCACACAGTAGTATTATTAAAACGGATAGAAACCCCCGATGCTCACAGAGCTGGCCTTCAGTGGTAGGGGGGCAGGTGAGGAGACAGACAGTAAACTAACAGGCACAGAACAGGACACAGGGTGGTGAGTGGTTCGTTTGCTCAGGCTGCCATAACAAAGTGCCACAGGCCGGGCGCCTTAAGCGCCAGAAATTTGTTGTCTCACAGTTCTGCAGACTAGAAGTCTAAAATCCATGTGTCAGCAGTCTTGGTTCCTTCTGAGTCCTGAGGGGAAGGATTTATCCCAGGCCTCTCTCCGTGGCTTGTAGATGGCTGTTGTCTCCCTGCCTTTTCACGTCGTCTTCCCTCTGTGTGTGTCTGCTTCTAGATTTCCTCTTCTTATAAGGACACCAGTCATATTGGATTAGGCCCACCCCAATGACCTCATTTTAGCTCGATTACCTCTGTAAAGACCCTATCTTCAAATAGGGTCACATTCACAGGCACTGGGGTTAGGAATCCAACATACGAATTTTGGGGGGACACAATCCAGCCCATAATTGCAAGTCTAATGAAGAAAAAGAAAGCCGAGTGAGAGAGTGGAATAACTTGGGGTGGAGGTGGGAGGTGCTATTTCAAATAAAGTGGTCAGGGAGGTGACACTTGGTCAGAGACTTAAATGAAGTGAGAGAAGGGCCAAGAAGTTTATGAAGGAAGAGCATGCCAAGGAGAGCAAATGACAAGTGCAAAGGCCCCGAGGCCCCGAGGGTTGTGATGTGAAGAAGGAACAGAAGGAGGTGCGTTGTGGTGGGAGTGGGGTGAGCTAGGGGAGATGGGAAGGAGACGAGATCAGAGAGTGGGATTTAGGGGCACAAATTTTGGGGGTCATGCTAAAGGTGTTTTGTTTCTTAATTGGTGCAAACTTCATTCTTGAGGGGTTTTGTTACTGTTTGGTTCTCTTTAGAGTTACAGTCTCAGTGGCCCCCTTTTATGCTGCAGAATCATCTTACTATTTTAATTGGACTGCAGCCAGCCTTCAAAAACTTTTCGTTAAGTAATTTATTGAGGTGAAATTCACTTAGCATAACATAAACTCTTTCCAAGTGAACAACTCAGGGGCATGTCGTGTGTTCACGAGGTCGTGCGCCACCCCCTCTAACTAGTCCTAAAACATCTCCATCGCTCCGAAGTCATGGTAAAGATTCTAACTTCACTCTGAGTGGGGTGGGAGCCCCAGGAGGATTCTGAGCAGAGGAGGGACGTGATCTGTCACCCTATCAGAGATGTGGACGACGGACCGTGGCCTGGCCAGGGGCAGGGGCAGGAGCAGGCCCATCCAGGAGACCCAGGCAGGCGTGGGGAGGCTGAGGAGAAGCTGGAGTCGGAGGTGTCTTGAGGCGAAGCCTTAGGATCCGTTGTTGGGTTGTGTGCGCACCCGAGAGAGGAGGCAAGGATGACTTTCAGCATTTTTTTTTAATCGTGGTAAAATATACATTAACGTAAAAGTTACCATTTTAACCATTTTAAGGGGACACTTCAGTGGCATTAAGTCCCTTTGCATTGTTGTGCAACCATCACCACCATCCTTCTCTGGAACATTTTCATCTTCGCAAGGGGAAACTCCACACCCATCAAACATTCCCTCCCCATCCCTCTTCCTCCAGGCCGTGGTAACCACCTTCTCCCGCCTGTCTCTGTGAATTTGCCTGCCAGGTCCCTCCGGTAAGTGGGATCACACAGCATTTGTCCTTCTGTGTCTGGCTTATTTCTCCTTCTGTAGTGTCTTCAGGGTTCATCCCAGCAGCACACTGACCCTCAGGCACTGGGCTGGGACACGTGTCCCCCTCCTGGAGTCTGACCACTTGAGGGGCCCCTCCCTGGCAGTGGCCTCCCGGTCCTTTATGAGATTCTAAGTCTGACCTGTCCTTCCCAGCTCAGGCTTGACCTGTTCCAGGAAGCTCTTCTTGGGTGCCAAGTGGTGTGTTTCAAGTGGGCCTTACTATGAGAAAGAATGGTGTTCACGGGGCCGGCCCGGGGGCGCAAGCGGTTAAGTGCGCGCGCTCCACTGCAGCGGCCCGGGGCTCACCGGTTCGGACCCTGGGCGCGCACCGACGCACTGCTTGGCAAGCCATGCTGTGGTGGCGTCCCATATAAAGTGGAAGAAGATGGGCACGGATGTTAGCCCAGGGCCAGTCTTCCTCAGCAAAAAAAAAAAAAAAAAGAGGAGGATTGGCAAATGTTAGCACAGGGCTGATCTCCTCACACAAAAAAAGAACGAATGGCGTTCACATCCTGATTCTGCTGTTTACTTGCTGGGCGACACTGGATGAGCCTCTGAGCCTCAGTTTCCCCATCTCTAGGTGGAGACAACACTCGCTTCAATCTTAGGGGATTATTCTGACATTTACATGAGATGACACCGCTTTACCCAGTGCCTGGCACTACTGGAGAATAGAACAAAGGTTATCGGTTACTATAAGCTTGGACCTCCAGCTCACCCAGTGTCTTGTCAAAAAACAGAATTCTATATCTGCTACCCAATAGGTTACAGTGATGCATGCTGGCATTCTTATTGTTCTCTAGCTTTGTAATTTAATTCTCATGTTGACAGTTGACATCATCTCCTCCCACTAGACCCTAGGTCTTTTGAGGAATAGCTCTTCGCATGTCCTAAGGGCTCAACACTGAGCTAATACATTATGGGCTTGATAAATATCTATTCCACTAATAAATGGTTAAATCCTGTCCCTCCTGCTCTCTTCCCAGCAGGCCAGCCTCAGCTCTGTTAGAAGCAGGAGCATCTGTTCCTTAGAATGTGCAGCCCCAGGCTGGAGACTTCCTCCCCAAGCGTCCAGTGATCTCAAGTCTCAGAGATTGTCACCCAAAACCTGCCTGCACCCCAACATGCACAAAATGAAGCTCCTAAAGAATTGCCTCCACAACCTTCTCCCATACACAGTCGAGAAGCGTGCACATTGGTAATGTGGCGATAACATCACATTTTAGATACACACACACCCTGTGCATATTTACACCAAAGCTTAAATATACCGAAACCCATTGACCCAGCAATTCCACTTCTAGGAATTTTTCCTACGGATAAGCCCTGCCCAGGTCAGATGAATAAGGATATTTACTGTCGCATTGTTTGTAATAGCCAGAAACTGGAAACAACCCCAGTGTCCGTCAATAGGAGATGGTTAAATTATAATACAGCCACACAATGGGTACCACTCCACACCCATTTACAAAGACTGAAACAGATCTATGTGTACTGATAGGGAGCAATTCTCGACGATAGACTGATGAGGGCAAAAGCAGGAGCAGAGTGGTGTAGGTGGCACGCCTCTATTTGTGTCAATAAAAAAGAGGGGACAGTATCGTGCTTGTGTATGCACAGGCTCCTTCTGCTCACTGGGAATAGTAACTGCCTCTGGGGAGGGCATCAAACGGTCAGGGATGGGAGGGAGACAGCTTTTCCCCGGATAAATGCCTATATTGTTTTTTTTTTTTTTTTTTTTTTTAAAGATTTTATTTATTTTATTTTTTCCCCCCAAAGCCCCAGTGGATAGTTGTGTGTCGTAGCTGCACATCCTTCTAGTTGCTGTATGTGGGACTCGGCCTCAGGATGAACGGAGAAGTGGTGCCTCGATGCGCACCCGGGATCCGAACCCGGGCCGCCAGCATCGCAGCGCGCGCACTTAACCACCAAGCCACAGGGCCGGCCCATATATTGTTTTAATTCTTTAAATGTGCATGCATTTCCCGTTTCAAATAATTTTTAAATTACTATAACATATGCATTATATCTTTGTCAGGAAGCAGGAAGGTTTCGGCCCTCATCCGAACAGGATGCCCCGTCCCTGAAAGGTTGAGAATTCTTTTTTTTTTTTTTTTTTTTTTTTTAAAGATTTTATTTATTCACTTTTTTCCCCCCAAAGCCCCAGCAGATAGTTGTATGTCATAGGTTCACATCCTTCTAGTTGCTGTACGTGGGACTCAGCCTCGCGCTGGACGGAGAAGCGGTGCCTTGGGGCGCGCCCGGGATCCGAACCCGGGCCGCCAGCATCAGAACGCGCGCACTTAACCGCTAAGCCACGGAGCTGGCCCTTTTTTTTTTTTTTTTTTTTTAAAGATTTTATTTATTCACAAGGTTGAGAATTCTCAGTGTGTTCTCTGCTGAGTGATGTCAGCAGAAGCTGAGCGACCTTGCGAGTTGATTCCAGTGGTGGTGTCTTTGCATAAATGCTAGGTTGGCAACGATCACCCCTGGCCCTCGTGAGGCACTTCACCGTTTTCAAGGCCAGAAGAGTCTCTTTACTTTTCTTGAGCGCGTCTACCCTGACAATGCTGGGGGGTAATTGCGGCAGGCAGGAACTTGTCAAGGTCACACCATTCAAAAAATGCCTGAGCCAGGGCCGGCTCCGTGGCTTAGCGGTTAAGTGCGCGCCCTCTGCTGCTGGTGGCCCGGGTTCGGATCCCGGGTGTGCACCGACGCACCGCTTCTCCGGCCATGCTGAGGCCGCGTCCCACATACAGCAACTAGAAGGATGTGCAGCTATGACATACAACTATCTACTGGGGCTTTGGGGGAAAAATAAATAAATTAAAAAAGAAATGATTAAAAAAAAAAAATGCCTGAGCCAGAGTCGAACCCACATCTGTTTCCCTGCTCCTGTCACGTGGCTTGGAGTGGCAGTCTTTTGAGGTCCTCTGAGACATTCCATCCACAAAGATTCGTCCAGTGCTTCTGCGTGCCAGTCACCTGTGACCACCATGTTGCTAAGTCCAGGCGTCAATTCTCAGGCCTCATCCAACTTGACCAGTCAGGAGCATTTGACGAGGTGGTCACTCCTTCCTCCTTCAAGTACTGTCTTCCCTGGGGTTCTAGGAAAACGCTCTGTCCTGGTCCTCCTCCCACCGCATTGGAAACTTCTAGTCATCTTTGTTGGTTCGCCATCACAGCCCAACCTTCTAGGTGTGGAGATCCCCAGGAATTGGCCCTGAGGCCTGTCTCTTTCTCCAGAACCCCCTGTTCTGGCTAATTTCATCCCCTGTCATGGCCTTAAATACCATTTATTTAAATACCATGTTTAAATGGTGCCTCTCACATTTGTACCTCTAACCCAAACTTCCCCTGCCCTCAATTCCCCAACTGCCTCCTTGCCCTCTCCTCCCGGATGACTCATAGTTCCTCATCTCCTCCCACGTCCTCCCCCAGCCTGCTCCTCCCGCTGCCATCCGCATCTCAGCGGGCACCAACTGCCAGCAGCTAAGGCCAAAAACCTTTGATGTCATCCAGGCCTCCCCCACCCGCCCCAGACCCTGTCGGCTGGACTTTCCAAGTGGATCCAGAATCCCACCCCTTCTTTCCACCTCCACAGTCTCCACTCTGGTCTGAGCCACCTTCACCTCAGGCCCAGAATATTTCAACAGCCTCCCCACTGGTCTCCCTGCTTCTGCCCTTGTCCCCTTCCGTCTGTTTTCAACCCCACAGCCAGAGTTAACCTTTTAGAACATGTCAGTGGTGTTTCTTCTCTGCTGAAAAGCCGCCAGCGATTTCCTGTCTCATTTAGGGTAAAAACTGAGCTCCTTAAAATGGCCTGAAAGGCCTTCCTGTTCCTCCCTTCCGTGGTGTCCTCTGACCTCATGCACCACTATTTCCTCCCATCGCGCAGAACCTTCCAGCACCCTGAGCTGTTCCTCAGGGTGAGCTCCCTGCTGTTTCTCCAACACCTGGTGCAGGCAGGGCACTCTCAGGGCGGGCCTCCTCTTTCCTCTACCTTCTGGCTTCTCAGCCCCGGTGCTGTGGCCTGGATTGGGGTCTGGATCATTCTTTGCTGTGGGGTTGTCCTGTGAGTTGCAGGATGGTCAGCAGCATTCCTGGCCTCTACCCACTAGCTGCCAGTAGCATCTCCATGTCTGTCTCTAGAAGTTGCCAAATGTCCCTGGGGGACAAAGTCGCTCAGGCTGGGAACCACTGCCCTACCTGTAATGGGCTTCCCAGACTTCCCCATGCCTCCTCCCTCATCTCCTTCAGGTCTCTGTCAACCCCAATCATCACTGCCACCCACCCCAAACTCCCCACCTCCCTTCCTGCTCTATTTTTCTCCAGACCATTCACCCCCATTAACACAGTACCTATTTTTTTTTTTTGCGGGGGAAGATTGGCCCTGAGCTAATATCTGTTGCCAATCTTCCTCTTTTTCCTTTTTCTCCCCAAAGCCCCAGTACATAGTTGTACGTCCTAATTGTAGGTCCTTCTAGTTCTTCTATGTGGGACACCGCCTCAGCACGGCTTGATGAGCGGTGAGTAGGTCTGTGCCCAGGATCTGAACCGGCAAACCCTGGGCCGCCAAAGCGGAATTCACGAACCTAACTGCTACACCACCGGGCCGGCCCCAACACACCACCTGTTTTAATGATTCTGTTTATTATCTGTCTTTTCCTACCGGAACGTAAGCTTCAAAAAGCCAAGGATTCCTGTCTGTCAATTTGCTGCTGTACCCCAGCACTCACAGTGGGACCTGGCACCTACATAGTAGGCACTCATCAATACTTCTTTTCTTTTAATTTTCTTTTTTTTATTTTTTTTCCCCAAAGTCCCAGTAGATAGTTGTGTGTCATAGCTGCACATCCCTCTAGCTGCTGTATGTGGGACGCGGCGTCAGCATGGCCGGAGAAGCCGTGCGTCGGTGCGCACCTGGGATCCGAACCCGGGCCGCCAGCAGCGGAGCGCGTGCACTTAACCACTAAGCCACGGGCTGGCCCTCATCAATACTTCTTGAAGGAACAAATAAATGTCGGGTCTCATGACAGAGGCATGAATAGGAGACCTTGGCCTTGAGAGACTAGCATTCCAGGGCGGGCTGGGAGTAAACAGATGGATAAATACGTGCAATGGCCGTGGTTTCCTAGGACCCGTACCAAGAACTGCAGACTGGGCGGCCTCAGCCAACGGGGATTTATTTATTTATTTTTTTAAAGATTTTATTTATTTATTTATTTTTCCCCCCAAAGCCCCAGTAGATAGTTGTATGTCATAGCTGCACATCCTTCTAGTTGCTGTATGTGGGACGCGGCCTCAGCATGGCCGGAGAAGCGGTGCGTCCGTGTGCGCCTGGGATCCGAACCCAGGCCGCCAGCAGCGGAGCACGCGCACTTAACCGCTGAGCCACGGGGCCGGCCCGCAACGGGGATTTATTGTCCTACAGTTCTGGAGGCCGGAAGTCTGAGATCAAGGTGTGGGCAGGGGCAGGGACACGCTTATCTGAAACCTGTGGGGAGGGTCCTTCCTTGCTCGTCCTGGCTGCTGATGGTTTGCTGGCAGTCTTTGGCGTTCTGTGGCTTCTAGAGGCCTTGTTCCAATCCTCTGTCTTCACCCGGCCGTCTTCCCTCTATGCGCATCTGTCTCTGCGTCCAGATTTCTCCTTTATAGAAGGACACCAGTCACACTGGATTAGGTCCCACCCTCACGACCCCATTTGAACTTGATTACCTCTGTGAAGATCCTATTTCCAAAAAGGTCACATTGTGAGCTACTAGGGGGCCAAACATCTCTTTTTGGGGGGATCACAGTTCAACCCCTAACAGCAGGGTATGGGATTGAAGGGTGCTGCTTCAGGGAGGGGGTCAGGGAAGGCCTCTGAGTTGATAACATTTGAGCAGAGACCAGTATGAAGAGAGAGGTGAGTCATGTGGCTATCTGGGGAAGAACATTCCAGGCAGAGGGAACAGCAAGTGCAAAGTGGCATGATCAAGGGGGCTACCTCACAATGCGGGGAGAATCAATGACTTAATATATGAAAAATGCTAAGAGGCCTGCCTGCCTGGCACATAGTTAGCAGGCAGTTAATGAGTCATTATTATCATTATTATTATTATTATTATTATTGATCCTTTTAACAGGCTCTGATTCGGTGCCTACTGTGGGCCTGGCAGCCTTCTGGTTTTGGGGTGCTAGAATGATCTAGCCAGACAGCGTCCTGTCCTCATGGTACTGATGGCCTAGTTGGAGGAGGCTAAGAGACCAAGAAGTCAACAGAGAACCACATGTGGTGTGATTGCTGGTAGCCACGTGCTCAGCTCAGTACAACAGGGTGACGTCATAGAGGGTGACTGCTGGGCGGGGCTGGGGCCTCTCCTCTAGATAAGGCAATCAAGGAGGGCATCTCTGAGGAAGTGACCTTCAAGCTGAAGGATCTTTCCAGATGAGCATGTTGTTAGGTGAAGTCTCTGGAGAAAGGGCCGCTGGTCAGGTGGAGATCTGTGGCCAGGCTGGCAGTGGCCTTTTGGGAGATGTCCTGAAGGTGAGAACACATAAATCTGATAAACGTCTGTGAATCACTTCCACTGAATTATAAAGAGCATGGATCCTGATCAAATTGGTGTCAAACTCCAAACTTCCTTTACCACCCGCCACAGCCATCCCAACCCTACACTGAATAAAGAAAACATAAGTGAGAAATAGAAAATAGTTTCCTAAGTCAGACCCCAGTGTTCACGTCTGGCTTCCAGACCATGTAGGAGCAATTAAGAACAGGCACCATGGACGCCCGTTTACTCTGGAGGAGAGTTGATCAGAACGTCCATCAGATGGCTCCATGTTCTCAGAGGGTTCTCCGGGTTGGAGTCAACACATCTCCTCAAATACCCTAGAAAATCCTTTTCTCTTGGGAATTCATTTATCTCCTAATGTTTCCGGGCAGTCAGGAGGGGATGGTAGGGGTTTAGTGAATGCTGAATGCAACCCTGTTGAGTCAAGTCCTCTGAAGTCCCTTCTCAGCTAGAAAACACCCAGGGCTGCCTTTCTGACATTCCCACGGTCAGGTTTCTTCCCTTTTGAAGCAACATTTTGTCATTTTGCTTCATTTCAGGAGAAAAGCCAGAAATATGACTTAAACTTAATTTCCCCCCACGTAGTTAGGGCTATGGAGAAAGCACAGGAAGACACGCCTGGATTCAAGATCTGGAACACGGGTGAGAGAGAGAGAGAGGAGAGGGAGAGGGAGAGCGAGCACTCTCTTATAATGTCATGGAGACCCTGGTGGATTTGTATTGTCAACCCACAAAAACAGAAACCAGTTTAAGAGGCAAAGAGTTTATTTGGGATCAAAAAATTGCAATTTGGGGAGCACAGACACAGGTAGAAACCCATATAGTGTCCCAGTTACAGGAGAGGGGCTCAGGGTGTTGATGGGAAAAAGGGAGGATGAGGTGAGTTGTACTGAGTTCACTGGTGCTGGCTGAGCTAAGTACTTCATGGATTGTACACAAGTCTGTACTCATAGATTGGCTTGAGATACGGTCATCAGGCCAAAGGCTGGACTTGTCCTTCATCGACTGGTTAGTGATTCGTCATCGGCAAAGTCCACTTTCATGGGTCCTTACAAACAGGCTATTCTTGTCTTTACCAACTTCTTGGAATGTTGGCGGTTTGGTCTAGTTTGAAATATAAAGACAACAAGTTGTGCAAGGCCGTTCCTCTGAAATGGCTGCTCCGGCTCTGTTTTAATATGGCTCCACTCATGTCACCTTTCACAGTAGTCACTCATTCCACAAATATTTATGGAGCCAGGCGCTTTGCTGGGCTCCAAGAGTCCATCATCGAAACCAACGTCATGTCCCTGCCCTCCTGTACCTCACAGGGTGTTGCACATTCACATCTGATACAGGTTCAAGAAGAGCTTTGGCATGAGAGTCCCAAAGACTGGACACGTTGCCTCTTGGTCCTCCCACTGAACAGCGGTCCTCAGTTTTCCTCCTCTGTAAAACGGGTTCAGCCATCCATGCTGCGTAGTTCAGAAGGGCTTGTGGGAGGGCCCCAGGAAATGGCATCCAGGAAAACAGAGTAGAAGGATGGCTGTAGTGGTTGCTCCTTATGGCGTCTGTATTGGGTGCTAAGAACTGTGTGGGTCATTTTCTTTGAATCCTAACTCCACCTGAAGTGGCTGGTGCCGTCTTGCTTATCCAGAGGCAGGAACGGGTCAGAGCGGTTGAGTCACTCTTCCAAAGAGGCTCAGGACTCCAAAACGGAAAGGTAACTGAGAGAGGACACCGCTGGGGAGAGTTTGATGCGACCTGAGAGTTTGGAGTGCCACGTTAAATACCACATGTACTTAGACTAAAAGATTCTTGGTTGTTTATCTGAAATTCACATTTAACTGGGCATCCCATATTTTTATTTGTTAAACCTACCACCCCACAGAGATTCTGACGTCAGGCTGGTGGAGGCCCGGGGTGTGGCTGAGACAGGAGGCCTTGGAATGAGCCACCAGCCCTGGGGCTGGTGAGCCAGGGGGTGGGTAGGAGCCACGAGAAGGGGCAAGGACGGGAAGGCCCAGAATCCCTGCGATGTCTGCAGCCTCCTGCCCCAGGGTGATCCACCAGTCCTGCCCCGGGGACTTCAGCCTCAGCTCCTCAGCTGCTCCTCGGGAATTCCAAGCAGCGAGCTTTGTGCTGACCCGCCCTGCTCGGCGGCTCCTCTGGGCCACTCCCACTGCCATTTACACACAAATCCCTGTAGCTTCCTTTTGTAACCCGGTTACTCCCAGCCGGCTTCAGTTGTCCTGCATCCTCATTAAAACTCAACTCTCCTAATTCTTGGACTTGAAAATTGGGGATTCGGGGATCCTCGCATTTGATTCGTTCAGCCATTCCCTGTTTAACATTCACCAAATTATTTTTGAGCACCTACTATGTGCCAGGGAGATAGAGAATTGAACAAGAGGCACTAAATAAGAAATCAATAATAGGAATTTATACTCAGTTACTAAACATGTATTACATATTAAATTATGATTGCCATAAGCACCTTATAGCAGGGGGATCCATTTTATTGAAAAGTGGGTCCAGGAAGGCTACCTTGAAGAAATGAATTTTGTGTTTTTTTTTTTTAATAATTTTATTTACTTTTTGATTTTTTCCCCCAAAGCCCCAGTAGCTAGTTGTCTGTCATAGCTGCACATCCTTCTAGTTGCTGTATGTGGGATGTGGCCTCAGCATGGCCGGAGAAGCAGTGCCTCGGTGCGCACCCGGAATCTGAACCCGGGCCGCCAGCAGCGGAGCGCGCGCACTTAACCGCTAAGCCACAGGGCCGGCCCCTGTGTTGGGTTTTGAAGGATGTGTAGGAGTTACCTGATAACAACAGTGATAACTAAGTGGTGCCAGACACAGCGCTAAATAATGACTTTTACTACTGGAACTGATTTAATCCTGATGACGCTCTGGGAGGTGTTATTATCCACATTTCACAGGCCCAGAGAGGTTAAGTTACTTGCACAAGGTCACACAGTAAGTGAATGGCAGCGTTAGGATTTGAACCTTCCAGGCTGGCTGGGGTCTGGCTGGAGCTCAGAGAATGGAGCTGAAGCAGGAGAAGGGAATCCTGCAGGCCAGCGAAGGCTCACTTAAGAATTTGAGACTTTGGCCAGAGAACAATGGGAAACCTTTGAAGGGTCTTAGAGGTGGGGGGTGGGAGATGGGGGTGTGTCCTGGTCCAAATTGAAATTTCAAAAGATCCCTCTGGCTGCTGAGGGTGGGGGATGGGAGCTGCCTGGGGCCTGGGGGCTGGTGGGAGGCTGTTCCCTTCCTGCCCAGATAACAGATAATGGTGGCTCCAGAGCCAGCCACCAGCTCTGCAGAATGGAGCTACGCGGCCGGAATCGACCGTGGAAGACGCTCAGGAGGTAAATCCCACGGGGCTCTGGGGTGGGAGCGGGGAGAGGAGAGGTCAAGGGTGACATCCAGGTCTGGGGCTTGCAGAACTGGATGGGAAATCCGGGAGCTTGGTGGCCTGAGAACACCTGAGAGTTGAGTTTTGACCAAATTGCTCTATGTCTGGGATTTCTTTCTGCCTTTGGTGTGTTTTTTGTTGTTGTTGCTAAATTGGTTGCTATCGCCTTTGAGTGTTTCCTGTCTGTTTTGTTTCCCTTTCTCCATAGTATTTGTTTCTCGGTATTTTAGAGACCAAGAGGGCTTAGATTTCATTTTTGTTCTGAATGTCTTCCTTTTTCAGACGGGTAAATTACTTAATCTCTCTGCGCCTCAGTTTTCTCATCTGTAAAATGAGGGTAATAATGGTACCTGGTTCCCAGAGTTATTGGGAGGATTAAATTAATTAATACCTAAAATGTGCTTAGAACAGTGCCTGGCACGTGGTGAACCTCGATAAGTGCAAGGCGCTCTTCCAAGGTGAAGATGATAATATGGATGCTGCTGCTGTTGTCATGACAACGAGGAGGGCGATGGAGGCAGGGGTGGCTGTGGAAGGAGGCTAAAGCCCAGAGAAGTCACTCCAGTTACTTAGCAAGTATATGTTCAGCGTTTTTTGTACCCAGTAACAACCAAACTATTTAAGAAGTTAAAAGCTCAAGGAATTTACATTACACTCAAATAAGCTTTGAGAGACTCTTGAGTGCCAGAGCTGCTCTAGACCCTGGGTGACAACAGTATATATGAAAACGACAAGTTTCCTGCCTGGAAAAGCAAATATAACAACACTTAATTTTAGAATGTGTTAAGTGCTGGGGAGAAAATAAAACCGCTGTTGTGACATGATGTGATCCCAGGGGGCCTCCTGGAGGAGGTGACATTTGGTCCTGGATCTGAAGCAGAAGGAATAAGTGCAAAGCTCCATAAGGGTTGGGATCTAGTTTGGCAGGAGACAACTGGCACATTTCGAGGACCCCAAAGTAGGTCAAGGTGGCTGGAGGGCAGTAAATAGCTGAAGGGGAGAATTAGTTGATTTATATTTCTACATATTGCCATCGATGAAATTACTGGTATTCGACTTTTTAGATTCATATGCAAATTTTAACTTCATGCAGTTCAACCTAATAGATTGTGCAAGAAGTTACAAAGTCCAAATTGGGGCCATGGTTGATGCACTGGAGATCTTGTATAGATACTTCAGGTAAGAAGAAAAGGCCACTCATTAGACAAATATTTATCGAGAAACTATTACGCCCCAGGCCTATGCTGGCCCCGGGAACACTGGTGAACAGATACACAAGTCCCTGCCTTAGTACAGAGGCAAAAAGTAAATAAACAAAGAAATACGGTGCTTAGATGTTGTGCTAAGTCCTAGGAAGAAAATAACATGGCGACGTCCCAGAAAATGTAAGGGAGTCTGCGTCAGATGGCTGGTCAGGAGAGGGCTCTGGCAAGAGGTGGGACCTGAGTCGAGAAGGAGCCACATGTGAAGGAAGGTGTTCCGGGGGGGAGACTGGGCGCATGAGACCCGAGGTGGAGCGAGCCTGGAGAGGCTGAGGATGAGCTGAGGACCGAGGCCAGTGCTCCCAGCGCAGAGGGAGGGAGGGGGAGTCATCTTAAAGTAGCCCGGAGGGGGCTCTGCAGGCCATGCTCAGAGCAACAGGATTTTCTTCTGAAAGAGAGAGTTGCAAAGGTTTTCTGTAAAGGACCAGAGAGTAAATATTTTAGGCTTTGAGGGCCACATATGGTCTCTGTTGCAACTATTCAGCCCTGCCATTGTGGCACAAAAGCACCGGGGACTATAAACTAATGAACGTCCATGGCCGTGTGCCATTAAAACTTGACTTGTGGACGCTGAAATTTGAATTTCATATAATTCATGCAGGCCACAAATTTTTATTTTTTATTTTCTTCAACCATTTTAAAGTGTAAAAAGCCATTTTTAGCTAGAGGGCCAGACAAAAACAGGTGTGGGCTGGATTTGGCCCCGGGGCTGTAGTTTGCAGACTACTGTTCTGAAGTCATGGGAAACCATAGGAGGGTTCTGAGCAGGAGAATGAAAGGTTGTGATTTATGGTGGGAAGGTATGAAGACACGGCTCAGTGCCAGAAAGTGGATGTAACTCTGTAGAATCGAGCAATCGTTTAGTCATTCAACAAACACCGAGTTCCTGTAATAGTCATGATGCTGCTGGAGGGGACCCAGGATCTGTAAATCACAGTTCTACACTCGCAGAGTTTATAACACAGCAGGGGAGTTCGAGAGCGAGATACAAATACTTACAACTTTAAGGTCAAAAGAGAGACACAAAAAAAGCAAAAGTTGCATTGAAAAATAGCAAGGTGGAGGACAGAGGTGGCTGGAGTGGAGTGAGCTGGGGGAGCTGGTAGGAGTTGAGGGGAGGGCATGCGGAGGAATTGGGATTTTATCCCACGTGAGATGAGCAGGCTGTGGAAGGCTTTTTTAATTGTGATAAAATACACATAATGTAAAATTTACCATTTTACCCATTTTAAAGTGTACAATCCAGGGGCATTATGTACATTCACAATGTTGTGCAACTGCTACTATCTAGTTCCAGAACTTTTTCATCACCCCAAAAGGAAAAACCCTGTACCCATTAAGCAGTCACTCCTCATTTCCCCTCTCCCCAGTCCCTGGCAACCATAAATCCACTCTCTGTCTCTATGGATTTGCCTATTCTGGATATTTCATATAAATGGAATCATACAACATGTGGCTTTTTGTGTCTGGCTTCTTTTACTTAGCATAACGTTTTCAAGGTTCATCTATGTTGTAGTATGCATCAGTACTTCGTTCCTTTTTATGGCTGAGTAATATTCCATTGTGTGCATATACCACATTTTGTTTATCCATTCATCTGTTGATGGACAATTGGGTTACTTCCACCTTTTGGCTATTGTGAATAGTGCTGCCCATGGAAGATTTTGAGCAGGCAGGTAACATCTTGTTAACGGGATCCCTCTGTGAGGGATGCCGTGTGAGGAGGAGCCCAGAGAGGGCAGGAGGGGAGGCAAGAGACCAGTTAGAACAGGATTCTTAGCCTTGATTGCACAGTGCGATCCCCTGGAGGGTAAAGCATGCAGTCCAGCAGAACTGGGGCAGAAGCCCCAGGTGATTCTAAAGTGAAAGGGGATGGAGGACTGGGAACCACTGGGGAGAAGGCTACAGGGGTCCAATGGGTGAGCAGGGGCGGTGGGCTGATTGAAGGGATTGGGTGATGAGCAGCCATGTTCAGAATACACTCTGAGGGCAGAGCCCCAGGCTTGTTGATGGTTTGGATGGGGGCTGTGAGCGAAGAGGGGTAGTCGAGGGTGGAGGTTTGAAGCAAGCAGTGAAGGGCGAGTCTGTTGACCAGGATGGGGAGCCCTGCAGAGGAGCTGGTGTGAGGGGGGTTGAGAAGTTGGGTTTGCCGTGCTCAGTGGGAGGGCCCAGGAGCCCCCCAGGCTGAGAAGTCACACAGGCAGGGGCATGTGTTCTGGGGGTGTGGGAGCTCAGGAGCCAAGCAGGCCCCCAGGCGAGAAGTCAGGAAAGACCCTCTGGACATGAGGTGGCACCTGGGATATGAAGGGTGGGTGTCATTCCAACAAGGGACGCAGGGAGAGCGAGCCGTGGTGGGTGACACTTGGGACATACTTTCCAGCTGCAGTGAGAAATGGAGGTGAGGTGGGAAAGTCAGATGTGGAGCCAGATTCCGGGTCCTGATGGAGGAGTCAGGGTTGCATTTAATTAGTGGGGAATTGCTGAATGTTTTTTTGTTTTTTTTTTTTTTTTTTTTTAAAGATTTTATTTATTTTATTTTTTCCCCCCAAAGCCCCAGTGGATAGTTGTATGTTGTAGCTGCACATCCTTCTAGTTGCTGTATGCGGGACTCGGCCTCAGGATGAACGGAGAAGTGGTGCCTCGATGCGCACCCGGGATCCGAACCCGGGCCACCAGCATCGCAGCGCGCGCACTTAACCACCAAGCCACAGGGCCGGCCCTAAATGTTTTTTGAATACAGAAATGAAAGTAATTGTAGCCAATGTTTGTTTTGAAAGTTCTGTTTATGGCAGGTGTTTTCATATCCATTAATTCATTTAATCTTCAGTACAACCTTATGAGACAGGAAGTACTATTCTTATTGTATAGGTGGAAAACCAGGTGTAGAGAGTTATGCAAATTATTTAGGGTTCTGCAGCGAGACAGTGGCAGACATCATCCCAAGTAGCTTGGGTCCTGCGTGCACATGGGCTTAATTACCTTTCCATGGTGCTCTCATGTGGGGTACAATTGGAGATGGTGTGCACTAGATGTGTGTTGGAGGGTGGAAAGGTAATTTGCCTTTCTATGGACAAGAGTTATTTGCATTACTATTTTCTACAAGTTACAGAGTCAGAAAATAGCCCAAAAACAATGAAAGGTGCTGGTGACCCAATGGGTAAGCTAGACAGGCTATATACTTATCTTTTTTTTTTTCTATTTCATACTCTTTCACAATTTTCCTGTTACATTTATTAATTATTTTTTTTAATTGATGTTTTAATAGTTTTTAACATTGTGAAATTTTGGCTTGTACATTTTTGTTTGTCTGTCACCATATATATGACGCCCTTCACCCCTTGTGCCCACCCCCCACCCCCCACCCCCCTCCCCCCTCCCCCTCCCCCCTTGCCCCTGGTAACCAGAATACAGTTTTCTCTGTCCATGTGTTGGTTTATATTCCACATATGAGTGAGATCATACAGTGTTTGTCTTTCTCTTTCTGGCTTATTTCACTTAACATAATACGCTCCAGGCCCATCCATGTTGTTGCAGATGGGATGATTTTCTCTTTTTTTTATGGCTGAGTAGTATTCCATATATATATATATATATATATATATATATACACACCACTTTTTTTTTTTTTTTAAAGATTTTATTTATTTATTTTTCCCCTCAAAGCCCCAGTAGATAGTTGTATGTCATAGCTGCACATCCTTCTAGTTGCTGTATGTGGGACTCGGCCTCAGGATGGACGGAGAAGTGGTGCCTCGGTGCGCGCCCGGGATCCGAACCCGGGCCACCAGCATCGGAGCGCGCGCACTTAACCACCAAGCCACGGGGCCGGCCCTACACCACATTTTCTTAATCCAGTCATGAGTCGAGGGACACTTAGGTTGCTTCCACTTCTTGGCTATGGTGAATAATGCTGCAATGAACATAGGGGTGCATAAGCCTCTTTGGATTGTTGATTTCAGGTTCGTTGGATAGATTCCCAGTAGTGGGATGGCTGGGTCATAGGCCATCTCTATTTCTAATTCTTTGAGGAATCTCCATACCGTTTTCCATAGAGGCTGCACCCGTTTGCATTCCCACCAGCTGTGTGTGAGGGTTCCTGTTTCTCCACATCCTCTCCAACACTTGTTTTTTGTCTTGGTGATTATAGCCATTCTAACGGGCGTGAGGTGATATCTTAGTGTTGTTTTGATTTGCATTTCCCTGATGATTAATGATGTTGAACATCTTTTCTTGTGCCTCTTGGCCATCTGTATATCTTCTTTGGAGAAGTGTCTGTTCATTTCCTCTGCCCATTTTTTGATCGGGTTGTTTGTTTTTTTGTTGTTCAGTTGTGTGAGTTCTTTATATATTATGGAGATCAACCCCTTGTCAGATGTATGTTTTGCAAATATTCTCTCCCAGCTGGTGGGTTGTCTGTTCATCTTGATCCTGGTTTCGTTTGTCTTGTAGAAGCTCTTTAATCTGATAAAGTCCCACTTGCTTATTTTTTCTTTAGTTTCCCTAGTCTGGGTAGGCATGTCATCCGAAAAGATTCCTTTATGACCAATGTCAAATAGTGTGTTGCCTATATTTTCTTCTATGAGTTTTATAGTTTCAGGTCTCACCTTCGGGTCTTGGATCCATTTTGAGTTAATTTTTGTGAATGGCGACAGCAGATGGTCCACTTTCATTCTTTTGCATGTGGCTGTCCAGTTTTCCCAACACCATTTATTGAAGAGACTTTCCTTTCTCCATTGTATGTTCTTAGCACCTTTGTCGAAAATTAGCTGTCCGTATATGTGTGGTTTTATTTCTGGGCTTTCAATTCTGTTCCATTGATCTGTGTGTCTGTTTTTGTACCAGTACCATGATGTTTTGATTACTATTGCTTTGTAGTATGTTTTGAAGTCAGGGATTGTGATGCCTCCTGCTTTGTTCTTTTTTCTTAGGATTGCTTTAGCTCTTCGGGGTCTTTTGTTGCCCCATATAAATTTTAGTATTCTTTTTTCTATTTCTGTGAAGAATGTCATTGGGATTCTAATTGGGATTGCATTGAATCTGTAGATTGCTTTAGGTAATATAGACATTTTAACCATGTTTATTCTTCCAATCCATGTGCATAGGATATCTTTCCATTTCTTTATGTTATCATCGGTTTCTTTCAATAATGTCTTGTAGTTCTCATTGTATAGGTCATTCACCTCCTTGGTAAGATTATTCCTAGGTATTTTATTCTTTTTGATGCAATTGTAAATGGTATTATCTTTTTGAGCTCTCTTTCTGTTAGTTCATTATTAGCATACAGAAATGCAACGGATTTTTGTAGATTGATTTTGTACCCTGCAACTTTGCTGTAGTTGTTGATTATTTCTAATAGTTTTCCAACGGATTCTTTAGGGTTTTCTATATATAAAATCATGTCATCTGCAAATAGTGAGAGTTTCACTTCTTCGTTACCTATTTGGATTCCTTTTATTCCTTTTTCTTGCCTAATTGCTCTGGCCAAAACCTCCAGTACTATGTTGAAGAGGAGTTATTAATTTATTTTTGAAGAAGTAATACAATCACATTGTTGGTTGACATGCAAAAGATATAAAACGTGTAATGGTGAAAAGTCTCCTTCCCACTCTTGACTCCTGGCCACCTGGTACCCCTTGGATGCAACCATTGTTAGCCATTTCTTAAGTATGCTTCCAAGAAATTCTATACATAATTAGCAAACATGTTAAGAAAAAGATACACAGAGAGGCTTGTGTATTTTTTAAAAACTGACATTATATTCCACATATTGTTTTTTTAACTCAACAATATGTCTCAGATTGTTCCATATCAGTACATAAAAGTTCCCAGATTCTTTTTTCACAGCTGCATAGTATTCTATTGTGTGGCAGAACCATGTTTATTTAATCATCCCTTATTGATGGCATGGTGACTTCTGAGTAAATGGCTAACTGAAAGGCATTAAGGAGTGGTGAGTAGTGGGGTAGAGGAGACTGCAGGAGAAGCTTTCTTAGCGGAATGGGACTATTAATAGTTCCTACCTCAGTTTCCTCCTCTAGGAAATGGGGTTGGTGATTCTTTTATTTATTTATTTTTTTTGTGAGGAAGATCGGCCCTGAGCTAACATCTGCCAATCCTCCTCTTTTTGCTGAGGAAGACTGGCCCTGGGCTAACATCCATGCCCATCTTTCTCCACTTTATATGGGACGCCACCACAGCATGGCCTGACAAGTGGTGCGTCCGTGCACGCCCGGGATCCAAACCTGCGAACCCCGGGCCACCGCAGTGGAGTGCGCGCACTTAACCGCTTGCGCCACCGGGCCCGCCCAAGGGGTTGGTGATTCTAATGGTGCACACCTCATAGGGTTGTAAGGGTAAATAGGTTAGTTCATGTACATTGCTTAGAATAGTACCTGACACCGTGCTTGGAATCAGAATTTATCATTATCTTCCTTTGGAAAGTTTGATGGGGAAAGAAGGAAGAAAACTGGGTTGGAAGCATCCAGAAAATACCTTTTCAAGAGTAAGTGGAGAGCGAAATAGTAACAGCGACAAAATGAGCATGGACTGTGTGTTGTGTTGTTACAAGTCCTTTGGAGAACTGAGCCCTGGAATGTTTCCAGGTAGGTATTCTGATTGCTCCCATTGTACAGATGAGGAAATCAAGGCACGGAGGATTTCGCATCTCAAGCAGGACTGCTCAGCCGGCAACTGGGGGTGCTGGATTGACACCCAGAAGGTCTGTTGCCAACAGCCACACACTCAACTCCTGCGGGGTTCTGCCTCTTGATGTGGGGAAGAAAGGAAAAAGGCTAAGGGACTCAGATAGGAAGGCATGTGACAGAGGGAGCAGGGTGAGGGGATGCTGGGAGTGTTGGGCTGGGGAATCCTGCTTTCTGCAGCAGGCGTGAGGCAGGAAGGAAGATGCAGACACACCGAGGCCAGAGGAGGGAACTGGCTTGCCTTAGGTGGTTTGGGGAAGTGGGGAGATGGGCTGAGCGGAAGATGGAGTGTAAAGGCCAGGAGGAGGGAGAGAACGGGTTAGGCGGTGCGAAGAACAGATGGACCATCCGAGTGGCTGGAGCGGAGTGAGCTGTGGGGGCTGGGAAGGAGACGGATGAAGTCAGAGATCAGGAGGGGGCACTGATCCTGGAGGGAGGCAGGGGGCCATTTTTAGCACTGGGGCTTTGACTGAGTGAGATGGGAGCTACTGATGGATTTTGAGCAGAGGAGGGACAAGATCTGACTTGTTTTAAAAGGCTTACTGGCTGCCTCTGTGTGTGTGTGTGAATCCTGAGTTTTCTTTGCAGTCCAGTCCCCCGCTCCCCGCCGGCAAGCGCCTGCAAGGGCAGAAGGAGGGGGGCTCCGGTGGGCGACTACTGCAACCATCCAGGTGGGAGATGAGCTCTAATACACGTGGAGCAGGGTGTAGACCCTGAGGGCACAATGGTGAAGGACTCAGACAACGACTTTGCCTCGTGTAAGCTCTGTCTAGTGCAGAGTTTCTCAGCCTCTGGAACTAGTGACACTTGGGCCTGGCTGGTTTTCTGTTGTGGGGGCTGTCCTGTGCCTTGTAGGGTGTTTAGCAGCATCCTGGTCTCTTAACCTTTAGATGCCGGTAGCCTCCCCCTCCTAGATGCGACAACCCAAAATGTCTCCAGACCCTGCACTGGTCTAGTGGGAGAGAAACAAACTGAGCAAATAAACGTGTTCTTTCCATAACGGTCTTTGCTAGGAAGTAAAAAGAGCAGGTAAGGGGAAGTCCCAAATCTTCTTCCTTGTGGTGTTCATTTTGTTCCTGCATCCTGTCCATCCCTCCCCACCCGCCCTGCGGCCATCTGCCTGATGGTCATGCACCACCCCCCTGCTCTTTCCACGTGCCCTTCTCTCCTCCCTCCATTTGCCTAACTCTGCCAGTCGCTCCTAGAAAGAAGTGAAAAAAAGAAAAGACCTTCCAGAGGACACCTCTTCTCCGAGGTAGGGACAAGTCCTAACTGCCTCTTTGTGGCTGTAACATGACTCGGTCAGCTCCGTGCTCTGAAGGTGAGCCCTTCTGTCACCATGCCCGAAGTTGGCCTCTGTTCCAATTGGCCAAAAAGGAACAAAACAAAACAAGATATTTAAAACACTTCCCTGCCCGAATCCCGGCCGTTTCTCATAACGGACAGAGAGGCCTGCTGCTCGGTTGAGGCAGATAACTCCAAGCGTGCTTATTTTCATAGTCAGCCGAACAGGCTATCTCGGGATGCAGCTTGCCGAGGCTGTTCCTCCTGCTGCTCGCTGGCTGCAGGCCAGGCCGAGTGGAGAGCCATGTCGGGGAGGCCAGGCCCCGGCTAGTAAGGTGCCTGGGGAAGGGAGCGGGGTCAGCCCTTCCTCTCCTTTGAGGCCAGCTTTATCACCGAGACGTTCTGCCTGGCTTCCTCCAGCCTGCTTCTGTCCCCCGATTCTCTCTGTCTCCCGGGAATATTAAGAGACACACGTTTTAATCTATTTTTATTAGTTCATTGCTTATTAAGATCACCACGGAACCTGCTTGTTTAGGCCTGTGCTGCCTTTTCTATCCAAGGCCACAATGGTTGGGTTTTTTCCTTCCATTTCATTTAAGCCAAGGTTTCTCCACCTTGGCGCTGTGGACGTTTTGGATCACATAATTCCTTGTGGGGCTGTCCTGTGCTCTAGCAGCATCCCTGGTCTCCACCCACTAGATGCCATTAGCTCCTCTCCCCCCAAGTTGTGACCACCCAAAAGTCTCCAGACATTGCCACATATCCCCTGGGGGGCAAAACCATCCCTGGTTGAGAACCACCGATTTCAAGGAATAGAAGAGCCTGATTTTAGAGATGGCAAAGTATTCCCCTTGACATCTTGCTGGAGGTTTGTAGGGAGAGAGGAGCTTTTTCTGGGCCTTCGAATGAGTCTGATCTAAAGGTCTCCCAGCTCCCTCCTTCAGTACTTGAAGCTCATTCTCGAAGGAGTTGACCTCCTAAAAGAAAACACAGATCATGCAGTTGCTGTTGGTAGATTTTAGCCTTGTTTCTGCTCTGTTTGGTTCGGCTTCTCTTTTGTGTTTTTTTCTTTTTTTCTTTAGAGACAGGTGAAGGTATAAGGTTTAGGGACGTGGAATCATAACTGGGTTGGAAGTCTGGTCTCTGGCACTTGCCAGCTGTGTGACCTTGGGCAGCTCACTTCATCTCTCTGGGCTTAGTTCCAGGTCTCTAACAATGCTCCCTCCCTCACGGAGTCAGTCTGTGTGAAGTGCTGATTTAGCACAGTGCCTGGCCCAGGGCGAGCATGCAGTAGCTGCTGGGACCACTCTGTGCAAGGCGGGGGGGGGGTTTGAGAAGGGCCACTGAACGATCTCTAGATGGAGGCCAGGAACATTTGCCTTCTTTATTTCTCGCTTATCAGCCACATTCCATCAAGCCCAGGACTCGCCCTTAGTAGGCCTGCCCTGGGCTTCTTTTTCAATCCGTGTCCCTCCCAGGATTCCATCTGCCACCATACCTTTGTCTCTGTCCCCAGCCGAATTGCTGTTTTCCAGATAACCTCAGACCTACGCGAATGCCAACAGCATTCCTCTCACAGAGCTGAGCTGCCAGAAGAAGCCGGCAGCTTCCTGCTCTTTGCCCCAGAAAGCATTTCAAGTGATCAGAGAGAGGGAGGGAGGAAGGGGGAGGATGCAGCTGCTTATGCAACAAGCTTTAATCCCGGGTTAAAATCCACCACGCGCACCGGCGGCGTATTTCATTTCCTCATTACTGGGTCGTGAAGTGAGTTGCACACGAGATCTGCCACTGACTCGCAGTCCTGTTTGTTCCCCCAAAAGCAGCCACCACAGACAAACGGCATTCCCGCTGGCATGACGGTGGAGGGCTGCTGCCCACAGCAAGGAGGAGGAGCAGGGTCTGATTAACTCTGGCCTCTGCCTCTTGTCCCCCATTTGGTCTCCCTGCACCCCCTTCCACTCCCAGGAAAAGGAGGTCCCTGCCTTCTGGTGGGGCCCATGTCTGTTGTCCTGAGTCCTGGACCTTTGTCAGGCTGGGTGGCGGTGGAGGTGTCCCTCCCTGCATCTTGGCCTCTTCAGCCTAAAATATAACAACGGCAGCAACAAAACCCCGTCCCTTTTTATAAAGCCTGGGCCCTGCCCCTGCGGTACAGTGTGTTTGGTTTCCTGGCTGTTCCTGTTTGATATAAGATTCCCAGCCAGGAAGAATTTATGTACATGCGGCGGGCATCTGTTGTCCACGTGGGGGGGCGGGGGCAGGGAGAGCGGGCCATCAGCTCTGCGTTTTCTTTGTGGGAACGAATGGTGTGGGACAAGAGAGCCCACGAGTCCTAATTTCAGGAGAGGGGAGACTTTATTGGGCCATTGCTTTACCTCCTGGCATATGGCTGTGTCTCCTCTGGAAGCTTTCTCCAGCCTCTAAAGAATGATGTTTATTTAACTTCTGTTGTTCCAGCTTGCTGTTTTAAAAAAATCTTAATGAAGCACCTTGTCTTAAAAAAAAAAAAAAAAAAGGAAGAAAAGAGCAAGCATGGACATTTTAAGAGCCTTTCAGATTTGCCTTGTCTTTCTCAGAGTGCAGACCAACTACAAAGGCAGCTTCAGGGAGGAAACAGGCAAAGACCTCCTAATACTATAGAAATGGGTGGCATTATAAGCAGCTCTGAAAAACTAGTTAATATTTGACTGGGGAGCAGAGCCAGAGATGGGGGTGGGGGTGGGGCTGCCAAGTGTAGGGCTGTGTGTGAAATAGCTGTTCCATCTGCCTTCGGGGACGAAAAGAAGCCGCTCTCTGTGGAAATAAATTTAAGCCAGAATCCTTATAAAGCTCCTGGGATTTGTCTGCCCACTGAGGGCCCAGTTCCCCAAGAACACGCATACAGGGATGATTGTGACAGGAAGGGCCGAGCAGTGGGTGGAGGCCTGACTAATAATGGGGGTTCTTGTTCCCTCGCTGAGTTTGACATCTTTCTTTCTCCCTCTGGATTTAAATGGCTTCTCAGACGGAGAGGCACTGCCTGTGGCCTGGATTCAGAAGGTACACGCCTCCTTGGGAAGCAAAGACGAGAGACAGCAGCTCCCTCTCTCTCTCTCTCTCTGCATCTGCCGGGAGAGCTGCAGCTGGTATTTTTCCACAGGCCTTTGCTGCGATCGCAGGGCCTAGTTTTTCCCAGCCAGGCCCAGAGTCCGAGAGAGGGTTAATAGGCAGGAAGCTGCAGGCCTTGCAGACTAATACGGAAGTCAGATTTTTGTGTAACTGACAGGTTTAGCAGGCCTCAGAGGTGGGGGAGGGGGCGGGAGGGGAAGGGAAGTTTGTAGATCTAGGCATGTGGCCTGCTAGGAGCGCCTTTGGCTTTTCTTAGGGTAAGGACGGAGAGGGGGGCCCCGTGGCATCCTGGCAGGGAGGCAGGAACCCAGTATGGTTTTCCTCTTGAGTACTGAGGGAGAGAGGGGCGAGAGGTTAGCTCCTGGGCCCGGCAGATGGCTCTCTGGCCTGCATTTCCAGGAGGCATTTTGACAATGACTATGCAATCTTGACCACTCTGCTCCCCTCCTCCCCGCAGCAGCCTGGCTCCTCCGTCCCCTGAAAAGCCCCGCTGCTCTTTAGCGATTTCTTGGGGCTCCCCTGTCCTGGCTGTTTTCCCCCAGCTCCTCAGCGGCCTGCCTCAAGCCCCTTTCTCTTGTCCCCTTGGCTGTCTTCCTGGGGCTCCCCCCTCCTCAGCTGCACTTCCCCCCCGGGGGGGTGGAACCATTCTGCTGGATCCTTCTAGAAAAGGGCCAGCCTTCCTCCTAGCAAAGAGCCGTGTCAGAGGGGGCAGGTGAGGGTGAGCCCTTTCAGCTCACCCCAAAAACTGTCTTCCCAGTGGCCTCTGGGCTTCAGGCTTTGCTGGAGCAGGTCAGGCTGGCTGCCCTGGTTTGCCCGTGCCGGGAAATCTAGCCAGGGTGTGTGAGAAGTGCGTCTGTGGGCCCCTTTCCCAAGTTTTTCTTGCTGCAAAAGGCCTAGCTTAGCCTGTCTTTTTCTATGCACAGGATGGCTCTTGCTCACCAGAGCCTCACAAAGATAATCGCTCAGGAAGTGTTTCAGCCAATCCGGGGCCGCCTTACACTCCGATTTGCCGGGGCAGCCAATCGGGGATGAGCTTTTATTAGGCGGCCAGATCATCAAGCCGAAGTGCCAAACCCTTTTTCTGTGAGAACTAGGAGCCTGTCCTCCATGTTTTATAAGTATTGACATTACACAGTGTTAACAATGCATCCACAGAGGTAAGCTCGACTTTTTAACCATCTTTTCTCCCCCTCCCTCTGAGACATCCGAATTGTGGGCGAGCAGTGTGATTTCTCTGTGGCTGGCCGTGCCACACTCACCCCCACAGCACTTAGGTTAACTTGGAACTGTTTAGAGAGAATTTTTTTGCTTTCTTGGGTCACATGGCTAAGGAGCCATTAGCCATAGCTTGATTTTGCAAACTGGCAAGGGCCTGGCACACCTTTTCTTCCACCACTACATGGTGTTTCTGGAATAATTTGAAGCTAGATCCTGGTATGCCAAAAAAGAAGTTTTTTTTTTTTTTTTTTTCCCCTCCTCTCTCTTTCTCTCTCTCTCTCTGAGCAGTTTCCCCCCCTGCACTATTGTCTTCTCTTGTGTCACATGCCTGCTGGGGGAAGAAATGGAAGGTAAGCAGGCAGGCTCCTGTCCAAGGAGAGCTCATGGCAGACAGCAAAGCAGGCAAGTTTACCTCTCCAAAGAGGTTCTGGGAAGGCTGGACTCAGTTCTGACAAGAGAGGACCTGTGTTTTAAAAAGAACCAAGCCCTCAGCAGCAGAGCAGTGCTAAGGAGAGATTCTAGCTCCTGGGGCCTAGGTGGGTGGTGGTGTCTCTACATGGTCTTCTCTCTCCCTACAGGGTTTCTTCACTTGAAACTACATTGTTCAGCCTTTTTTCCTGACTTCTGTTGATACAGAGTGTTCTTCTGCAAGCCAGCCTACAGCCAGCAAATGTTTCTGAAAGTGTTTTCTAGGCTTTGGAGGAAGTTTTTGGAGAAGGGCTGGGGTGGGGGGGGGTAGGGGGGAGAGATATTGGACAACATCCTGCAATAAATCTGTGAGGACTCTTTTTGAATCCCTTAGCTTTCTATTCTTGCATGATTTTCAATGAACTAATGTATCTTTTATCCTTGTTTTCATTTTCCTTTCCCTTTTTTACATTGTATCATCCTCTGTCCTCCTGTGTGATAGAGTGCAGAGGAAATAAAATCATGTCTGTGGCTCATGACAGCATTCCATATTCAGTTGTTGGGTTGTGTTGTTGTGTGTGTGTGTTTTTAATAATCCCATGTAACTGTTTAAAAAAATTTCCTTTTTGATCAAGTCCCAAATCTGCCAGCCTGTTCTCTCTTCTTAACTGTGGAAAAATGAGACGGTTGCTTGAACATTTGTTGGGTAAGTAGAGCAATCCATTTCCTCTGTGACCATGTATAAAGAATTTGGCGAACATTTGGGGTCTGTTTGTAACAGGGGGTCTTCTCTACAGCAGTTGGGGGCTTTTTATTAGCAGGAACCAAATAAGGGCTTTTTAATAGTGTCTTGATTTTAGGTGACTGTTTGAATCCACTATTTTTCCTGATAACCTGCAGCTAGGATTGAAGATTACACTTCCTGTTTACCCTCAGACAGGGGAGAAATGTTCAGTTCATTGTGACTTGACTGGAGACCTTTAATTGGGTTTGTTTGGATATTAGAACTCTGGGTAGGTGATCTGCTTGTGAAATGTGACGAAAGTGCTTGTTCTTAGAGTCACAGAGCCTTAGACATTGGTGGGGCAGGAGCTGGTGGTGGAGGTGGTATGTGTGTGGGGGTGGTGTCAGTACTTCACGTTTTAGGATACTTACATGTAGTGCAAAATCCCATTTACCACCAAACTTGGTCCTTTTTCCAAGCCTGACCCACACATTTGTATGCACGCTTGCCTTTACTTATGATTTATTTCTCACTTTTTACATTTCCCCTGATCTCTTAATGCTGTAGTTAGAATTGAAGAGTGAAAAAACTAGACTCTCCTTTAGCGTTAGCTTCAGAATTTCTCGAGACGTTCACTACATAAATTTCCAGCCTGGAGACCAATCCAGCATGAATGTAAATGCTGGAAATATGTTCAGTTGCTGTGTTACGCCAACTTTATGGAGTCCATAATCTTTTTTTCTTTTAAATTAGTGTCCAGCTACCTACCTTTGAGCACCAGTAGGAAAAAAGCTCATTTAATAATGAGGAATGTACCAAATTCTAAGTTAAGAAAAGTCTGTCAGGCCAGCTTCTTAGACTAAAAATGCAAGCAGTTAATGATGTTATATACTTAAAACTGAACAGTGTGACTGCCCCACACAAGTATAAGTAAGTTCAGACACTTAGCTATTTTCTTTGTTCTTATCTCCTGGCTGTAAATGGAAATTACATGTAGAAGTTCTTGTGGCCTCCCTAGAAGAAATATCTAATCACAAGACTCCTGGTTTGATGCCTTCAACGTTTACATAATGGTGTGTTTGTTGGGCTGGAAGGAAACCTCAGGGCAAGGCATTTGTCCTCTAAAAGCTTGCATTAAAATGGCTCCCACAGGTTTGCAAAGCCAAGATCTGTTTTCAAGTGTGCAGCCCCACCAAGTTCCCAGCCCTCGACCAAGCTAGCCACTTTTCCTCTGGTACTCACCAAGCATGAGTCTGTAAAAAGTTAATTGCTTTCAAAAGTAGCATTCTTTTCCAGTTTCACTAAGGGGGAAAAATAAATGTCTGCATTGCAGCAGGACTAGGTAGGGATAGCAGTGCTGGCTCACAGAACAGCCCAATGGGGTTCCTCTCTCCAGCTTTTGAACCAATAGACTTGGAGGAAAGGTTACAGATTGACAATTGCAGTGGCCGGACTGAGAACCGGCCTTCTCGAAATTTCTACCATCTCTGTTCCTTTTAGGAGAAGCAAATCCGCCAAGCTCAAGAGTCTCCTACATTCCATTCCTAGGGCCTCTCCCCCTCTCCTCTCTTTCTTTTTTACATCAAGGTAGAATGTTCTCTCTGCCACGATTGTAAATTGCAGAGGGAGGACCAGAATGTTGGGTTGTTTTCCTTTTTCCTTCTGTGTCCTCAGTCCCCAAAGAGGATGCACAGCTGCAAGGAACAAACACAGACACACTGGAGCTTTTGATTCCTCTCTTTTTTTCCTTCAAGACCCTCCAGGATGGATTCACTTTTTGCTTTGGGAAATTAAGTGGCATTCACGTGGGGGAGGGGGAGTAACTGCTTTTATTAGCTCCAGAAAATGCTCAGTGTTCTGTCTGTAACTAGGAATTAATTATATATAATCACTCAGTAAACTTTCTACAGAGTTTTTCTAATTGCTGCCCATGAACATAGTTAGCCTGTTGGAGCAGAGTCCAGTTACTTTTGTAATTAACAGCTCAAAGATTTGAGTCAGAAAGAAAGAAACAAGGGGGCCTCTTGGATTATAAATTAGGGATGAAAACAATAGCTTTTTTTTTTTTTTCTTGTAACCCTTTTTCTTTTAAACAAAACATTCCCCCTTTTCTTTCTCTGGGAGAACAGGGGGGAAAGTGCTTCAGGTCTTAAATGGGAAAGGGGGGAAATGAGTCACTCTTTAAAAAGTAGGGTGACAGTAACCCAGAAAACCCTGAAGGCAAAGGTAGGTTTTTGCAAGTCCAACCACTTCAGATGTGTGATCTCTTTGTTTCTTTTTGCCTTCATTCCCCTTCTCTCTCCTGTGGCAGAGGCAACAAACATTTGTCAGCTGAGAAGCCCTAGATCTGGCTTTGCCTCTGGTTGACCCTGAAAAGAAAGATACATGCAAAGTGCCTTGGCCACCGCAGCAGAGAATTAGTGAGGGAATCTGTTTAGAAGCCCTGTCTTGCTCTTAAATGCAAAAACAAGTAAGGATTCACCCTTGGCTTCAGGTTGCTAAGGCCATGGCTGCCCTTCCCCCTTCTCCCCACTCTCCTTACAGATAAACAAGCAGGCGGGAGCCATTTCAGTACTGCAGCTCGCTAGCTGCCAGGCTGTCCCTCCTCATCAAGATTACCTACCTACCGGCCGGCGAGGGGCCAGCCAGCCGCCTGTCCTTGCCCTGGCACAGCCTTGGGCACCATGCCCTCCTGTCTCCCCTGGAGCTAAAAAGCAGTCACCTTGAAACTCCCCACTCACAGCACCAGCAGAGTTCTGAGGCCAATTCTCAGACCTGTAACCGTAAATTACATGATCCACTATGAGGCTGTTCGCTTGGCCTCTGAAAGCCGGTTTTGCCAAACCCATTGTTAATTTTCAGGGCTCGTTGGGGGTGGACAAAAATCTAATTTGTGAGTATCCTGTGCATTGGCTAAGGGGAATGTTTTCCTGTTGTTTCTCCTCTGCAGACTCGGATTGTCTTTCCTTGATGTTAACTGTCTTAGGACTGGCTGGGTGTTTGGTGGCCGTTTTCAGGCTGAGAAACAGCCTTTTTATTTTACCTTGGCCTCAGACTGGGCTGTAGCCCTTCAGCTTGGCTTTTCAGATGCCTGCTGTCTTGAAGCACTTTCTTTTTACCTAGCGCCTTTTTGGTCTGGCTGCCAAGCTGGTTTCTAATATACCAAGAAGGGGGAATGGGCTGCCTCCCCGCCAGCATGCTCCCTTTTAACATTTTTTATGTTTGCACAGACACCTGTCTGCCTGCAGTTTATGCCACAGGGCTGCATAATTCCTAACCTTCCACCCACCTAATTCGAGGGCAAGGGGGCCTCATCCCAGAGCCTCATGGCGAAGGCTCAGGATCTAAAAGGGAAGGGTTTTCCTTAGGAACCTGTGACTTCACAAACTCCCCCTGTCATTGCAGATTTTTTTTTAAGCTTCTAAACGTTGGGTTGTTGGTGTCCTTTGGTTGAGCTTTTCCTAGTCTGATATTTAGGAAGGTGGCTTTGAAACTAGCAGGGCTGCTTCAACCAGAGCTACAGCTATGGAACAAACTGCTACCATTTTAGCTTCAATACAGGAATGAGGCAGTGTTGCCAGACGCCATTTTAAGAATCCTGCATAAATAGCTTAGCTACCGATGACTCTGCCTGTTTTAGGTGAGTGCTTATATAAAGCTGATCTGCTAACCATTCCCTTCCCCCCCAGATTTTTTAAAAAAATTAATTGCAGATTTAGGGAAGCATGGTTTTTTATTTTGATGTTCACTATTTTGTGCTCTAGAAGAGGAAGATGTTGTATCTTGGGGATTAAATATTTCTTACAGCCTGGACCAGTTTGGTATTTTGAATGAAAGTAAAAAGCTGAAGGAAAAGTCCTTTCGAATGATGCATGATTCTTGAATTGCTGTGCGAGCGATGATCCTCTTCTGTAGAACCAGTCTTGTGCATGCTGGTTATATATTCTAGATGGGTTAGATATTCTTGGTTAAAAGTCAAAGAGTAAGGGCACTTGGGGAAAAGAAATATCTGGGCACTGTGTATCCAGGCATTTTTCTGTCAAAACTAGATGTTTTCTCTTTTCTTTCTCTCTCTCTTTTGGAAGTGATGAGGGGATGAGATTCCTGGGAATTACGGACCAGCCTTGAGTCCTCAGAATTAATAATCAGAAGGCTTAAAACATCCTGGTGAGGTGCACCAGTTCTTCTGCAACTTTTAATTGCTCTTTTTCAGTGCATGCAGGTTAAGAAGTAAGCCTAGGTTTTCTTGCTCAGGCAGTGGGGAAGAAATCTTATTCTTTCTGGGACGGGATGGGATGGTCTTGGTTGTGTTTGCAGGCGCTGTTATTTCTTCTTTAATTGCCTGAAATGTCTCAGTTTGTGAAATCCAGAGGCAAGTGACTTAGGGTAAATGTGAGTGCGAGAGGTGGTGGTGGTGGGAACATACAATGTATACAACTAGTTGATGGTATGTTTTCCTTTTGGGGTGAGAGGCTGTTGTTTGGTTTTTCAACTAATTTTACCCTTTTCTTTAGGGGGCCCCCAGCCACCCCAACAGACCTAAAAAAAAAAAAGTAGTCAGTTTGAAATAAGGGCTTGTTGTTCCATTGTGTTTGATTTAAATAATCCGGGTTGCTGAAAGCTAGCAGATACGGAAGGAAAGATGCTGTGTATTTTCTAAGACTTTAATGTGTTAATGACAGGAGTTCAAAGTCTTTTCTCCAGTTGCAGCTGCCTTTTCCTTTTCACAATCATTGTTATTTGACTGTTTTTTCCTCCCAATGACTGAACAGTTCTTAACCTAAATTGAGCAAGATCTGTGGGGCGTTCAGACAGGTACAAATCTTTTCTCACCACCACTTTTGATGTAATATTCGTAGTTTTTTCCCTCATAACATACTGGTGCTTAACACTAAACCAAAAAACGAGATCAGTGGTGTAGAAAAAAGGAAGTCCCTTTAGATGTGGCTATTCAAAATGACTAATTTTGCATTCTGGTCTTTGCTTTTGTAAATGAAGTTTTTTTCCCCCCCCTTTTAATGCATAGACACTGCAATTTCCTTTAGTCAAATACAAGTTATTGTGTGTGTGTGTGTGTGTGCATGTGCGTGCACGAGTTCCCTTTGTAAGGATAGCTTGCTGATCTGTGAAAAAGATGGTTTTCTGAAATTGTTGTGCTTGAAATCCTTGGCTTAAGCTGGTGGTGCTATTGCTCAAGTTAAGTGATTATGGTGCCCACTTGTAATACTTGGAAAGATAAAACAGCTTAACTTTTTTCCCCCCTCTTTTCTGCTCCAGAATTGATTATCTTAAACTCAGCAGTAAACAGCCACCGCATAACTAGTTTGCATTTTTTTAAACCTCTCAGCAGCATTCCTGCGTGGAGTATTCAGCTCCTCTAGGCTGTTACAAGCCAAATAATTGTTCTCTTGAATACAGCCCTCCTCCATGATCAATACACCTTTGAATGTTTTCATCGCTGCAGAAATCCTTCAAGTGGGTTTGTTGGGCTCTGTTATGCATAATTGTTTCTTTCACCACCGTACATTTTGGTTGGATCACAGATTAGCGTTTTCTCCATCACTCAAAATATGGGATCGGTTTCAAGAAGTTTAGGATTTCGCATACTTCATGCTAGAGAGGGAAACAGAATTCTAGTTGCTAGAAAGATCAAGTTTGCTATTTGTTCTTTTGAAGTTGACATCCACCCATCTCTGAGTGCCGCATGGGGCTCTTTGTTAAAATTTATTTCCAGTCACCCCAAGCAAGAAACCATCAGCTGTATCCATTTGGACAGCCTGTGTATGTTGCAGGCAGAGTGTTTCTGAGTTGAGATTATTTGCCTCTTAAATTGGATAAAAAGTATTAGTGCTAAAATCACCTTCCACAAATCACCGTTGTATTATTGCATGTTAGTGATATGTTTAAATTTAAGAGGCTGCTTTCTTCTGATGAAAACCATTTGTGACATGTCAGTTGTTTTTTGCTGATTTGTGTCACAGCCTTTCTTTACAGATACAGTGTAAATGAAATTGTTAATGGGGTTCAATATCAGAGAGCTAAATGTGTTAATATTCTGATTTAAAACTAGAGCACCTTCCTTTCTTCTTTCTACTGAGACTGGTTAAGTTTGAGGACTCCAAGCTCTTCTAATTTAATTCTGAGCTCTCATCTTTTCCTTTCTATCTAGTTCCCATCCTGAATCCTCTTTCCCCAGCAGTCATGGAACACATCTCCATCTGACCCGAGGTTCCAGGCCTGTTTAGACTCCTCTTTTGTCTTGTCACGATCCCAGACCATGGAACACAGAAGGGACATTCTAATCCTTTCTCTTTTACCCAACCTCCCTCCTGTCCTGGCCTTGAGTCTTCCAAATGGAAAATTCCAGCAGTATCAATTGATGATGCACCCATTTCTTCTTGTTGAACCACAGTCTGATGGAATTGCATCTAAAGTAATTGCTCAGATTCTTATCACTTGATGGTCAGCCCAAACGCTTTGAAAGTTCCAGCATCTCATATAGTTTGCACCTATAAAAGCAGTACTGGACTGGCTTGGCTTGGCGCGCGTGTGTGGGGAAGATACGAAATGGCCTGCACTGTATTCAATGGGAGTTCCAGCAGAGAGAGGGAGAGAAGATTCTGGTGGATCTTCCCAGCAAAGGGGCCTGCTTTCCCCACTTCTCTCCCCAACCCCCAGCTCTCAGCCTGTCTTTTAAATAATCCTTCCTCATTCCACTTTTGTGGTGGAGGATAATTAGTCACAGCTCAAAAGAGTGCTGAAGGCTTTCTCTAAGCCATGCCTGCTACAGAGGGGAAACATCCAGAGGGTGGGAGCGTGGAGACCCCAATCCTAATTCCTGGGATAAATGCTGGTGGTTTGAATGTTTTGAGACCCAGGCCTTTTGCTTCTAGCCTGGGCGTATTTTTCGACTTTGTAATTTAGCCTATATATTTTTTCATGTTCCTGTCTCTTCGGGAAATTGTAAGATTTAGTGGGGAGGTCTGACAAGTGCTCTTTGCCTTGCAGAATTCAGAACTCTGGGTACCCTGCGGACCACCTCCATCCTGAACCCCATGTTAACAAGGAGAAACTTGCTTACTTGTCTCTGGGTTTTTGTTGGTTGGCCCATGGGGGTAGATTGTAATTGTGTCTAAAAAAATGCTTTTTTGTATCCCCCAATAGCACGACAACTGGAATAGTAATTTGACTTAAAAAAAGAACAACCTAGTGTTTTAAAAAACTCCTTTAGGAGTCTTACTTAACACTTGGTTTGAAATCAGGTGTGGGTTCCTTCCCCTCCACCCCTGCATAAGGACGGGGGATTGTCTTAAAGGTGGGTTTGTTGTTAGAGCTTCTAAATTGCTGCCCCCATGGGGCAAGTTCTCAGTCTACCTAAACGTGAACGTAATTTGCTCTGTTTCAGCTTGGCTGAAGAGGAAATAAAAACAGAACAGGAGGTGGTTGAGGGCATGGATATCTCTACTCGCTCCAAAGGTGAGTAAAAATCTTGTATTATCTATTCCAGAGCAGAGAAGGAAATTGGAATTTCTTTTTCTTCTTGTTGTGGTGCAGTGGAGTGTGGCTCTGTGAGCCGACGTTGCAGCAGTCCTCCGATTTTGAGATGTGGAACCTTTGATGGATGAACCTAATTTATGGAGAAATCTCCTCCTTTTGATTTTCTTTCCCTTGCGTGTCTGTGTAGGTGTACCGACTTGTCGGGGGGTTGTCCCGACAGTAAATTTTCCGTGCCTATTGTGACTGAAGGTAGCTGGCTACTTCTCTGCAGGGTGACTTTCAGGAATCAAAATTTAAATAAAGCATGTTCTAGAAGCAACCAGTCTCCAGCTACTGCTGGGTTTCTGATTTTAATAACAGGCCTCTTTGGAATCGCAGAAGAGGAATGAAGTTGGCCCACTTGTTTGGAAAACGATGGTCTTGGTTAGAGATAAAAAGGAAATGTAAAACTTTCTGGAATGCTGGGACCAGTATTTGCATTTAGGACAAGATTTAGCAAAGTAGAGCAAACACGGTTTATCTTTTTATTCAGAATCCTGTATTAGACTCCTCAAAATCTTCTAATTGTGGGATTGGTACTTTTCATTTGGTCTGTGTGAGATTTTACGAGGCTTCCTGAAAGGAAGCAGTTCCCCACTTTTGCCTTCAGGGTGCTTTTAGAAATGAGCTGCTGGCGCGTTTTTCATATCTTTGGTTGATGAAAATGCTCATCTCCAAACTTAATGGTTGCACCAAGGTGTTGTTATTCCTTCCGCAATCACTGAGTGCCTGCTCTGAGCACGGGGCCCTGTGTCTTGGTCATGGGGAAGGGCTGGAGAGAGGGTTATTACAGACTCTGCCAGAAAGATGCCGATCTAGCCAGAGTGTCACAGAAAGGGGCTCTCTAAAGGCATCTGAGACGACAAAGCCTTTTGAGGATTTTTATAAGACTGCGTGTCATTTTGGGTAAAGGTAGGGGTCAGGTAGTCAAGAGTGTGACCTGGGAAGTGGGAGCTGGCTGTTGTTGGGGCCTGACCTGCCGGGTGGGGGCCTGGCATGGTTCAGAGAGGAGGGGGAGGCCCCCCAGGTGAAGACCAGGCTGCCCCAGTGGGGGCCCGTGGGGGGTGCAGCAGGGAGAGGAGGGTGGGCTGAGTCATTGGCTGCCGCCCCCCCCTTCATCACAGGCCCCGTCCAGCCCCTGAGGCGCCATCAGCACTTGTAATGGCGAGGAGAGCCACCGGGGAGTTTTGAGCAAGGAAAGAACCTTCCGGAAGGGGTGTTTCGAGACGTTGTTGATGAGGGAGCGTGTTCTAGCCCCCTTGTGGTCAGAATCGAATGTGGACAGAGAGCCCAGGGACAGGGAGCTGGGAGCTGGGGGCTTTGTTCCTGCTCCACCGCTCACTCTCCCGCGGGGGCTGGGGCACTTTCTGTCTCTGTTCCTCTGTTTTCTTGTCTGTAAAATGAGGTGTTGGATTCTTAGATGTTTTCCCTCTTGGGCTTCTCTTGTAAAAATAATACTCACCGACAGTTTTATGAAGGCAGTGCTTGTACTGGGAGCTTTTTCTTACTGACTTCCTCAAATCTCCTATAACGTGGGTGGTGGTTCCCACTTTGCAGATGAGGAAACTGAGGCTCCAAATGGTAATGTCTCACAGGTGGTGAGTGCAGGGTGGGATTGAACCCAGGCTCTGCCTCCAAGGAGGCACTTCCTTCATGGGTACTCAGTGCCTGGAATGCCCAGTAGCCCTGTGTGGAGAGTCTCCAAAGGGGTCCAAGTCAGGGATCAAAAACCAGGGCGGCAGCTCTGCTCAGACTCCTCCTGCATGTGGAGACCCCCCTTCTCTTCCCCTTAAGTGTGGACGCCTCTTCTCATCTTCTTTCAGACCCTTGGATGCTCCTAGCTCTTCACCAGGTGGCATTTTCCTCTGACTGTGCTGCCCGAAATGTGACCTCTCTGGGATCATCGTTGTCCCTCTTTCTCATCTGCCCCACTCTAATTCTCTCCTTCCAGCAGCCAGGGTGATCTTGAAAAACATATCAGAGCCGTCTCACCTTGCTGACTCCTTCCACTGACCTTCCAGGGCCCTTAGGCTCAAGTCTGCAGTCACTGTGTTTTTTTTTTTTTGTGAGGAAGATATCAGCCCTGAGCTAAAATCCATGCCAATCCTGCTCTTTTTGCTGAGGAAGACTGGCCCTGGGCTAGCATCCATGCCCATCTTCCTCCACTTTATATGGAAAGCCGCCACAGCATCCTGACAAGCGGTACATCAGTGCGCGCCCGGGATCCAAACCCGGGCCACCAGCAGCAGAGCACACGCGCTTAACTGCTACGCCACGGGGCCAGCCCCCTGCAGTCACTGTGACCTACTTACCGGGGCAGACCTGGTCAACTTCCTTCACTTGGTGACATTCTATTCACCTCGGACCATTTCTCCCTGACTCCACTTGAGCTACTTGACTTCCTCCCCTCCACACCCCCCCGCCCCCCCATGCCCCCTCCCCCTGCCCCCGTCCTTTCCTGGGGGCCCCGTGTATCTTGTGCCCTTTTCTGGGAACAGGCTGCCCTGGGTCCTGCTTCCTATTTCTCCTCTCTCAGATTCATCTCAGACGTAACGAGAGGCCTTCGGCAGCCACCCAGTCCAAAGGAGCCATTCCGTCATATTGTTATATTTTTAAAAATAAACTGCTAATTTTAGAGCAGTTTTAGGTTTCCAGATAAGTTGTGAAGATAGTGCAGTGTTTCCATATCACCTTCCTGAGTCCACTCGCAGGCACATGCACAGATGCGCGCGCGCACACGCACACACACATGCTGTGGTACATTTGTCACAATTAATAAATTGATATTGGTATGTTGTTACCAACTAAAGCCCATGCTTTGTTCAGATGTCCTTAGTTTTTCCACTGTGGCTCCAGGATCCCATCTAGGACACCACATGACATTTAGTTCTCGTGTCTCCTTAGACTCCTCTTGGCTGTGACCATTTCTCAGACTTTCCTTGTTTTTGATGACCTTGATGGTGTTGAGGAGTACTGGCCAGGTATTTTGTAGGATGCCCCTCAATTAGGATTTTTCTGATGTTTTTCTCATGATTGGACTGGGGTAGACTGGGATTATGGGTTTTTGGGAGGAAGACCACAAGTAAAGTGCTGTTTTCATCATATCGTATCAAGGGTACGTATTATCAACGTGATTTGTCACTGGTGATGTTGACCTTGATCACCTGACAGGTAGTGCTTGTCAAGTCTCCCCCGCCCATGCTGTCCTCTTTGAGAGAAAGTCACAGTGCCTGGCCCACCCTTACCGAGTGGGAAGTTATGCTCCGCCTCCTTGGGGCCAGAGTATCTACATGAGTTATTTGGAATTCTTCTGTATGAGAGATTTGTCTCTTCTCCCCCATTTATTTGTTCAATTATTTATTTATATCAGCGTGGACTCAGTTATTTTAAACTTTAGGTTATAGTCTAGTGCTACCTATTTCATTGCTCAAATTGCCCTAGCTTTGGCCATTGGGAGCACTTTCATTTGGCTCCTGCGTCCCTCTGACATCATTGTGGGGTTCATTCATTGATTGAACACTTTCTGACTGTCTGCCACTACAAGATGCTCTAGGCTCACGTTGTCTATTTTCTTCCACAACCCTAGAATTAGCCATTTCCCCCAGGAGCCCTGCTTATTATTGGAGAATAGCACTAGAAACCAGGGTCTGGGGGCTCGATGTGCTCATTGCTACTGAGGTGTCTTTGCTTCTAGGTGCTCTCAGCTGACAGAGCAAGGAAACGTGTGTATACAAACCCATTGTATATACATATCTGTGAATATTTCTGCCTGTATCCACCTGTGTCTATATTCAGGTAGACATGAGTTGGTACGCTTGTCTCCAGGTCTGATCCATTACACATGGATCCTTCCAGCCGTCTCCCCTTGTTTGTCTGTGACCTACCACTCCCACGGTGAGAAAGCTGGCTCCCGCCGTCTGCCGCTTGTTTGCTATTTTCTGGTGCGTTTTTAATCCTATCTTCACTGTGCAGTTTGAGGAACGGGAACACGTGTGTACACTGTGGGACCACAACCCGGGTCAAGATAATTGAACATTTGCAGCGTTCCAGAAGGTTCCTCAAGATTACTCTAGATTTTCTGTAGCCCTTGTCCACGACCTTGTACTTCTTATTTGTTGGCGTGTTGATGGTGTCCTCTGCCAGAATTGAGGCTCCTTCTTGCCTCAGGCCTTAGACTACTGTGCTCAACCCCCCTTTCCATCCGAGAGCAGGATGGCATGGAGGATTAAAAAAACCTGGGTTCTAGAGCCAGGCTCCCTGGCTTGCCCCCTGCCTAGCTGGGTTATTCTCTGTGACTCAGTTTCCCCTTAGACGTGGGATGATGAAGGTAGAGGATTATGGTGAAGACTCAATTTGTTCACACGTGCAGGGTGCTCTGAACTGGGACACGGGGAAGGCTGGGGACTGTCAGCCGTGGTTAGAGTTGGCGTGGAGCGGGGATGAGCTTGTATTGATGAGCCTGTCAGGCGGAAGCCCTCCTCACCACGTTCTGCTTCCCCCACTCACAGCCTCTAGGAAGACGGCACAGAGGTAAGTAGGGAAGCCATGCCCAGACAGTGAAGGACCGTGGAGGGGTCTCAGGCGGGCAGACTCGGGACAGGCTTCCTGTCCTCTTGGCCTCTGTGACGTCTGAAGAAAGCCAGTCTGCAGCTGTTTGGGCCAATTTTCCAGGGCCTTTGGAGCCCCTGTTCTGGTGGGGAATCTCTGAGGGGAAAGGGTCATCTGGTTTCGCAGGAGACCTTTTTCTCTCCCCAGGGACTGCCTTGGATGGCTTTCTTTGTGTGGAACTCAGCTCCCATCTTCCGGGGTTGAGTGGCCAGGTGACTTGTGTGTCTAGGGAACCTTGCTGACAGAGCCTCTTGGGTCAGGTGAGGAAATCACATGTGCAAAGCCCTGGAGTTATGATGCTGGGTTGCTGGGTTTCTGAGAGCTGAAGTCAGCAAGGTCAAAATGCGATGCTTGCAAAGGCTGACCGGGATGAAGGCGTACCTCTCTTTCAGTCCTGATCGTCTCAAAAGCCGTGGTGTGATGATCTGGGCTCACTGAACACATACTTATTCCTCCAGCCTGCTTTTCTTGTGGTTTAGGAAATTCATTGCTTTGGTCCCTGTGTGACACCACCCCGGTCAGGGTTCTTTGGTTGTGAGCAATGGCGGCCAGCTCTGGTTACGGGAGCAGGAAGGGAATGGACTGTAAGGTTGTCCGTTGGCTCATGGGGTTGATGGGAAGACTGGAGGTCCAGGGCTGCTCGGGGGAGCAGAGCTAGTGTACAGGTCCTCAGGATCAACAAGGAGGGCAAAGTCCCCAGGGAGAGTTCCTCATCTAGTGTCATGTGCCTGCCCTTTGGCCAGGGAAGGGCTGGTGTCTGGACACCTGGACCCACCAACACTGCCCCCACCGGGGAAGAGATAATTCATCAAAAGTAGATGAGGTGGCACTCAGGCATCTTGGGAAAGTGGCAACATTATTCTCTACTTGTGGGTAGAGGAGGCATTGTTCCTGGGAAACTTAGAAACCCTGACAATAATTGGCTAAGAATTCTTTAATCCCATTCCTACATCTAGTCCGTATGACCTTTCAGGTTCTCGAACTAAATTTCAGTTTGTACACCCTCTTCTCCCTGACACCTCCTCACTTATTAACTGAGTAATTCCCAAGCCAGTCATTGCCATGAGGCCAGCCCTGGCATTTACTGGAGCATTTTAGTTCTTGGGAGACAAAGCTTTCGAGCTTTCAAGATGTCAGGTTGACATTTGTGTCCGAGGGTAATGATCTGCTGAAAGATGCTCAGGAGTAAATAGGAAGTACCGATAGTTGCAAGTGTGTTTGCCTAGCTAATATTTTCTGAGTACTCATTAGGTGCCAGGTATTGTATGCAAATTACTTTATTTGATTCTCGTAATAATGCTGTGATAGAGGTGTATTGTTACTCCCATTGTACAGTTAAGGAAACTGAGGCTTGGAGGGATTGATGAAGTGGTGAAGTAGAGAACTGGGGTCAGGTTTTAAACTTCTGTACTCAGTCATGAGCTCTGTCCGAGGGTTCCAAGTCAGGTGTCTGTAGGGGCCAGCAGGCGACCAGTGAGTGGGCTGCCATCTCGGGTGCTGGGGCCTTTAGTGGATGGGAGAGTGCCTCCATCTGATCGCTGACCAGCAGGAATATGGCTCACCCAGGGTTGCCAGCTGGGATTTTTTTTTTCCTGTAAAAACGCGTGATTTAGAAATGTGGTCTCTGCAGCCCAGTTTCTGGAAGACCATGCAGGAACCCAGTAAAACATATCTCCAGGTCAGAAGCGGCTAAGGGCTGTCAGTTTGCATTCTCTGTGTGAGGCTGGTGACAGCACAGTTTATTGCAGGATTTTGGCCACACTATGCAGGAGTCAGAACAAGCCCCTCCACGGCTGGGGACTTGTCTGAAAAATGATGGACTCTGCAAGTTCACGTCTCCATACAAAGGCTCTTCCGTTTGGGCTGCTTGTGTCTCAATCCTGCCGTGTGTGCATTTTGTGGTAATGGTTGTGGGGTGTGGATGCCGGCTGCTAAAGCTGAAACAATTTTTAAAAATGTCTGTGTAATGTCTCCTACACAAGGAGACATTGGAAACCATGCACAGATGCAGCGGAAGCCCAAGATATTAAAATCTTGAACAGTGTCATTCTTGCTGAGATTTGCCTGAGTATGGATGTTTTCTGAGACGGGATGCTGGAGAATATACAATTACAGCAATTTGCTAGCCAGCCCCAGACCTTAATTAGTACAGGATCCTTCGTCTCACTGTTGTATGTAAATTAAGAGTCTTTCACAAAGGGATTGTTTATGAGGACAGCTCTGAGATAGAGACCTTCTGTTATTTTTTTCAAGGAAACTCTTGAAGAAAATATAACCATAAACACTTAAATCACAGGGCGATGCAGAAGTGCTGAGGATTTTTCTTTTAAAAAATGAACATCAGTATTTTTAACTCCATTTTGGCTCTTCTGCCTCTCCTACTGCCCAAGAAGTGCCATCCATGTACTGTGCAATGGAAAGAATTTATTTGCAGGTTAGATAACTACCAGATTGTTCCTCTCCCAACAAAGTCTAAAATGCGCCGGAAGTCTGAAGATGTTGGATAATGGCTTTCCAAATGAGAAATCTTCTACCTTCTCTTGCCCAGCGTAGCATCCACCGTGCATCTGTTCGTGGAATCCTGTCGGCACCGTCTGTGCAATTTAGCTTTGTGGTTCACTTGTGGAAAAAGTGTGTTTGCCCGGTGTTTGAAGCCTGACCCACGTTATATGATTTTGTGACTATTGTTTTTCTAGAAGACTGTGATCTAAAATTGACCGTTTCAGCCTTCGGTTAAAAAGAACCACCTCTCCTTTTTCCTCCTCCAATGCCTGTAGAATTAACGTTCTAGGTTTGAGGCCTTTTAGAGATCCTGGCACTTTTCTGCCTGGAAGTTGCAAATAGGAGTTACTTCATTTTGCTCCATTGACAGTGGATCCTTTACTGTTGACTTGAGGGGAGCAAGTTTGGAAAGTCCATGTATCATGGTGGGGTGAGTACAATGTTACAAGGCCCTCTCAACACCCCACCCCCCACCCCATGTTCCCCCCAGCTACCCCCGGCTTTCCTAGGAACCTAGAGATGCAGCGTTTCACAGACTTTTTTTTTTACAGCTTTATTGAGATATAATTCACAGTGTACAATTCTCCATTTTATAATTTTATTTATTTCTTTCTTTTTCCCCAAAGCCCCAGTAGATAGTTGTATGTCATAGTTGCACATCCTTCTAGTTGCTTTGTGTGGGACGCGGCCTCAGCGTGGCCGGAGAAGCCGTGCGTCAGTGCGCACCTGGGATCCGAACCCGGGCCGTCAGCAGCAGAGCATGCGCACTTAACCGCTAAGCCACGGGGCCGGCCCAATTCTCCATTTTAAAGTGTACACTTCAATGGTTTTTCATATTTTCACAGAGTTGTGCAACCATCATCATAATCAATTTTAGAACATTTTCCTCATCTCAGTAGGAAACCGCTTACCCATTAGCAATCACTCCCATTCACTGCCCCTTTTCCCAGCCCCTGACCACCACTTGTCTGCTCTCTGTCTCTGTGGATTTGCTTATTTTGGACATTTCATATAAAAAGAATCATATGCGACCTTTTGTGTCTGACTTCTTTCGCTTAGAATAATGTTTTCAAGGCTCATGCTCATTGTAGCACGTATCAGTACTTCATTCTTTTTTATGGCTGAATAATACTCTATTGTGGATATACCACATTTTGTTTTATCCATTTATCCATTGATAGACATTTGAGTTGTTTCTACTTTTTGGCTATTATGGGTAATGCTGATGTGAACATTTTTTGTGTGGATGTCTGTTTTCGTTTTTCTTGGGTATAGACCTTGGAGTGGAGTTGTGGGGTCATAGGGTAGCCCTGTGTTTACCCTTTGGATGAATGCACAGACTTGGGAAGACATTCAGCTGTCTCCCACATCTACTCTCTTGATCCTATATCTTTCCTTCTAGCAACACTTCCTATTTCTGGCCGCTTCTTCAAAGCCAGACTTCTTAGAAGTGTCTGTACTCACATCTTGGTTTCCTCACCTCCTTCTTTGTCCTGCCAGCTGTGTGGTGGCTTCCACCCGGTCCTTGTATAGGAACTGTTTTTGCTGAGCCTCCTGCAGACTCCATGTGCCTTGTCTGGTGGAGGTTTTCAGCGCTCGTCCACCTTGATCTGTTGGACACTGCTGATCATTCTTGTCCTGGAAACCGTCTCTTCCTTTGGCTCTTTTGCCACCGTGGTCTCGGTGTTCCTCCTATTTCCCTGGCAGCTTCTCTTCTGTCCAGCCGTCGAATGTCGATGTTGCCGAAACCTTGGGCCTGTTCTCGTCTCTCCCGGCATGTTCTTCCCATGGGTGATGTCGCCCACATCTGTAGCTTTGACTCAGAAAGTTATTTCCAACCTCGAATGTTCCTGAGTCATGATGCAGAGGGCCAGCTGCCTATCTCACCTCCCTACCTGTTGTTCTTGGGTGTCTCCGACTCAACATGTCCAAACTGATTTCCCATCTCAGCCTCCTGCTCCCCTCCCACCCCCAACAAAACACCTGCTTCCCCACCATGATGAATAAGCCAGTGTTCTGCCTGTTGGCTAGGCCAGGGATATGGGACTTATCCTTAAAACCTTCTGTCCTTTTGCCTTTTTGTGCCATTTTCTTACAATATTATATCCTAAATATCATTCTTTTTCAGGTTATCACCATTGAACTGCAGTAGTCTTTTAGCTGATCTCACTGTCTGTTCCCCCAGTCTTTTTGAAAGGGTCATCTCTTCTGGCTACCATCTCCTACCTTAAACTCTTAAGTGCTTTCTCCTTGGCTTTAGGATGAAGATCAGAATCCTAAAATCCTCATGTGCTGGCCCCTGCCCACATTTCCAGCCTCCTCTTTCCATGTTCCTCTTTTCTCTCTACTTCAGCCACACTGATTTTCTAGATCCTAGAAGGAGTTATCTCTGGCCACAGGGCCTTTGCTCATCCCTGGAAGATCCTCCTCTCTCTTTTCTCCTAACCTCCACCTGCCTTGATTCTAAGGTGCCAAGTGAGGGTGGGTCCTGCCTTTTGTTTTTGCTCGTCCTGTTTTACCCGGTGCCCATTTTGCTACCTCTCTGCCTGTTCTAGTTGGTGTGTGATGAATATTTATTTTGAATAAATGATCGAATGACTTGACTTTGTCTATCACATAGATAGAACTTTTATCCTAGAGAATGAAGTAAAGCAGACTTTCAGCTAGAGAGGATGGCTTTGTTTCCAACATAATCTGTGCCTGGAAATAATTACCCAAGCTCACATGTCTGCTCTCTGAAACCATTGGTGGACTGTCTTTCTTTCCCCCCAGAGAGATAGCACTCTTTGAAATGGCCCCCTTCCCTCTGATTTCTTTCCTTCCCAATATATTAATACCACTTCTAGGAAGCCCTTTCCAAAACACAAGTCCATTGTCCTGTTCCTTGCTTTAAATTTCTAGTGGCTCCTGAAGACCACAGTCTTTAACTCTTTTTTTTGGTAAGAAGATCAGCCCTGAGCTAACATCCATGCTAATCCTCCTCTTTTTGCCGAGGAAGACCGGCTCTGAGCTAACATCTATTGCCAATCTTCCTCCTTTTTTTCCCCCCAAAGCCCCAGTAGATAGTTGTATGTCATAGCTGCACATCCTTCCAGTTGCTGTATGTGGGACGCGGCTTCAGCATGGCCTGAGAAGTGGTGCGTTGGTGCGTTGGTGCGCGCCCAGGATCCGAACCCGGGCCGCCAGTAGCGGAGCGCGCGCACCTAACCGCTAAGCCACGGGGCCCGCCCAAGACCACAGTCTTGAGCAGAGATTCAAGGCTGTGCTTGTCTGTCCCTTCTGGGCTTGGGTCAGCGTCCCTGCAGACCCTGCCCCTCCTGTACAGCCTGCCAGGCCACGGGTTAGTCCTGTGATGGATGTACCAAGTTCCCTCCTGCTCCTCGTGGAGTCACACCTGGGTAGATCCTTCCAGACGGCTCTCCCTGAGGACTGCTTTCCCCTGGCCTTCTATACATCATTGGAGACCCAGGCCCCCCTCTTTCTGAGCCTTCATTTATACCTCCTGTGGTGGAGTCCTTTAGCTTCCAAAGTCAAAATCACCCTGGAAAGTCCCTTAAATTGCCCTTGAAAGTACAATAATCAGCTCTGATCAGACATTCTTATGCATACTAAAAGTTTGAGAATTTCCAAGCCAGGATAAAGGAGGAATCAAGGCAAAGTCCATATACACATTTCTAGGCGTCGCATCATTATGCCTCGAAGGTAACTACCAAATCCCTCAAGTAGGGATGGGTGGAGTATTCTCAAGTGTCCCGCTCCCCTGCTGGGGTTGCTCCTTTGTTAAATGTTGAGTTTCTGCAGCTTTGCTGTCTGATAAGGTAGCCACTAGCTGTATGTCTGCTGTTTAAATTTACATTCATTGAAATTAAAAAAAAAAATGCCTTCCTCACTTGCACTAGCCACATCTCAAGTACCCAATAGCCACATGTGGCTAGAGGCTGGTGTATTAGCACAGATATAGAACATTGCCATCATTGTAGAAAGTTCTGGGCTGGCCCTGTGGCTTAGTGGTTAAGTACATGCGCCCTGCTACTGGCGGCCCGGGTTCAGATCCCGGGTGCGCACCGACGCACCGCTCGTCCCGCCATGCTGAGGCCGTGTCCCACATACAGCAACTAGCAGGATGTGCAACTATGACATACAACTATCTACTGGGGCTTTGGGGAAAAAAAAGGAGGAGGATTGGCAATAGATGTTAGCTCAGAGCAGGTCTTCCTCAGCGAAAAGAGGAGGATTAGCATGGATGTTAGCTCAGGGCTGATCTTCCTCACAAAAAAAAAAAAAGAGTTCTATTGCATTGCCATCATTGTAGAAAGTTCTATTGCACAGCATGCCTCTACACCTTTAATACATTAATGGATGTGTTGTGCTTTACGCTGTAGGTGAAAATACCTAGCCAGGGACTGGCATGGCATTGAACATGGTCAATAAATAATTATTGTATTGGAGTCTTAAGTTTTGCTTGATCAGTTTGTTACCTCACAGAGATGGGGTTCTCTTGCCCGATGCGTATAAAAAGCCAATTATTACGGCATCAGCTTTTGAGAAAAGAAAAAGCTTTATTTTGAGGTCGACCAGCAAGGAAGGAGACAGGAGACAAAGCACTCAAATCTGTCTCCCTCATCCAGGGCTTGGGGCAAAATTTATGCAATGAAGGGCAGGGCAGTCTGAAGTGTGGAGATAGATGATTGGAGGTGAGAAGTGGGGTAATTGATGATCTATGCAAGTGTAGTGAAGCTTCATGGTTCTTCGTAGGACGAATGTTCACAAAATGGTGGTGTTAGTATGATCTGAGGGTGGAGTTTTCAGCCCTTTGATATCAAAAAGGTCACTTATCAGGCATTTGCACAGGCCCAGTTGATGGGTTGGTGGTCTTAACTGGCCTGAACTGGACAAGAGGTCCACTCTCAGTTCCTGAAAAGCAACTCTTAGTTACTCTGTTGATAAGATGGAGTCAGTTGAACTGTTCCTAGTGGGCCCGTGGTTACAAGTCCCTTCTGGGACTGCTCTTTTTTGAAAAGTTCTGCGAACGGGCTGGCCCCGTGGCTTAGCGGTTAAGTGCGTGTGCTCTGATGCAGGCGGCCAGGGTTCAGATCCCGGGCGCGCACAGACGCACTGCTTCTCTGGCCATGCTGAGGCCGCGTCCCACATACAGCAACTAGAAGAAAGTGCAACTATGACATACAACTATCGCCTGGGGCTTTAGGGGAGAAAAAAAAAAAAAAAAAAAAGAAAAGTTCTGCGAAGAGAGAATGTGGCTATCTTCCTGTCTTCCCAAGTTGGCATTCTTATCGAGGCCCCACTGAACTGCCTTTCTGCCAGGCCCTTTGGGATCTTGGTGCACTGGCTGGGGGAAGAATAAATACCACAAGGTGTGCTGGGCCACCCTCTCCCCAGCCTTCAAAATGCTCTATTGTAGAATTCATTTACCTGTGTGTCTCCTCCCCTGGACTGATATGGAGACCAGGTCTCTCACCTTTTTAACACAGGACTAATGATTTTATAGTAGCTGCTCAATCAATGTTTTTTGAATAAAGAATCTGTTCCAAGAAATATGAACTAATTAAATTTAAGGGAAGAAAATGGTTTATTAGATTTTCTTTTCAAATGATAAAATCAGTGTATCTCCTTGCAACAAGCCAAAGTATACCAAGGAAAAGCTAAAAATCCTCTCCCGCCAGGTAACCAATGTTAACAGTTGGATATGTTTTCATCTATACTTTTCCCCTCTGTTGTAAAAATAAAAATATAAACTTATACCATGATGACGTTGGACTGTCTAGAACTTGGCCATCCCAGCAAAGCATCCCTTATCTCTTATCCCTCTACCTTGCCCTTCTCTGCTTTACTTTGTCTTTAAGGGATTTTCAAGGTTAGATTTAATTATCTTGACAGTTAAGAATAATGGAGGCCTTGGCAAACAGGGAATTTTGTGTTCCATCCTAAGTGGGGGACAGCCTGGAGGATTGTTCCATGTGGAAATGGGGAGCCAGTATGGCCAGATCTTCTGATTTTTTTTTTTTTTTTTTTTTTGAGAAGCTAGTAACCTGGATTTCTAAAGGCAGTTTCTCCCAATTTTTATATATTGACAACTAACTTAAATTTTAAAAGTGTCACGCAGCTGTGGGCGGACTGGATTCAGTCTGTGGTCCTTCAGTGGCCACCTCCAGCCCAGGCCCTGGCTGTAGTTTCCTGTAGACTGACTTCCTGGCGATTGCTTCCCTTCTAGATCACTGGTTCCTCTCGCCAGCTGTCACCAGGGCCCTCTTCCGAATAAGGCTGACCGGGCTTTGTCCTTCCCCTCCTTCATCACCCTCCAGTAACTCCCCATCCTCACACAGGAGTTTGGGGACTGTCTTTCAAACCAAGCTGCTATTTCTTGGGTTGGGACCAGAGATATACTAGTAGTTGGTGAGAGTTGTTTGACAAATATGAATCTTTAAAATCTAGGCTCATCTCAAGCCTGGTGAGATGCTGACACCCTGAGAAGCCCCAGGGACCTAAGATGGAGACAGGAAAGAGCAGATTTCATTTCCCTTGACTCATGCCTATTGAGTTGGATGATGGGAAGATGAACTTAAAAAATCATTTTTTACTTTCCCTTTTTGAGGCCCAGCCCATATTGCTGCATTCACATAGATAAGTGCCTGTGTGATGGGCCCTTGTTTGGCATTGCGAAGCAGAATTGGAGAATCCAGGCGCGGATTAAGGGAGGTGTTGAAAAGAGGTCCTCAGACTTGAAAGGGTCTGATAAGAAAAAGGGCAAAGAATCCCGACTAAAAAAGTTTGGTTAAATGGTCATCTCAGTGGGGGGGTCTCCCAGCGGGCAGTGTGTTTTTCCTGGAGAAAGTCATTCCCCTTCTTTAATGCTAAATGATTCTGAAACAATAGCTCTCCCCAAGAAGAATGGACAGAGCTGGGGATGGGCGGCCTGAGAAAGCCTCTACCCCTTTGGTTTTCAGTAATTGTGTGGAGCTGCATGGCCCCATCATGTTCAGGATATAAAATCCTTACTTAATCCCCTGCTTTTGGGGAAATGGGCTCTTTAAGCAAGAAACAAGAAGAGCTGAGTACCTGTTGAAAAGGGAATTTCCTGCCCTAGTTTCTTTCGGACCCTGAAATGGCCAGTCTCCCTTTTGTGTAATCTTCCCTGTTGACTTCGCAACCCTCCTGCCCTCCTGGTTTGCCGGGAGACGTTCTTAGACTGGGGGAGAAAAACTGGAGTTTCCTGTGAGTCAGGTCTGCCAGTACACCTCTCGGCTTTGTTAACCCTGTCCTGTCACTCATTTAGCTGGTCGCATAGGTGTTCTTGGGGCCTCTCTGAGCCAGGCCGTGTGCCAGGCCCCGGGCTCCAGCCAAGAGAGACAGAACTGAGATTGAGCTCACATTGTGGAGGAGATACAAAAAACTAATGAACCAGCAAAAGAAGAAAATAATTTTTGATAATTTTCAGCTAGAGGCAGCTGCAATGAAAGAAAAGAAAAAAACATTTCAGGATGATATAATAAGGGGGCTGGAGGCTGGGGTGGTCAGGGAAGGCTGGGGAGGTGACATTTGAGCCAAAAGCTGAAGTTGCCAACTATGGGAAAATTAGGCATAGAACATTCTAGAAGGAAGGGCCAGCAAGTGCAAATGAGCTTGGCTTGTTTGAGGCCACTGTGGTTAGGCTTGCGTGAATGGAAGAGAAAAGGTGAGCAGAGCCAGATCCCTGGGGGCGTTGTAGGTCTTGATTAGATGTTGGGTGTCTACAGTAAGCCCCTTGGAGGGTTTTAAGCAGGGACTGCTTATCTTATTTGGGTTTGAAGAAGGCTGCTCTAGAGGGGAAGTGAATAGTCCTGGGGCTTGGATCAAGGTGGCGGCTGTGAAGGCTGAACTGAACCTGAACACTCCTTTGCAGGGTGCTGGCGATGTGCCAGGCACCACGTGGGCGCTTCCACTAACCCTGCGCGGTTTGTCATTCCTCATGCATTGTGCAGATTACTGGGATTCTGAGGCCAGCGCCCTCCCAGCCTCGATGAACCTCATTTGAGAAGGGAGGAGACTGCATTTGGAGGCGTCCAGGGAAGAAGGTCCATCAGGAAGGGTGGGGCAGGGACTGTGGGCCGCCTGGCGCGGTCTGCGTTGATCTGGGAAGAAATCCTGAGCCCTGAAGGGATTTTGAGCCTGGCTTGGTTGAACCTGTGCCAGCCTGAGAAGGCTTACTGTGCAAATTGGTGTTTCTCATCAGTGAAACTTTTTCAGAAACAGGCTGGGAAGAGCTAGTCTGGTGGAAATCAAGGTGAAGATACAGAAAGATTTGGGGAAGCTGGTTTGAGATTTCTGAGTTGATGTCTTTTTTCTGCCCCGGCTCCTTCTCCCCCCCTCAGGGGAATAGTAAAGGTACTAACTGCTGGTGCTTAGACGGTCAGACGCTGTTCACTTTTCAGCCATTGTCTCATTTAATCCAACAACCCTTTTAGAAAGAGTCTAACAGTCACAGCTGAATTGACTGAGGCACAGAGAGGCTAAGTACCTTGCCAAAGGACACAGATCTGGCAGGTGACAGGGCTTGGATTCAGACGTAGTGGTATGGCTCCAGAGCCATACTGAACAACACTGAGCAACAGTGCTGTGTTGATGTTGGCCGATGCCAAGCATGCCCTTAGTGATGGAGAATTACAAGGTGGCGCTCACAGCCCTAGGGAAGGTGGTTGATTGGTGCAGTTAAGGGTTTGGAGTGGACCCAGCTGTGACGGAGTCCCCAGCATGCTGCCTTGACCTTTGTGCCTCTCTGAGCCTCACCTATAAAATGGGTACAACACTACCATCCCTACCTCCTGGGATTCTTGGGAGGATTTGTAACTAGCTTCTCAATAAACAGCAGCTGTGAATCGCATGAGCCCATTTTGAGAAGGAAACAGAGCAGTATTTCCCCTGCCACACCCTCTCCCCCAGTATGCATTCACAGGCTCCTGGTCTTTCTCCCGCTCAGCCTTGTGTCCATCTGTAATCAGTTTCTTATTCTGTATTTCTGTATTGAATATATTCTGCATTCATTCTGTATTTACTAGGGGCATCATCAGGGGCCTGTTTTTCTCTGGGCCTCAGTTTCTTCATCAATAAAATGGGGGTTCTCAGTACTTGGCTCCTTATTAGAACTGAGGTGAGCAATAAATACGTTGATATTTGTATTTACAACAGTGTCTTGCAGACAAGTGGTCAGCAAAAGGCAGCTGTCATGACTGCTCCTTGTTTCTGGCTGCCCTCCCCAGGGCAGGGACCTTCCCCTGACGGCTCCCCAGGGATCCCAGAAGTCTGGTGGTTGCTCAGTGACTATTGTTGACTGACTGGCCCCTTTGTTTTCTTCTCTTTGAAACCTGAAGTCAGGGCTGCCAGGTGAAACATTAGGCATCATTTTCCTTCTTAATGGTTGCACATGCCTCTGTGGGTGGTATATTTACACAAGGTCAGACCTGCTTGGCAGCTCACTGGAAGTTTCTTTATACCACGGTTTCTCACCCTCGGCACTATTGACGTTTTGGGCCTGGTCTTCAATGTGTGGGGGCCCCCCAGTGCACTGTGGAGTGTTTAGCCTCTGTCCCTGGCCTCTACGCACTAGATGCCAGTAGCACCCCTTCTCTTTGCTAATTGACAACCAGACACGTCTCTAGACATTGCCAAGTGTCCTGGGTGACTTGGTTGAGAACCACTGCTTTACACCGTTCTAAACACCTGAGCCCCTTAAAAGTGGCACCTGATTAATTCTGGGGTGTGTTCTGAGCTCCTCCTGGGGGCCGGGTGCTGGGGATGCAGATGTGGTCTTTGGCTGGGGCCGTGCCTGGCATATAGTGAGAGTTACATAAATATTGCTGGTATCATCCATTTCCCCCCGAGGCATTTAGAAATATCTTAAATAGGTAAATATGTGAATGTGATCAGAAGGAATTAAACACCCAGTATTTCCTGGGTGTTCCTCTAGGCCTTTGCAAACCCAGAGCCCCCACAGCCCTTATTTCTTTCACCCAGCTTCTATTTCTGGCCTTTTTTGCTTGAATTTTGTTCCCTGCCTGTACATAGAGATGTGATTCCTTTTTTATTCCATGTTATGGCTGTAGCATGAGGTTTTGCCCTCAGTCCCCTATTGATGACATTGAAGTTGCTTCCCATCTTTGGCTCCCACGAGGCCAGTGGCTACGCTTGTCCACCCTTCTGTGCACTCCTGAGCCTCTAGGCCACAGGGCACATTTTTAGAATACCCTCGTTGATATCCAGGTGATATTCAGCATCCTTTTGACCAGGGTAATTTGGGTGACATTTGGGTCTGAAATCTGCTTCCCCAGAGGAACATGATGAGGTGACTGTAGAGGCCTTCCACCGTCTTCCCTGGTGTCTTAGAGAATTTTCTTGTCTTCATTCAGGTGGCTTTTAGAGAGTCCAGACCCCTGCCCAGGGCGTGTGAGGGGAACGTTGCCTGGTTACCAGCGGCCCCTCTCCTTCATCTGCCCCCTTCCTGAAGCCTCTTATTTCCCCTTTCTTCTCTCAGCCCACTTATCTCTGCTTCAGCTGCTGCCAGCAGAGTCGTCTTTTTCTTTCTGAATTGGCCCTTGGATGCTGCAATTCCCCTTGCAGTTTGAAAGCCACCCACCAGCGCCTTAGCTTTCCAGAACCTGAGCTGGGCGGGGGGGGGCCCACCACACAGCCTCTGTAAATAAGGCAAATGGGTTTACAGCCACCAGAACCAGCCCCTCCTGCGAACCCTCTCCTCTCCTCAGCCAGCTACGATACAAAGGCTGAGGGCAACCGGTCGCTCCACATTTTCTTTGTGGTGGTTTGGCAGAGTTTTAAGGGCCTCAGCTATGTACACACGTCAGACGCGGCCTTCTGGGCCTGGACCTGCTGAGGGGGTGGGTGGGGTGCAGTGGTTTCTTGTAGGGAGTTGGGCCCTGCCTCGCCCTCTTTGTTAAAAATGGAAAGAGCTTGGCATTCTTCACCAGGAAATTCCTGTTGAGATGTTGTCGTTTTTCCAGAAGCCCTCATCCCAGCTGAGGGGGAGAAAGGGCTGCCGTGGTTACAATTGCCTGTAGTTGTTGAGGGCTAAACAGTGAATTCACTTGTAAAGCAGCCTCTTTTCCCTAGATTGAAGCAATTTCTGTCCTGCTTGGAGAGTCTGGAAGTTCACCTTTTACATATGAATGTGCCCTTTAATCATACTTTTTGCATTATTGACTGAGAGAGAGGGAGAGAGAGAGAGAGAGAGACACACACACACACACACACACACACACACACACACTGTATAGTGGGAAGATGGTTTTCTCATTTCCAGGAGAGGCACCTCAGAACTAAAGATAATTTGAAACAATTATTAAAAAACTAAAAACAGCTTCAAAATGCAAACCAGCACAGCTCCCTTCTGATGTTCTCCCTCCAGCCGGCAGAACAATGGCAATTTGTTGTGTTTATTCACATCCGGTGAAATAAATGGCTCTTCGGTGCCGTGCACTGAAGAATTTCGGCTTAGCCAAGCTGCTGTCTGTCGAGGGTGATAAATTAGAGCCGAAAGCCTGGGGACGCGGAGGGACGTCGCCCTGCCTCGGACAGCCTGATTGCAGAGGGGTGAGGGTGTCCTTGGCCCACTGGACGGCCTAGTGCGTACAAGACCGGGGCCGGCCTGGTAAGTGGTGACTCTTAGCCTGTCCTCTTTGCTGCTTCCTCCTCCCCCTGGGAGAGGCCTCTCAGGATCCGGAAGCAGGAATGTCTCCGTGTGTGAGCCTCTGTTCTCTTTAAAAAAGAGAGGCTAGGCCCTCTGAGCAGCAGAGTTTCTCAATGGCAGGTAAGCCCCTCTTCCCAGGGTTACCTGCCCCTCGCTTGCTTTGCCTCCGACGCACCTGGGATTCCTGGTACAAGGACATTTTCCCCAAGTTGAGAATGACTGTTTCGTTCCACTGCCTCTTTCCACTCCAGCCCTTCTTTCCTGGACTGGGTGAGAAGTTCACATTCACACGCAGGAGACCTTCTAGAAGCCCGGCTTAGGCCAGTGCAGCCTTTCTGGAGGAGGCTGTGGCAGGCCCCAGTCAGCCAGGCTGCAGCCTCGTCTTCCAGATGCTGTGGGTCTAGGAGATGTTCCGTGTGTGAGCAGACTGTTCGCTGGGAGTTGTTTTCGCCCATGTTCCTCGTGGCTTGGGCATTCTCTGCTGTAAGAAAAATGTTGCCCCTTCCCCACCCCCCATGCTTTGCTCCTGATTTCTCAGTTCTGCTCTGGGCCTGGAGGAAATGCCGAGCTTTTGTTTCGTTATGATGTAACTACTGGCTGGAGAGGGCCCGAAGATTCCTGGGGAGGGAGGCCTGTTTGGGTACCTGCTCTGTGTCTTTGGGAGGAAACGCTTTGAAATGATTAACCGTGCTCTGCGTTTGCTGCTTCTGGAGAGCAGCGTGTGGCTATGTTTGAAGTAGGCTCTGGAGAGGGCTGGCAATTACCCTGAGTGCTGTCTGTGATCGCACTCGGTGCTGAGCCGGCCTAGGCCTCTGCTTCTGACCCTGCCTTCACAGTTACCCGAGGAAGCCTGGACTGTTCCCAGTCTGATGGAAATGGAGAAATCGTGTCCTGGGCTCATTCTGGCCTCCACTTTATATGGGCTGGCGTTCCCAAAACTTTGAACTTGTGGCGTTGATTTAACATGCTCCTCTGAGAGAGGCAAGCTCTGTTTTTGGAGCAGAGTGGTGGTGGGAGGAGGAGGAGGAGGAGGAAGAGGAAGACGAGGAGGATGATTGTTGGTTTAAAAAGACAGCTACCATTTATTGAGTGCTTACTCTTTGCCAGGTATAATGCTAAGAGCTTCACGTGAATTAACTCATTTAATCCTTCAATAACTCCACAAGGTACCATGATCTCCATCTTACGGAAGAACGGAGGCACAGAGAGGTTAAGTAGCTTCCTTAAGGCCACACTGCTGGGCAGCGGCAGGACTGGGTCCTGACCACTGTGGCACCCTGCCTGTGTCGTCTGTGACTGGGTCTGTCAGAGTGAGCGGCTCTGACTTCCGTGTAGGGTGACTGGCTCGTCCTGGTTTGTGCAAGGCTGTCCATCTCCTGCCAGCCGATGGTTGGTCACCCTATTTCTGCAGCCTGCGATGCCTGTCTCAGCCTGATGACCGAGGTTCTCGTTTCATTCAGGCTCCAGCAGGCTCACTGTGGACATCATTAAGGAAATTTAACACCCACAAAAGCACACCACGGCGCTGGTCCTCTCGGGGAAGCGCCCGGCTTCTGAGCTGGGGCCCTCTCCCTCTCCGGAGGAGATGGTTCCCTGTAATGGTGTGTCATTTCCTAGGCTCGGGAGAAGGGCAAGTGCTGTGACTCAGGCGCTGGATGTGGTAGGGGTGCCTGTGTGGCTTTTGGGCGGCGCTGGATGGAGAAAGGAGTGTTGGGGAGGGGAGATGGCCGTGGGGTCCCCCTCAGCCTGTTTTGTGGTTCTGGTGCCACCACTGGAAGACGGGGAGGTGAATGTGCCTCGTGGGGACTGCCTTTGGGAGAATGGCTTGCGTCATCAGTGAGTGACGCACACGATTTCCACCGTTCTCCCAGTTCCCAGAGCTCCTGTTGAACCCCCCACCCCCATACCACCATCTGCAGTTGAGAAAGAAAACGGCAAAATGCGAGTGTCTTCTTAGAACATAGACCCTGAATTAGGAAGTCGTCTTGCTACAGAGCTGAGACCAGCCTCTCCCTGGAGTGAGGCCATGCGTGGGCCTGGGTTCAAATTCCAGCCCTGCCACTTGTGTGACCTTGGGCAGGTGACCCAGAGGGAAGGACACGAGAGGCAATTTGAACAGTGCCTAGGGGCCGGCCCGGTGGCGCAAGCGGTTAAGTGCGCGCGCTCCGCTGCGGCGGCCCGGGGTTCGCTGGTTCGGATCCCTGGCGCGCACCTACGCACCGCTTGTCAAGCCATGCTGTGGCGGCGTCCCATATAAAGTGGAGGAAGATGGGCACGGATGTTAGCCCAGGGCCGTCTTCCTCAGCAAAAAAAGAGGAGGATTGGCGGATGTTAGCACAGGGCTGATCTCCTCACAAAAAAAAAAAAAAAAAAAAAAAAAAAAAAAAGAACAGTGCCTAGTACATCGTATGTAATAAAAGTCTTCGCTGTTAATACCCTTGGCTCAGGAAAGCTAAGAGGCCGGGTTATCTTGAAGTAAAGTGTCTCTTATGTCAAGGAACATCTAAGAAGGGCTGAGCAGGATGATTTCCCGTGGTTCACAAGACACAGGTTCCGGAAGGATCTCATCACATGCTTGGTTCCTAGTACCCAAGAGACCTTCCCATGTTATTCAGCTTTCAGTGAAATGTCACAAGGAGGGGAGAATTCTGCCGCTTCCTGCTCCATGCCAAGCTGTTTTCCTGAGTCATTCTCTGTCCCTTTCCTCCAGGCAGCTCCCCTCCCTCGCCCACATTAACTCCTTCAGAACCAGACTTATTTTTTGGGGGATGGGAGTGGGAGGCAGAGGGTCACTGGTGGGCCAATCCAGTAGAATCGCAGGTCCTGCGACCTCTTGGAAAGGTCTTTCAAATCAAGAGTGAACCATTTTTCTGGTGATTGTCTACAGTGACTGTCATCATTCCAAGTTTATAGATGAGCTGCGTTTAGCAATACATCCTCGTCAGAATTAAGTCATTAAAGAAGAAAAAAAACACTTGGACTCAGCTTTCTGGAAAAGGTCCTCAAGGCGGCTTTGTTACCGTGGCTACAGCAAGGTCCACACCCACCATTCCATCCCCACCAGTGGTCTAGCCCCCACTGGAGTGGGGAGGCTTTTAAGTCACCATGCTGACCTGCTGTCTCATACCTCTGAAGGACGCTGAGTCCAGCCAGCATTTCCCAGTTTTTCTCCCTGAGAGCCTTCATTGAAAGCCGCTGCTGTTGATAGATGTGTCTGTTGTTCGGAACCTATTAAATTTCTCCTCCTTGGATACAGCCGCCGAACTCGCACGAACTCTGGAGGGAGTCAGTGTGTTGTAACCAGGAACAGAATTGGGGTTTTTATGTTTTGCTGAGACTAGAAGGGTTGGAATCTTTAGGTGCTGCCAGCCTTGGGTGAGACCCTTCCTCTCGCCGAGCAGGACCCCAGTTCTCTTTTGTTTCCCGGTGGCCTGGGCAGAACTCCCTCCCCAGCTCTCAATTACTTATGAGTGTATTCATTTCTAGTGATTTTTTTCCCTCTGTCCCATGAATTAAAGAATTTTAAAGTTAAAAGGGATGTCTTAAGATCCTCTGGCCCTGTAGTTTTTAATTTTTAGAGTTGATGACACCTTTGAGAAGGTGAAGTAGGCGATGGCCCCTCTTCCCAGGAAGTTGCATCCACGCACAGAAACCGTGGCATGTGGATCGTGGGTCCCTGAAGCACATTCATGGACTCCAGGTAAGAACTTCGGGTCTGGTTCCTTTCTCTGCCTCTCTTCCCATTTTACAGATGTGGCCTTGAGGCCCTGAGAAGTAGGGAGACCTCCCTGGGGTCGTCTCCCATTTGGCTCTGTCTTCATTCTCTCGCCTCGCCTCCATGCTTGCCTTCTGTGTCCTTAGGCCTGACCAACCCATAGGTGGCGGTGAGGAAGTGGAGGAGATTGGCCCCCCAGTGTGGAACAGGATTCTCCGGGCTTGAGAACTCAACTCCACCCCACAAACACACACCCTAGAGCATCTCAAGCCAGCGAGCATCCGAATCCTCTGGAGGGCTTGTCAGACCACAGGTCGCGGGGCTCTCCTCTGGAGCTTCTGATTCTGTAGATCTGACGTGGAGCCTGAGCAAGTGTATTTCTAGCAAATTCCTAGGTGGTGCTGCTGCTGCTGCTAGTGTGGGGACTGCACTTTGGGAACCATCGTCTCGGGGGATCTCAACTGCAGGTGGATAGCTTAGACTGCCCAAGGAGGATCGGGTGCCCTTTCTGGCCCCATGGGAGACTAGGTGTGGGCTGGGCCACGTTCATCCGCGTTGCGCCATGTTCCAGCTCAGTGGTTCTTCAGGAGGCTAGTACCACTCCTCTGGGAGTGTTTGGGAAATATGTGGGACGCTTGTTGTTGTCACACTGTTTGGGAGGACTGATGGCATTGAGTGGGAGGGTGCCGAGGTTGTCCTTGCACTGGGGAGGAGCTGTCCTCTCCAAAATCCATAGTGCTCTGTTGAGAAACATCGAAACGCATGACTTGTTTTTTCCCGAACGTGCCCCTAACTTCCCCTTGGCATGTCTTTGCTCATGTACTTTGTTATTCCAAAATCTACCCACATACTGAGCAAAATATACAAAATCAAAACCTTTCCCCAGGGCCGGCCCCATGCCTTAGCGGTTAAGTGCGCACGCTCTGCTGCTGGTGGCCCGGGTTCAGATCCTGGGTGGGCACAGACGCACCGCCTCTCTGGCCATGCTGAGGCCGTGTCCCATGTACGGCAACTAGAAGGGTGTGCAGCTATGACATACAACTATCTACTGGGGCTTTGGGGGGCAGGGGGACAAACCTTTGCCCAATTGCTTTGAATTTTTTCCCGACCAGGATGCCATTTCTTCTGGGACTCATCTCCTTGGAGCCCTCAAAACACGGCTTTTTTTTTTTTTAAAAATAATTTTATTTATTTATTTATTTTTCCCCCAAAGCCCCAGTAGATAGTTGTATGTCATAGTTGCACATCCTTCTAGTTTCTGTATGTGGGATGTGGCCTCAACATGGCCGGAGAAGCGGTGCATCAGTTGCGCGCCTGGGATCCGAACCCGGGCCGCCAGCAGCGGAGCGCGCGCACTTAACCGCTAAGCCACGGGGCCGGCCCAAAACACCGTTCTTAAACACCCATATTCTGATTCTGAGCAGAGTTATTTGGGTTTGTCAGATCCATGTAGAACAAATCTCAAAACTCCTTCCTGCAGTCAAAGCCCATGGTGATCAGCTGTCCGTCTGGTGACGTTTTTTTATCCTGAATCAGGTCTCCCTCATTTGCTCATTACTGGCTTTGGTTTGCACCTGCTGCTTTTTTATGTGAAACGGAACCTCTTAAACACCTCGTTTAAAAATTTTCTTTATTTTGATAAAGTAGTCCAGGCACATCATAAAGAAAGTCCACAGGGGTACATAGTACAAACTAGTCCCCGCCCCCAGGCTCTCCTCCCTGAGGCTACCACCAGTCCCCATTTAGAGCTCTACCGTGCTTTTGTGCTCATCGAGGAATATTTTAGGCTTATGTAAACATGGAGATATATATATATATATATATATATATATAAAAACCATCTTTTTTAGGGTATGTATACTGGTCTGTTAATGGTGCTAGACACGCGTTGCTTTTTTAACCTGATGCAGAAGCTTGGAGATCGTCAGTTCACGTGGAGGTGCCTCCTTGTTTTTAATGGCTGCAGAATATTCCACAGGATGGCTGTTGTGTGTTATTAGATGCGTCCTCTTATCTGTGGACATGTAAGTCATTCCAGGTCTTAGATGTAACATGCAGGCCGCAGGGGAATCATCTGCCGTGTGCTTTGCTCCCTTGTGACCCTGTGTTTAGAATGTGTTTCTAGGAGGAGATTCTGGGGTTAGAGACTATGTGGAGAAAGGGAGTTTTCACATATGCTGGCGGAGTGGGGTGAGCATCCTCGAGAGAACGAGAGGAGATTTTCCCTGGGGAACGCACCAGTCCCATGCTGCACTTTTCTCTAGTGGGTTTGCTCACTAACTAGCTGTTGTGTGCCTCTGGTCCAACCCTTTGGGCTCTCTGGGCCTCTGTTTTGATGGCTGTGGGATGATCCCCCGAACTCTGGGGTCTGCTCTCCCTCAAGGTGCCTGTGGTTAGCATTTAATTTCCTCTCGGGGCTGTGTCAGGATTTTCCTGAAGCCCGCTTGGTGAGACTGGAGAGTTCCATCGTGAGGATTGGATTTTGCAAAAGCAGCTCGTTGTCTTCCTTTGTGAGCCTGCTGGAAGATGCTCTGCCTTTCAGTCAAGTCATCCACTCGGAGGCCTTGCCTGTGGCCCTGTTGGACCCTGTTAACCTGCCCCAGCGGCTCTTGTCCAGACACGGAAGACGGTGACACACGGTGCAGCCTGCATGCTGGGACTTGCCCGAGAGTTAAAACTGGAGGAGGAACGTCGTCAGGCTATCTTTGGGGGATAGTTATCTTTCCGAGTTCCACGTCCCATCCCATCACCTGTGCTCTCTCCTCTTCTGTCCTGGTAGCTTTTGTTTCTCAAGATGTAAGTGCGCCAGGCTGTGCCAATACATCCCTAAGCTAACAGGGCGGCCATCGGGCGTGGAATGGAACCCAGTCCCTGCAGGTGAAGATTGGATGGTGGTGGAAGCGGATATGTATTTAAATGAGATGCTGGGAGAATTAAAATAGAAAGGCGTGGATTGGCAAGGGTGGGGTTGGCGTTTTACACATGAGAATCAGTGAGAATGTAATTTGTGTGGATCTCTTTGAAGGAGAGTCACAAACACGATGCCTACTGGTGACTGGGCCGTGAGAACTTTCTGGTGGCTGGGTATATTCTTTTTACATGGTCACACTTGGTTAGCCTGATAAACATGAATAAATGTTATTGTCTTCCACAAAGAAGTATGTTTGCCTTTGTTTTCTTGAAGTGGCCTTCTTGGTCTGTCTTTCATGGTTTCCTGCTTTTGCCATCAGGCAGAGGTGTGGAGAAGAACTGTTTCTTTGGGATAAGGACAGTATCGGTGTCTGTGTGACAACTCATGGCAGTTGGGTCATGGCCTCATCAGCTGGGACACAGTAGGGAAGGGTGGGGATTGTGGCAAAATGGAGGGCACATTCCCGTCTAAATCTGGCTTGCTGGTATTCAGATCTATCTGGTGCCATAAGGCTCTGCAGGCCCTGATCTATTTTTTTAAGAGAAGCCAAAAATCTAGGGTATTATGTGAAGTCTCTCGATTTTTATATTTTGGCAGTGAATTAAAATTTTTATAAAAATGTTATGTAGGCCAAAGAAAGACTGTCTGGTTTCTGAGACAGACACAAGAGAGGGGGTAAGTGTATTCTAGGAGGAGGAACACTAAAATGGCATTGGGTTTGGGGACAGAGTGTGTCGTGTCCCACATGCCCCCCTCCCTGTGGGGCCTAGGCCTGCCTGCCTGCTTTAAAATATGTGGTCCTGTGTGTCTCTTTCAGATCCTGGCTCCACAGAGAGAACAGCCCAGAAAAGAAAGTTCCCCAGCCCTCCGCATTCTTCCAATGGTCACTCGCCCCAGGACACGTCAACGAGCCCCATTAAAAAGAAAAAGAAACCCGGCTTACTGAACAATAGCAATAAGGAGCAGGTAAAGGGCCACTGGGCATGTCCACACCAGTGGGACAAAGGCTGTAGTGAGAAGCACCACAGCTACCGGGTTTTTCTAACAGCCCGTGTTCTTGGCATTTAGCAAGCTGCCTTTCTCCCATTGTCATTTACATAGGACAAAAACGGCAGCTCAAAACGGACCTGTGTAGGAATTTCCAGTGGGTTTTCTGATCTGTTTTGGGGACCGGGCAGTGACCCAGATGAGATGAAGATATAGTGCGTTAGGGTTTCGGGCTTTTCCTTGGATTTCTGTGTTCGTGCTTCAGGACATTTTCCCACGTGGCCTGAGGATTTTTCCTCCTAGGCTGTGCCAGTAGGATGGTTCCGAGCTCTGCCTGGAGGCGGTTTCATGGCTGAGGCAAGCTCCCTTCTGGTCTCAGTTTTCTCATCTGTAAAATAATGGGTTTAGGTCTGTGGGAGAGGCAGCCGATCTCCCTACCCATTGCCCACGGTCGGCTTTGGTGATTGGTCACCGTGCCTTCTCATTGCTCATCAACCCGGGGCAGCAGACCCCACCCTCCATGGGCAGCTAGGACCAATCAGCTAGATGTGAAAATCTGTTTGCTATGTTGGATCTTGTCTAAGGAACCTTCTAGCTTTAAAATTCTCTGCCACAGGCTTGATATGCTTCTGATTTAAAAAATGAGAGATGCTCTAGGGGACCATGTGGTCAAATCTCCCAGCGCTGGAGGAGACAGGATGCCCCAGTGGTTCGAGTCCAGGGCAGCAGGGACTCCTTGGGATGTATTCATCTATTTTGTGCGTTATGGAGAGCCGGAGTGGGCCCTGGGGATTCGGGTTGAATAAAACCAGATTGCTGCTTTCACGGAAAGAAACCTAGCAACGGTTAAATGCCTAGGACCGAGAGAGGGGCACGTTTCTGCGCGCTAATCTATTTTCATTCTCAAAATTATATAGGGAAATGCCAGCTCTGCTTTTGCTGTGTGGCTGTGGGCAAGTTAACTGCTTGGTGCCTAGTATTCTCATCTACTGAAATGGGAATAATGATACTACCACTAGTTTCTCTGGGTTGTTGTGAAGATGAATTGAGCTAAATGACATAAATACTACTACTAATAAAAGTTAAGCCAGGCTCTATACTGAGTGGAATAATCACACAAACTGTATGTGAAATAATTAACAGCTTTAGAAATGTTCTAGACCTGAGCCATTCAGTAGGATAGCCACAAGCCACATGTGGCCATTGAGTGCTTGCAAATGGCAAATGTGACTGAGGAACTGAATTTTTAAATTTAATTTAATTTAAATTTAAGTGGTTACCTGTGCCCTTGCCACTGTGTTGGACAGAGCAGGTCTAATGGGTTGGGAATCCCCTTATAGGAGAAGGAACTGGTGGGTCCTAAATAAATTTCTGGGGCGTAATTGCAATTTGAGAAACACGTAATGGTGTTGGTGATAATAATAACTCAAAGCAGTCCTTCCAGTGTGTCACGTCTTATTGTAAACATTTTTCTGTGTTAATCTTAATGTTTGTAAGAACTCCATGAGGAAGGGGGTTTCTCCATTTTACAGATGAAAGCACAGAGGTTCAGAGAGGTTAAGGTGCCTTCTCAAGGCTGCAGAGTGAGTGAGAAGCTGCATTTGAGCTTAAGTCTGCTTGTCTGGCTTGGTGCCAGTGACAACCCACCTCTGTCACCAGGAGCCATCCAATAGCTGTTGGGATTGAAGACTAAGCAAGAAACATGAAGGCCACAGATAATCCCCAAACCTTAATTTAGCCAGTTAATTCACCTTCCTGGGCAAACCCTGTCTTCCCAGTTACCAGTGAAGCCGTGAAGCAGATACTGTTCCCTCTGTGCAGAAAGTCTTCTCTTTTGCCTCCTCCCTGTGTGTGCACGCATGCACGCACACTTTGTGAGTTCCTGTCTGTCCTTTAAGAATTGGCTCGCATCTGTTTCTGGAAGCTGATCAACTTGGGCAGTCCATGCATTTTCTTCTCTCCCTTCCCATCCATGTGTTAATACCATTTCCGTAACACTTAAGCCTCATGACCACAATGATGTGTTTGTAAATCTGTGTCCCTCTCTGGACTAGCAGCCTCAGAAAAATGGCCAGTGTCTGGCGGCTGCTGTTGCCCCAGAGTTTGACACAGGGTGGGAGCTCATGAATGTGGACCGCACTCTAGGTGTGGAACACAGCAGAGCACGGGTGACTGGACACGGGTGTGATTATGCTCCCGAGTAATCAGTCATCTTCAGTATTGATAGAAGAGTTTACCAGACTGGGGCACTGGAGGGAACGTGTTCCAGACCTGAGACCTGGCTCTTTCTAGCCCCACCACATCTGGGGAACTTGCTGTGTGACCTTGTCCATTGCTGTCTCGTCTCTGAGCCTCAGTTACTTTGTAAAATAGGGGTTTAAACTAGGAACATTATGAGGTTGATTGTAGGTTTGTTTTTCAGATCTAAAACTCCGTGGGGCTGAACAGCCAGGAGTTGGCAAAGGAGAAATAGCCTTGACTGTAAAGAAAAGAAATTTGCTGACCCTTGACCCCGTAATTCATTCTAGCGTGTAATGTTTGCAGAATAGGGGCAACCTCCCTCATGCACCAACTGCTTTCCTAAGAGGAACTTAAATCCCCTTAAAATGCTTCTGGATACTTTCTTTTCCTCTTTTCTTTCTTTTAGAATTATAGAATTAAAAAATTATGGAATTAAAAGCAAATTGTAGGTCTGCAAATGCTGGGTTTTACCATATAATTTCTATTAGTCACCAACATTTGAAGATCGTGAGACTTCAAATAACTCGTATTTCTGGGTTCTCATAAAAACTCAAAAATCCAACAACATCTGGAGCGGGGTAGGTCCTGCCCCTTTAGACGCGGGGCCCGTGTGCTCCAGTTTTCTGCACTCCCCACCCCTCCCTATAGTGTCATACCCTGCCAGCTTCGCTCCTTCTGCCTCTGGCTCACTTAGGCATTCGAGTTCTTTTGATTTTTGGCATATATCAAGATTCTTCACCTCCTTCCTCTTTTTCTTCACTCTAGTTTCTCTTTTGCCTTCCAGTGTTCTAAAAAGAAAGCCATTCTGCCCTTATAAAAACAAAAAAACTATATTTTTCCATTTTTGGTAGAGACCTTTTATTACCAAGTGGAAATATGGGTTGAGTTTTAAGGTTGAGACCCTGTTTCATCCATTTATATTGGGAATTCAATACTTTTTGGAGAGTTTTAAGAAGCTCTTTTAAACATACTTTATTGTTAGGGGCAAAAGTATTCTGAGATTTGTAATTAATGTTTAAAGCCTTTTGGTCATGGTTTCACCCCTTAGGAAAGGTTTGAAAACATGTTGGTGCTTTTTCTTGGGAGGGTGGGGGGACATCCCAAAGCCTGGAAGGATGCTCCTGGCTTTTAGTGGAGGAGGGTCAGGTTTGCCAAATGCTATGCAGTAGGTGGGGCAAGATATATCTTGTCCCCAAATGACGTTAGGTCTTTTACTGAAAAATGCCACTCTCATCTTTAGTTCTTGGGGTATTTGAGTTTGAAGAGTCTTTTTGGAAGATTTTCTTGGGGTATTTGAGTTTGAAGAGTCTTTTTGGAAGATTTTCTTTTTTTTTTAACTCATCAAAGGATTGAGAAATGATCTGCTAACAGATTTATACAAAATCGCCTTAGGTATACCTTTGATTAAATATGGCACAGAAATCATGGGGCCCCTCCTCACCTCCTCCGAGTACAGAGTGTATACATATCATAAATGGGTGGGCTAGGACTCATTTTGTGGGGCCCATGCATTGTCTTGAGAACTGGGATATTTCACAGAAGTCCTGTGTTGGAGGGGGCGGTGTGTTGACAGTTGAGACAGTTCAGGGGACAGCGGGCTGGCCGGCATCTCCCTGAGATCAGGCAGCATGGGTAGCATGTGCCCATCCAGCTGCCTTGGTCACTGGAGCTGAGTGGGGCTGCCCCTTAAGACGCGCATGAAGTCCACCCCTGCTGCTGTCTCGCCAGCGCCGAGGCTGAATGCCAGTCCTCACACGCCAGGGCCAGGCAGTTTTTCTTAGAGACGTGTTTTTCAGGACGCATGGTTTTATCAAATGCAGGAGAGCAAAAGCTGGAGCAAGATCCGTTTTTATTCCTGTACGTGACCTACGTGGCCCTGTAGGGAATTTGAGTTTGTGGTTCCCCCATCCCCAACGCGTGGACCCTGTGCTCACGCACGGCCAGAGCACTCATTCTCTGATTTACGCAGACCAGGTGTTAGCAAACTACAACGTGTGGGCCAGATGTGCCCCGGAGCCTGTTGTTGTAAATAAAGTTTTATTGGCACACAGCCACGTTAATTCATTTACATATCGTCTATGTTTCCTTTGTGCCACGGTGGCGGGGCTGAGTCGTTACAACAGAGACCACATGACTGACACGCAAAGCTTCAGCTATTGACTGTCTTCACAGAACACTTTATAAGAAAACGTTCACCAGCTTCTGGTGTAGACTGAGGTATTCCAGAAGTGAATAAACAAGCCTGTCTCTTTTCTTGTTAAGACAGCCTGTGGAGGAAGCAGGGAAATAAGAACGTTTGCTCACGTAGGCTGCAATTATCCTGTAATAACACAGATTGCAACCTGTTCGCCCTACTAGCCGGCTGCTAGCACACCTTATACATGTGGGGGAGAAAAATCATAACTCATTTTACCTGAAATGATTTGCTTTTTCTTTTTTAAATGTTCTGTATTTACCAAATGATGTTTTTGGAGCAGGAAACACTTACAAGCAGATAAGGCAGGTGTCTGATTGACAAGGTGATTACCAGGCAGCTGGTTCTCAGCGACAACTTGCTGCTTCAGGAAAGGAGGAAATCTGAAAAGAGTATGGAGAAGCCTGACACTCACCCTCATGATCTTCCCAGGGACACCCACCCCCAGCCAGGTGTGGGGTGGGGGCAGGACGTAGGGGAAGCTTAACTTCTGAAGTGGTGGTACCCCAGCCTCGACTAGATAGAAAGGACTTGGCTTGCCGGCTAGGGAGATGAGCTGTCATACTCGATTCTTACGGTTTCGTTTACATCTTAACGACTCTTCCTGTCCTGTTATTAATTTACTGAAAGGAAGTCAGGCACTGAAATATGGCCATCCTGCAAAAGCCATGAAACCATCCTGGAAGACCCTACCAGGTTAGAAATAGTTCTGCTTACTTGATACGTGGATTTTCTCTTCCTCCTCTTTGCGCCCCCCTCCTGCTCCCTCTTCCTCCTCAAAGCCTCCCTCCCTGCAAAGAAACTCAGCCATCTTCCTAGGCAGATAGCAGACCTGAGGGCAGTTTTGCCCCCCCAAGGGACATTTGGCAATATCTGGGGACACTTTTGGTTGTCACAATTTTGTGCATGGGAGGTGCTACCAGCCTCTAGCCAAAGATGCTGCTGCACATCCTACAGTGCACAGGACAGCTCCCACAACAAGGAATTTTCTGGCCCAAACGTCACCAGTGCTGAGGTTGAGAACCCTGCTTTAAATGCTGGTCTCTTTTTACGTCCCCTTCCATTATGTTTCTAGCCGTCTTCCTAATTTTCAGATTTTTTTCCCTCCAGATTTTTGCATTAAGCAGAAGTTATTTTGAACTTCAGAGAATGTTCTCTGAGGGGGTCACTTAATCATCAGAATCTCTTCTGCGTCCAGCAGCATCTTATGGGGCACAGGGATGTGAGAAAGGGCTGGGAGACCCAGGTTTGAGGCCTGGTTCTGGGCCTGGGGGTCAGATAAGTCTTTTTAACCTAGTTTCTTTATCTGTCAAGTAAGATGAGGAGTATCTACCCTGAGTACCTCTCCAGGTGGTTGTGAGGATAAGATGAAGATGAAGTGTATAACAGTATGTTGGAAATTGTAACATGGAAAGAATATTTTAACAATGATGTCATTCTCTGGAAACCAGGCAGGGTGCTCTATCTTAAACGTTGAACTGAAACAGGGAAACAACTGGGCTCAAGAATTATTACAACAGAGACCACATGACTGACACACAAAGTTGTTTTCTTAGTAGAAGTGAGAGTGGGGAGGCTTAGAAGGATTGGTTAACAAAGATCTGCCAAATAAGCATCTGTGGGGCTCTTAATCAAGGAGCGTAGAAATAGCAGGCATTTTGAGAACATTAAAACTTCATAATAAAAACCAGGAACGAGACATGGGCGCCTGCAGTCTTGGCCACTCTTTCCCCTTATGCTGGGGGTCCTAGCCATTAAAATAAGGAAAAAAGAAAAGTGATGTAAAAATATTAGACATGAACAGACGAAGCTGATGTTACTTAGAGATAATAAGATTTTTAATCTAAACTATTAGAACTGTTTATATATGAGGTCAATATTAAAAATCTGACAGCATTTCTATGTACCAACAATAACTGTTTAGAAAATATAATAGAAAATGATCCCATTCGTAATATCAACAAAAATTACTCAGTCTCTAACCAATATATGAGATCTTTTTGGAGGAAATTGTAATGTTTTACTGAAGGACAGGAGAAAAACCTTGTTATACAAGGAACTTTATTCAAAGATAGATCTTTTGGTTGTGGCTAAGTTGTTATCCACAGAATTGAGGCTCCAAGTGGGTTGAGTAGCCTTCTCAAGGTCACACAGCCAGTTACCAGGTCATTTTTTACTTTCTCGTACTTCCTAAACAGGATTTCTTATTGGTTCCTGATAGACATTTTCCTAATGAGTTTCTTCCGAGTGATTTTATGTGTTTGGAGTGTGGCTTTGCTGGATTCTACAGAGTATCGTTAGGGAAACATTTCTTCCGATATTTTAGGACATGAAGGGGTCTGACTCCCATGAATTGGCCACCCATCGAATCTTTCTGCCATTGTTGGTTCTAAATAGGAGATGTGGCTCCTCTGCAAATACGAAGACCTACTTTGTTCAAGAATCATGGCTTTAGGAAGCCTCTTGTTGGCTTATAAGTACTTTATGCATTGGGGATAGGCTTAAAAATGGATGATCATTTTTTGGTGACTCAAATCCATTGATCTATTCTCCACATGCCTGTTGTTGAAAGAATCCCAGGGCAAGTTGCCATACTTTTGTTGGTTTTGTACATTTAGACTTCCATATGCTGGGCTCTTAACTGTATTAGCAGTATTAGTAATGGTGGCACTGTGTTGAATGCATACATTATATCATCCTATTTAATCCCAACCACAAAACCACAAAGTTAGGTGTTATCACACCCATTTTACAGATGAGAAAATTGAAGCTGAGAGGTTAAGAGACTTGCCCAGGGTCCTGCAGCTGGTGGAGCTAAGACTTGAACCCACGTATACCTGGGTTGTAGCCATTGTGCTCTTCTGCCAGAGCTGCCTGTTAACTCTTAGACACCAGTTTTTCAATCCGTGGCCTCTTAAAATAGAAGAAAGAAAAATATCTTAATATCTGACAACCTGCAAACTCTGTAATTTAGTAGAGTAACCCAAGATGGCTTTGTAACGAATGCGTGAAATGCTATAATTTTATTTTGTTGTTACTGATGTATTTGTTCAAATTCCTTTTGAGAATGCACATTTGTTTTGAAACCAAACCTGTCTTTCTTGCCTACATTTCAGTCAGAACTAAGACATGGTCCGTTTTACTATATGAAGCAGCCACTCACCACAGACCCTGTTGCTGTTGTACCGCAGGATGGACGAAATGATTTCTACTGCTGGGTTTGTCACCGGGAAGGCCAAGTCCTTTGCTGTGAGCTCTGTCCCCGGGTTTATCACGCTAAGTGTCTGAGACTGACATCGGAACCAGAGGGGGACTGGTTTTGTCCTGAATGTGAGGTTAGTCCTTCATGAATGAATGCACTATTTGCCTTGTTTCCTCTCCTTTCTCTTCCTTTTATTTTTAATTTTTCAAATAATCCTGATATAGGAAAAAGAGAAATTTCTTGCCTTCGACCTGCTTTATCCTGGTCACCCCCTTTTGGACTAGCATTCCGCACTGTAGCTCTTGGAAAGACAATCACACTGAATATTGTTTTCGGTTCTTCGTGGGTCTTTGGATTGCTTTGAGATCTGCAATCTTCTGTGATTCTCCTGTGATGAACATTTCAGAAGTTACCTTATGAACCTTTAATAGTACACATATTTTGAAAAGATCTCATGCTGTTTTTCCCCTTCTTGGATGTTGTCTCCTGCTGCATCGTTGAAGCATCGTCAGTATCCAAGCCGAGAAGACCAATTGGTTGTATGTTCTGTGTGGTCGCCATCTGATACTTTCATTCATGCAACAACTATTTCTCAAGTGCCTGTTAGGTCCTAGGGATTCGACAGGGAGCAAAAAGAGGCATGAGTCACATGTTCCTTTTCAGGAGAAAAGGACAAAAACCAAAGTAAATACAGTTATATACAGTGTTTTAGAAGAAGAGTGTTCCCTTAGAAGAAGAGAAAATGAATTGAAGATGAGGAATAGAGAGCGAGGGAGGTGCAGGCTGTTTCCATTTTAAATGAAGAGGTCCAGGAAGGCTTCACTAAAATTTGAGAAAGACCTGAAGAAGGGGAGAAGTGAGCCATGCCGCCCTGGGGAGGACCTTCCAGGTAGCGGGATCTGTAGGTTCAGAACCCGGGGCAGAAGCACAGTGGCACACGTGTATTTCATTTGTGGCAAAGCCTAAACACTCTTGACTAAACCAGTTATTGTGGTTTCCGCTATTCCGAGCTATCTTCTATTCTTAGAGACTCCCAACTATGATGCTTTTTCAAATGCTGAAAATAAGAATGTCATCTACAAAATCATTTAATATGGAATGCCGCTTGGATTCGAAGGTATACTGGAATTAGATCTCAAACAAGGAAGCTTTCTATATGTGAAATGGAAACCTCTCCCAGATGTCTTTAGTGGGAAAAAAGCAAGCTGTAGGACAGTGTCTGTGGCACCGCGTTTGTGTAGGGAAGTGAGAAAAATAAGAAATATTTGGAAAGAAATTAGACGTCAAATCAATGTGATGATGACATTTTAATGGTGTTCTGCTGCTAAAATCACAAAAGATGGCCGCTGGTTCTCTTTGGGTTACTCTAGATGGAGAGATGTGTAGGACATGCTTTGCTCAGCGATGCCCTCTTGTTCAGAGCCCAACCTCGTTCTGCTTCATTTAGTGTGGGAACTAGAGCCTTCTTCTATTTCATTTTGTCTTGACCAACCCTTCCCAATTGTTTAATAATTTTGCAAAGAAGATAGTAGCTCATATAGGCTGCTTTTGCTGCAAATAATAGATCTTGATGAAAGGCAGCTGAAACAGTGGGAATTTATCATGTGTAGAAAGACCCCAGAGGTAGGGCCAGGCTAGAGTTTGTTCAGAGCCAGACTCTTTCCATTTCATTGTTGAGGCAGTGCGTCCCTCATGACCATAAAATGGCTGCTGGGGGTTTTATCACGTATGGCTAGACAGAAATCTCCCTAAGAGAAGAAGTGTTTCTCCTCACATCCCTTTTTATCCAGCAGAAGGACTTAGCCTGTCAGCTTGCAGCTGACTTGCCCTTGGGCTCATTGGTGGGGATTGGATCAACAGTCCCCATGCAAAAAAGGCTTGAAGATGCTTGTCTGGCACTTTTAGTCTATATTGTGGGAATCAGGCACTGCCAGCCAGGAGGAAGGGGTTGGGGGTCGAGGGAGAGGAGGTGAATGACAGTTGAGCAGGCAACCCAAGTGTCCGCCATGGATAGTTACCTGGAAACAGATTGGAATTCAAACAAACAGGTGTTCTCTGTCTAAGCTTTAGAGCCCTGCATTTCTTCCAGGGGGCAATCGGTGAGGCAGTCAACTGGGAAGACTGGCTGTTTCAGGCTCTGGTAGCTAAGCAATTAGATCCGTGCGTCGTGGACTGTTTTCAGCTTCTGAGTGCCTGTTTTGTTGCCTTTTTCCTTGACAACCAACCAGATACATCTAAAAGTTCCTTTTGGAGGATCCGGAGATAAGAAGAATGGCAACTAAATCCAAATTAATTGGAGAAAACTTTTCTCAGCTCTCCCTACACAGATGGTTAAAGAGTGTTTCCTGACATCATCAGAATTTGCTGTTTTTGTTGTTGCTGCTACATAAAGATTCTGAAGCTCTGAGATGCAGTACCAGATTGGCATAGAATGAGGTTTCACATATTTCTCTGGGTCTCTTCTTTGATGGGAATTTCCCTTACAAAATGACATTTATGGAGGCCGGCCTGGTGGCATTCGCGTTTGGGGTTCGGACCCTGGGCGAGGACCAAGGCAGTGTTTGTCAAGCCATGCTGTGGCAGCGTCCCGTATAAAGTAGAGGGCACCGATGTTAGCCCAGGGCCAATCTTCCTCAGCAAAAGAAAGAGGAGGATTGGCAATGGATGTTAGTTCAGGGCTGGTTTTCCTCACACACACACACAAAAAGACATTTATGCCCATGGAGCTAGAACCTAGCCAAGCTATGCTTCTTATGTAGGTTTCCAGAATGTCCTGAGTGGGTTCATATTCATGGTGACAGAGAATGAAGTCATGTTTGTGATTAGTCTGCTGCCATCCTCTGGATTCTTTCTACAGGAAAGACTGTCCCTTTCCATCAGTGATGTCATTGAGTTAATGCCTTGTCAGTTTTCTGACAGATAGCCCAGAACCTTAAGAGGATCAAGTTAAGTGGCTGATTCATCGTGGGAAGAGATTAGCCTGAAACCATCAGTGGCCTTTCCTTTTATATCGCATTCTTGAAACCCAAGGTTATAGTAATGACGATTTTTCAGGTCCCTGCTTGCCCGCACCGTTCTCAGCTTATGTCATCTTCATGAGCTAAACATACTTCTTAATAAGATAATCAATGGATTGGTGTGCTTCTCAGTTTTTATCCGCTGATCCAGTCTATGGTCAAGTAGATTGGAGTCCTTGTCAAGTGAAACAACTTGTCTCATTTAGATGGGAATTATTTTTTGTGTGTAAGCTTACTGGAAAATTAGGAGGAAAGGGAAATAAGTACACAGATGGTAACTTTTTTTCTAACTGGACATTTGTGTGATTCTTGACTTGTAGAAGATTACAGTGGCAGAATGCATCGAGACACAGAGTAAAGCCATGACAATGCTCACCATCGAACAGTTATCCTACCTGCTCAAGTTTGCCATTCAGAAAATGAAACAGCCAGGGGTAAGAAGAAAGTTGACTTCTGTTTTGTTGTGTTAACATTCTTGTTCCGTGTAGCCTTAGCTTTTCAGACACCTGTGCATATTCTTTGGTCCTTCTTATGTGCCCGAATTCAGATATCTGTAAATTGAACAAAAGATATGATGACATTCAGTTAATTCTCTATAGTGAGCACTTTTTGTCCCCAAGGAGTTGAATCAGGAAATGACGTATAGCAGAAAGTTGGTGGCGATTTAAAATTCTGACTGGTTGTGAAGTGAAACCTCATACCCCATGGGGTGAGGGGAAGTTTTTTGCTCTTTCCCATGGGAGTTAGTAAAATTCCATTTTAATGCGAGAGCTGAGTGTAACCCAGTTTATTTATAATCAAGATCTGATGATGGAAACTTCAAGTAAAACTCAATCAGTGAGATTCCCATAAAGGGTGAGAATTTGCTGAGTTCCTTTAATTGTGAAATGGGGTTTGATGGACAGCCTTCGCCCCTTGAGGAAAATCCGGGTGTGAAGGCAGGGCTGCCAGCTTCAGCTGGCAAGTCACGTACCTCACAGTGGTTTCCCTCCCAAGAGTCCCAGTCACAATATTACAGCCATAGTAGTTTTAGTTTTTTGCGACAGTTTTCAGGAAGATGGCAGTAAAATACCTTGGCAGTAAAAATAATATGTTATGATAGTATAATCAACATATTATGACATTTTTCCTCCAGAAACTCGAGGGTAGGCTTTTCCTTTTCTGATTTGCACAGAGGCACCATATGGGCTGATGGTGACCCTTTGTGAAATTCTTCTTAGTTTGCTTTCTAAGTCAAATGAAGATACAGAAATGTAGAATCTCAGGGCATTTAGTAGCTTAATTTCCATTTAGTGATTTAATTTCCTTAAAATAATAAGCTTTCGTTTTGAGATTATATTCTGAAATTTGATATCATGATAAAAAAAGTCAGAGCATGCCAATCGAGTGTTGCTAAATTGGGAACCTCTTTGTCTCTTGAACAGAATCTCGGTCAATGGAAGCAAAAGTGTGTAGTCTCAGTTTGGTTAAAACAAAAAAAAATTTTTTTTTTCATACCATAGAGTCATTTTTATGTTGAGTGACGAGGAATTACTTCCTCTTTTTGATAGGCTAAATTATATCTACTGATGACGGTTTACCAAAAGAATAGATTCATGTAGACTTTCTGACACTGCAGAATTATAAACCAAAAAGAAAAATTGAAGAAGTCATTAATTTATCACATAAATTGATATGAAATCAACCAAGGCAGAAAGTTGTGGATTTTTTGAAGCATCTTTTTAGCTTACAATGGCCACACTTACAAACTGGATGAGAGAAGGCTCTGATGACTGCACATGGTAACCCGGTCAGATGCCTTGCTTGAGTAGAATTTGGGGGTTTAATTAAATGTTTTAGATTTTTTTATTGATAAGTAAACACCACCCATCAACAAACCAGGCCTTGCATTTTGAGCTGATTCAAGTAGGGTTAAGAAAATAGATCCAAATGAAAACCTTTTACACAGTCCCTGTGTTGATGGTAATTTGACTTCTCAAAGGAGGAGCAAAATCTCACTGTCTAAAATTTTCCCCTCTGTGTAAAATGTCTGTTGGCATTTAGGGGAACTTTATTTGCTGTGTCATTTCTAGGTGTAGCCAAATTTCGCCCTCAGTCAGCTTTGATTATGGGCATTCGCAGTGTAAATAAGCCTGGTTCGGAGTCAGGTCTAACGTAACTGATGGTGTCTTTTTCTTGCCCGTCTTCATATAAGAGGACGAGACCTGTTATATAGGTATATATTGAAAACAAAACAAATAACAAAACCAGAACACCCCCCATGATGATTGATAACCGGGCTGAATGAGAAGTGAACCAATTTGGAGCTCCCCAAGGTCATTCTTTGTGGAAACCTTTAGAACTGGGTTGTCTGAAAAGTTGTCTCCATGTTTAAAGTACTTTGTTGGCCTTGACGCTTTGTCTTCCACAGTAATGAGGGCTTTGTGCCTGTGTGTGTGCATCTTTTCTTTCTTTTATAGACAGACGCATTCCAGAAGCCTGTTCCACTGGAACAGCATCCCGACTACGCGGAATACATCTTCCATCCCATGGACCTTTGTACATTGGAAAAGGTTGGCCTCCATCGAAGAACCTACCATTGTCGAGATGACTAAAGATCCTCCCTCACTTCCCGTGCCCCATCTCAAGTTAGATGGTTTCTCTACCTTTCCCCTGCACCGTTTTAATTTGGATGGAAGGACTCTTGGGCTCTTTCTTCTTCTGTAACGTTCTTCCAAGGATTGCAATGGAGTGTTGGAATCCACCGATTAGCTCCACATGTTACTTCTGCTGGTGATTCCAGCTTTTTATCTGAAAAAGTCACAGCTTCTAGGAATTAGTGATTTGATTGATTTGAGACTTATCTCCTCTTCTCTTTCTTTTGGAGGTGCTAATAAGAGCAGCAGGAAGGAAGAGGAGAAAATTAAGTGCCTGGGAAACCTCCAGATTAGTAATAAAGATGTGGCTTCGTAGAACTTGTCTTAGTCTACTGATAAGGATATTTCTTTAATACCTGAAAGTGTTTTAAAAGTTCATGCTAAAATTTCACACTTGTAACACTTCAGATTGTGCGTGTCACCCTGGTGCTGATTTTCCAGTCATTGGCACCAAAATATTGGTAAAGAAAAGCATGGATGAGGAGAAAACATTATTTCATGTTGTCTGCACGGATGACCCCTAAACAATAAGTCTAATCTGCTTTGGAAAGTTGTGCAGACCCTCAGGGTATTCAAAAAAAGAAGGCATTTGGGCCTACAGACCTACACACTGCTCATTAAGCCATGCTGTGGCGGCACCCCACATACAAAATAGAAGAAGATTGGCACAGCTCTTCGCTCAGGGCCAATCTTCCTCGCCAAAAAAATAAAAAATAAAAAAATAAATAAAATAAAAAGAGACTTTTTTTTTAAAAAAAAGAAGGCATGCGAAAAAGACAGGATTGGAACCCTAGCTTCATAAATGAATAGGTTTGCAACTTAAGATAAGTTCCTTAAAATTCCCATACCTCAGTTTCTCTGTCTGTAAAGTGGGGACGATGATAACTGTTTCGTTGAGTTCTCAACCATGAGGCTTATGTGTGACTGTTAAAAATAATAGTAAATACTTAATTCATATAATATTCTGGTTCATTGGAATAAGCTGCTTGAGAAATGATAGCTGCTATAAGATGAGAAAATTCAGGTTAGTGTGATGAATTCAACGAATGCATTTTTATAGTTATAGATCTCAAATATAATAGCATCTTGGGAAATGAATAAAAGCATTAATGAATTTGGCAAATGACTGCTAAGAAGATTATGTGGGGGACGCAGGTGTTATTGGCTGTGGCTTGTCTAGACTCATGGGTGATTATGCTCTGCCTTTTCTCCGCAGAACGCTAAAAAGAAAATGTATGGCTGCACAGAAGCCTTTCTGGCTGATGCAAAGTGGATTTTGCACAACTGCATCATTTATAATGGGGGTGAGTGGCTTCGATGACTCCTGAAGAAGAGAGTATGGTGTGTGCATTGCCCATTCTCCCGCCCTTCATAAAAAATCAGGCTCTGTTTTCATGTATCAGGGCCAATAGCTGAGAACAGTTGTGTATAGATGGCTATCTGTGCGAATAGGGGCAGTGACTAGGTGCATTTTAAGGTATGAACTGACATGCAGAGTGGCTCGCAGTTATATGGTGCTGCTGCCTGTCCTTTTTAAAAACTTTATTTCAGTGGAGGAATAATTACATACAATAAGGTGCACAGATTTTACATGTACATTCCATGAATTTGACATATGTATAACCACAAACCCAAATAAGATCTAGAACATTTCCATCACCCTATTATATTCCTGGTTGCCCCTTTCCAGTAAATCCACCCCCCTCCAAAGGAGCTACTGTTCTGTTTTGTTTCACTGTAGTTGAGTTTCACATAGTCTAGAATTTCATATAAATGGAGTCAGAGATTACACTCTTGTGTCTGGCTACTTTCCCACAGCGTAGTATTTTTGGGATTCATCCATGTTGCGTGTGTCAGTGGTTCGTTTCTTTTTATTGTTGAGTGGTTTTTCATTGTATCAGCATACAGTGTATTTATCCATTTACCTTGTTGATGCTGATGGACATTTGGGTTATATTCAGCTTTTGGCTGTTAAGAAGAAAGCCACTGTGAACATTCTTGTACAAGTCTTTGTGTGGACATGTTTTCGTTTCTCTTGGGTAAATACCTAGGAATGGTATTACTGGATCATTGAGTAGGTTTATATTTAACTTGATAAGAAATTTTGCCCAACTGTTTTGCAAAGTGGCTGTATCGTTTTACACTTTTTCCAGCAGTGTGTATGAGTCTTAGTTGTTCCATATCCTGGCCAGTACTTGGTATTGTCTGTCTTTTTAATTTTAGCCATTCTTGAAAGTATGCAATATTGTGTCATGGTGGTTTTAATTTGCCTTTCTGTAGTGACTAATGGTATTGAGTATCTTTTCACATGCTTCTGAGTCATTTGTGTATCTTTTTTGGTAAAATACCTATTCAGATATTTTGTTCATTTAAAAAATTGGGTTATTTGTGTTTTTATTATTGAGTTGTAGGATTTCTTTATATTCTGGATAAAGTTTTGTTGGTTGTGTTTTCATGGGTTTAGAGGATTGAGCCTTCTGGACAGAATGGAGGAGGATTTCCATTAAAATCTCTCATGGCACCTTGCCCATTGCCCTACCTTCTCTCACACTCCGCTCTGTCTACCTTCTGGCCAGGTGGATCTTTCAGTGTCCTGCCCCATCCTGTCCCTCTTGTCCCTAGGTCCTGTTGTCTCCTGCTGGACACTCTTTCCTTCTTTGCCTTCATGACTTTTCCTTATCCTCTCCCAGCCTCTCTGTCCTCTCAGGAGCCTTCCCTTGTGACCCAGACCATATTATGTGCTCTTGTTTGGGGCTCTCACAGTACCTGTCCTTCCCCATGGCAGCATTTATCACACTTCCCAGATGCTACTGTTTTTATTTGAGTTGCTCACCAGGATGTAAGCTCTTTAAGGGCAGCCACCATGTCTCGTTCCCTGCATACCCTTGGGGCTAGCATAGACTTTTAGCTAATGTTTAAGGAAACAAGTCTGAATGGATAGATGTTTGCTTAAAGCCCATGTTTTGCATTATTAACTCAGTAGCAGGGCTCGGGGTTCAGGGAGAGGAGAGAGTCACTAGGCATTGAGAATTCGTGTAAAGGTTATAAACTCAAAAATGTAGAAAGGCCCGTCAGATCATATGAACAGGTGAATGAGGTCAGCTGGAAGAAAAACATTGGCACAGGCCAGGATATCGACTGGCCACGGGGAGAGCTGGAGATTGCACAGAATGGGGAGCTCCTGCCTGCTCTGGAGGGCTTGCCACTGGACACTGCAGTGGTTTGTTGGATACAGAGTTATCAGATCTTCTGAGTTTTTAAGGCAAGCCAGAAATGTAGGTATTTGTGTGTGTATGTGAAATATTTTTGCCAACAAATTCACAATTTCTGAAAATACCATAATGTTTGAAGAAAACATGGCTTTTTGACTATCTTGTCCTCTGGTTTAGTGCAAAGGTGAGGGATTTAGAGTTAGATCTGGGGTCAGATCTTCAACTCATTAGCTAAGTGGTCTCATATAAGCGGTGACTCTTCCGAGCCTTGGCTTACTCATCAATGAAATGGGAAGGTTCATAGCTGCTTCCTAATACGGCTTCTGGAGGAGTTAACCAGAAAATGTAGTTCAAAGCACCAGGCACACCAGAGCTACTCAATGAAATATCTTCTTTCCTCTGTACCCTTCTTGGGTAGGAGTTTGGGACAGTGGGTAGAATAAGGCTCATTTCTGCTAATTTGAGCCTTTAGAGTGTAAAAGCATCTTTCAGATGTTAAACCATGAACTGTGGGTGATCCCACACAAGTCTCTCAGTTTCAGAGAAGATGACATTGTGACACCAAAGATTGGTCAATGTTCAGGGGAGAAGTCACATAATTTGAACTGATATTAGAAGCCAGAACCCTTTGGTTTTTAGCCTTTAAAAGCTTGGTCCTGGCGGAAAGCAAGTAAAAAGGTTGTTAGTGGAAGTTTAATCATAAGGCTGGGTGTTACAGTGTTTCCATTTGAATTAATCCTATTTTCTTATTCCCTTAGGAAATCACAAATTGACACAAATAGCAAAAGTAGTCATCAAAATCTGTGAGCACGAGGTATGTGTTTCCCACAGTCCTGTTTTAAATGCGTCCGGAGTGAGAGGTTGGGGTGGCTGAAGTTTCCATTTGCAGAGTCTCCCAGTGGGTAGCGGTGGTGATGTTGGGATTGTGGAGGCACAGACGGCCTCCCCTCTCTTCAAGGAAAGGGGAAGTAGCAAAGAGGGTATTTCTGAATCTACCTGTTGGCAACACCCTGCTGCTTTGTGGCCACAAGGCCGGGCTGTCCTGGACCTGATGTTCCCACCTTGTTTTATCCAGTACCTTTGGAACAACCCAGAAGTAGTGTGAGCAGAAGGAGGAAATATATGCCACCATTCATTCATTTGTGCATTCACTCATTTCTTCATTGACTTGTTAAGTCAGTCAGTTATAATTAATTAATTAGAATTATAAATTACACAATTAGTCATTGTAAATAATTAATTATAAATAATTATGGAGCACTTGCTGTGTATCTGGTACCTTGCATGACGCAGGAGTTAAAGAGAAAAACAAGTCTGATGATGTTGGGAAGATAACAGCAACTAATAGGGCAGTGGTGGAGCCCTTGGCGGTGAAGACTTTGGAGCCCGACTCCCTGGGTTCAAATCCTGGCCCTGCCACTTTGCCGCAATGAGACCTTGGTCAGGTTACTTGACTTCTTGGGGCCTCACTTTCTTCTTCTGTAAAATGGGGATAACAACAGTCCTACCTCAGAGGGGGTTGTGAGGAGGAAATGAGTTAATACCTGTAGAACTTACAGTGGTACCAACACAGTCTAAATCTCTGATAAATGCTAATTAGTTTATTGATTTTGTGTTACTTGAAGGGCTTTACATTTATCTGAATAATTTTGATAATGGTCTTAAGAGGTAGGTACTTCTCTCATCCCCGTTCTGTAGATGAGAAAACGGAGGCTCAGACAAGATAAGCAACTTTTCCTCAAGTTACAAAAGTAGTAAATGCTGGAGTCTGAATTGAGATTCCAGAAGGAGTTTCTGGGGCCCTTGGTTCTGAGTCATGATGGTACTCTGGGGAAGGTACTTTCTCAAGAGGGAGAAGGACAGCAGGTAACTTGCAGAATTTCAAATTGTTGTCAGTGGAAACAAACCAGGGCGACGTGGTAGGGGATTAACTGCTCTGGACGGTGTGATTAGAGATGCACAGAGTTGAGCATGGCAAGCAGAGGCCAGGGTGGCTGGAAGGGATCGGGGAGCTCAGACAGGTGGGCTGAGGCCAGACCACACGGGCCTTGAAGGAACTGGTCGGGTGTTCAGACGTCATTGTTGTTTCTCAGCTTCAGCACTCCTGACGTTTGGAGGCAGAGAATTCTGTGCTGTAGAGACTGTCCTCGTACATCATAGACAGATTCCAGTTGCCACTGTTCCCCCTCCGAGTGGTGATAACCAAAAAATATCTCCAGACATTGCCCAGTGTTCCCGGAGAGGTTCCACTGCCCTGGTGGAGAACCGCTGGTCTAAGGGGAGGGGCAAGATGAGATCTGTGTTTGTGGAAGATCTGGCTGCTGTATCTGTGTGGGGTATACACCATAGTGGGAGCTGGGTGATATGGTCCAGCAAGATGTGATGGCGGCTTGGGCTAGGTGGAGGCTTTGGGGTTGGTGAGAAATGGTTGGATTTATCTCCAAGGTGTTCCCCACTGTGGGGCTTAGTTTAGCTAATCCTACCTGCCAATATTGTTGTGCATTTCCTGAGGGCCTGCAGGTGTAGGGTCCCTGCGATGGCGCATTCTAACGTATTTTTGCTTTACAGATGAATGAAATCGAAGTATGTCCAGAGTGTTATCTAGCTGCTTGCCAAAAACGAGATAACTGGTTTTGTGAGCCTTGTGTAAGTTGGATTTCCTTTCCTTCCTTCATTTTCTGAACTCTGCCTTGGCTGTCTACCCGAGACAGCTTTCTCCAGGTGGCTTATTTGACGGAACTTTGGACGAAGTTCTTAAATAATTTTTTTCTGATAAAGTTATGGCAGAGTGAATGCAATGCAGGTGGGATAAACCTCTTCGGCTGAAAGTTCGTGTGCCAGAGGTGCATCATGACTTACTGGGTTTCTTAGCCCGGGCAGAATCCGGGATGCAGAGTAGGGGGGCACATCAGAGAGGAGGGGGACACACCAGGGTAAAGCAGATAATGAGATGCGTGTTAAATGTGTGTGTCGTTTACAAATCGTGTTTTAGGAGGTTAGGAAATACCTCCCTGGATTAACTCCATGGTCTCTCTAAACCATGGTTCTTGGGGATGGGGGTGGGGGGAAGACTGTCACCTTAGTTTCCCCCACAGATCTGCAGTTTCCAAACTGGTGTTCTGCAGAGAGCATGTGTTGTGGGGGTGGGCTAGTGTGTGTGTGGGAGGATGGAGGGGGGAGTGGAATGTATTGGGGGGCAAGATTGGGCAAGTAAATTTGAGAATCAAAATATAGTTGATGTCTCTTCCTGCCTTTGGAGTTTAACACTTGAATAGTTAAGATAAAGAATAAAGGTGGTGAATACTGCCCCTCGTTATATGCTAGCTACAACGTGCATTTAATCCTCCAATTTAACAGGGTGTAGGTATTACTGTCTCCGTGTCATACACAAAGGTGGACTCTTTTGCTCGAGGCCACCCAGGTAATAGCAGCACAGCCAGGTTCCACGCCTGGTTTTGTCAGCACTCAGGTCTTCTCGAGCTCACCATGTAACCCCATTCCCAGCCTTGCCCGGGCTTACTGGCCACACTTCTTGGGAACACCACTTGGGGAGACCCTGCTTGAAACTATTCTCTTTCCATTTGTGGCCTGTAGCACCTATACCTCGCATTATCCCCACACACCAAGCTTTCTGTGTGTATCTGGCTGTCAAATACATACAAACTCTGGATTTTGTTTTTCTTTTCCTAGAGCAATCCACATCCTTTGGTCTGGGCAAAACTGAAGGGCTTTCCATTCTGGCCTGCAAAAGCTCTGAGGGATAAAGATGGGCAGGTGGATGCCCGTTTCTTCGGACAACACGACAGGTGGGAGTTAAAATCAGGCTTCAAACGTGTGGCTTTAACTGAACCTTTGGTACCGTCATTGAGTATGAGACCTAGGGGAGGAGGGCATGGCTATTATTTTGTTTATTGTCATGATACCAACCAGCGATCTTGTAATTTAAAGATATGTTCCTGTGCTGTGTTAAGCCTGATAATGCGTGAGCTTCAGTTTTTTCAGGTATGTTAGAAAAGAATCTTGCTTTTGCGGTTTTGTTGATGAAACCAGCATTGGAATAGGTTCCAGGGCTATTTTAAGTGCTGCTGTTCTTTTTTGGATATTCTGGGGTAAATTAAACCGCAAATTGCTTTTCAAAATAATGCTTTCAGAGATCAGGAGTATTTTCCCAGATTGCTGGTAAATGAATCTCCTGTAGTTGTGCTGGGTTCCCTCCTGTTCCCTTTTCTCTGAAGGTAAAATGGGAAATTGTAAGGGGTTGCTGTTTTGACAGGTGCGAGCCCTCCCTCCCAGCCTTTCCGCCCTCCCCTTTTCCTTGCTTACAGTGAAGTGAATTATTCCCGCTAATGCAGTCCCTTTAGAGTGTAGCCCCCTGCATGCCTGAGAACAACAGGTAGACGGAGATGAGCAGCCGTTAATATCTTAGTTCTCTTTTAGCACGTTGTGTTATGATTAAATGAGGCAAAACCCTTTCGAAGCCCTACCAAGCAAGTGGTTTGAGAAAATGTGTGAGTGTGTAGCGGAGAAGATTTAAAAGACATACTCTAGGGGCCGGCCCCGTGGCTTTGTGGTTAAGTGCACGTGCTTCACTACTGGCAGCCCGGGTTCGGATCCTGGGCGCGTACTGATGCACCGCTTCTCCGGCCATGCTGAGGCAGCGTCCCACATACAGCAACTAGAAGGATGTGCAGCTATGACTTACAGCTATCCACTGGGCTTTGGGGAGAAAAAGGGGAAAAAAAAAAGGAGGATTGTCAATAGATGTTAGCTCAGGGCTGGTCTTCCTCAGCAAAAAGAGGAGGATTAGCATGGATGTTAGCTCAGGGCTGATCGTCCTCACACACACACACAAAAAGACATACTCTAAAATTTATACACACCCACAGAATATACAGAAAATGCAGTTTATAATTCTAAACACCGGAATCTGAAATCTTGCTCTCTCTGTTAAATTTTGCTTGTCATCTTGCAAATCGAAGAAAAGAGTGAATTCCAAAGTAATCTGCAAAATCATTTGCTGGGAATCCCAGCAGTCCATTTTCAGGAGACATAATGGAAATTAGCTGAGATGGTCCTGGGTTTGATAGGAAGAATTGCACTTTTTTTGATTTTGACCACTTTTGTTGGAATTCTGTCTAAAGTCATTTATTCATTCATTCAAAGAAATATGTATTTGGTGTGTGCCAGGCCGTGTGCTGGATGCTGGGGATACAGGAGTGAGCAGGCAGACCCTGTCCCCTGCCTGTCGTATGGCTGACCATCCTAGTGGGGAAGACAGATAAAACACGAGTAAACAAACAGGCAAGCTGATCTCAGGTCAGGAGGTGATGGTGGGGCTGAGTGAAGATGTGGGTAGAGGGAGCAGAGAGGGCAGAGAGGTGGGGAGGGGAGGGCCGAGGCAGTGTGGTTTGAACAGGATGAGGGAGGAGAGGGTGGTGAGAGATGGGGCCGGGATCACAGGAGCTGTGGTCAGGAGTCGGGCTTTTGTTTGAAGAGCAGGAGGAATTGTTGGCAGGTTGTTCATCTTCCTGCCTCTTCATTAGAGCACGGCAGTGTTAACCATCTCGATGATCCGGGATTACTCTTATTCTATAGTGTAACACAGTGTGGGCACACCTAGGATGAAGGTGGGTAGAGGAAAGGCAGTGCCTGTCCCCCTCACCGACTATTCCCCGACCCTCCGAGTCTTTGATTCTGCTCTCTCCGCTATGCCCACTCTGCGCGGATCTCCCACTCCTACCTCGCTGACAGCCACTGAAGGTGGCTTAGGGGGCATGCGCTTTGCTAGCCCTGTTTCCAGAGGCTGTTTCCCCGAAACTTGCAGGTGTAGGTTGGTTGTGGATGGGAGCTGTTGTAGAAGGCGGGCCCCCTGCCTTTGTGAAAAAGACAGCAGCACAAGTCTGATGCCCACGAGATTTTCTCAGCCCCCATTTGTGTCTTCTGTCCGCTCAGAGGGAATGTGCTGAGCTCTTGGGCTCATTTGGGTGAGGGATGCTCATGGGGGGAATTGTGAAGGACATCCCACAGTGGCCAAGGGACAGTACCTTGGAGTTGTAGGAATGTTTTAGTCGGCCCGGGGCAGGGGTCACTGGCAGCTGTGGGAGAAGCTACTCCTAGAAGGAGAAACGTCTCTCCTTACTCAGAGATGTTCTTTTTTCTTTTTTTTCCTGAGGAAGATTCACCTTGAGCTAACATCTGTGCCCATCTTCCTCTATTTTGTATGTGAGCTGCTGCCACAGCATGGCTAACGAGTGGTGTAGGTTTGCGCCCGAGAACCGAACCCACCGCCGAAGCAGAGCACGCCAAACTTAACCACTAGGCCACGGTGCCAGTCCCTGGGAGATGTTGTTAAAGCAGAATGGGGCAGGTTTGTTGACAGCCTGCTCTGGGTCAGACCCAGGATGCAGAGACTACAGGGAGGCTGCAGGAGGTGTGACACGCTGTCCCTTTCTCGGGGAGCTCCTTCGGGGTTATAGAGCCAGAACTTAAACCTGGACGTGTGTAAGCGAGATAGGTCAGGGCAGCAGAGTAAGAAATATCACAGACCATCACACGTTCATTGTCAAGTTAATAAATACTGGAGTGAGCCCAGGGAGGCCCTTGCACAAATCAAGGCATGTTCTGAAGAGTCTCATTGCGTGCTTTTGTCCTTTAGAAGATTTTGCTTTCGTTCCGTTTTATTTCATACACACACGTAAGTAAAAATGTAGAAAATATTTTACTAAATGCCTGCAGAGCTAAGAAAGAAATAGCCTTAAGTGAGTATCTGCCGTACATCAGGCAGTGTTTTAAGTGCTTTTTGTAGAAGCTGCTTTTCTCCCCATTGTACTGAGGCCCAGGGGCCGGCCCGGTGGCACAAGCGGTTAAGTGTGCTCGCTCCGCTGCGGCGGCCCGGGGTTCGCAGGTTCGGATCCCGGGCGTGCACCACTGCGCTGTTTGTCAAGCCATGCTGTGGCGGCGTCCCATATAAAGTGGAGGAAGATGGGCACAGATGTTAGCCCAGGGCCAGTCTTCCTCAAGAAAAAGGGGGAGGATTGGCATCGGATGTTAGCTCAGGGCTAGTCCTCCTCATACACACACAAAAAAAGAAAACTGAGGCCCTGCGCTAGGCAGTAGCTCAGCTGTGTGACTCTGTGGCCTCTTCTGACACTGCCCCCCCAGAGCATATCTAATTCCCCTTGAAGTATTTCCTGGGCCTGCTTTAAGGAAAAGAAACACTTTCCTGAAATCACGTGACAAGCAACTTCACTGAAGACACTTGAGGACCTGAGAGGAAGCAGTTAAGGCCCCGATAGCAGACAGAAGCCTGGAGATGAAGGTGCTCTCAGTGTTGACTGGTTGGCTGATCAGCTCCTGGTGGTGCCAGGACTGGCTTGGGTGCATTTCACTTGACCCCCTCGGCAGCCCTCCTGGTTGGGGCTCATCCTCCACTTCGCTGGTGGCAGAGCTGAGGCTGGCTCAGGGAGGGGGAGTCACTTGTTGGGGAGCCTGGGGATCCTGATAGCTCCTCAGAGCCTCTCTGTCTAGTCCGGGCTCCTGTGCACCCAGTTGTAACACGCAGAGGCCCGGCCGCCTCTCACCCTGAGGGCGCTTGGCTCCTGTTCAGCCCTGTTCCATCTGACTGCAGATGTGAGTCTTTAGATCTCTGCAGAATGACAGCAGTGAGTGGGAATGGGGGAGAAGCTGGTAATTTCCAGCACTGAGAGAGCAGCTAGATATTTTTGGGGGTGTTCGGTTTTAGTTTGTGTTCGCATCTAGTATCACCAAGAGCTGCATACAGCGAGCCGGTGCACTGAATTCTGCCCCGGGGCCGTGCTTGATTGCTCCTGGGTTGTTTTCTCTTAAAAACAGGAATGAGATGCCAACTGTTAAAATGTAAATGTAATATAAGAAGGCCATATTTCCTGCTGCTCTTTAAAATGTTGGAAGACTTGGCAGCGTTGGGTCCAGATTCCTCCATGGCACCTTGGCTAGCACCCGCGTAGATGGTGCCAGGGGCAGACTGGCCGTGAGGTCTCTACTTCCCCTCAGTCCACTTTGCTTCCTGTTACTTTATACTGGGATTGAGTTTATGGTCTGTGAAATCCAAAAGGCCGCCTTGGAAAAGCTCATTCCCACCAGGGCTGCAAACTGGGTTGAGGCTGGGGGATCAGATGTGACAAGGCTACGTCCTGGATGTTCCTGCATCGGCTCTGTCTTCACGCAGAGCATGTTTGTGTTCCCGTCTCCTGCATGCGGTCGCTCGGGTTGCTCATTCCAACAAAGCAGCCACCAGTGTTTGTGCTCTCATGGGTTTCTGGCAAGCACACAGGGATGTGGGGTACAGAAGGCGGGAAGACGGAACCAGCCTGGAGTGGGAGGTGGAGGGTGCAAACCCCACGGCCAAAGGGCTGTTTTCTCGGTTATTTTCCATGTGAATTATCTCACTTTCAAAACCATGCACTTCCTGTTAAGGTTATGGTTTTCCAACATTTCTTTCTAGTCCCATATAGGATCCCAATTTGAAAAGAGAAAAGCTCTTCATGTCTTGAGTGCAGAAGAGTGAGATTCGAGCGAATAATTCTCTTTTTGGAGGTGTAGTCTGGGGTGCACTGACTATTTTTTATTACTCTCTACCAACCCAAAGCCAAAGGGGATTTATTATTTTTTTAATGGATTAAAATGACTAAGTCTATTGAGCCTTTTAATGTTTTAGCTAAGTTTGTTGTTCACGTTCTGTCCTTATGACAGAACATGTCTGTTAAGCATTAATGGTTAATCATTTAACAACCATTCAAACCAAGTCATTTTAAAAAAATGAAATATGTTATTTAAGAATTTAAGAAACATATTAGGCTAATTTGGTTTGCATTAAGGAAAAAACAATTCTGGATAAAGTTGAATGGATAAAGAAAATGTCGTACTTACTTACAGTGGAATACTATTCAGTCTTAAAAAGTATTTGACGACGTGGATGAACCTTAAGGACATTATACTAAGTGAAACAAGCCAGTCACAGAAAGACGAATATAGCATGATTCCACTTATATGAGGCGGCATCTAAAATAGTCAAATTCATAGAATCCAAGAGTGGAATGGTGGGTTTGCCAGGGGCTGGTGGGAGGGGAAATGGGGAGTTACTAATCAACGGGCATAAAGTTTCATAAACAAAATGAATAAGCTCTAGAGATCTGCTGTACAATCTTGTATCTATAGAGTCCACAATAATGAATTGCACACTTAAACATGTATTAAGTTGTTCTTACCACAATAAAATAAATTTTTTAAAAACTTAAAAAAAAGGATCTTGGAAAGGACCAAAGTTGACTTAAACTCTCTCTTTTTGCACTCCTAGGGCCTGGGTTCCAATAAATAATTGCTACCTCATGTCTAAAGAAATTCCTTTTTCTGTGAAAAAGACTAAAAGCATCTTCAACAGTGCAATGCAGGAGATGGAGGTTTATGTGGAGAACATCCGAAGGAAGTTTGGGGTTTTTAATTACTCTCCATTCAGGACACCCTACACGCCCAACAGCCAGTATCAAATGCTGCTCGACCCCACCAACCCCAGCGCCGGCGCCGCCAAGATAGACAAGCAGGAGAAGGTCAAACTCAACTTTGACATGACGGCGTCCCCCAAGATCCTGATGAGCAAGCCCATGCTGAGCGGGGGCACGGGCCGCAGGATCTCCTTGTCGGATATGCCTCGCTCCCCCATGAGTACAAACTCCTCCGTGCACACGGGCTCCGATGTGGAGCAGGATGCCGAGAAGAAGGCCACGTCGAGCCACTTCAGCGCGAGCGAGGAGTCCATGGACTTCCTGGACAAGAGCACAGGTCAGCCCTGGCCGGAGAGGGTGGAGGTGGCCCCAGGGACACGGGGGTTTCTACCAGTGCCACACCTGTCGGGTCCTAGCTGGTGACTGTCACAGAATTAAAGGGAGCTGCATGGGGTTCTGTTCCAGTGGAGCAAATTTTAAATTTTAGAAGAGTAACCCAATGGAATTCTTGGTGTTAGGGACCAAAAAATGAGAAAAGTGGTCCGCAAAGGCCAGCTGGAGGTCCTGCCTAGAAGTGGGCAGAGATGGCCAGAAATCCTTCAGAGCTCAGTTCAAATCCTCTTAATCCCAACAACTTCCTGTAATACTTTTTCCCTCAAGAATTTAATTTTAATTGAAACATTTTTCCATCAAAACCATGTAATCATGTTTCTTAATACTCAAATATTAGAGAAACTCGTAAGGTAAACAGTAATAGTCTCTCCCCAGGGCAGTCCCACTCCTTAAAGGTCACCCCATTTAACAGCTGTGTTGCATTTTTGAGACTGGCTATAGGAGAGCGGTTGAGAATGAGGATGTTGGTCTCAGATCCCAGCTCTGCCACTCCTGCTTTGTGGCTTTAGGCAAGATCCTTAACCTCTCAATGCCTCAGTTTCCTTCTGTAACATGACATGATGATAGGACCTGCCTCATAGGTTCTTGTAAGGATTAAATGGATCGACGCACAATGGAGCAGTGCCTGAAATAGAGCTACAGAAATGTCAGCTACTTTATTATTTCTTATGGTGGTTGCTAATCAAAAGCCTACATGGATCAGAGAGCTGATGCAAACGAGGGATGTTGGCCGAGTGTAAGAAAAGTGATGGTGACTTGAATTCTTTCTACCCAAAGATGTGGTTGCATGTTAAATATTTAAGAACTTGACTCCTACAAGGAAATGGGTTTACTCTTATTTTTCTTGAAACATGGCCTTCACTGTTTGTTCTTTGTTCTTCTGCCTTTGAGAGATGTGGGCACAGAGAAGGCTCCACACTAAATGCGACGATCAAGGCAGCGAACCCTTAGGCTCTGGGCTGGAGAGATGTCGATGGGGCGGGGACTGGTAAACCACGGGGCACCTGCCCCACCTCAAGGGCTTCAGCCCATGTTTGCCATGCGGGAATGTGGACTTGTGGTTTTCGGATCTTAACATTCTTCCAGAAAAATGGGAAATCTGCATTTTTATGTAAAATCTCCAGTTATTAAATGTCTGCTCAAAATGTTCTATTTTCCAGAATGAATAAAGCATATCTGCAGGTTGGACCCGCCACCAGTTTTAGACTTCTGGCCAAAGCGTTAACCTTGGAGAGCCTTTCCAACTCCCTCTGTCCCTCCCCTCCTCTCTCCCTTCCTTCCTTCACGTAAGAACTCTTTAAGGAGCAGGCGTCAGTTCTTTAAGAGACCATCAGTGCCCCCGGAAGACAAAATGATGGGAACTTAGTCAGTTGTGAACTCACAAAGAATTCCAGCCATTTTGGTTGTGCTGGTTCTTGTTTCTGGTTGGTTGGTTATTTTCAGGTACTGGTTGTGGCTGCTCCGAAAATGGCTGTCAGTGGAGTAGGGAGAGTTACCTGCCAGTGGCTCTCGTTCTTCACAGTAAAGGCTGCAGTCTCCCTCTCCAGCTCTGACCGGAGCTACGTGGTCCTGGGGACTCACAGTTGAGTTCTAGAGCTTTCTTCTGGGATGACGTAACTTGTAACTTGTGTTGACATTGTTTCGGAAAAAAAGTTCCCTTTTGCCCCCTAGTTTCTGACCAGAGTCCTTAAGAGCTTACTTTTTATTCCATGACATGGTTCCGTGTAAGCTGAGTTAACAAAACATGGTGCGTAATCACACAGACTCCCCAGCCTGTTAGTTCCCAGTGAGGACACACTGTTGAGAAAGTGGTGGCAATCTCGTGAATCGCTGTTGCTTGAACTTTCACCGCCGTGATTTTTGCCGTATTCTAGTACCACCTATTTTATTGCATTCTTAAATATTAAATCTGCAACTTAGCTTCATCCTAAGCTAATAAAATGTGTACGCTCCTGTGTTTAAATATTGTCTGCAACTTAGGTTTTTCCTAAGCTAAATAAAATGTATAAGCTCATGTGTTTAAGTTGCTTGTTGTGTTTTTTCCCAATATACATGGAACTAATACATAGCTTGTAAAACATGTTGGTCTGTGAACCACTGTTGGTTTTCTTGCACCATAGTTCAGGAACTAGTTTTATAGGAATATGAGAACACGTATAATGTGTTAATTAAGCTTCTCTCTTCCCTCGGGTGGTACAGAGGTTGAAATGACGTCAGAATTCCTGGCAAAAATCCCTCATCTTTGAGTGGCTTTTTAGGTGATAAGTTAGTAGATCCCCCATTTCAGTAAACTTTAATATCCCTTTCCCAAAATATAATCCCCTTGCCAGGATGTGCTGGGGTCATTTTGCTAATCGTGAGTTAGACAGCCGATGAGTAGTATAGGAAGAGAAGGTGATATTCAAAATTGTTTTAGTCGGGCCAGCCCTGTGGTTTAGCGGTTAAGTGCGCGCGCTCTCCTGCTGGCGGCCCGGGTTCGGATCCCGGGCGCGCACCGACGAACTGCTTCTCCGGCCATGCTGAGGCCACATCCCACATACAGCAACTAGAAGGATGTGCAGCTATGACATACAACTATCTACTGGGGCTTTGGGGGAAAATAAATAAATAAATAAAATCTTTAAAAAAAAATTGCTTTAGTCTTACAAATTGCCCCCTTTTCTGTAAGGAGCCAGATAGTAAATACTGTAGGTTTTGTGGGTCTCTGTCACAACTCTGTAACTATTCAACACTGTCGTTGTGTTACTAAAGCATATTGCCATGGGCAGTATGTGGCTGTGACACTGAAATTTGAATTTCATATAATTTATTTCATGAACTGTTAATTCTTTTTTCAACCATTTAAAAATGGCAAATACCCTTCTTAGCTTGCGGGCCATGCAAGAACAGGTGGTGTGCCAGATTTGGCTCGTGGGTTGGTTTTCCAACGTGTATTATAGACTAAGAGTTAGAAGAAACTCTGAATCAGCCTCCCCATTTTACAGAAGGCAAGTTGAGGTCCCTGTGGAGTGTGTAGGGAGGTGCCTGAGTCCCCAGAGCCAGATCCTGTCTAGACCTGTTTTCTTTTCACCGCACCCTACTGCCCTCTGCTGTTAGCAGCGATGATAGCATTTAGTGGAAGAAGACTATTTATTGAAATATATATGTATAAAATAATAATAATGCATATAAAATAGTCTTCCCACAATCAGGGAATGTATAATTGGGACGAGACTGTATAAGAGAAGATTGTCATAGGATGGAAAAACCATGTTAGTTTCCGCAATGAAAATTTTGTAGCCAGCAACACGAAACTACAAATTGAAATCAGTTGTTAAATAAAACTTGCATGAGAGTTTAGAAACCTTCCTTTTTTGGGGGGGGGATTGAAGAGCTCAGAATCATGTGTCTGTAATCCTTGGAACTAGATTTAGCTTTCTAAGAAGCACTTTTCTAGCCGGAAGCCTCTCACTCATGGTGTCCTGGAATCCTGTCATCTTAATGGTCAGAGTGGTTTATATTCTCAGTGATTTTTTCTCTTTCCTCCTTTATCTAGACCTCCTGGCCAGAACTGATGCCTTTGCCCATTTTGGCTTTCGGAATCCTGATTTCAGTTGTTAATATGTATTAGGGTGAGAGTCCTGGGGCCTGAATTTCACCACCCCCTGAGCTAATGGTCCTCTGGTCTTATAGCTCCGGATGGGTTACTGTTTAAGGAGAAGGGAAGACACTTTTATATACTCCTTTTTTTTACTGTGAAATCAATACGGAGTTGTCGTAAAATAATTGTTAATTACAAAAACTAAAGTCACAGATGATCCCACCTCCCCCAGTCAGCCCTTAGATGCTGTTTCCAGGACTTTTTCTATGTTGGTTTATACACCATGCTATCAAGTTGGAAACTCAGCTAGTTCCGGGGATCAGGCAGATATGGAAATGAGTGAGGGTGGGAAGTGGTGGGGAGTGGAGTGAGAAAGCAGAAGTAAGCTCCTCATCCTGATCGATTACTCACACGCGTGTGCTGGTGTGTGTAACACTTCCCAGAGCAATACTTACTCATCTGATACGTGGCGCTGAGCTAGAGAAGTGTGCTTTTTCTCTCAAGGGCGCTGGGGGCCTTTTCATCCTGGTTCGAGCCAAGTGGGAATGTGGGCTCAGTATTGCCAGATTTCTGGTTGTTCGAGAGAAGTCTCAAATATTCTTTTAAAGATTTTATTTATTCATTTTCTTCCCCCCAAAGCCCCAGCAGATAGTTGTATGTCATAGGTTCACATCCTTCTAGTTGCTGTACGTGGGACTCGGCCTCGCGCTGGACGGAGAAGTGGTGCCTTGGGGCGCGCCCAGGATCCGAACCCGGGCCGCCAGCATCAGAGCGCGCGCACTTGACCGCTAAGCCACGGGGCCGGCCCTCAAATATTCTTTTAAAGTGCCAGCTACCCGGGCCGGCCCCGTGGCTTAGCGGTTAAGTGCGTGCGCTCCGCTGCCGGCGGCCCGGGGTCGGATTCCGGGTGCGCACCGAGGCACCACTCCTCCAGCCATGCTGAGGCCGCGTCCCACATACAGCAACTAGAAGGATGTGCAGCTATGACAGACAACTATGTACTGGGGCTTTGGGGGAAAAATAAATAAATAAAATCTTTAAAAAAAAAAAAAAAAGTGCCAGCTACCCCAACTTTTACATATTGGCTCAAAAAAAAAATATATATATATATATAGTGCATCAAATTCATCTGTGACCTACTTGGTTCATGTCTACCATAGACTGTTTAGGGTTTCTTTTTTTTTTTTGGCTGAGGAAGATTAGCCCTGAGCTAACGTCTGTGCCCATCTGCCTCTACTTGATATGGGATGCTGCCAATGGCTGACAAGTGGTGTAGGTCCGTGCCTGGGATCTGAACCTGTGAACCCAGGCCACTGAAGCAGAGTGTGCCAGACTTAACCACTATGCCACGGGGCTGGCCCCTCTGGGGTTTTCTTTTTTAACTTAACCTTGTGTGCTGAATACTTTTCCATGTTAATAAAAACCCTTCAAAATAGCATTTCTCTCCTGTCACAGACCATCCAGTGATTCTCTGCTGTGTAGCTCGTGTGTGTGCTACTAAGAATTGAGAAAGATGCAGCCCTTTGAACATATAGGTTGTTTCCAAGGTTTTATAAGGAGAGGAAATTGAGCGTGAATCATTAACTCCTCCACTCCCACCCCACCCCGAGTGCTGGGGTGCGTGGGAGAGAAGGGGCTTTTTTTCTAATTTAATTCTAAGACTCATGTTTCAGGGAGTCAGAATAGCACTTAGCACTGGCTAGGATTTTGTAAATGTAGATAATAAATGATGTGTTTTAGCCCACACTCGTGAATTGCACATCAGAGTATAAAATCTGATTAAATTATTTGTGACTTCAAAGGCAATTAGTTCTTCCTTTGGGCAAGATTTATGGCTTTATAAAAGGATTGGCATCTGTTTCAAAGCTTAATTGAAACGAGCATTTCCAAATGTCTTTTTGCTTTTGAAAGTGTCTAGAGTGATTTAAAGCAGGGTTTCTCAATCTCAGCACTGGTGACATTTTTGGCCAATAATTCGCTGTGTTGGAGGCTGTTCTGTGCATCATAGGATGTTTATCAGCATCCCTGGCCTCTACCCACTAGATGGCACAGTCCTGTACATAATTATGACAGCCAAAAATATCTCCAGACTTGGCCACGTGTCGCCTGGGGGACATAGTTACCCCTTCAATCCCCATTGAGAACCATCAGTTTAAGGTACTATGCTTTTGAATTTTAGCACTGATAACAAAATTTTGATTGCTTAACATTCATCTTTGAAGTTCTTCAGTATTTAATTTTGTATCATTTTTTCTTGAATATAAAATATTCCTTTTAATATTATAGAATAAATAACACATAATCCGAATCCCTTAGATTTCTTAATGTATATAATCACAATGATGATAATTTTTTGTGGTGGAATGGGATCATACTAAGCTTTCTGCTTCTTTCAACTTAGCAGTGTTTGACATCTTTCTGGGTTAGTGCATATAGTTCTAATTGCTGATAGTATATGGATGGTACATGACTATGACAGAAATGATGGGGGCATGTGAATGACTGAATATTGGGAAACATTTCTTAGGGAAGAAGCCTGGTTTTATGAAGTAATATGAATGCAAATGTTTTAAATGGATGCTTTGATTTATTTTCTTAATGTAAATCTTATACATATGTATATATATGTGTCCTTGCTAACTTTCTAACCCCCAATGATGTAGGCTTTGTGGCCGGCCTACCATTTCACATGTTCCTCTAGATGGCCACACATGGAGCCGGGATAAAAGGTTTTTTTGTGCGTGTGTGAGGAAGATCAGCTCTGAGCTAACATCCATGCCAATCCTCCTCTGTTTGCTGAGGAAGACTGGCCCTAAGCTAACATCCGTACCCATCTTCCTCCACTTTATATGGGACGCCTCCACAGCGTGGCTTGACAAGCGGTGCATCGATGCACGCCCGGGATCTGAACCTGCGAACCCTGGGCCGCCGAAGCTGAGTGCATGCACTTAACTGCTGGGCCACCGGGCTGGCCCGTCTCTTTTTGTTTTTTTTAGTGGTGGAAGTACTACATGTACATGGTTAAAATGAAAACCAAATCAAACCCCGGGCAATATTAGAGCTGTAGAGCAAGGTATAAAATAAAAGGAGAAGGTTTTTTTACCCCCGCATTCTGAACTCCAGTTTTTCTCCAAAGTTCACCACTATTAACAGTTTATGGGATGCGCTTCTAGGGAAAACAAAATGCTTACACTCATTTAAGATGTGTGTGTGCTTTTAAAGAACATTGACACATGTGGGGGCATTTCTGTACACACTTTACTTCGTTTTTCACGCATATTTTTGTGGGAAGTATTTCTTGTCAGATCATACAGATCTGCATCCTTCTTTTTAAGGTTCATATAGTATTTGTACCATAATTTATTTGGCAAGTCTCTGATTCATAGATGTTTATAAGGCATTTCCCAATCCCTTGCTGTTATATATACTGTTACAGCGAAGCTTATTGTGTGTATACTGTATCGTGGGGCACTTTATCCTGTATCTATGGGGTGAATTCCTAGCAGTGGAACTTTGGGGTCTGAGTGTGTTACACACTTTAATTTTGGATAATCTTAGTATCACCTAAGTGCTCTCCTAAAAGGTTTTACAATTCCTGTGAGTGTTCCTTTTTTCTTACCAACCTCAACACTGGGTGGTGTTTTTTGAAACAAATTTACCATGCAGGTGGAAAGGATGTAGAATGTATCTCTCCATCGCCTTCTCCTCACTTTGCATTTATGTTGTACTCAGTGATCTCTCCTCACCTGGTTATTGACCATTAGTGTTGTTCTGTGAGCTGATATATCTCTCCTTTGGATTCTTAATCACTCTCTTAGCATACCTTGTTTTGAGTATAATATCGAGGAGATTGTTTAAATTGATATCTTTGTATGAAAAAGATTTTATTTTGCTTGTCATTGTCATTTCTTTATTGCTTATCATGACCACAGTAATGAGAAGAGAAATGGAGACTTCCTTCTTTGATTAATTCTCATGTATTTGCTCATTCTGTAAATGTCTTAGGCGGCTGGCAGTGTCCTAGATGTCCTGAGTCTCCTAGGTGGTGTCTGAGGCCGGCAAGCACCCTGTTCTCCTGGAGCAGATATTCTCATGGCAGAAGGGAGACAGTAAACAAGAGGCGCCTTGGCCTCCTGAAATGGGGCCAGCAGGGGAGGGCTCCGAGGAGGTGGTGTTTGAGCCGAACGCTGGGCACTGCCAGCCAGTGTGATCTGGGCAGGGTGGGGCCTTTCCTCAGGAATCCCAAGTGTAAAGACTGGAGGGGGCCGCAGGCTTGATCTTGGAGGAACAGCACAAAGGTCCGTGTGGCTGGAGATTCCAGGATGAGGCAAGGAAAGACAGACATGCGGTTCTGTTTCTTTGGGGGAGTAGGATGCCTCTGGGTGGTTTTAGATGGAGCAGCAAAGTGCTGTCATTTCCTTGTTTAAGGTGCTGCCCTGGCGCTGTGTGAGGGTCTTCAGGAGAGGGGTGTTGTGGCAGGCGGGGGACCGTGGGAAGCTCTTCCAGCGTCTCAATGGGAAATGATGGGCAAGGGCAGTGTTTCCTGGCCTTTTTTTCATTTTCTATCCTAACGAGCCGTTTTAGACATTTTCTTCCTAATTGTCCTCTTGTGAAATTTTTAAAAAAATGGACGTGAAATTCACAAAGCATAAAATTAACCGTTTTGAAGTAAACAATTCAGTGGTGTTTAGTACATTCACAACATTGCACAACCACCACCGTTATCTAGTCCCAAAACATTTCCATCACTCAAAATAAAACCCTGTACCCACGAAGCAGTCCCTCCCCACCCTCCCCACCGCCCCGTCTCTGCTCTCCCACTTGCCCCTGGCAGCCGTCAGTCTGCATTCCATTTGTGTAGATTACCTGTTCTGGATATTTCATTTGCGCGAACTCATACAAAATGTGACCTTTTGGGTCTGGCTCCTTAGTGTCGTGTGCTCAGGGTCATCCACGTTGTAGCAATGCCTCAGAACTTCTTTCCTTTTGATGGGTCATAACATTCCATTGTGGAGATGCCGCAGTCTCTCTATCCATAGATGGTCGTTTGGGTAGTTTGCACCTTCGGCTGTTGTGACAGTGCTGCTGTGAACATGCGGGTACCAGGATTTGTTTGAGTAGTGTCCATTTTCAGTTCTTTTGGGTGTATACCTGGGAGTGGACCCTCATGAAATTGAAAAGTGTTATATATTGTCTTTTGTACTGCATGTGTATCAGTGCTTTATATGTAAAAAGAGTAAGCTGTTTTTCACGCCCTAAGAACGACTTTTTGCTCCTTGAGGCCGTATTGCCCCCGTTGAGAATGCGTGGATGAGGGCGATGGCAGTGGAGATGGAGGTCAGTGGTGAGACTGGGGATAGATAGGAATTGGAGTGCAGACGCCTTGCTGAAGAGTTGGGTAAGTTGAGGAGGAGAGCAAAGGAGGAATTGAGGCTGTCTAGATGTGTTTGGCCTTGAACAACCGGGTGAGTGGTCGTAGCATTAACTGATATGGGGAGGTCGAGGCAGGGCCAGGGTCTTTCACAAACTGGGGAGGTGGGGCACGTGGCACTCAGGGGTGGACACGGGCCATTGCTTTATTTTATAATTTTATTTATTTATTTATTTTTTCCCCCAAAGCCCCAGTAGATAGTTGTATGTCATAGCTACACATCCTTCTAGTTGCTGTATGTGGGACGCGGCCTCAGCATGGCTGGAGAAGTGGTGGCTCGGTGCGCACCCGGGATCCAAACACGGGCTTCCAGCAGCGGAGCGCGCGCACTTAACTGCTAAGCCACGGGGCCGGCCCGGGCCATTGCTTTCTTAGAGGAGAGCTGTGCATTGTGGGACCCGGGGTTGCTGGGTGACCCCGAGGTGCTGTCCCTCTCCTGATTACATGAAGCACTGCATTCCAGATGCCTGTGAGGGTGGCCCCTGCCCTTTGCTGGCCAGGTGGAGAGGGAACCAGACTCATCTCCATGGGGAACCAGTGTTCTCCTATCCCCCTTATTCTTGCCATATCCAAGTGCTACGTTTAAAAATTTTTTTTAAATTTTAGAACGTTTCTTGAACCTTCAATACTTAAGTTTTATTAACAAAGGAAACTTTATATGTCTATGCAATTAAAGGCTCACTATTCCAATTATTATTTTTAAACTAGAGATGAATACATATATATGCAGAATTATAAAGATAATGACTTTCCCCATGTTCTTTCTAAAATCCCCTGCAGGACAAGTAGGGTAGGGCTCGGCTAGACTGCCTGCCGGCCTCTCCTTTTTACTTGTCTAACTTGCCCTATTAGGCAGGGGAACGTGGACTCCCTAGGTTGAGTGCTGTGTGCGACAGCACCTTTGAATGGTTCTGTTCCTGCTGCCATGGGAGATTGGGCTTCCATGTCCAAGGCCCCTGCAGCCACAAGCATCCCTTCTGATAATGTGAGACCCTCCCTGCCGGGCCTGCTTGCTCGTTTGCTAAAGAGAATATGGACTTTAATCCTCGTGGGGAATAGACCACGCCCATGTTTTCAGCCACTGCAAATCTCTTTTGGAAGCAGGTAGAACATAAATGAATGAGTAATAATAAAAAAAATCTTAATACTATTAAGATTTTATTGGTAATACTTAAATATTTTGAAATAGCTTTGTCTTTATTTTTTCTTGTTTCTTTGTGTAACAAGCTCTTTAGTTCTACTTGTTGTTACAGTATCAGTGGTTAGAATACCTGTGGTAGTAACAGTAATAATGATAACAGCCCTTAGTTGAGAGAGGGGTGTATGCTGGGCCAGGCATTTGCTAATCCTTACAGTAAACCTGATTTAATTTAGTATTTTAAAAAACTTAATTCTTCAAAATAATTTCTTGTTTATTGAGCACTTGCTGAGCACCAGTTGATGGGGATTAGCTCACCTAATCCCCTCTTCTCTCCTCACTTGCAGACGAGGTAAAGGATGCCCAGAGAGACATCTGCTTCATCCCTCTGTGGAGTTATCAACCTCAGCACTATTGACATTTGGGGCCAAAGATGATTATTTGTTCTGGGGGCTGTGCGTTGTGGGATGTTGAGTAGTATCCCTGGTCTCTGCGTATGAGATGCAGTAGGACCCGCCTCTCTGAGTGTAACAGCCAAAAGTCTGCAGACGTTGCCCAGTGTGCCCTGGAGGGCAAAGTCATTCCTGGCTGAGACCCACTGGTTTAGATGATTGAAACCAAAGCCCTAGAGGTTAATGGGGAAATAGAAAATAATACTACACTAATAGCAAACAATAATATTGTACTTATTAGATGCTGGGCACTGTTTAGATGATTGATTAATTTATTTGATTCTTGCAACTTGATGAGGCAGGTACTTTTATCAGTCCTTTTGTATTATCAGTATCCCTCTTTGCAGCTACCAGGAAAGGAGATTCAGAGATGTCAGGTAACTTGCCCAAGGTCACACAGCAAGTGAGGAGCAGAGCTGGGATTTGAACCCAGTGTCTGGCTCCTGGTCTATTCTTGAATCCACTTGTCTCCTTGTCTAGGGTCTTTCCCATTCTGTTACGTTTAAGACAGTGTTGGCAGGTCCTGGCACGAGAGCTGAGGTTAGCTCACGTGTATTGATTGGTGGAGCTGGGGTACGGGTTTCACTCATTGACTCCTCACTCTGAGGATCTCCCTGTGGCAGGTGAGGAAACCATGGCGAGCGCCCATCAAAGTGTCGGTGCTTTGAAGTCCCTGGGACTTCTTGGTTCCCAGCCCCTCTGCCATCAACAGCTTTCTCTTAAGGACCAGATTGCCTCAGAGTCGAGTTTCTTGCGCATCTGAGCAGAGCTGGCTGTTTTGTTGCCTGTCACGCAAGACCATCCCAATAACGTTGAGCCCTTTAGGCAAAGGGGCAGGACCTAAGGGATCTCTAGGAGGCTCTAGTTGGCCTGTCTGAACGCTTGGCTTTGTTAAATGGTTTGGTTTCTGTCCTCCCTCTCCCCACCCAGTGGACGAGGCTCAGGGGAGCAGTATGTGGGTAGTTTTAAGGTATTTTTAAAAGACTCGGCTGTAGGTACGACTCTCTGTCCCCCTGTGAAAGTTTGAAGCACAGTAAGGAGAGAGGTGATTTACCAGCCTCCCCTCGCTCCATCTGGTGCTGCTGGTCCATTCAGCGTTGCAGAACCTTTGAAATGGGAAGCCCCACATCTCCCAAGGGTGCAGTGGCCGTGTGAGCCGGCCCTTGCGTCTCCCACCAATGGATGACATGCCATTTGTGAACCTGGCTCCTGTCTCTGCATCTGGACCGTGGTGGGGGCTGGTTTAATCGCTGTTTATTGTGAGATTTACACCCGTGAATGGGCCAAACCAATTTCAGTGGCGGCTTAGCCGATTTGTCTTAGAGCTTTGTGTCTGATGGAATGACTGGGAGGCCCTCTTCCTCTGTGGCTTTAACGGTTGAACGTTGGGTTAAAGCCCTTTGCCTGAAATAAATGGCCAGCGCTTCCCGCTCCTCCCCATCCGTGGTACTTGGAGGCCTTGCTGTGATCAAATACAATTTCTCTTCTCTCCCGCTACCCCACACCTACAAGTTTTATTTGTGTATTTATTTGTAAACCTGTCTTTTAACAATTAACATACTTTTTCAGCTTCACCAGCCTCCACGAAGACAGGACAAGCCGGCAGTTTATCTGACAGCCCGAAACCTTTCTCTCCTCAAGCATCAGTGCCAATCACGACGAAAACGGACAAAACGTCCACCACTGGAAGCATCCTGAATCTTAACCTGGGTCAGTTGGAATCTTTGCAAGTCTCTTTCTGTGGCACCTGTGAATATTTTTGCGAGTTGCAATGTTCTCTTTTGTGTGTGGTTCTTTTTTTTCTTTTTTTGGGGGGGAGTGGGGGAAGATTGGCCCTGAGCTAATATCTGTTGCCAATCTTCCTCCTTTTTTCCTTTTCTCCCCAAAGCCCCAGTAGCTAGTTGTATGTCATAGTTGTACATCCTTCTAGTTGCTCTGTGTGGGACACTGCCTCAGCATGGCTTGATGAGCGGTGCATAGGTCCACGCCCAGGATCCAAACTGGTGAACCTCGGGCCACTGAAGCAGAGTGCACGAACTTAACCGCTACGCCACCGGGCTGGCCTCTGTGTGTGGTTCTTGAACTCTGAACTCTTTTCTCTGTGCACACTATTGAAAGGTACAGTGGATGAAGATGAAGAGAGATCAATAAAAGGAACAAGTAAGGGATTCCTGGGGCTGGTTGCCATGCAAAGTTGTTTTACCTTGAAGGATGTTAAGCCAGTGTTTACAATCTTACTTGCCCTTGACCACAGTAACCCAGTTCTTATGTATGTAAATATATATGTATTAAAGTTATATATGTATACACACACTTGATATATATCAACTTTTATGAATCAATATTGACCTTTCCTATGTGCAGTATATTCTGATATATTATTTCCTCAATTCTCTTCTTCTTCTTCTTCTTTTTTTTTTTTTTTTGCTGAGGAAGATTAGCCCTGAGCTAACATCTGTGCCAATCTTCCTCTCTTTTGTATGTGGGTCGCCGCCACAGCATGGCTGATGAGTGGTGTATGTTCGTGAACCCGAGAACCCGGGCCGCCGAAGCGGAGTGCGGCAAACTTAACCGCTACACCATGGAGCTGGCCCCTAATTTTTTTTTAAATGCTGGTCTTCATCCCCTGACTTGGTAGTGTTTTTTAGACCTCTTGGGTTTCGGTTGGTTGTTTTAAAAGCACTACCTTAGGCCAAAATCTTTAGCAAAAATTGGCACGAGAAATGCTAAACAGTAACTATGAAGTTATTTTATTGATTCACTCCATCATGAGCTCAGATTTTTACTGAGCGTCTATTCTGTGCTGTGTACTGTTTTAGGCATGGGGCAGAAAGTGGTGAGCAAGGGCCCTGCTCTTACGGAGCTTGGTTCTAGACAGGGAGGGATAGTAATCAAGGTAGATAAACAACACAATTCATGCCATCCTAGAGGGGAAAATGTGTTAATGTGATAAGGAGAGAGAGGGGCTGGATGGGCGTGGGGGGCAAGAGACAGTGGTTAGAGAAGGCCGCTGAGGAGGTGATGTTTGAGTAGAGATTTGCATGACAGGAAAAACCAACCATGCTAGTATCAGGAGGAAGAACGTTCTAGAAGGAACAAGGAAATTACAAGCCATAGGGTACAGATGAACTTGGTGTGTTATAGGAGTGGCAAGGAGGCCCAGGTGGCCTGTCCCAGTGGGTGAGGGGGAGAAGGTTAGGAAATGAGGTCAGAGAGCACAGGACCGGGTGGGCTCTGGGGTTGGAGCGGTTTGAGCAGAGGAGGGGTGTGAACTGACTCAGCATTTCAGAAGGACCTCTCTGGCTGCTGGTTGAGAATAGCCTATGCTGGCCGTTCTCAACCAGGGGCAACCCTCCCCCCTCCCAGGGAACACTTAGCAATGCCTGGAGATAGTTTTGGTTGTCACAACTTGGGGAGCGGTTGCTACTGACATCTAGTGGGTAAAATACATAGAACGACAAAGAGTTACTGGGTTATGCCAGTGACTGTGTTGACAGATTGGGGAGCGGCAGGAGAAGCAGGAGCCAAGAGTTCAGTTTTATTTTTTTATTTTTATTTTTTTTTATTTTTATTGTTTGTTTATCTTTTTCTGCCAAAGCCCCAGTAGACAGTTGTATGTCATAGTTGCACAGCCTTCTAGTTGCTGTATGTGGGACGAGGCCTCAGCATGGCCGGAGAAGCAGTGCGTCGGTGCGCGCCCAGGATCCCGAACCCGGGCCGCCAGCAGCGGAGTGCGCGCACCCAACCGCTAAGCTACAGGGCCGGCCCCAAGAGTTCAGTTTTAGATTCTGTAAGTTTGAGGTGCCTGCTGGACTCCTTGGTGGAGAGGTCAGGAGGGCAGTCGGAGGCAGGAGTCAGGATGCCCTGAGGCCAGGTCAGGGCAGGAGGTGTCGTTCTGGGAATCTTGATTTATACATGGGATTGGGTTAGAGCAGTAGTTCTCACAACTGGCGGGTCGGGGAGGGGGATGCTCCTGGCATCTAGTGGGTGGAGGCCAGGGATGCTGCTAAACATGCTACAATGTACAGGACAGCCCCACAATAGAGAATTATCCGGCCCCAGTGGCAGTAGTGCTGAGGTTGAGAGACCCTGGTCTCGAGCATGAAGAAAGAGTGAGGGCCGGGGATACTTGAGCACGTAGACATCAGGGAGAGGAGAAGTGAGCAAGGAGGCTGAAAAGGAGCAGTGGACAAGGAGAAAGCGACACCTGGGGAGTGTGTTGTCCCTGAGGCCTCGAGTATACAGGGTTTTAGGAAGGGAGTGGCGGCCACCTGTGTGGAGTGATGCTCCAGCGTGAACTCACAGCCTCTGGTGGTCAGTGCCCTCCGGGTTCATCTGGTCCTGCAGTGCCATTTTCAGATGGAGAAACTGCTGTCTGGAAAGGCGCTCCAGGTGCCCAGGATCACAGAGCCAGAAGGAGGCAGGGCTGGAGCAAGCCCTTGTCTCCATAGAAGCCAGCCTTGTCCCCCCGGGTCACCTGTTAGTGCAGCTTGGGTGTGATGGGACAATCGGGGTGGTAGCTCTAGGGGCTCCAGGAATTCCTCACTTGAACCAAAGGGAACTCATTTGCTACCCTGGGGAGCATTCATGTTCTCAACAGTGTGGTTTGCTTTCTCATACCCTCCTCCCGCCTCCGCGCCCTGAAAAGAAATGCTGTGCGGGGGCGTTCTCACGGTCGTGTTTCCTCTCTGCCAGTCATGTGTGGCAAGAATAGCTCCTTTCCTAAACCAGGCCGTCCCTGGGCATCCTCGTGATGCCGTGGGTCTTTCGGTTTGCCTTGACCCGCGGTGGGAGTGGAAGATTTCTTCCTGTCATGTGTTTCGGTGGGTGGGCGTGGCGGAATCGGAGGCTCCTTGGTGCAGAAGCTCCCCGATAGCTTTTACCCTTCTCCGGCACAAGCTTGTTTTGTCAGCAGGAACGAAAGCATTGGGAATGTGGGCCTTTCAAGGGCTGGGATTTCAGTTACCTAAGGGAAGAGGATCAGATAGGGACTGGTGAAAAGTGCTGTGGATGGGTAGAAAAATTGCAAAGTGGAGGGAAATGTTAAATAATTCTCAAGGGCTCACCCCGGGATGGAGCAAATGCTTTGTGGGGCTTGATTATGCCTGGCATCCGTGTAACTACTTTGAGCAGACAGAAATGAGACCAAGTGTCAGGGATCATGCCGACATTATTATATCCAACGAAACAGTATTTCATGAAAAGAAGTAACTGGAAAATTACAGAGATGGAAAACAGATCAGTGATTGCTGGGGGTGGGAGTGGGGGAGGGGTTAACTACAAATTGAAAAGGGATTCTTTGGCTGATGGATTGTTCTGCATTCTGTTTGAGGTGGTGGTTACATGATTCTCTGTAGGTGTCATCACTCACAGGACTGTGTTTCCCAAAAAGTGAATTTTACTCTCTGTAAATTAAAACTATTAAAAAAATACAGCAACCTTCAAGGTAGGTAATAGTAGCCCCATTTCACAGAAGTGGAAACAGGCAGAGAGAAGCTGAGTTACCCACCCAGGATCACACACGGTTTGGGGTCAAGTTTGGCCTTTAGACTCAGGCCTGTCTGCTGTGTGGCTTTGGCTCTTAACCCAGAGACAGGAACTGAAATGCTACAAGTCAGGGCCGTGTTTTGACCCTCGTGGGCTCTTGGGGTCAGGGGGGAAGGTGAAGATTGGGAATGGGCCATCACAGGGAGGTCAAAGTGCTTTTCTAAAGGAAGCAGCTCCCACCAGTTGAACCTGTGTTGTCAGACTCTGGATTTTCAAGAAAAACAGAAATCCGGAGTTTTACATGAATGCTCCTAGTTTTTAAGATTGGGCATCAATTTCATTACAAACAAAAATTCTACTTGGGCCGCACAAACAAATACAACCGAAAATACAAAAACCAGCCCAGGGTTCGTCATAATTAATTTGGGTGCTTGACACAGACCGTTCTGGCCCTGCTTGCTAAGGTACAGGCCCCTCACCTGCTGTCTTGGGCTTCCCTTCTCTGCTCCAAAACCAGGTGGATTGTTCTGGCCCCTTCTGTGACCCAGCAATTATAAATAGGTCATAAATAAGAATGAGTTCGTGAGACTAGGAGAGAGGGGGAGGGCCTGGTTCTTTTCTTCTTCTAGACTCCTGTTTGCTTTCTCTGGGAATCCTCTTATCTCCTCTTATCTCACAGAGGGTATTGCTTTGGGCTGAACAAATGCAGCAGTTCAGTAGTCCTGTTAGTGACAAGGACGTGCCTTGATGCTCCGTCAGAGATGCCGAGATGCCAGGGGAGCAGTGGCGAGGTGTCAGACGGGGCATTTCTGCCTGTGTGTCCCTCTGCTGTTCTGAGTCGCTGACGCGAGGCCACCTTTCTTTCTCTGCATAAAGCCATACTTTGGAAGTCTGGCATTCTTTGAGTGGATGTAGAGCCGGGGGCCCAGGTTTCCCAGATGTTGTCTTGTGTTTGTTTTTTTTTGTTTTGTTTTGTTTTTTTTTTTTTACAGTGAATGAGGTGAGGAAGCTCTCTCCTTAGCTCTGATTGGTAGGAGAGCATCTGTCAGGTTCTCTTGTCTGAATGATATCCTTCCTTTGAAGGAGCCACCATGTTGTGGCTCCTGGAAGTCCATCCATTATAATCTGCCTACAGCTTTTGAACAAAGGTGATTTATTTTTTTTGACCGAAAAAGAAGTGCTAATATTTTTCTTTTAAAAAGTTTATTTTGTTTTTATAAGTAATGAACGCACGTGGTAAGAGAAGTTTCCAATTACAGAAAGACGTTTAAAGAAAAGCCAGTCTGTCTGCAACCTCTGCATCGCCTGCCTGTGTACCCTGTCCCCACAGGTGACCACTGCTGCCTCTTTTTAGTCTCCTTGGAGAACTCTCTTTTGTGTGTGTGAGGAAGATTAGCCCTGAGCTAACATCTGTGCCCATCTGCCTCTGTTTTATATGGGACGCCGCCACAGCATGGCTAGACAAGCGGTGTGTCAACGTGTGCCTGGGATCCGAACCTGCGAACCCTGGGCTGCCAAAGCGGAGTGCGCGCACCTAACCGCTAAACCAGCAGCCGGCCCCTGGAGAACTCTTCTAGATAAATACCAGGGGTTCTCAGCCTGCGTGATTTTTGTCTCCCAGGGGACATTTGGCAATGTCTCGAGACTTTTTTATTGTCACAACTGGGATGTGGATGCTACTGGCATCTCGTGGGTGGAGGCCAAGGATGCTGCTCAACACCCCACAAGGCACAGGACAGCCCCGCCCCCCTCCCCCTCCCCTCCACAACAGAGACTTCTCCAGCCCCAGATGTCAATGGTGCCAAGGGTGAGAAACCCCGAGAACACAGATATTCATGTTTGTATTCTAGTTCCTTCTTGTCTCCTCCACACCAGGGCTAACGTGCTCTACCGATTGTCACCTTCTATTTCATTTAACAGGTTGTCTTTCTATATCAGCACGTAAAGATCTGCTGCAGTTTTATTTTAGCAGCTGTATTTTAATCCATTTCAAGGTGAACTGTAACTGATTTATCCAGGCACCTTGCTTATTGACTCTCAGTTGTTTTCCATTTTTGCTGTTGAAAACAGCGACAGGGAAGACCCTTTTGCCCACACGGGAGTGTATCCATAGGATAAATTCCTAGAAGTGGAGCTGCAGGTCAGAGGCCACGTGTGGCTGACATTTTGAGAGATGCTGCCAAATTGCCCTCTGAAGGGGTTGTTCTGATGTATGCTCCCTCCAGAAATGTAAGATCGGGCCTCTTTCCCTAGCGTGGGTATTTTTTATCCCTGGTTTCCATTTATAGCCTAAGCTGTCTTCATATCAGCTGAAAAGTTCAAAATGTTGGCAGCAAGGGTGGATTCTGAAGATATTCCAGATATAGAAGGGCAGGGGTGGAAGAAGTCCTGATAAGCTCCTGGAGCTAAACGAGAAAGAGAAGCTCTTCTTTTCTCCCTGGAGGAGAGGCGAGTGAAAACGCAGCTGAAGTTGGAGAAGGATAATTACATTTGTCTAAACTCCTGAAGGTCTGCTTGAGGGCACCTGATCCCAGCCCCCTGGCTTTTGGTGGCTTCTTGTTAAAATAAACATTATGGTAGCTTATTGATGGGAGAAACCTTATTTTGTAAAATGAGGTGTTTTACCTTTTCATTCCTCTTGATGATGAATATTCCAGAGTTCAGTCTTTTTAGGCTAAAATTAAGAGATTGCATTTACTGTGGACACACAATTATCTTGGTGAGGTGTAGGTCTCTTTTTATGAACCCTGAGGTTTAGAAGGATACTGTTAACACAGATACCCAAGGGTTATGGCAAATTATGTTTTTCTGCACTCGTGTAGAAGATTGGTCTAATACAGAGGTTCTCAACCTTAACTGCCAATTAGAATCACCTGGGGAACTTTTTAAAGGCCCATGTCCAGGCCTTCCCCCAGGCCAGTTAATTCAGACTCTCTGGGGGTGGGGCCAAGGCATGAGGATTTTTTTAAAGCTCTACAGGCAGTTTCAGTGTGCAGCCAAGTTTAGCAGTCGCTGGACTAGCACAGGGGATGGGAAATTTTACAGCCTGTGGACCAAATCTGGCCCTCCACCTGTTTGTGTAAATAAAGTTTTATTGGAACACAGTCACACTCATTGTTAACATATTGTTTATAGGCGCCTTTGCAGCAGAGCCTTCTGAGCCTAATTTATTCTCTGGCCCTTTACAGAACAAGTTTGCTGACTCCTGGTAGGCTAGATGGTGTGTTTCAGTAACTGCCGTGTGGAATCTGTTAACCACACAGGAATGTTCTTGAGGATGTCGATGAGCATCTCACTTGGGCAGCCCCTCCGCCCCCATTCGTGGAAGGTGTTTTTGTGAGATACATCTTTTCCAGCTTTATACTAAAAAAGGCTGCCTTTTCCCTCTGGAATCTAGTATGTGTCCTCATTTCTGAGAGCAGAAATTACGAGACAGGCCTCATATCCTTCCCCTTTTGCTGTCACAGTCGCAGCTCAGCTGTTGAAGTCCTTAAGTCCTGCTCGTACAGCTCTTTAATCTGCCCCCCCCCCCATTTTTCCCCCGGTCCTCCTCCTCCTCCTCCTCCTCCTCCTTCCCCTTCCTGTTTTATTATTGTTTTACTCTCTCTATTCTCTTTGTAAGGTGCTTCTCCAGTAAATTTGAATGGACGTTCTTCCCTCCTCTGAAGTGGCTGTGCATTCACACCGTCTTCTCTGTGAGCGTCCCCAGTCCGGCCCTGATAGGCTCTGTGAAGAGCCCCTGATGGGCACGTGCGTGCACATAGGGGCACACACACACATGCATACATGTGCACATATATGCACACGCACATACACAGATATGTTTTTTAGAGCCTTTTCTTGAACAAGGATGCTGTCTCTGCTTCCTTTGAGCATTCACTTCTGGAATCTCCTTGGCGGCCAAGCCGGAGTGTGTTTTGGGGAAAGGGCCCTTCCTAATCTTACTTGGTGGGAACCTCATTATGGTGATAGAATTAAGTCGAAGCAATTTGTTGGCTCTGGGCACCTGTGAGTGGGTTGGGTGGGGCTTTTGTGAGGCCACCTCTGGTCTCTTTGAAGGAATGAATCTCTAGATGCAGTGTAAGAGAATGCCCCTTCTGGGTGAAGGGGAAGGTGTGTGGGTCGTGTTGGAAAACAAAACTAAAACGAGGAGAGAGCGTGAAGGCTTTGAAAGCCCTGCAGTCCGGCTCTCGGCCCGTATCCTGGGCCTCTTCCCCAGCCTGGAGGACGGAGGGGGCATCTGGGTCGGTAGCAGGGAGATGGAGGAAGGTCAAGCAGTGAGCTCACAGCTGGTAGGAACAAGCCATTAGAGGTGGCTTCTCCTCTCTGTCCCTGATGGATGCCGCATGCTTTCTGACTGGTTTTTTGGGACCAGCCAGCGTAGGGCAGATGTCCCATATTCTCTGAAGGGGATGCCGGGGGTGGCAGGCAGGGTGAAAAGACAGTGCTCCCTGCCTGCACAGTCTCTCATTGCCTTCTGGGCCTTTGCAGCCACTTTCATTTTGTCCCCTTCTTATGCTTTGGGGGCACTAGAGGAGGCGGCAGAGGAGGTGGGGAAGAAATTAAAGAAATGCGAGCTCACGGACCCTTTGGAATCTGGTCCTGTTGGTCGTACAGAGAGCCCACGGCAGAAGTGGGGGACAGGACCCCTGGGCCCATGTCATCAGTCAGACGCCTTTGCCTGGGATTAGGGCGAGAAGCCTGGCCTGTTACCTGAGCGGGAAAACACGGATTTCACATCCAGGGCTAATCTGTTTGCCTTTTCTCAGATGGATGAGGTGAGCCAAAGGGAGGTCCTGCTGACTGGCCAGAAGCTCTGCCTCTCTTCTCTTTTCCCTCCCTTTCTAATTTGAGCTGCAGACTAGGTTGACTGAGAATGAAGAATGAAGCCTCCGTGGTAAATGAGGAGCCGGGGGCCCCCACTTAGCAGTGTATTCTCTGAGGGGTCCAGCGTCTCTTGGATACAGGCCCTCCCTGATCTGGGCCTCGAGCTAACAGCACACTCTGGCCAGACTCAGTGTCACTCGATCTGCTGATACTGAGATTGAACACATTACTGTAACCTTTGGCTTTCGAGATCCCTCATGATGCTGAGTTCCGCAGACAGCCATCTGGCTGGGATTGTGCATTTTAACTATTGAAAGCCACCCAGGCGATTGTTCAGTAGACTGAGTAAACCTGCCAAATGTTTTCTCGGGCTATTATCTTCAAGTCAGCCTGTCGTTATGCAGATGATATTGTTGGGACAAACGACAAAGACGTTTTAGGATGTTCCCCCCATGTTCTAAAACATGCCTGCGAGGTGGAAGCTAAGTGATGGGCCTTGTTTGTTCATTCCCCCGGTGCCTGGTCTCACGAGGGCGTGTTGGTGTCTTCCAGATCGAAGCAAGGCCGAGATGGATCTGAAGGAGCTGAGTGAATCGGTCCAGCAGGCCACGCCTGTTCCGCTCATCTCTCCCAAGCGGCAGATTCGCAGCAGGTTCCAGCTAAATCTTGACAAGACGATAGAGAGTTGCAAAGCACAATTAGGTACGTCTTCCGGTTTGCTTGCATTATCATCATCATCATCATCATCATCATCATCATTATCATTATTTAGGAATACCGCCCGGATGAAATAAGAGTTGGATCCTGGCTGCTGTTAGCAGCTGGTTTAACCTTGACTTGTTTGTTCCACTAAAATGTATTTCCACTCATGGCACAATACTTCAGATTTGCTAGTTAATTGTTCAGGAGGGCTCATTGAATTCCTCAGAGTTTGTTCTTTGGTTGCAGCAGCCTGCAGACTCGGGTGCAGGTTGTGAGAAGGTTTGGAAGCAGAAGGATCCTCCTGAGTCTGACTCCACACTCCCTCTCTGTACACGTCAGTGTCTCAACATCAGGATCACGTCTGTCCCACAAACGTCCGACACAGACCCCTTCCCCTCCAGACCGGGCCGCTCCCCACCTGGCAAACCTATCCTGCTTCTGTACCTGTTGCCTCCCTTCCCTGTGCTTCCTGCCTTCATACTGCCTACCTGAATCCTGTCCCTAAGGCTGAGCTTGGGTCTCACCTCCTCCAGGAAGTCTCCTCTGATTGCCCTCCTTATCTGCCCCCCTCCTTTGGTATTTTATTGCCCGGAAGCATCAGTGGTCCCTTCGTTTGGGGGTATCCCTCCCAATCTAGACTGGAAGCCCCTTGAGGGCAGGGAGGTTGCCTTATGAGAATTTGCCTTCTCCAAGGTACCTGGTCTTGTGCACATAGTAGATGCTCTGGAATATTTCTTGAATAAGTAAACAAAGCCAGGAGGGCGTGTATAAAGAAGTAGGGGACGGCCAGGTCTTAGGAGAGAGAGGCACTCTAAGGTGAGGTTTACATGCCAGTGGGTGCTCTGGACCTTCGGGTGAGAAAGAGCTGTAGCTGGGAGTTGTCAGGGCTGTCCAGAGGAGAGCATTCCTTGTTGGGTATCCTGTTTGGTTAGGGCATTGAGTGGCATGGGTGACATTTTGCAGGCCCTTTAAATATCTGTCTTGGGTCCTTCCACGCAGCTGGTCTAACTCCTTGATTTATTACTACTGTTAATAAGACTTTTAATATTTCCATTTCCCGAGTGCTTCCTATGCACCCTGCACTGTGCCAAACACCGTGCATAGATTGTCCTGGGAGGTCAACACTATTTTCAGTCCCATTTTGCAGATGAAGAAACTGAGGCTCAGAGAGGTAGGTCACTTGTTCAGGGTTGCACAGCTAATAAAAGCGGGGGAGCGGGATTTGAGTTCATATCCTTTGGGCTCCAGCACCGAGGCTTTTCCCGTCCCAGGTTTGGTCATGCTTGTTCTTGTGTCCAGCCATTAGCTACCAGGAGCACAAGCCCTAGTAGCATCCAGAAATTATGGCAGATCTGGGTGGTTGTATTTTGACTGCTCCTGTTTCTGATTGAGCCCTGGTCGAGGCGGATAAAATTCCCCAATGATTCTGCTGGTGTCCAGTGCCCTGGGCTGTTGGTGGCTTTTGTCGTTTTGCAAGTCTGCCTGCATTGTGTCTGGGTCACAACAGTGACCCCACTCATGGTGGCCATTGCTCTAGAATGAAGACAGTGTAAAGAGTTGATTGGGATTTCCTCTTCAAAATTTTAGGATTTAGTGGTATTTACCTACAGCTGGCTGACACTCATTACTGGGAACAGGAAACATAAATGAGTTAAATGGAACTATTGTTGGAAGTACGCTTTTGCCCATTTTTGTGTGTGTATGAAACACCTGCTATTTTGTCTTTTTCCCTTTTGATAGAGACATGGAAATGTGTGACTTTCCTCTTGGCTCCCTTGTAAATGGAGGAACAGTGCAAACACATTGGCAATTGACCCTCTGCGTCAGTGCAGGGAGCGAGAGGGGGCCCAGGCAGGGCCAGTGGCTTCTTGGCCCCAGCCAGCCGTTGCCTTGCAGGCCTCTGACCCAGAGTGGCCAAATCTAATCTTCGATCACAAGCCTGCCATCTTGATTTCTATACAGAATTTCCTGATTTGTGAATTGGACAACACATTCTAAATTCAAAAACAAACAACAAAATACCCTGTGGGCTAAACCATTGCTTTCCAAAGAAAACATGTCTGCTGGCCAGTGGTGGCTTGTGGGCTGTGAGTTTGCAGCCTCTGCTCTAAGGCTTTGGCTTATTCTTTGAGCCCTGGACACAAAGGGTGAAGGACTTGAATGCTTTGGGAATGTGTGGGAAGAGCGCTGGTGGCGAGTTAGGAGCCCAGGGTTCTGGCCTTGCCTCTGTCCTGGTTTTCTTCGTGTCCTAGGACATTGATTGCTCTGGGCCTCTATTTTCTAATCTGTAAAATGGGTCTGTTTTAACAGCTTATCTCTAGTGTTGCCTTCCATCCCTCCCATTCTCTACATCCTAATTAGCTGTCAATATTGCAAAGATTTAGCTCCACATCAATTTAAAATTTATGCTGTTAGGTCCGTGTCGTCTTTGAGTGTTAGTAACTGAAGCTCTCCAAACCTTAGTCCACTTGTCAGCTGTAGTCAGTTGCATCTTTAGTTTGCTGCTAACCCCACCAGGCCACTGTGATGCGATTTGAGATGTGTTTTTTTATTCCAGCGTTTGGCGTGGAAAATGTTTGCGTTTTTGGTCCTGCTCTTTATTTTGTGACTACGCCACATGCTGGGTTTTCTTTTTGAATTTAGGCATAAATGAAATCTCAGAAGATGTTTATACGGCCGTAGAGCACAGCGATTCGGAGGATTCTGAGAAGTCAGATAGTAGTGATAGTGAGTTTATCAGTGACGAGGAGCAGAAGTCCAAGAATGAGCCAGAAGAGGCAGAAGACAAAGAGGGCAGTCGGGTGGATAAAGAGCCATCTGCTGTCAAAAAAAAGCCCAAACTGGCAAACCCAGTGGAGACTAAAGAGGAGCTGAAAAGCACATCGCCAACCAGCGAGAAGGCAGATCCGTGTTCTGTCAAGGAAAAGGCAAGCCCCCAGCCCGAGAAGGACTTTTCAGACAAAGCAAAACCCTCGCCCCATCCCACAAAGGATAAACTGAAGGGAAAAGATGAGACGGATTCCCCAACAGTCCATTTGGGCCTGGACTCCGATTCAGAGAGCGAACTTGTCATAGATTTAGGAGAAGACCATTCTGGGCGGGAGGGTCGAAAAAATAAGAAGGAACCCAAAGAACCATCTCCCAAGCAGGATGGTAAGTGACGTACCAGTTTCCAGTTTCTTGATTTGGTTTAGAATGCCACCTTGCATTTGTCTTTTCAAATGTTATACGACCCTCTAACATCACGAAGGAGGCACAGCAAAGCTTTGACTGGCTCAAGGTCACCCAGCTAGTTACTGAACAGGACCAGGACTTAACCTGGGCCTACCTACCTTTTACCTGCTTGGTACCTAACATGTTGATTTTGAGCGCAGAAAAAGGAGTCTTTTAGAAATAGTAGATGCTTTTAGCGGTCAAGTCATTTTTAACCTAAGCAACTTCTTTCCCAGCGTGTTCACTCGTTTCCCTGAAGTGTTTGTCAACCTTTAGATGTTTGACGAGGCCAAACTTGTTAGAAGTGTTGAGTTTAAAGGTCTTGATGAGTTCATCCTCCTTTTCCTGCCTTCCTGCTGCAGGCATCTCAAAGTGCATTTTCTAAGTAGAATACGAGACCATTTGGGTAGGTGGTGCCCGAGTGGTGAGTGCTTCTTGGGGCACTAGAAATTGGAGGGGCATTGTCTGGTGGGAACCTGAGTTGGTGTTCCACCACGTTTGCATGGACCTGAGTCCAGGGTTTCTCAGCCCTGGCCCTGTTGACATTTTGTGCTGGATAATTCTCTGTCCTGGGCTTTGGAGGATGTTTCGCAGCATCCCTGGCCTCTACCCATTGGATGCCAGTAGCACCTGCCCCATTGTGGCCATCAAAAGTGTCTTGACATTGCCCGATGTCCCCTAGGAGGCACAGTCCCCCGCCCCCAGGTTGAGACTCACTGCCTGAGGGTCAGCAGTGCTCCCGTGGCTGCTGTTACAGACTGCACCAGCAGCGGCTGCCCTCAAGCCTGCCGCAGCCCAGGCATGTCGGCAAACCCTCCAGAAGGAACATGTGGATGATTTGAAGGGTGTCCTTCCCATTGACAAAGCAGTCAGCACATTTTTCAGTTGCTTGGCAGGTGGGTATGAGGGGCTTCCTACATGCCCAAGAAAGATAGTGGAGCATTGATTGGGGGCCCAGGAGGAACATTGCCTGAGGACAAATTGGACATTGTAGCCATAAAACCTTGTGTCCTTTGTGAGTAGTCTAAGGCATAGCCAGCTTTAGTTTTTGACTCTGCCTGACTTTGCACAGGAGCTAACTTCTCAAGCAAACCCTTGAGTAAGATTGGATTCTCTGCCCCTGGGGATTTCCTAGTCTGGCTGCTTAAAGCAAGTTGGGGATGAGCTTTGAGAATCTTCCCTTTGTGGTTGGGTCAGCCTGGGCTTCTTGGAGCCTCAGTTGTTACGGGGAGAGAATTCCTGCAGCTCATCAAAAGAGGGCGAAATGTCTCTGAGTGGTGGGATGGAGGCAAAGAGAGAAGTAGTTGATGGGGACAGGAAGGATAGACACCACACCACCCGAGTCATCTCTCAGATTTATGGATGGCCTCGGAAAAATCCGATTATGCTGTGGATTGGGGTTTGAGGGACCGACGCTGGTGTTGCGGAGAACAATAGGAGTGGCATTTATTCCATGAGATTTGTGGGAGTATTTGAGTACAGATGGCAGTATTCCTGTGAATGATATATTTACACTGTTCCTTTCTTTCTGGAACAGACCTTTTGATTGATTGGTTTTATTCCTCTTCTGGAAAGGATTTGCGACAGATTGACAAGAATACATAACCATGAAACCAGATGAATATAAAGGAATCAGTGTAAAAGATGAAGGTAGAATAGTGAGGGGTGTGGGGAAAGGTTGTGTAGAGAAATATGTACTTCACCCTTCAGAGTTAGCAAAGTTGGGCATCTGTTTTGGCTTTGAGCTTCCTAGCAGTCAAAGCAAAAAGAGAAACACACACCCTTAAAAGATCTCTTCTTTTCCAAAAAATAGAAGAACACTCCAGTTGAGTAAATGAAGCAGAACTCTTCCTCGCACTGATGTCTGAAGGAAATTTCTCCAGGAGACCCTGAGTGTGTGGTGGATGATTAAGCTAAAGATGATTCTAAGACGTAATTCAGTTAAAGCAGCTTCCCAGGGGTTGGGGCAAGTCCATCTTAAATCCAGAGCCCCTTGATGGTGTTTTGGGTCTTGAAGGATCGGCTTCGTGTCAGACTCCATGTAGATCGTCTTTTCAATGATGTGCTTTCTCTTATGAGTTTATTAAAGTGAAGGGCATTTTAGAGTGTGCTGTGGTGACCTCCAGCTTACCTTCAGCTAGGGATGCAGCTTATGCGTAGAATATGAATCCTCAGATAGCAAGACAGCTTTTATGGCTGGTAATCTCAGAACACAGGCCAAATAAAGCTCGCTTAGAGACCTTTGCTGTGCTTACCCTGTAACGTCAGTCATTTCTATCCTTCTCTTAAAAAGTCCTCCCTGTAGGTACAAGACGGTGACCAGACTGGAATAAGGAGGTTAGTGTGATGGGGCACCTTCTGGAGTGCTGGACTTTAAGGGATTCACCGTTTTGGGGCTATAGGTGATTGATTAGATACTTTGAATTTCTAGGACAAATGGAATTTTCCATTGCCTCTTTTTTTTTCTCTGTAAACCATCAGAATCCCCTAGAAATTAAACTGTTTTAGTGTCTAAATGATAACCCCCAAACAGCATTCGAGCCTGGAATCTTTTCAGATTGCACACTCCAGGTTTTTATTTGGAAAAGAGAGCCAGCCGTGACCACTGCAGAACCGTAACCCATCTGCAAAGCTGGCTGTTGGCTTTTGAAAATCATGCGAGAGAAAAGGACCTTTTTGTGAGTGCTCTTTGCCGGAGGAGGGAGGGACTAGGCTAGGTAATGAACAGTAACAATACATTTTTTGATCACATGGCAGAAAAGGGAGGCATTGAGGGTGCTTCTGCAGGTTAGAAACCCTGCCAGGGGGACTGCGCCTGGTGCAGGACTCTTAGAAGGGCCCAGTTCAGAGCCTCCTCCGCGCCTGGAAGGGGCAGGGGCATGGGCATATCCAGTATCCAGCAGGTCATCCTGAGGAAGGGCGGGGCTCCTCACTGCAGGAGGAGCTCCCCTTCCAGCCCCACCTTGTGTTCTCGCCCACACACTTGGCTGAACTTTCCTCTCCAGAGGAGCAGAGGGCCAGCCAGATGTGATGACCACCAAGAAAGCCTCCAAACCAGAAAAGTCAGCTTATCTTTCCCCTCACTCTCCCTGGCTTCCCCGAACCCACAGCTTACTGAAAATCCTCCCTAGAATAATCAAGCTCGCATCTTTTCTGGGTGATAGAAATCTAAATAGACAGGTGTAATCCTTATTAAAAGGAGTTTGATGTCAAGGCACATTGTCTAAGATCAGGGTGCTGACTTGCACCCGTGTTTTGTGTGTGATCCCGGGGCATCCTTTTTGGGGGGCAGGCTCACCTCACTAGTGGCTGGGACCTCTGCAGTGATGACTGACCCCAAGCACTCACGTGGTCGCCCCCTTCCGCGCTGCTCAGTGCTTCTGGCTCTAACCTGCCTCTGGCCACCCCTTACTGCCTACCCTCACTTACCAGAATGCTCCCTGTTCCTAAACACGTCTTGGCTAATGCTATTCCCCTCCAGATTCTCACTTCTGCCTGTTGAAATCCCACCCCCACCCCCATAGCCCAGATCCTCCCAGAGAACGTTCTCCTTATGGCAGCTTTTTTCAAACTTTAGTCATTCACATTCATTATTTTTGCCGTTCCTGTGTCCTGCTTGTATAATTATTGACTTCGTATTTTTATTTGAAGCGACTCACTCTAAAAAAAACAACTCATTTTAGACTTAAACTGGATCACCACGCATTAGGTAAGCCAGTATTGTGTGCTGTACCTAAAAGATGGTGGCAGGAATAAATACAGTCAAAACAAAAGCAAGCTTCCTGAATTCTAGGTAAATACCATTGTGTCGGGGAAGGTTCTGGCCTTGGGGTGAAATTCCCTTTAGCGGTAGGTGTCGAGACTATCAGCACCACACTGAGACTTGGTGCTGGACAGAATCGGAAGAGATTAAAGGGGTACTTTTCTTTCTGGGTTACTTATGTTACCCAGGGCTTTGGCCCTTGGGAAGCCACCTGGTTCCCTGGGGTACATGCTCTGTAAGTTCCCCAGCCAAAACGTTTCTCTTAATCTCTGGATTGACCGTGGCTGGGTCTTTCTCGAAGTACTTACCCAATTCTCACTTGGTAAAACAAGACCCTTGCAGTGATCCTTGTCATCCACTGCCCCTTCCACCAGTTGGGGGTTTGGCTTGAGGGCAGGGACTGGGTCTCGTTTGCCCTATTTCCCCCAGAGGCCTTGACATGTGTCTCAGATGTGAGCAAGTGCTCACTCAAGGCGGCTGATACCGTGTGAGATAGAAGATGCTGCAGCAGCTGTCGAAGTGTGTAAGATGAGAATGTGCTTCCTTGGTCGGGGCATCCTTGATGTGCTGAATTTGTTCAGCATTCCTGGCCTTGGGTTGTTTCCCCCAGAATTTGCTGGCATAGAGACCCTGCTGGCGAACCTGAATCAAATCTACTTTTTTCTTTTTTTTTTTTTCACGCATTGGCTTTAGTTGTAGGTAAAGCTCCACCGTCCACCACGGCAGGCAGCCAGTCTCCCCCTGAAACGCCGGTCCTCACCCGCTCTTCCGCCCAAACTCCCACGGCTGGTGTCACGGCCACCACCAGCACCACGTCCACGGTCACGGCCCCGGCCGCCGCCGCCACAGGAAGCCCGGTGAAAAAGCAGAGGCCGCTTTTACCGAAGGAGACTGCCCCGGCCGTGCAGCGGGTCGTGTGGAACTCATCAAGTAAGTTTCAAACGTCCTCCCAAAAGTGGCACATGCAGAAGATGCAGCGCCAGCAGCAGCAGCAGCAGCAGCAAAACCAGCAACAGCAGCCTCAGTCTTCCCAGGGGACGAGATATCAGACCAGACAGGCTGTGAAAGGTACCAAGCCTCCCCTTCTGCTCTCCGTGGCGCCCGGTCCCTTTTTGCCACATGGACAGGAGAAAAACCATTGTTGTTTTATTTTTTGAGTTCTCCTTTGTTTACTGGCCATTGTATCCTGAAGGCCTTACACATTCCACTTGGCATAATTTTTAAAACTTGTTTTGCAACTTGGATTTTTACTTTTATTTATTTTTTTATTTTATAAAAAACAATACGTGCATAGATTCTTCTTAGAAAGGGGTAAAATATTTACACAAAAATTTCTTGTGTTGATTGACCTTCCATTTCATTTTCCACCCTTTCTTAGTGGCCACTCTTAACTGTAAAACTCTTTTTTATGCATGTATGCATATATATTTTTATATATATATATATGACTTCATAAAAATATTACTTTTTTTTTTTTCCTTTTTCCTTTTTTAAAACATAAAAATGGTACCATTCTTGCTTTTTTTCACCCATCAGCATGTTTTGGAGGTCTGTCCATGTCACTACATAGAGATCTACCTTATTCTTTTGGACTGCTGCATAGTATTCCATAGTTTATTTAAAGTATTCCCCTACTGATGGGCATTTAGGATTTTCCAGTTTTTTCCTTTTGTAAGCAGTGCTGCAATGAATACCTTTGGATAAGTTTCCTTGTGCACATGCATGAAGCCCTTGGCATTATTTTGGAGAGTGCAGTGGGAGCAGTAGGTAGCAAAGGCTACCTTAATAACTAGGGATCAGCCACACACAAAAGAAGAGCCAGCATCAAGTACCAGTTGCTGAAGTTGTGGAATCAAAACTCCCACCAGCCATGCAGCAGGCTCCACCTGGAGCTGATGTAAGGCCAAAGAAGGTGCCATCTGATGGGTACCCGTGTGCCCAGCTTTTGTGAGCACTGATGTAGATCTAGTCCTACAGGGAAACCTGCAACTAGATCCTTGAAGGTCAGGCTCCTTGGTTGAAGCTCTCACATAGTGAGTGCACCCTAGTGAGTAGAACTCTTAAGAGTAGCAGGATGGGAAGTTGAGAGTAGCCGAATCTTGAATTGTCCCACAATGAAACCCTTCAAAGGTTGAGGCAGGTGGAGACTGAAAGATTGGACAGGCAAAATTGGAGTAGAGCCGATGGATCCTGCTGTGTACAAAGTTGGTGGGCAGAACTGAAGCTAGGACATTTGAGATTGAGATGACCAGTTCCCGTCTTCTGTCTTCATGGCCCATGAGCATTATGAGCCGTCCCCAGGGGAATATAGGTGCTGGCAAGAAGAGGCTCATTGACAGGATGGTTCTCAATTTGTAGATTGTCCTGTGTCCAAGATAAACAAAGCTGGACACTAGTTAAAGGTGTAAGGACAGATTTTAATCAGTAATATACTATTGCAATAGGGAAAACAGTCCAGTGTGAATTGAAGTCAACTGCGATTTGTACAAAGGTGACTGGGTGTTTCAAAGGGAGAATGAGGGAGAAGGGAGGCGGGCGAGTGGGGACTCAGTAAGAGTCAGGGTGTGAAAAATTATAAAAAGCGGGAAGGGGGATTGCTCCATCTGAAACCTGTTTGCTGACTGGCATTGAAGTTGGGTTCCTACCCTCCCACAGAGCCTGGGAGACGGGGCCCTATCCTCAGGTATTGGCTGGAACAAATAGTCAATTCAGTTGGCAGCCTTGAATTTTCTCAGGCAGGCACTGTAAGAGGGCCTGGGGTCATCCTAGGGATGCGGCCTTGAGCTGTTCAAAGCTGTGTTAGTATTTGCCCCAGTCTTTATAGGCCAAGGTTGAGGCCTATTTGAGAAAGGGTTCAGAGGAGCCTGGCTAGAGTTTGGTCCAGGGTAGAATTTTTGTCACTTGAAAGTAGAAAAGCTCACGGGGCACATATCAAGGGCTCCACTCCCACACCACAGCTCTGTGCTGGGATGGGCCCTTCCCACGGCAGTGGGGTGACCAGGACCCTTTGCTTTCCTAGCTGTCCAGCAGAAGGAGATCACGCAGAGCCCGTCCACCTCCACCATCACCCTGGTGACCAGCACTCAGTCGTCGCCCCTGGTCACCAGCTCCGGGTCCACGAGCACCCTCGCCTCTTCAGTCAGTGCAGACCTGCCCATCGCTACCGCCTCCGCCGACGTTGCCGCGGACATCGCCAAGTACACTAGCAAAGTGAGTACCAGCAGGCCCCTGGCAGGATGTCAGAGGACCAGCTTCCTGACGGGAACCACGGGGTCATGACCTCGCAGTTTTAGTGGGGAATCTAGGAGGGAAAACCTTGTTTTACTGAGGATCTCCACGACCAGACTCTTTCATTTGGGTCTAAAGTTGGATCTAGCCAGAGAAATATAGAATGGACTGAATCTAGAGGGCTTAGATTCTTCTTCTTCTTCTTTTTTTTATTTTTTGTGAGGAAGATCAGCCCTGAGCTGCCATCCGTGCTAATCCTCCTCTTTTTGCTGAGAAAGACTGGCCCTGAGCTAACATCTATTGCCAATCCTCCTCCTTTTTTCCCCTTTTTCTCCCCAAGGCCACAGTAGATAGTTGTATGTTATAGCTGCACATTCTTCTAGTTGCTGTATGTGGGACGTGGCCTCAGCATGGCCGGAGAAGCGGTGCATCGGTGTGCGCCCGGGATCTGAACTCGGGCCGCCAGCAGCAGAGCACGCGCAGTTAACTGCTAAGCCACTGGGCCAGCCCGCCGAGGGCTTAGATTCTAAAATCAGCACATAGCAGGATAATGACATAGAATCAAAATTACCCTTCAGGTTCAAGTCACTCATTAAGGACAGATTTTCCCTAAGCATTGAAACAAGTTTCTGTTCTTTCAGTTAACCACAGACCAAGGGGTTGGTTTGCATTTAGAAGCCACGGGGAACCAATGTGACAGAGGCATAAACGTGAGACTTGTAAGGTACAACGTCTGCACCTAGATGTTTCCAGGAGCCAGAATGGACTGGGGAGTAGTGGGTTCCCCCGCTGACTCGTCCCCCCACCCTGGGCCACACTCCTTGTGAGTGGCCTGGGGGCCAGGATTCCCTGCTGTGGGTTCACTTGTGGGCTCTCTCTCAGCATCAGCTCTTGCCTTTTATCTCTTAACTTACTGAGTGCTTTTATGCTCATTGTTGAATCCGGTGGATAAAACCTGCAGCTCTCCTCACTGTCGTACAAGTGCCCTGGAGAGCTGTGCAGGTGCATATCAATAGAGCACTTGGCAGTCATAACCACCACCAGATTGTCAGCTCCATGAGGGCAGGATTCTGTCTGTTTTGCTCACTGCCAGGGCCTAGAACCATGCCTGCACATAGTAGGTGCTTGATTCATAGTTGTCGAATGAATGCGTATTGTTGCCTAAATTCTCGTCATTGGCCTTATTACTATCAGTAACTATTGATAGTAGCTAATGAGTAATAATCTACTAAGAGTATTTAGTAAATTACTAAGTAGGCAATAATAATAATGAGTAAACTATTCAAGTTTCTAGACAGAATGAATGACAGTAGGTGAGAACAGTCGTTTCTAGGATTCTTGAAATTTCATGATAAAGAGTTACTTTATTATGTTGTGTTAAAGGTAGAATCTTTTTTAGTTCTGGATGGTGAGAGACCGTATATATAATTTTTTACCAATGAGTTTTTGTCGGTCATTTTTTTATTCCTTTTATTTAAGAGTATTAGTTACCTGTGGCTGCATAACCGATTGCTGCAAAACGTAGCAGTTGAAAACAACACACATTTCTTGGCTCACAGTTTCCGTGGGTGTGGAGTCTGGGCATGGCTCCGCTGGGTCCTCTGCTCTGGGCCCTCTGGCAGGCTATAGTCGAGGTGCCTGCTAGGGTTGAGGTTTCATCTGAAGGTGCGATTGGGAAAGGATCCACTTCACTTAAGTGATTGTGAGCAGGATTCACTTCCTCGAGGGCTTTTGGGCTGAGGCCTCAGTTCCTAGCTGGCTGTTGGCTGGAGGGTGCCCTCAGTTCCTTGCTAGGTGGGCCTTCTCAACATGGCAGCTTGCTTCCTTTAAGCGTGTTAGAGAAAGCCTGCTAGCAAGACGGAAATCACAGTGTTGCATAGCGTAATTGCCGAAGTGGCATCCCATTACCTTTGCCATATTCTGTTGGTTAAAAGCAGGTTGCTAGGCCCGCCCACACTCGAAGGAGGGCGGATTACACAAGGGCACAAATACCAGAGCACTGGGATCTTTGGGAGCCATCTTCGAATCCGTCTGTCACACTAGGTAGGATGAAGTGGCAGTAGCTAATGTTTGCATGGCGTTTACTTGGGGCCAGACACGGCTCCAAGCGCTCTGTGTACATTACTTACTCAGTCTTCTTCACAAATTGATGAGGTGTAGTACTGTTATCCACCCCCGTTTTATAGATGGGAAAACTGAGGCCCAGCGAGGTTACACAACTTATCTAGGGTCACACCATCAGTGAATGGCTGAGCTGGGATTTGAATGGCAGCAGCCAGGATCTAAAGAGTGCTCTTTACCTGGCTTTGAGCTGGTTTCTGAATTTACACCAAGCCTGCTGACCACAGATGTCCAGTGTCCACAAGCTGATTGTTCTTGTACATGGGGTGTTTTTTTTTTTTTTTTTGTGAGGAAGATTAGCCCTGAGCTAACACCTGTTGCCAATCCTCCTCTTTTTGCCAAGGAAGATTGACCCTGGGCTAACATCTGTGCCCATCTTCCTCTACTTTATATGGGATGCCTCCACAGCATGGCTTGACAGACAGTGCGTTGGTGCGTGCCTGGGACCTGAACCTGTGAACCCAGGGCCGCCGAAGTGGAGCACGCGCACTTAACTGCTACGCCACCAGGCCGGCCCCACACGTGGCTTTTTTTTTTTTGTCAGGAAGATCAGCCCTGAGCTAACATCCATGCTAATCCTCCTCTTTTTGCTGAGGAAGACCGGCTTTGAGCTAACATCTATTGCCAATCCTCCTTTTTATCCCCAAAGCCCCAGTAGATAGTTGTATGTCATAGTTGCACATCCCTCTAGTGGCTGTATGTGGGACGCGGCCTCAGCATGGCTGGAGCAGCGGTGCGTCGGTGCGCGCCCGGGATCCGAACCCAGGCCGTCAGTAGTGGAGCTTGCTCACTTAACTGCTAAGACGTGGCTTTTTTTTAAGTAGCCCCACTTCATTAAGATTCAGTGTGTCTAAAGAGATCATCAGAACTAGTCTTGGGGACAACTTGGTCTCTTATTTAGTATGTCTGTCCCCTTTTTGAATAAATTGCATGAATTGTTATCAAGTCCCTCAGTTTCAGAACAGGAAGGATTCAAGTGTCAGTTATCTGTTGTCCTCAAGACTTTTGTCTTACCTGTTGACCACCTGAACTACTACTGATTTAATATTTTTATTTAAATTAAATTAAATTTTATTTAAATTAAATTAAATTAAAGAACTTAAGTAAAATTAAGGTTATCCTCACCAGATACTGTTCCTTGTCAAGGCTTGAAGCCTACGTCCGTTTTCCTTTCGTTAAAAAGATTGTCATGAAAGTGTTAACGACATACTGGCACCAAACTGAGACTTTCTTCCTAACATGATCCGTAGGATTCCAAGAGAATTGAAGGGGGGGGAGTTTTTTCATTACTGATTTAAGAAGATGTCTGGTATTGCCCAAATGGTCTCTTGTTCTCTTTGCAATTGACCCTTGTGTCACACCTTCCATTGATTTGGTCCAAGCTGTCTATTTACAGATGGGAAAACTGAGGCTAGCAGAGTAGATCTGGCTAGTGGTTTGCGCCGAACTAGTTTTCTCAGCTTCTGCAGCCATTTTTATTCCAGTACCTTCTGCCTCCTCCTTTACTCAACAAAATTGAGGAATGAACTTTCTGATAGACATTTTCTTTGCAGTTAAGAAAATGAACATAGTGACATATTTTTGGAGCTGATGAACTTTCCTGTCTCTGAGGTGACCCGGAGTTGAAGACCCAGATTTGTGTGTTTTGGCAGATGGGCCCTCTTTATTAATGTTGAGTTCTTTGCTATATTTGGAAGTAAGAGTGAAAGTCCGTCCACAAATTCATGATTTCTTAAAAATGGAATGTAACCATTGCATTAGTAATGTATTGAATTTCATCCACTTTCTAAAGTTTTCTTGTAAAGCAATTCTGTTTTAATATTTTAAATGGACGTGGTTGGTGCAGTGGGGTAAGGAGGCGCATACAGAATGACCAACTCGTAAAGCTGCATAAAGCACGTGTTTTTGCTGGCAGCATCCCGGTGTGGCCCCTGCAGCAGGCTGGAAGCGGAAATCTCAACAGATATTTTATTCATTTTCTTCTCATTTTGGGGTGAATTTGGGATTACTATTTTGGGAGTTGGCAGCAGTTTTGCAATTACATGCTCATGTGAATTTATTTTTCTATAAAGACAAGATGAACAAGTATTTCTTCATGAACACCTACTCTGCGGCAGGTACTGAACCACAGTCTTTACATGGCTTTCTCGTTGAATCCTTGTGCACACCCTCCAGGGGGCACTCTTATTATCCTGTTTTCTACATGGGGAAACCGAGGCTCAGAGAGAGCATGGATGGAAAGAGGTAATGGTAGGAACAACTCGGGCAGATACGAGGGTGCTGTTTGTCCTGCCTTCTTACTGAAGTGGAGCAGGCTGCAAAACACAGGGAGACTGGGCAGCAGCCAGGCCTGGCCTGAGACCTAGCTTAGGCTCCTGTCCCCTCCTCTTCTGTGATGCAGGAGGGGTCAGTCGGCAAGTGGGAGGTAGAAGAGAAATTCATCCTGCAAATAACTATTCGGTCAGCAGATACAGGGTGCCTGCTGCGTGGACCTGAGCTGATGTCACAAACTTGCTGATGCCCTCAGGGATCAGATAATTAAAGAAAAGGAAGATAGGAAACAAACTAGAAAGGTAGTGCCCTCACCAAAGGCATTAAAATGACAAACCAGCTCTCTCCACATGATGGACTCTATTATTCGTCCATGAAAAGGAGTGAATTACTGATACGCCCTGCAACACAGATGAATCTTGAAAACTTTGTGCTAAGTCCACAAGGCAGTCACAAAGGACCATGGATGATTCCATGTATATGAAATATCTAGATTAAGCAAATCCATAGGATTAGAAAGCGGAGTAGTGGTTGTCAGGGCCCCAGGGGGCGATGGGGACCTTAGGAGGTTAAGGGGGCATGGAGTTTCTTTTTGGGGTAATGAAAAGGTTCTGAAATTGATTGTGGTGATGGAGGTACAACTCTGAATATACTAAAAGCCATAGAATTGTACACTGTAAATGGGTGGATTGTATGGTATATGAATGATATCGCAATAAAACATTTTTTTTAAGGGGAGTGCATTTAAAAACAATAGCAACAAAACAATCTCTCCCTCGAACTCACTGTGTTGGCCAAATTAAACATATCCGGGGGCCACATTTGGTCTCCCCAGTTTGTCTGTGGCTATAGAAACTAGCTTTATGGTTGTGAACTGCCCCCACAATATGAGACAGGGAATTGGTGGGTGAATTCCTTACCCTGGTGTACACCAGGGTTTCTCAGCCTTGGTGCTAGTGACATTTTGGGTTGGATAATTCTTTATCGTGGGGGCTGTTCTGGACACTGTAGGATACTTAGCATATCTCTGGCTTCCCCCTATTAGAGGCCAGTAGCACTCTCCACCCCACCCCCTCCCCACCAGTCTTGACAACCAAAAATGTCAAATGTCCCATGAGGAACAAAATCGCCTCCAATTGAGAGCCACTGCTTTATCCAGATAGATTGTAGATATATGTCATCTAGAAAAGCCTCAGGGAAGTGATCACTGAATTGTTTCTGTTTTTATCTTTCAGATGATGGATGCAATAAAAGGAACGATGACAGAAATATACAACGACCTTTCTAAAAACACTACTGGAAGCACAATAGCCGAGGTCAGAGATGACACAGTAATTCCTTATTTGCTAAGGGTGTTTTATGGCTGCTGCAAGCTGGGGCCGTGAAGAAGCTCCTCTGAAAATCCAGCAGGCAGCTTGCTCTGTTGAGTGTGGTCGTTGCCGAGGGTGTTTCTTCATTTGGCCAGAAGGCTGGCACTGCGGAGACAACCCTGCTTTGTGTAATCAGTTCACGTCTAATAAAACAGCCAAAGCCAGAGCCTGAGTTAACCCAGTGGTGAAACGGGAAACCAGTTCTTTTGGCTTCATATAAAGTTGTCTCCTTGATCTTCTCCATAAGTTGGGATGTTTGTATACAAGTGATCCTTGCTGTCCATGAATTTGTGCGCTGAGCCTCCACAATTAGGTGATTGCCTAGCGAACAGAGTGGTTAAAACATTAAAATGTCCACTAATGAAGCGACCATTTATAAAAATAGACCTCCCGGAACTTCCCTCTTAGGCCAATTTGCTTCAAGCCAGATGCAGATGGGTCACTGGTAAGGTGACAAGTGGTGGGATTTCTTGAGGTCATTAAAGGGATGTTGGAGAACTGGGAACTCCATGCCAAAGCCATTGACTGATGAGCCAGGGGTAGGCTGGCACTCAGACAGAACATCTTCAGGAAGGTGTCCTGATGGCTTTCAACAGAGAACAGTGTGAATATAAAGGTTTGAGAGAGGCCCCGAGAGAAATCAGTGGATCCCCTTGGATATTTTTGTTACTCTGACCCTATTTACGATGATGCTGGGGATGTCAAACAAGAATGGAAAATATTGCTTTAGAAACAACCCCCCCCACACTCCCGCCCCCACTACCATACTTCATTCTGTTTTGCTCATTCTAAGAATTGGCATGTGATTGAAAGTACAGATCTATAATGTCTCGCTTGAAACCTTGGGTCCAGATGTGTGCCAGAATTTTTCAGGTTTTAAAGAGATAATATGCAATTAGATACAACATTTCTGCAGTGAAACAGAATTGTTCAGACCATGTGGGATAAATCAGGATTTCTCAACCTCAGCACTACTGACATTTGTGCCAGATAATTCTTTGTTGTTGGGGTTTTCTGCACGTTGTAGGATGTTTAGCAGCATCCCTGGCCTCTACCCACTAGATGCCAATAGCATCCACCTGTTGTGACAACCCCAAATGTCTCCAGACACTGCAATGTCATGGAGGGAGAGGGGAGAGCTCTTTGAGAATCACTATAATAATTAAACACTGTAATAGCTTCATATCAGTTCAGATTGAGTTTAATTTTTCCCCTTCCAAATGAATTTAGCCCCAAACTTACCCCTCCCCCAAAAAATTCCCTTTGGTTTTTAGAGATATTAGACTTTGGAATTTCAGGTGAATGACTGTGGACCTCACCTAAAATGTTAGGTAAGAGGTGAGATAAAACTATCTATTTGTTTTAGTTTGACTTCTTTAGACCAAAGTCCTAATCAAACCTTTTATGTTTTATTTATTATGAGAATCTGGTCCTTGTTTTCACTTTAAGTGGCTTTTCTGAAGCCAGTATTTCTTGGGAAAGATGGACTGCTTGTATTCGGTTTTCTTGAAACAGACTTTCTCGTGAATTTGGGTGAATGCACTGGCACCCGCCTCTCTGGCCTGTGGCTGTGGGAGGATGGGCACAGGTCCAGGCTGCCTGCTCCTCGATTCACTGCGTGACGTTAACCCTCAGAGGGGTGAGAGCCGGGGGTCCTGACCCTGTTGGTGACGGGCACCCAGACGCGCTTTTGAAGCCTTACTCTCCCTCCTTACAGATTCGCAGGCTGAGGATCGAGATCGAGAAGCTTCAGTGGCTGCACCAGCAAGAGCTGTCCGAGATGAAACACAACTTGGGTGAGGGCTGGGGCTCGGGCTGTGCGGGGGAGGGCGTTGGGTGTGCACTTCCCTGCACTACTGGAGTAGGGTCCAGATGTGAACTGAGTCAAAAGTGGGCTGTGGGGGATGCACCACTCCTGGGGAGACCCCAGAATCCTGGAGCGTCTAACCTGGGGAAACCAGAGAGCAGAGCAGGTGTTGGTGGGAACCCGCCCTTCCTTTCTTCAGAGTATTGACATCAGCAACAAAAGAACAGTTAACAGCAGCAGTAGCGGCTCCTACTTATTGAACTCTTAACTTGTGCCAGGAACCGTTTTAAGTACTTTTTCATGAAATAACTGATTTAACTCTTACAGAAACTGTTATAAAGGGCTCTGTTATTCTAGTTTTCAGGTGGAGAGACTGAGGCACAGATATGTTGAGGAAGTTGTTCACAGTCACACAGCCGTGATTCACGTCTGGCACTCTGGCTCCGGACTGTCCCTCCTAACCATTGAACGTTGGGCATATAACAAATTCCGCGTGCCTCACACTGCAGACAAAGCTCCTTTGTTGGTTCCTGGGTTAGATTGATGTTGTGCCTGCCGTTCTGCATAGATATTCGTAAAGGTTCCGCCACCCAAAGGTAGAGCAGTTTCTTTCAGACGCTCGTGTAGTATTAGCCTCAGGGTCAGGAAACCCGCGGCTCTCTTGTTAGGGAGGCCCGCCCAGGCGTGCTCACCTGCTCACCGGCGATTCCTGTTAAATCAGGCATTGCAGACTGAAATCGTCATGAAACCAGCGAGAGAGGAGCCTTGCGCCCTCAGCTTATTGCCGTGAAGGACGTTTCTGTGGATGTTGCTGCTGCTTCTGGTGTTTCCAGTAGAATCAAGGAATCTATTTTTATGCAGAATCTCTCTATTTTTAAAGTATTGGCCGCACATTTGAAAAAAATATGCGTGGGCTAGGCTAGCCAGAACTTGCTGTGGTTTGCAGGCTCCTCGTTAAAGGCAGTGATGAGTAATGGAAAGGTTGTTTCTGGCCACAAGTGTTTTTTGTCTTCTTGATGAGGGGTTAATTTTCTTTACTGGTGTTTTTTGAAGGTTTTTTGTTTTTTTTTTAATTTCAACAAGAGGATTTTAAGGAATTGAGGAAACTTTTATTTCAGTGTGCAGGTCACTCTTGGGTGAATTGCAAATGCACTTATTGTCTGAAGTAAAGTTAGAGAAATCTCAGTGAGCTGAGCAGGTTGATAGTTGTCCTATTAGCATAATGATGAACCAAAACGCCCCGTCCGGTAGATTTGATCCACCGCCACTAAATACTAAAAAGAAGGCGTGTCCGAGTTCTAGTTGCAGATCTGCCCTTATTAGCTGTGTGCCTCAGTTTCCTCATCGGTGGAAGGGCTTTATAGTAGTGCTTACATCATAGGATTGTATAGGGTTAAATGAGTTAATAGAAGGTACTTAGAACAGTGCCTGTGTCTAGTAGGTGCCGTATAACTATTTGATTGATTAAGAAAAAAGGCTTATACTAATGGTAAAACTCAGAGTGAGTTTAGTGGAAATGGTTTCGAGGGTTCATTAAGGGCCTCCCACAGAATCACCGTGGCGTTCCCCTTATCTCAGCGCGAGGCGCCTGACGTTCATTATCACGAGCAGCTCCATCGGGTCGGTGTGGCGAATGCCTGTTTTACAGATGAGACACGGGGCTTAGGGAAGCGGGGTTCCCCTCCCGGGGTCACACCGCTGGGGCGTCTCCCAGCCAGGATTCACACCGTGTCTGTCGGAGTCCGCTTCTTGTCTGATCTGGTGTGAAGAACCTCACGCCCGGGGCTGGAGCCGGGGTGAAGCCCGTGTCCTGTCCCCTCCTCTGTCAGAGCTGACCATGGCGGAGATGCGGCAGAGCCTGGAGCAGGAGCGGGACCGGCTCATCGCCGAGGTGAAGAAGCAGCTGGAGCTGGAGAGGCAGCAGGCGGTGGACGAGACCAAGAAGAAGCAGTGGTGTGCCAACTGCAAGAAGGAAGCCATCTTCTACTGCTGCTGGAACACCAGCTACTGTGACTACCCCTGCCAGCAGGCCCACTGGCCCGAGCACATGAAGTCCTGTACCCAGTCAGGTACGCACGAGGGCGCCGCCTGTCCCAGGCTGCGGTGGGGCGGGCCCTCGGCCCTGCCACGGGGCCGCGGAGGGGGCTGACGCGGCGAGGGTGGCCTGCCCAGTCCCTCGCCACCCTCGCAAACAGCCGTGTCTCTTACACACAGAGAGCAGCATGCAGGCACATAGCTGAGACTCGAAGCACAGGTGTTTAGAACCTCTGACCTTCTTTGTGTTGTTTGCCAAAGTCTGGGGCTTGTAATGACAACCTAGAGGACTTCAGTTTCATGTGAGTTTCGGTGGTTGTTCCCCTCTTCCCCGTCGCCCAGTCCTTGGCAATGACGAGGCATTTGTGGTGGTTATAACTGAGGGGGCGCTACTGGCATCTAGAGGGTAGAGGCCAGGGATGCTGCTCAACACCCTAGGAGGCACAGGGTAGCTCCCCACAACAGAGAATGATCTGGCCCAAAATGTCAGTAGTACTGAAGTTGAGAAATCCTGCTTTTTACGTAATCCTGGACTCACGGCTTTTTATTTTTGTGAGGAAGATCAGCCCTGAGCTGACATCCATGCCAATCCCCTTCTTTTTTTGCTGAGGAAGACTGGCCCTGAGCTAACATCCGTGCCCGTCTTCCTCTACTTTATGTGGGACGCTGCCACAGCATGGCCTGACAAGCCGTGCGTCGGTGCACGCCCGGGATCCGAACCCAGGCCGCCAACAGCGGAGCGTGCGCACTTAACCGGGGCCGGCCCTCACGGCTTTAAATAATAAGGATTCTCAGTTCTTATGTGAAGGAGAAAGTATTGGTTTGGAACTAATCTGTTTTTGTAATCTCTTTCTAACACAGAGCGAGCAGATCTCAGGCCAGGGGACTCCAGCAGGAAACACTGTCTAGTTAGAATATATTAATAATATTTTAAAAGTAATTTTTACAGTTAGCTTTTATTTATGGCAAATAATATTAGCTTTATATGGTTAGAGTTAAAAGTCTCCATTTTAAAGAATTTATTTAAATAAAAATAGCATAAATAGGGGTTGGCCAGGTGGCGCAAGCAGTTAAGTGCGCGCACCCTGCTGCGGCAGCCCCGGGGTTTGCCGGTTCGGATCCCGGGCGCACACTGATGCACCGCTTGTCAGGCCATGCTGTGGCAGCGTCCCATATAAAGTAGAGGAAGATGGGCACAGATGTTAGCGCAGGGCCAGTCTTCCTCAACAAAAAAAGAGGAGGATTGGCAGATGTTAGCTCAGGGCCGGTCTTCCTCACCAAAACAAAACAAAAAAAATAGCATAAATAATATGACAAGGCAGCATGTCTTTGAATTGGCCCAATTTTCAAAGGTGCTGTATGAACGACCAAGTTTGAGAGGTACTCTCTAGACCAGGGGTTGGCAAACTTTTTTTGTGAAGGTCCAGGGAGTAAATATTTTAGGATTTGTGGGCCATGTGGTATTGAAACTGCTCAACTTGTAGGGTGAAAGCAGCCATAGACAACATGTAATGGCAGGCGTGCCTGTGTTCCAATAAAACTTTATTTACCAAAGCAGGTGGGACTAGTTTGCTGACTCCTGCTCTCGACAGATCTTCTGTTATTTTGTCGTTTTTAAAAAGGCAATATTGAACCATATGTTGCTGTGTCGTTTAAGCTTCTCTGGGGTGGTGTCTTTTTTTTTTTTTTTTTTGGTGAGGAAGATCAGCCCTGTGCTAACATCTGCCAATCCTCTTTTTTTTTTTGCTGAGGAAGACTGGCCCTGGGCTAACATCTGTGCCCATCTTCCTCCACTTTATATGGGACACTGCCACAGCATGGCTTGCTAAGCGGTGCGTCGGTGCGCGCCCGGGATCCGGATCGGCGAACCCTGGGCCGCTGAAGCAGAGCGCGTGCACTTAACTGCTGCGCCACCGGACCGGCCCCGGGGAGGTGTCTTCTTAATAGCGACTTGAATCTGTTCCTGCAGTGGAGTTCAATTCCCCTGAGTTCTGAAGTGTGTCTGATGACCCTTTTGCCGTTGCTACAAGATGGCCCAGCTGTCCTTCAGCTGCCCTGTCTTTGTGGCGTCATAATGTCCATCCTTCTGCAATTCTTCTCAAACATCCTGTTTTTCCATTTGTCCAAGTTTTTACCCTGCCCAGATGCCCTGTGCCTCTGACATCATGTTGCTTTGCACGTGGATTTCCCTGCCCTGCCTCAGATGGAAGCAAGTCCATGGGGCTAAAATAGGTCTAAACTTGGCAATTATGAAATGAGCATTCTAGATCGGCAGTAGTTGGCTCTTGCTCATGAGCTTTATTTGTTCCACAACAAATCTGCTTTCGTCTCGAGGATGAATTAATAAACCTTGAATTGGTAACTATTAAAAATCAACATGTTTTCACACGAAGTCTGGAATTCCAGCTTCTGGAAAACTTGGGAGCCGTGGCCTTGGGCCTGCACTCGTGGCCTGGGTGGGGCTGAGGAGCAGCTCCCTCCGTTATAGATGGTGGTTGGGTCAGCGTTGTGCTGAGCCGCTGTCGTGTAGCGCAGAGCGGGGCCCCCTGCAGGCCTGGAAGCCATGGTCCTCGGCTTACACCTGGCCTCTCTCCCCGTTGCCCCCAGCTACCGCCCCTCAGCAGGAAGCAGATGCTGAGGTGAACACAGAAACACTAAACAAGCCGTCCCAGGGAAGCTCCTCCAGCACACAGGCAGCCGCTCCAGAAACGGCCGGTGCCTCGAAAGAGAAGGAGACGCCAGCTGAGAAAAGCAAGGACAGTGGCTCCGTGAGTATCCTCATGCCTTCAGCCAGTGACACCAACCCTTTGGGGGGAGGTGTGTGTTTAGAACAGCCTTGTCCCATAGAAGCTTCTGTGATGATGGAAATGTTCTGTATCTGCTCTGCCCAGTATGGTAGCCACCAGTCACATGTGGCGCTTGAGCACTTGAACTGTGGCTAGTGTGATCAAGGACCAGAATTTTTTTTGTGTGTGTGTGTGTGTGAGGAAGATCAGCCCTGAGCTAACATCCATGCTAATCCTCCTCTTTTTGCTGAGGAAGACTGGCTCTGAGCTAACATCTATTGCCACTCCTCCTCCTTTGTTTCCCCCAAAGCCCCAGTAGATAGTTGTATGTCATAGCTGCACATCCTTCTAGTTGCTGTATGTGGGACGCGGCCTCAGCATGGCCGGAGAAGCGGTGCGTCGGTGCGCGCCTGGGATCCGAACCCCGGGCCGCCAACAGCGGAGCACGCGCACTTAACCGCTAAGCCACGGGGCCGGCCCGAGGACCAGAATTTTAAATTATATTTAATTATAATTCATTTAAATACAAATAGTCACATGTGGCTAGTGGCTGCCATATTGGATGGTGAAGGCTGCCCCTCACAGCTCCCCAGTGTCGTGTGGTATATGTAACATGGATTGTATGCAAATGTTATTTTAGGCAGCACATTGATAATTTTTTACATTTTTAGTCATGTATTTATTTCAATATGTATTAAGTAGAAATAAGTATCCCATCAATCAAAACCCATTGATTTCATTGATATTATTGGCTAGTAGGAGATTAATGTGACATAAAAATGAATTAATTTTGAAGTAATATATTTCCTTTTTGGATATGGCAAAAATCTGGAGGGTGGGTAGGTCAGTGGATGAAGTTGATGAAACAGTGAATGTTCTAGAAGCTGAGGCTATAGGGTTGAGTAAGGGGCCATCCCAGTGCGGTGTTCAGCCTGCTCATTTGGGGAGACGTAGTACAGGCGTAGGGCCACCCCAGCTGAGCTGGCCTCCCCTGCCTGAGCACACCAGAGGGCGCCAAGGTGCCTTGGGGGCAGCGATGAGCACCCCCGTGGATCCCTGGCCTTCCCTGGGGGGCTGCATTGGCCCCAGGGCCTTGAGTCTCTCTCTCTCTCTCTTTGTATTTCTAGACCCTCGACCTTTCTGGCTCCAGGGAGACACCCTCCTCCATTCTCTTAGGCTCCAACCAAGGCTCTGGTATGTTGCCCCCTGGTGGGTGAATGGTGCGCTCACATCCACGCAGGCTGAGGGGAAGCCATTTTCTCAGGGAGAACTTGAATTACAGCAGTGGTTTTCCAACTACTGTGGGTCCTTAGGGATCCTTGGGGGCGTCCTGGGCGGGTCAGTTGGGGCAGGGTGGCTGGGCAAGACAACTTTCAGGCACCTCTCCAAAGTGATCAGTATTGACTTGTATTTGTTTTATTTATTGGGGTTCCACATAAAACTTGGTTTGGACAGAGGGTCCTGTGTTGACCCGGGGTGGGGTCGAACATGTGTGTTTGGGTTGGGCAGGTCTTTTGTCCTCAGGGAAATGACCGCAGTAAATGACACCATGTGACACTTTATTCCTGAGGTCCCGACACCCGCATGTGGTGGATGAGGGCACTTGAGGCTTTGGAGAAAAGAAGAAAATTTTTAGGTAGATGATCTTTCTGTAAAACCTTTCCTCTTGGGGAATAACCTGGAAGGCTGTTATGGGGGATTTGCTCAGACTAACTTCTGGTTTTTCTCTTCTGTGGGGTCTGAGCTGTCCTTTTTTCTAGACCAAAGGGTCTTTTCCCTGCACCCTCCTAAAACAGTTTTGGGTCATTCCAGAAGGGTTCAAAGAAAGTGCCTCCCTCATTGAGGACAATTATGCTTAATTCAAGATCCTTCTGCTCCAGGGTCTTTCTCTCTGCCAGATAATTCTCTTCAGCTGAAAACCAAAAATTCTATTTCACTTCTGCATTTTAAGTGCATACACGAAGAAGTGATGTCCATTGTTAGGGTGGCTGGAGAAGGTTTCCTGGAGGGGCTAGAGAGTGGGATTTGGATGAGTGGGGAATAAGAGGGTCTGGCATGAGCTGACTTGAGGGAGAACATGAACTTGGCATTAAATACGATTAAACCACCCACCCTCTCGCTTCCCCTTCAGTCCTCTGATTAAATCTCTGAGAAAAGTTTAGTTTGGTGCTAACATGTCTTTCTCATCTCTTTGATCTTTTCTAGTTTCTTTTTAACAAAGACAGAGCAGACTTTAGACTTTAGCAGCATGGGGCCCACCTAGAATTTAATACTGCAATTTGGTTTTCATTATGTTTATTTGTAGAGTTGCCTTCTATGTATGGCAATTATTATTATTCTTCTTATTATTTTTTTTTATGAGGAAGATCAGCCCTGAGCTAACATCCACACCAATCCTCCTCTTTTTGCTGAGGAAGACTGGCTCTGAGCTAACATCTATTGCCAATCCTCCTCCTTTTTTCCCCTTTTTCTCCCCAAAGCCCCAGTAGATAGTTGTATATCGTAGTTGCACGTCCTTCTAGTTGCTGTATGTGGGTTGCCGCGTGACAAGTGGTGCCTCGGTGTGTGCCCGGGATCTGAACCCGGGCCGCCAGCGGCGGAGTGCGCGTACTTAACCGCTAAGCCACGGGGTCGGCCCCTGGCAAATATTATTGATTTTATGCTTTTAGGTGGTGATATAAAAGTTTCTGTTTTATTTAAGTTTAAAAATGAGTTTAAAATAAAAACATGAACTAAGTCACATGTAGGAGGATTGCAGATGTGTCAAAACTGCAAAGTTAGAGTGAGAAGGGCCCAAGTTGGGGAGACACTGCTGCTTCAGACAGGGGCGCTCTTGAGGGTTTGGAACAGCAAAGTGTTGGGAACAGCATGGCATTGGGAAGATTAATGATGCCGTGGTGTAGGAAGTCTTGGAATAAACAGGATTGCATACAGGAAGGTGGTTGAGAGATGTATCATATTCCAGTTCCAAGGTAAATGAGTCTTACCTAGGCCAGGGGTCAGAAAACTTTCTGTGAAGAGCCAGATAGTAAATATTTTAAGCTTCGAAGGCCACACGACGTGGGTTCTGTTGCGTCTGCTCAACTCTGCTGTTGTGGCATAAAAGCAGACATAGATGATACATAAGTGAGTGTGGCTGTGCTCCAGTGAAACTGTATTTGAAAAAACAGGGTTGGGGGGAATTTGGCCCATGGGCTTTAGTTGGCTGACCCCTGACCTAGAGCGCACTGGTGTCCGAGGGGGTGGAAAGGAAGGTTCAAATTGGAGAGAGGTGGCAAGAAGCCCCGCTAGATGCTGGTGACTCTGTGCTAGGTGGGTGGGGGAGGAGAAAAGGATCCCAGGAGTCTGGTGACTTGACGGGGCAGGAGGGAGGGGAAGGAGGGGCAGAGAGGAGGGAGGGCAAGATCCCAAATTCTGCTTTAGGTTCTTGGAGGGTGCATGGCACTGGGCTTTTTGCAGATGGTTGGAGGTACACAGTGTTTGTCGAGTGTCTCTGGGGCCAGGCCCTGTGCTAGGGCTGGGGATTTAGAGGTGAACCAGGCAGACAGCTCCTGTCTTCATGAGCCTTCAAGGAAAGTCAGAACAGCGCTTGTTGGTGCTTACTAAAGAGCATGGAGCACTTGCATACCTTATCGTGTTTATTTCCAACATCTGTGAGAGAAGAGTTTCTATTCCCATTATACAGATGAGGAAGTTGAGGCCCAGGGAAGTTAACTCACCTGCCCGACTAACTCAGTGAGCAGTTGTTGGAGCCAGGACTTAGTCCAGATCTCTCTGACTCCAGACCCAGGCTCTCAATGACTATGCTGGGAATTCTGAGGTTGACCTATACGAAACTGCTGTTTTTGTAATTCAGAAATGGTTGAATACTGGTAATTTGTGTGGCTCAACTAAGTAGGCACTGGTCTCCGGGGAAAGGGCTGCAGATGTGGCCTTTTTTCCCCCTTCCAATCTCCTAACTCATTCCTTTCTTCACTTCCCGCCCTCCTTCCTCCTTCCCCAGCTTAGTTTCCATGGCTCATTCCAGCGGTACCCTGCGAGCCTAACCCGATCTCCCCTGCCTTCCTGCTTTCTCAACATGTCCATTTGGCAGAACCCCACCTTGGAGGAACCCCAGCCTTCCATTTTTTACTCACCTGCACCCAACCATCCGAGCTTAGCTGGAAAAAGTTAGACAAGAGGACAGACTCATTCCACCACACCCACAAATCTTGACCACTGACCTCGGAAGCAGAGGTTCTCATCTGCCTGGTCATCTGACCAAATTTCTTTCATCAACCAAAGTTCTCTGCTCTATTTCCAGTCTCCCACCTCTCCACCTCCACTGTGACTGTGAGCGGAGGACACTGCCTCTTCCTGCAGAGGAGCACCGGCCCAGCTCTCCCTCCCCTGCCCTCCGCCTGTCATTCAAACCTTCCCACGGCTGCGCCCACCTTGTCCTCCCTGTCCTCCGTCAGGGCCTGAGTTCTTACTCTTAGCTGCTTCCTTCCCTAGGCATTTGAATATCCTCCTGTATCTCCAGGTTCCTCCCTTGACACCCTGCATCCCCCCCAGAACATTTGGCAGTGATGGCAGTGTATTGGCACTGTCCACTATGGTAGCTACCAGAACCCGTGGCTGTTGGACCCTTGAACTGCGGCCAGTGTGACTAAGGAATGGAATTTAACATTTTATTTTACTTTATTTAACTTTAAGTAGCAACTTTGTAGCTAGTGGTGCCATACTGAACAGCACAACCTAAAACCTGTCCTGTCTCCTTCCCCAGCCCAGTTAGGTGTCTCCTTAAGAGCTGTCATTCCTTCCTCCACTTTCCCTGCTCGCCCACTCCTCAGCTCATGCAATATGGTTTCTGTTTCAATATGCCACCTGAGCGTCTTTCACCACGGTCACTGCTGAGCCCTGAGTCATTAACAAGCGAGGACATTTTAAATTTTAAATATAGTTTTGAGACCTTGTCTCACAAAGAAGCTCAGATTGGTCAGAGTCACAGAAGTTCCACATCAGAAGGGACCCTCTCTAGGGTCTTGGGTAAGGAAAGAGGGGGCTCCAGGACTACACTTACGGAGACGTCCACAGTTAGGACGTGGGGAGAGGCTGGAGGGAAGACCTCAGTGAAGTTGGAGCACCACGGAGCTCGTGGTCAGAAACCAGAGGAGGAGGAGTCCTCCAGGCGGTGCTGCTGCAGTGGCCGAGCAGCAGGGAGACGAGCGGGAGTCCTGGGGCCTGGCCGGGACAGCGCTTCTCAGCAAAGCACTTCGTGCTGATGGTTGTGCCAAAGCAGAAAAACTGACTTGTTTTCAGTCCTCTTCCAATTCCTCGGATGTCTAACTGAACTCCTGCTAGCCGTTGCTGTGTGGTGACAGTGCAGATGGAGTCTCGTGGAGGAAAGTGGGCTTTAGAGAACATGGAGGTTTCTGAGCTTTTCCTGTGCGTCTGGTGCTGGGATGGTGGGATGAGGAGTCTAGCTGGGAGGGACAGAGGTGTAGCAGGGGCTCTGAGCTTCCTCGGGATGTGAGCGCTTGGGCCTCTCCTGTTTCTTGTCTTTTCATTTTAAGACTTGAATCAAAGCAATACATGCATATAGTTAGAGAAAATAAAATCATGCAGGGAACAACAGCTTCTAGTCCCAGTCTCCACTGCTGTCTTTGCACCTGGTACTTATCTCCTTATGCATAAATAATACCGTTCCCTATACTTCTGTTTCTGGACTTTATCTTAGACGTTGCTTGTTGACTGCCACCTTTAAAAGATGAGCGTTGGCGTCATTTATGACTTCTCTTCTCCCCCTCCTTCCAAACTACTTAAGTCACTATTTTATGTGCTCTATGGGTTACCTTGGTCAAATAAAACACTCTTTGGTTCTTGTGCTGCCAGCTGGAGACAGTATGTCTTGGCAGCGTCTCTCCTGCCCCACCTCTCCTACCCCTGTCATACCCAGACCTTCCATCTCTGCTGTGACTTGCCCACCGTCCAGGTTGAGAACACGTCCGTTCTGTTTTGTAACTGCAGTTGAGTCTTCTCGCTTTCGGCTGTTGGCCGAGCGTGCAACATTGAAATGCGATAATCCGTGTTTCCATCATTATGATCATGCCATTTCTTGTAGAGTCAAATAGTGTACCATGATTACATTTCCATTCTTGTACAGCTTTCCTTTTTCCTGGAGTTTCTCTTTTTTTTCCTTTATCATATGTTCAGTTATTTCTCTACCAGCCTCTCACCGTATCAGTTATTTGATTGAGACTCCTTTCCTATCACTGATTTTTGACTCTTCAATTTCAGCTATTGTTTGTGGGTGACCTACCCTCGTAGCTGAGGATGTGGCCCACGTGGTATCTCGTCTGTAGCCCCTTATCAGTCCTCCTCACCACACACACCATCGCCTTCCCCTCCCTGTTCTGTCATCAGCCTTGGCAGTAGCTTAGTTATTTCTTGCCCCACATAATCTGGATTCCTTGGGTGGTGCCTTCCACCTTACTGTAGTTCTAGTGCCTCTGTTTGCCCTGGCTGAATTAGGCTATTGGCAGAGCTAGTGGTTCTGAGGATTTTGCTTTCAACATTCTGAGAATTTGTGGCTTACAAAGTTGCTTTTATGTCATTATATACCTAATTTCCCACCTGTAATGCTGTGCTGTGTCCAGTGATTGTGTTCGTGGTTTAACATGCATTTTTAAAAGCCTTAGCCTCCTGGGAATGCGTTGAGTTGGAGAATGGTGACGTGTGAAGCAGCCACCAGTTCTAAGAACAGTAGGCTATTGATGAACAAACTAGTGAGCAGTGGGGTTGTGTGGATTTGAGCTCTCGGACAGACTCTGAGGCGACCTGTGCTATCTCTTCAGTTAGCAAAAGGTGTGACAAGCAGCCTGCCTATGCCCCAACCACCACAGAGCACCAGCCGCACCCCAACTACCCAGCCCAGAAGTGTAAGTATGACCCTGTCTCATGGAGGCTGCCGGGAGTTTTTCCTGGCATGCAGAAGGCTCGTTGTGTGTGTGTGTGTGTGTGTGTGTGTGTGTGTGTGTATTTGTGGGCGTGTCCTCTCCTGTCCTCTTGAGGGATGGGTCTTCCCTTGCCTTGCCGCATTTTGCCTTAGCTGTGCCTCTGTGGCTGTCGAAAACCGCAGTAGGAAAAGGGAGAGCTGGAGCGGATAGTGTGGCTTCTTGAGGGGGTCATCCTCGCTCTTGCTGTGAAGGGTCCTAGCCCGCAGTGACTGGCCATACCAGCCAGCACCCTGTATCCTATCCAGGTGAGGAGTTAAGCCCTCAGAGACAGCCTGGCTCTGTGATGTGGATTCTGTGCTAATCTCAGCCCTGCTGCCACTTCTCCTGGTGTCCCAGCCTGTCTCAACTTTCACCAGAGCTGGGGGGGGCTTGATGTGGCTTGACTGCATTATTACAGGATTTTCTCACATATGGTGATAACCAGCTACTCCATTCCCCAAAGACCTTCCAGAAGAACTCACAGTGGTCGGCATCACAAATAGGGAAGGACGTGTAGAAGAGGTGGATTCAGGATTGTTAAGAAGACTCGGCCCTTGACGCCAGCTCTGCCCACCAGAATCCTGTCCACGTTTGGTCATTGACACACGTGACTAAAAAGAGCTCTCTCCTGAGTTGAATACATGACTTTGGAGATCCTTATCATTCTCTTCACTCCTTATCTTCCAGAAACAGAACTCATGAGTAAACACACGCGTGCCTTTTTACCAGGCGATAAGGAATGTTGTCCCCCTGGGAGGACATGGTCCCTTCCTCACTCACTCCGATTCTGTCTCTAAGCTTGACACTTGATTTCTTTCGATCAAATATTATCATCCCATCTCAGGAAATTTAAAGAAAAGTTTTGTTCCAATCTGTCTACACTTGGTAAACAATCTAAGATGTGATGGGATCTTAATGCTTTGCTGCCAGGTCTCGTAGTTGACCGTCTAGCTGGGCCTGCAGGCCTGGACTGTTCGACAGGTTTACAGATACCCCATTTCGCTCTTCCTTAAACTTCCTCATTTCTTACTCAGCCACTACTTAGCTCCTCGTGGTACACACGTCCTTGAAGCTATCTTCGGCCTTACTCTGGTTCCACATCCTTCAGTGGTTCTTAAGCTTATGCTTCCTGGGAGCCAATGGGTCTGTGTTCCCAGCGGGACCTGACCATTCTGATCCATGTTCCTTCTCCCTTATGATCCGCTCCCTTGGGTGGTTTGGTTATAAGCCTGTTTTTTGAGTTGCCTGTACATCGATTAAAGAAACTCTGTTAATGTAAGTAAGTAGATCAAATGCCAAATTTTGGTGCCTTTTTCCAGTGGTCAAGGGCAGATACGAGCGCATGGGGTGCTGGGTGTCGTTCAGTCATGTAATAAGAGTACACAGTTTGTGTACCACACAAGAAACGCCTCAGCAATTTAGTACCTTTCTCACTCATCTTTATTCTCTGTGGACATGACCCCTGCTGTTTTTCCAATCAGCTGTTGTTAAATCCTGAAAAATTAAGTTGTTCTGCCTTTGTATTCTATAGACCCACGCATTTAAGGAAGTAAATGGTGGCACTATCGTAACCCTCGTGTTGTGCGGAATGGGGAGGGGAAGGGGGCTTCCCGGACAGGAGATGCAGGTCGAGTGGTTGGGCAGTTCTGCCTCGGCAGAGCTGAGCAGGGATGCTCAACACCCCTCTGTTGGTTTTCCTCCCCAGACCATTCCCGGAGTAGTAAGTCCAGTTGCTGGAGCAGCAGCGACGAGAAGCGAGGGTCGTCACGTTCCGAGCACAATGCCAGTACCAGTTCGAAGAGTCTCATCCCGAAAGAGTCTCGGCTGGACGCCTTCTGGGACTAGGGACAGATTACGACACAAGCCACCCACCCCGTGGAGGAAAACAAAACCAGACACCAGGAAAATGGGAAACAGTAAAGAAACGTGAGACAGGAGAACAGCCACCTTCACACTTGAGAATTCCAAACATGCAGACTTGGCCTTGGCGCCTGGCGCGGAGGGCAGCCTACACTACATAGCATTCAGCATTAGCTTCGACTGAGGACTGTGCCACCCACATGAAACCTATGCTTTAGATGTAAATACTGTACAATTTGTGGATGTCATTGAACCTAGAGTACCTTCCCCTTTTTATATTTGTATTGACTTTAACTTATAAAAAAAAAAGAAAAACAATTAAAAAAAACCCAACAACAAAATGTTTTGATGTTGGAGAAGGGTTGGTCAGTCAGCCCATCTGTCGCCTGGTGGCATGGAGCCTGGGCCCTGGGGTCACTCGTCCCTGGATGCCCAGGGGAAAGAGCCGTTGTCACTCGTATGTCTGTACGCAGCACATTGGGGTCAGGAGATCGGCACAGATCCTGTGCTGTCGTGGGCACGTCACATCAAGCCATTGGCCCCTTTCAAATACTATGTTATGATGTTACAAAGTGCAGGCTCTCTGGACCAGAAGGACACGTGGAGAAGCTAGTTGTCTTTGTGTGATTTCGATGATGACTCTACTCCTAAAAGGGAAAAAATAACGTCCTTGTTTACAGAAGGCAGAAACGAGCCCCGCTCAGCTCAGTGGCAGGAAGAGAAGAACGGAGAGAGTGTTCGAGTCATAAGCTTTGAAACAAAGAGAAACCTTTTCTTTGCTTTCTGGTTCCTTTCAACACACTCATACACACTTGGTAGGAAGAGATGCTCTGCTTCTCAGAAGCAAGAACTCAAAAGCAAGACGCACGCAGAGGACATTAGAGTCTGGGATGAAGCATGTCTGTATTATTTATATGATGGAATTTTACGTTTTTCTGTACGCATGAAACAAAGGCAGTGTGAGAGAAAGCCAGACACCCGCCATGCTGTCTGTTACACTACGTATGCTGTAGTCCCATCTTGTATGTTGTGTAAAACAAAAAGCATTGAACAAAGCAAAAGGTGATGTATGTATATGAGAAAATTAATTGTACGATATCATTCCAGTACCTTTGGTTGTACATTTTAGTCTTGTTTCCTTTCTCTTCATTGTTGATAAGAGGATGCGAACTGTACAGTTTCCAGCTAGTTACCCATATTAGAGAAGAAATAAAAAGAGAATATTAGAAGAAAACAGGAAAGAACATTTGTGAATTGCAGTTGTCAAAAAAAATAGCCTAGCTGGCCCTATTTGTGAAGCATAATTGCTTTTAGCATATGGAAGTATTTTTTCACATTTTCTTTGTATAAAATTTGTATTAAACTTAAATATCTTTTTTGATGACGGTGTTTCTTTGTGACTGAGCCAGTGGACTCACACGGTATGCTCTTTTGGGTTCCCCCCCTCCCCCCGATTTTTTCAGATTCTTCACCTTTTTTTTAATTAAACTGTTTTGGAAAAACGGCTTGGTCGTCCTCAAATGTGCAGTTTTCCATTGGGTCGGGAGGGCCGTGTCAGGTGGGCACGACCCAATGCAGGAGAGGGGGCTGTGAGAGGTCAAGGCCGTCTCCACAAGTGGTGGGCGCTTCCTGGGAAGTCCACTTCCTTGGAATTTATTGACAGAGAAGAGACTTCGTGAAACAGAAGGGACATTCTGGGTCAGCCTTAGGCGAACAGTGGGAGGGGAGTGAATTGTCTTTTCGTGGTCAAGGTGGAGGCCTGAGCTAACAGGTTGAGTGGGCAGTGTGTGGCCTTGGCCCAGGCATACCCTGGGCATTTAGTTTTCATGTGTCACAAAATATTTTGCTTTTTTTCAGTGATTTAAAAGTGAAACACTATTCTCAGCTCACAGTCCATACTAAAGCAGGAAATGGGCTGGTTTTGGCCTACAGGCCATTTGCTGGACAGTGCTGTGAAAGGAACAAAATGGGGATAGTTTAGAGCAGGACCAAAGGGTGAAGGCATCTACTCTAGCTGAGACTATGTAGGGAAGGGACATTGACCTGAAACCTGAATTAAGAGCTGGGTGTGAGAAGACAGATAAAGTAGGTGAGCAATCGAGACAGTGACCAGCAAGTGCAAAGGCCCTGGGGTACTGTGAGCTGGACATGTTGATAAGCAGCAAGGAGGAGTGAGCAAGGTGGAGGGGACAGTGGTCTAAGGTGTTCTCGTGGTGGGCTACGATTTTCCCCTCGATCCTTGGGTCTGAGCCAAATCAGAAAGGGCTGCATGCCAGCCTGCTGTGACCTCCCACTGGCTGCTGTGGAAAAAGGCCCCAAAAGTGACTAGCTCAAGGCCACAGAACTACTGAAAGATTCTAACTGGACTCCTGTGTAAGTGCTCCTTCCAGTAGATGGGGCGTTGTCATTTTTTAAGTTGTGTCTAGCTTCCTTTTCTTGGGCACACATGTGCCCCTTCTCTGTATCACCTCATTTTATCCTGAAGGCCACAGAGTGGAAGGGGGACACAGCCCCATTTTAGGGGAAGAGGCCGAGGCTGCGAGAGGGAAGGCACAGTTGCCTCGCTGTCGTCCTTTAGCTCCAGCAAGCCAGGCCCCTGTGCGTCTCCAGGCCCTTAGAGTTGCTGCTTCCTTGGCCTGGCACCCCCTTCCGCGGCTGGCATCTTATTCTTCAGGTTGTCCTTCAGATGTCGCGTCTGAAGTAGCCACCCTCCCCGTGCTCTGTCTCAGCCTCTTCCTAGTTTTCTTCGTATTCCTGAGCAAAGTTCGTATGTATTTATGACTTGATCTTGTCTGTGTCCCCGTCCCACTCGAATGTGAGCGTGTGAGGGGATGGCTGTCTCTGTTCACTGCCACGTCCTCGGCTTGGGAGAGCCGATGATGAAGGTCCACGCCTCCTAGGTGGTGGGGCAGCCCCTGAGTCTTCCTCACCTTGAGGCGTCCTGGGACTGCCCACCCGACTCCCGCCCCTCCCGGCCTCAGCTGCAGCCTCCCGTAGAAGAAAAGATCGGGGAAGAAGTGGCTGACCCAGTGATAGAGAAATAGTTGCTTTTAAAAAAAGTTTATAAAAATACTATTTATTTGACTAGGTCATACAGTCACGTGCCTCAAACGTGACAAGATGCGAGCTGCCCCCACTGTGAAGTCCTCCCAGCCTCCCTGGTCCTTTCGGGCCCCCTTCCTGCATATCTCTCAGTCTCTGCATTCACAGGCCAATGCAGACAGGGAGTTTTCTCCCCCTTTTTGTACATAAACGGCAGCATTGGACACACACTTCTGGCCCCTTTTTACTTGCCCTGAAGTCCAGGGTGCTGTCCCATGTTGGCACAGGTCCAGCCCGTCTTCGCTCCTCTGAGCGGGTGCCGTGGAAGAGGACGGTGCGTGTCACAGCCCCGTTGTCGGATATTCAGATTGTCTCCAGACACCGGCCAGGGCAGACGGACCTGGCCTGGGGTGCGAGTCGTGAGCTGTGTGAGGGGACCCGTGGGAGTCATCCCGAGTGGCTACACCAGAGGGTCAGTGAGTGGCCAGAAAAGAGGGAAGGACTGGGAGGTTCCAGACAGGGCAGCAGGGCCTTCTCCGTCTGGCTTTAGTCCGGGTCCAGTGTTGTCAGATGCACAGTGACTCTGACTCTGTGAATGAAGAGAAGAAAGAGGACACCTTGGAGTTTGGTGAACCCGGCAGACGCTGTCACGCTCCTTGCTCCTTTCTGTCAGCAGTGGCTGGGCGTCGCGCAGGGCTGGCGACCTTTCATGCAATCAGGCACTCTCGCCACCTGGTGGCCCCGGGCAGAACTGCAGCCCACACAGCCGGAGCTGGACCACGGGCCACAGGGAGAAGATGGGCCAAACGTTGTTCGGGCGACTTACTGAGCACTCTGTGTGAGCCAAGCCGGGGGCCACAGCACCGAACAGAACAATCGTGGCCTCTGTCCTCGTCGATCTGACATTCTCACTGGGAAGGAGTCCAATACGCGTATAATAGAATCCCGGCGGGACAGACACATTGAAGGTGGACCAGCAGGGTCCGGAGGGAGTGGATGGTGGGGTTGGGGACGGCCTCTCCGAGGAGCTAGTGTCAAAGAAGCAGAAACCCGAAGGAGGTGGGGACTGAGCCGTGATGTCTAGGGCAGCGATTCTTAACTCTGGCTGAACATGAGAAGCACCTGGGAAGATTTAAAACAACAAGCCAATGATGCCCAGATGCCACCCCCTCCCTGAATAATGACGTCCTACTGTCTGAGGCGGGGCTGCAGCGTCTGGGCTTTTGCAAGCTCCTCCCGTGATCCTAATGGGCAGCAGAGCTCAGAGCCACTCACCTGGTTGGAAGAACATCCTAGGTAGGAGAGCAGAGGCGGGGACCTGCATCTTCCAGGAGGAGGAGGCAGGCTAGTGAGGCGGGATGGAGGGATTGGGGGTGGGGGAGGCTGATGAGAACAGAGAGGGAGGGGGGTCAGGGATTGCATTGTGCTTCGAAGGAGATGGGAGGCCATGGTGGGTGGTTTTGTTAACAGCTGTATTGAGATATAATTCACATCCCATGCAATCCACCCATTTAAAGTGTATAATTCAATGATGTTTGATATAATACATATTAATTTTAAAAATTGTGGTAAAATATATATAACATAAAATTTTCCCTTTTGACTGTTTTTAAGTGTGCAGTTAGTTCAGTGGCATTAATCAGAGTTGTGTTTTGAACATATAAATGTTTCCCAAACTTCAGCATTCATGGACCACCCTCCTATCAGGATACATCAGGACACCACCTATATTACTGCTTATTTTCTTTAATCCATCAAAACAAAGGTGCCCCCGATTCCTCCCAGTGTCACTGGTGTGGGCACTTTGCCTATGCCGAGCTCTGTGCTGAGGGATTTCCATGCCGTAATCTTTTGGTCTTCATGACAACTCCACGAGGCGGGCACTGACCACAGTCCCATTCTCCAGATGAGGAAAGTGACTTGCCCCAGGTCACACATCAGGTCTGTGCCAGGGCCAGGATTCAAACCAGACCACCTGATTCCCCAGCCAGTGCGGTGACCCATCAGATGACACTGCCTCTGGGTCTGCTGCACCAGGTAAGTTTCTAAAATGCCTCCTGGGTACCCTTTCCCTGATTCCTCTCAACTGCCCATGGGGGTGGGTATTGTTCTGCTCTTTGTACAGCGTAGGAGACCCAGACTCGAGGGTGAAATGAATTTCGAGGAGGTCAGGTTTTCAGTTGCAAACAACTGAGTCCAGTCTAGGTAATTTGAGCAGGAAAGGAATTTATTAAAGATTATATTAAGTGACTCACAGACCTCTGGGGTGGGGGGAGGGCCAGAGACTGCACAGCCACCAACAATGTCCAAATTACATCGCAGGACCTTCCTGTCACCACCACTGGGCCCAGACACTGCAACTCTCACTAACGACATTGGGCATGTCCTTTCTGCCTCCCTGCTAAATTGGATTCCCTCAGAATCCACTTCCGTTGCTTTCACATGTGGGTATATCTGGATTGGCTAAGCCTAGGTTCCACATAGGTGTATCTGATTGACTGAGTCTAAGTACCAACTGGATGTATTTGATTGGCTGAGCATGGGTACCACCTGCGTCTATCTGATTGGCTGATCCTGGGTACCATCTGGGTCTATCTGATTGGCTGAGCCTGGGTACCACCTGCATCTATCTGATTGGTTGAGCCTGGGTACCATCTGGGTCTATCTGATTGGCTGAGCCTGGGTACCATCTGGGTCTATCTGCTTGGCTGAGCCTGGGTACCATCTGGGTCTATCTGCTTGGCTGAGCCTGGGTACCATCTGGGTCTATCTGATTGGTTGAGCTAGGTCACATGTTTACAGTCTAACTGCAAGGGAGGCTGGGATAGTGAGATTCAGGCTGCTTCTGGTGCAGACTCCTAAGGTGGGAAATTGTCCAAACAAAAGGTCTTGCGTTGACAAAAATGGTGATAGTACCACTGCAGAACTGTCCAAAGTCTCTGTCAGTCAGGTCAGTCGTAGAGAGCAGAATCCACTCAGCCAGTTAAAGCAGAATGTTTAGTAAGAGAACTGGTCTCTAATCTGTACTGTCAACAGGCTAGGCTGGAACTACATTTCCCAGAATCCCTTTCCACAAATGGCTCCCACTTAGAACTGACCAAAAGAGAAACTTGCGGGAGATTTTGAAGGTGGCAGGGAAGCAGCAGCGTCTTCTCTTGCAAGGTCGCTGTGGTTGGACGTGGCGACAGACAGTGCGGAGAGGCCAGCAGGCTCCGTCTTGTCCTTGCTGGCCTCCACACTGAGTTCAGGTCTTCTTCCTGACCCCTGGACATCGGCACCTGGCCCAGCCCTGGACACTTGGCTGCAGGGGCAATGGTTCCCCATCGACGTCTCTACTAGTGCCCCTCTGCACGCTCACTTTGGTGGCTGGAAGTATAATCCCCATAATAAATTACTTACCCCAGACTCATGGGCCAGATCTGGCTGCCTTCCTGATTGGATCTGATTGACACATTCCGAGTATTTACAGAATCACAAAGAGGGCTGAGGAAGCCACACTGCAGGACTGAGCCCCCAGGGGTGGGATGGGGTGGGGGTGGGCTGCTGCTGCCCCAGAATCAGGAAGCGTCGCTGCTGACTGGAGGAGCAGACGCGCCAGCGTCGCTCTGTTCTGCACCTGGAGGCTGGGTGCCCTGCGTGCAGCCTCCTTCACCCCCTCTTAGTCCCAAACACAGGTCTCCTGTGCACGCAGCTGACTGGGGGGCCCTTGACTGCCCAGATCCCTGGCTGTAAGGCAGTCCGAGGAACAGTTTTTCAGCTTTCCGCAGGGCGGGGTGGAGACTGGGTGAGCCTGGAGAGCACCTGCTGATCACGTGCAAATGCAGGCCAACTCTCACCAGGTTGTTCATTTTTTTTTTTTTTAAGAAATTGAAAATTTACATTTTGAGTTAAATCTCTCAAGTTTTAGATAGTTGGATCAAAGTTTGAAAACATAATGTGAAGAACAATAAAACGTATCTGTGGGCCAGATCTGGCCTGCGAGGCACTCGTTTGCAACCTCGGGCTGAAGAGCATTCGTTTAGGAGTCAGAGATGCTGGGTTGGAGTCGAAGCTCTGCCACCTTCCAGCTGTGAGGTCACGGGCAAGCCACAACCCCTCTCTGGGCCTCAGTCTTCCTCTCTGTAAAATGGGGCTTCTAAAAACAACATTGTTTGCCAAGCCCTTTTCTTTTCTTTTCTTGTTTTTGGTGAGGAGATCAGCCCTGTGCTAACATCTGCCAATCCTCCTCTTTTTGCTGAGGAAGACTGGCCCTGGGCTAACATCCGTGCCCATCTTCCTCCACTTTATATGGAACGCCACCACAGCATGGCTTGCCAAGTGGTGCGTCGGTGCGCGCCCGGGATCCGAACTGGTGAACCTCGGGCCACTGCAGCGGAGCGTGCGCACTTAACTGCTTGCGCCACTGGGCCGGCCCCTGCCAAGCCCTTTTCTAAACTAGTATTTTCCAAACAATCTGAAATTGATTTAGTGGATTGCAACCTGCATCATTTAAAAATAAAATAGAACAGGGTGGAAAATAACAGGATGTATCAGAGTAGTGAAGGTGGGCATTGCTTTGTGAAACATATTTAATTGATACACACGATGTACATACACTTGTATTTACACACACACGTATATCTGTGTGATACCGGGTCTCCATGTAATATGTGTTTCTTACTGTGGAGTGCCGTCAAAAAGTGTGGTTCACGCCTGGCTGTACTCAGTGCTGTCAACAGATCTGTGAGGTTGGTTCTATGATGACCCCATTTTACAGCTGAGAAAGCTGAGGCTCAGAGAGGCGAAGTTCCCACAGACAGTAAAAGGAAGAGCTGGGATTTGACCAGTGTCCATGTCCTAACCATCACGCTCTCCTGCCTCTCCAGACAGGGCTGTGGGTGGCTGTGAGGGTGAAATGAGTGAATGCAGGTCAAGGGTTGGCCCAGGGCCTGGGACATAGCAGGGGCTTAATAAATGTCAGAAGCTGGGCTCGTGGTTGCAGCTCCCCATTCGTTGGCACCAGGAGGCCTTAGGCTTCGGGCTGAGAGAGGACGGCTGGGTCTCTGCAGCCCCGGAGTCGGGGCGGGGCTGCAAGGGGAGACGCCCACCTCGCCTACGGCCAGAGTTTACCGAATACTCATTTGGGGCCAGATACTTAATGGATGAATTGTAAAATCAGTATTTGGCTGCAACCGGTTTATCGTCCGCGAATGAACTCGTGGATATAAAAATAAATCACAACATTTTTTCAAACAATTTACACTATCACTACAATTGTGTTATTAAAAATTAGAGCAGCTAACCTTTAAAGTTGGGCAGAGTGCAGGAACAGGCTTCCCGGCCCTGTGGTGGCGGGATTGCTCTGAGACCACCATGGTGTCCGTTTGCCTCCCGGCATAGACAGTGCTCTGCTGGGATCCCCAGTGTGGCCACGGCAGAGGGTCAGCTTAACTCTTGGCCCTGAACACACTGTGGATGGCGCTGCCATTTCATGGAAGCAATCTCGGACGCATGGGCACGGCCTGGAGGAGATGCTTCCGGAATCCTCACAAGGCCAGCCCTGTATCGTTGCTTCCAGGCCCTGCGGTGGCTGGGCCAGCTGCGGGGCTGCACTGCCCTCTGGTGGTCACTGGTGAGCACAGCCTCGCCGGCACGGAGGTGGCATCAGCAGGGGCTTCAAGCGTGTGGGGACAATGGTCGCGCAGTCTCAACTCAAATTCTCCTTTGTCCAGCATGAACCACAGATCCGTGCAACAACCTGGAGGCACCTCAGAAACGCTGCGGGTGAATGGAGGCAGGCACAGAAGGGTACATTCTCTATGGGTCTGTGTGCATGAACTTCTAGAAGGGACCACACTATCTTGGTGACAGGAGAGGGTGGGATGTGAGTGGAGGCTGGGAAGGGATGGGGGAGCCTTCTGGGGAAACATCTTCTCTCTTGATCTGGGCGGTGGTTACCCAAGTGTCATCGTATGTAAAAATACATCAAGATGCCTACTTGAGCTTCGTGCAGTAAACTGTGCGTAGATTACAAAATAAAGTTTAAAATCTCCTTTAAGCTCCTGAGGAATCCCAGGACCAGCTGTTTTTGACTGGACGCCCTGCCTCCATCCTTCCCCCTCCAAACGCTTCTCCCCACAGCGGCCAGGGTGACTTTTAAAAATGTAAATCAGACTATGCCACTCTCCTACTTAAACTCCTGGGTGTCTTCTCACTGGATTTAGAATAAAATCCAAACTCCAATAAAATCACAAATCCATGACTAAAAGGGTCCAACCAGATCTGGCGGGGCCTTGCCCTCTGACCCCATGGCCTTTGTCCCCATGGCCTCCCTCCTTTCCCTCCAGCTGGAAAGCTCCATCTTGCTTGCTACTTCCTGCCTCGCTCCCTGGAATGCTTCTCAGGCTTTTCTCATCATCCGGGCCTGAGCTCAGATGCCACCTCCTCAGAGGTGACCAGCCCGCCCACGGCACCCCATGCTGTCACCCCATCACCCGATGCTTCCTTCCTGACTCCAGCCAGGGTCTGAGGAGGCGAGCAGCCTCCATTGTTGAGGGAACAGTGCCCGCCGTGTATTCTGGAAGTCAAAATCTCAGCCAATGAATAGTCCCTCAATGTTTATCCCCAAATAAGCCAGGGGCGGCTTTCTGGACGCTGACTCTCCCACTGGACAGATCCTGCCGTTGCCTTCTCACGGATGTCCTCAGGACCCCTTTCAACTGGTCTTTTTGAAGTTGGCTGACTTAGGCCTCCACGATCCACCTTCGCTCCCCGCTGAGGGTCACACGGCCCGACCCGACCTCGAGGCGGTTCTCGGAAGGGGACTTAGGTTGCAGCTCAAGTGGGGAAGCAGCCTGTGCCCGGGTGTGTCAAGGACCCGGGCCGTGTGTGCTGGTTCCTGCCGCTGGCTGGCCCGCACCCTCCGCCTGTCTTCTCCCGGGACAGGAGACGAGGGGCAAAGTCCTGGTCTCCCCGGTCATCTGCCGGCTTTCTGTCGGGCTCCTGCGCCGGAAGGTCAGCTCCGGGAGAGCCGGGCCCGCCCCTGTCCCTTCCACCTCTGCATCCAGAAGTCGGGGAGAGCGCCTGGCAAGGGGCAGACCCTGGCTCAGCCTGGTGGAGTGGAGGAATGGACGGAGCACAACTGCCCTGAAACGTGGCAGGGCTTTCCCAGGTGGCCCCGACTCGGACCACTCAGACCACCACTGCCCCGCTTTCGGCAGTGGTGGCTCAGCGGGGGCGAGGCTGCCCGGGGTGGGGCAAGAAGGGGGTCGCCCGACTTACACAGCAGTCTTCCTCAGCCTGCGCACCAGCACCACGAGGCCCACGGGAAAGGGCTGGTGTTGCCATTTGGGAGAAAGTGGCTAGAAACAAGCTCCCTAGCACAAAGGGCTATTGACAGAGAAGTCTCCAGAATCGACACCTGATCTTTAAGATGTTCTTATGGTAACCCGTTCACAAAGTTCAATATATAGATAAGGCACTCTCCCACTTGCATCCACGTGTCTGCTAGCCCCCGTAGGTCACTGCTTTTATTAATGTCTTACATAGCTCTCTAAAGTTTCTTTTTGCAAATATGATATTTCTTGTTTTTTTCTCATTTTTACACAAAAGGTGGCATGTGCCATAGGCTGTTCTGCAACCGTGCTTTTACACTTAGCGATAAGTTTAGGAAATCCTTCCAAATTGGTACGTAGGGGATGTTCTTGTTCTTTTTGAATGGCTGCATGGTATTCTGTTGTTTGGCCGTTACCATCGTTTCAACAGTCTGCTACTGATGGGTATCTGGGTTGTTTTCATTCTTTGTTATTACAAACAACGTTGTAGAAAATAACTCTGTACAGAATTTTCATACCTATGTAAATATATCTATAGATAAATTCTCAGAAGTGGAATTGCTGGGTCAAACTTACAAATTGGCTAAATATTGCCAACAACTTTCCCTCCTTAGGAGTTGTGCCAATTTCAGCTGCACCAGCAATGCACGGACGGTCCCACAGCTTGACCACTACTGCAAGTCATAAAACTTCCAGATTTTTGTCAATCTGATGTGGAAAAGGGTATCTCAATGTATTTGCATTTGTCTTATTATGAACGAGATTGAGCATCTTTTTATAAGTTTAAGAACCAGTTGTATTAAAAAAAAATCTGTTCACAGCCTTTGACCATTTTTTATTTGGCTGTTGGCTTGTTATTGGTTTCTAAGAGCTCTTTATATATTAAGGGGAATTGACTCACTCATGTCTGTGATTTGCATTTCAATTTGACTTTTGTCTCTGCTTACGTTCTTTTAATAAGTTTTTTTTAAGGTGGTCAAATTTATCAGTGTTTTTCTTTGGACAATGTCTTATGCAAATTTGTGTCTGTTGCACCTGGGACACAGCCAATGCATTTTATTTTATTTAAAAAAAATTTATTTATTTTATTTTTTTCCCCCAAAGCCCCAGTAGATAGTTGTATGTCATAGCTGCACATCCTTCTAGTTGCTGCACGTGGGATGTGGCCTCAGCATGGCCGGACAAGCAGTGCTTTGGTGCGTGCCCGGGATCCGAACCTGGGCCACGAGCAGCGGCGTGCGCGCACTTAACCACTAAGCCACAGGGCCGCCCCTGCCAATGCGTTTTAGATGCTTGATTAATATCTGATGGAAAAATGCCCTGCTCCAGTTGTTGGTAACACAAATGACCAATTTCCTGAATAGAAATCCGAGCCCATGTGATATAATAATACTGCTGATAACACTATTTATTATGTGCTATATAAGTTGGGATGCTTTTGGCTGCAAATAACTAAGGAAGAACCAACTCAAAATATTTAAACCATAAGGACATTTGTTAACTCACGTAATAAAGTTAACCTATCTTTCCTAAGCAATTATCCTTGTAAGAATTAAGTTATGCTGTAACAGTGGGGATCTTTGTTGAATTACTCCCTCCACAGCTTCTACTCTAAGCACGTGGACTATTGCCTATAAATGAAGCTGAATTAACGGAAACAGAATCCAGAGATGGAGAGAGAGACTTAATTTAAAATTTTAAAGACATATCTCGAATTCTGCATTCGGGGTGGGGGTGGGGGTCTGAGGTCACACATTCCTGTACCTTTCAGTCAAGTAAGCCAAAGAATTCTTTTTTATGTTTAAAGCCACTTTGTGTCTCTGTCATTTGCAACAGAAAAAAAAATCCCAGTGGTAGCTCTCTGACTTCTAAATCCCTTGGATAGGCAAATACCTTCAGCCCCAGAGGTTAACCTGATGACTTCTCTGGGTCTCTATCCTTCTGCTGGGCTGGTCAGGAAGTTCTGGAGTCATGCTCAGACTTCTGGTAGGACAAAAGCTTTTGTTTGTGAGTGCTGAATAGTGCAGTTACTCTACTTCTGAGAGTGTTCTAGAGAGCAGCAAGGTACTGCTGGGGAAATAGTGAAGGCAAGCAACTTGGGACCACTGAATCTTAGCTAGCCATCATCCATCCACCCATCCATCCACCACCTATCCACCATCCATCCATCAATTCATCTACTTCCCATCCACCATCCATCCATTCATCCATCCAGCCATCCACCCACCACCTACCCACCATCCACCTACCTCCTATCCACCATTCATCCATCCATCCACCACATATCCACCATCCATCCATCAATTCATCTACTTCCCATCCAGCCATCCACCCACCCAGCCACCATCTATCCACCATCCATCCATCCATCCACCCACCACCTATCCACCATCCATCCATCCACCCACCACCTATCCACCATCCACCTCCCATCAACCATTCATCCATCCATCCACTACCTATCCACCATCCATCCATCAATTCATTTACCACCCACCCACTATCCATCCATTCATCCATCCATCCACCCACCCATCCACCACCTATCCACCATCCATCCATCCATCCACCCACCACCTACCCACCATCCATCTACCTCCTATCCACCATCCATCCATCCACCCACCCACCACCTATCCACCATCCACCTCCCATCAACCATTCATCCATCCATCCACTACCTATCCACCATCCATCCATCAATTCATTTACCACCCACCCACTATCCATCCAGTCATCCATCCATCCACCCACCCATCCACCACCTATCCACCATCCATCCATCCATCCACCCACCCACCACCTATCCACCATCCACCTCCCATCAACCATTCATCCATCCATCCACTACCTATCCACCATCCATCCATCAATTCATTTACCACCCACCCACTATCCATCCAGTCATCCATCCATCCACCCACCCATCCACCACCTATCCACCATCCATCCATCCATCCACCCACCACCTACCCACCATCCATCTACCTCCTATCCACCATCCATCCATCCACCCACCCACCACCTATCCACCATCCACCTCCCATCAACCATCCATCCATCCATCCATCCACTACCTATCCACCATCCATCCATCAATTCATTTACCACCCACCCACTATCCATCCAGTCATCCATCCATCCACCCACCCACCCACCACCTATCCACCATCAATCCATCCATCCACCCACCACCTACCCACCATCCATCTACCTCCTATCCACCATCCATCCATCCATCCATCCACCCACCACCTATCCACCATTCATCCATCCATCCATCCACCCACCACCTATCCATCATCCACCTCCCATCAACCATTCATCCATCCATCCACGACCTATCCACCATCCATCCATCAATTCATTTACCACCCACCCACTATCCATCCAGTCATCCATCCATCCACCCACCCACCCACCACCTATCCACCATCCATCCATCCATCCACCCACCACCTACCCACCATCCATCTACCTCCTATCCATCATTCATCCATCCATCCATCACATATCCACCATCCATCCATCATTTCATCTACCTCCCATCCACTATCCATCCATCCATCCATCCATCCATCCACCCACCCACCACCCACCATCCATCTACCTCCCATCCACCATTCATCCATCCATCCACCACATATCCACCATCCATCCATCAACTCATCTACCTCCCATCCACTATCCATCCATCCATCCATCCATCCACCACCTATCCACCATCCATCCATCTACCTCCCATCCACCATCCATCCATCCATCATTCTAACATTCATTAAGTGCCATCTCTGTACCAGACTCTATTATAAGCACTGAGTATACAGAATGGGAAAGACACTGTCCTTGCCCAGCGTCAGCTCTGAGTCATCTAGAATTCAGGCTGAAACACTTACCTTACAGACTGTGGACTGCTAGCTTCTGTCAGAACCAGCCTTCAACAGTTAGTCATCACAAAAGAAAAGTAGTTGACCACCTCGGTAGTTAATTTCAGGATTAAGGAGAAGGTCTATCTGTTTCACCCCAAACCTCTTCCTGTGTAAAGGAAGGCTTGAAAGTCTACTATTAGTGCCTCTAATAGAAGCCTATTAAAATAAAAATTATTTTTTATAAGTAATTTACTCTTTGTTCAACTCTAAACAGAATTCTTCCCAACAGCAGGTTTTGATGGTGGCAGGACAGGGAGGATGGAAAGAGCATGATTACAAATGGGTGCCTGAGTGCTAAACCATGGGGAGACAGGGAGGATCCAGGAGTAGTCACATCACTGACTTCCAGGGTGGCTCTGCTCCAGTCTCTTTCTCCACTCTAGCCAGAAGCCAATTCATCCTGCAAAACTCCTCTACTCATTCTAGAAGAAATCTAAGCTGGCAGATGATAGTGAGGCTGACCCAGCTTTTTAAGGCAACTTTAGGGATTCTTCATCTCCATTTAACCACACCATTCTCACATCCACATATCCAACCATCATAGCATTACTATCAACCACCCATCAACCATCCATGGATTCCATCCATCTGCCCATCCAAACGTCCACACGCTCATTTATCCACTCGCGCACCCAACTAACCATCTATCCATCTTTCCATAAAACCATGCAACCGTTCACTCATCTGTCCATTCATCTCACCACACAACCATTAGGTCACCATTTCAGTCATTCATCCAATCATCCATCCACCCCTAATCTATATAACCATCCATATGGTCATCCCAACATAATTATCCATCCCCCCTCCAATCACCCAGCTAGCCATCCACCTTCCAATCGCTGTACCATCCAATCACCTAACCAATCATTCATCCACCCACACACCCAACTATTTAACCATCCATTCATCCATTTGTCCAAATGTCCATTCACCCATTGGACTATGATTCCAATTATACTTCCATCCTTCCTTCCATCTCATCTATAATGGGATTCCAATTTGTGTCAGCATCCACTCTGTGGACAGATTCCAAGCACCTCACTCTGTGCTTGATTCTGGGGATATAGAGATGAAACTGCCAGTACCTGCCCCCAGGGAGCTCCGAGTCTAGTTGGGGAGTCTATCTCACCCTTGGTGATGGCTTTCTATCCATCAGAGATTCTAGCTCTGAGACTCCAACTACCAAGTTATCTCCCATCTCCACTGACATGGATAACCCTGGATTTCACCAACATGGATAGAGGGAGGAGTCTATACTTATGTTTAGCATCGAATCAGATGGATCCAGGCCTGCTTGGAACTCTCTGGGCAGCAACAATGCTCAAGATGTCCTTGGAACTTCTCCAGATGTCTCTTCCTGCCCCCTACACAGGATCCTTGGCTCACCCACTGGAAAATAAAGTCTTATGATTGGAATGGAAGTCGGCTGCATTTTCCAGCCCAACCTCCATTTCCCCCAATTCTTTTAGTAATAGCCCACTGATGTTTCCTTTGGGAGACCAGCTCTCCCCCACTTTCTGTTCATGAGGGATCAAACCCTAAATCCAGCTCCACAGGTACCCCATGACTCAGTTTTGGCCAATGAAACACAGTCCTGGGGCTTTTATCAGAACCCTTGTGCAGCAAGTGCTCTCTTTCTGCTGGTGTGGTTTTGCTAAAAGATTCTTAGAGCCATCTTGGCCACACAGGGAAGAGCCTGCCTGAGAAGTAAGACCACACAGGAGAAAGTCATTTGATCACCTGGATCCAGCTATGCCTGAAGACAGTCTCACCTTAAGTTCCTGAAGACACTTTTTTATTGGTGTAAGCCAGTTTGAGTTGGATTTTATTCTTTTACAACTGAAAAGGTTCTGGAAAAGACCAACACATTCAGAAGCCTCAAGAGTGGTAACAAAGTAGCAACACCCTACCCCATTTCAAAATGTAAACGTGGTTTTATTTAATGCCTTTTTTCCATCACAAAGTACCGCCTCCTCCCCAGGGTCCCCTCTTCCTAGAAAACAAGATGGCAGCATAAGGCACGTGCACTGTCCACACGACGTCAGGTTAGGTCCTTAAAAACAAAAATGAGCAACAGTCTTCCCGACAGCCCCGAATTGCCTCCCTCACTAATGTCCAAAGAATGATTGTCCCCCCAAAGCACAACTTGGAGCAGAGAGTGCTTAAATTAGAACTGTGCGCCACCCCACATGCCAGTTTAAAAAACCAAACCAAACCAACGACTAAGAAAACCAGCGACACAGATACGAGAGCCTAATACGGAGCGATGAGATTAGTCCATAAATTAAAACGAAAACAAAAAAGAGCCTGTCCCCTCCTCATCACCTGCCCTCCCCCAAATCAGCAATTCCTTGCTTTTGTTCTGTGAGTCTTGTAGAAAAGTCTGGACTCTGAGCCAGCCCTTTTCCCCAAAGTTAAATATCCCAAAGCCACGGGTGGGTACTCTGCGTCTCCGGACCCGCGTGTGGACTGAAAGGACGGCTTCTGAGATGGTCACGGGACACGTCCTCTCGGCTGCAGGGACCCGGCCCAGTGTCCAGCATCTGGCGGGGCGCGGGGAAGGCGAGGGGCCTGGGTGGGTGGGATGCCGCCGTGATGGCAGGTGGCGATGTCACGGCTTCTGCTATAAATACTCCAGCTCCAGGGCGTGCCTCAGCGCCTCCAGGTCAGCGTGGCAGGATATCCGCCAGAAAGGCATGTTGTGCTGGAACACAGAAGAGCAGCCACGCGGTGAGGGCCCGCTCCGCACCTCCCGCGGCCCCTGGATCCCACGCCCGAGCTTAGGGCCTAGGAGAGGTCAACCGAGTCAGCATAGCGTGTGGGCATTTCCCAAACCGGGAGGCACAACAACGTTGCTGGCAGACCCCTATGTGGCCAGAACCTACCAGACTGGCCACACCGTTTCTATTCCCTCTGAGCCTGTTCTGACTGCCAGGCATGTCACCTGTTTGACCATCTCCCCTCTGCTGGGACCAGCATGGTCTTCGGCGATGTGCTGACGTGGAATTAAATCACGCAGCGAGAAAGCTATTCCTTTTTACAAGTGTGTTCTCAATCCTGCTACTTCTAGAAGAAAGTCTCAGCCGGGTGCTGGTGTATCGTGAACGCCTCCCTAACAATCACGAATCTCCAGTCGAACAGACAGAGCTGGTCCTGGGGAGTGTCATCTTTTCCTTTTTTTCTTGCTCAGTGTTGTCATGATATCAAGTTTTCAATTTTAAATCTAAGTGATGAAAGGAAAACATTAAGTAGATAACAGTAGAGGCAGTATGCCAATACAACAAAAGTTGTGACTGGTGTAAGGAGCGGTATATTGATGGTGGCAAGAAATCACTCACGTGGAGAGAAATCTGTGAAGTATTTCTATAGCTTGAGGCTTCAAAGCAAGAGCGCCCTGTGAAAACTCTGCTCCCCTGTCAGCAGCTGGGGGACCTCAGGGAGTTTACTCTGTGGCTTGTCTGTAACATGGGGCCATACGTGCCGTGTGCAATTGCTGTGGCTCTTCATGGTGCCTCCGTAAATATTAGCTGCCAATGCGATTACATCTGTGTCCACAAGGACATATCCATGTAAAGACAGGACAAAGTCAGGAAGGATGCAGGGCAAACTGTATACGTATGTGGAAGGATGAATTGTGGGGGTTTTCAGTAGCTTAAAAAATGATAAATAGACTACAACATGAAGACTTGAAAAAATCATTAAGGCAGGCGTAAATAAAATGTTATGGGAGCCAACAAGAGGAGGCAGCCTGTTTTTCGGTGGCAGAGAATGGGATGGGGCCGGGACAGGTGTCCCAGAGGAGGAGGGGTGCTTGAGAACCGAGCCTCGAAGGACGAATGAGGGTTTCACGGCTGGCAGGGAGCTGAAGAGACGGGCGTCCCAGGCAGGGCCTCCCCGGGTGAGCCAATGGGGACATGCGAGGACACAGGGGGAGGGGGACTGGGAATGCAGTCACGCGGGGTGGTCACGGCCTGGTGCGCGTGCACGGGTGTGTGTGGGCGTGTGTGCGTAGGGGTGGGGAGTGGAGAAAGGCTGGCTGAGTCAAGTTCCCGCGTCTCGTGATGCAGAGCGTGGATTTCATTGTGTAAGCCTGTGATGCCCGAGATTTTAAATAATAACCTTTTAAATCTACCGTTATGGAGCCAGACACCGTGCTGGGCACTTGAGGTTTATCATCTACTGAGTCAGCAAAACAAACAAGCAAAACCCAGAAACAAAAACAAAATATCTTTTTCAAGTGGGGGATGAGAGACAGAAGAAGAGAATTGACTTAACCAAAGTGAATTACTGGTAAGCCAGTCACAGTCATAACAACCATTCACACTTATTAAGTGCCTGTTATGGCCACGTCCTGTCTAAACACTCACGTGCACTAATTACTCCATTTAACCTGATCAACAGCCCTCAGAGAGCGGCACTACGTCCATCTTATCTTATAGATGAGGAGACTGAGGCACAGGGAAGTCATGTCTGGCTCCAGAGAAGAAACTTGACTACATTTTTATCACCGGAAAATTTAACCATTGGCTAAAGTTGTTGCCTGCCCAGTAGCCATCCTCCCTCCTTCTTGGCTTCCAGAACCTTGAATGTGGCAGCGCCATGCCCAGACGTAGGGGATGAGTTATGATTGTCTAAGTGAGCTATGACAACCCCAGCCCTGTGTGCCAGGGATTTATTTTGCATCTTTCCTGACTTGTGACCTGTTGAAGCCAGTGAGGAAGTCGACTACGGGCTTCTGGAAAAGGTTTTCCTCCATGATTAGAGAGAAGCACCTGAGGAGAACTCCTTCCTCCTTACTTTCTCTTCCTATTTGGATGCTGTCATATTAGTATGTGATACCTGGAGTTGTGGCAGCCCTTTTGAGATCATGAGGCAACAAACCAGAAAGTAAAAAGCCCAAGATGGTTAGAGAGGTAAAGCAAAATGATGGAAAGGGATGAATTTTTGACCCACTGAAACATCCTAGGGTACACCAACTTTTAATCTTGTTAGGTGGGCAAGTGTTTAAGTCATCATTACACAGGTTTTCTGTTCCCTGCAGCTAAAAGATACTGAGCTTCCTCAAGACAGTCATGGGCCTTAAATCATTTACTGCGTGAACAGATGGTGCTTGATGAACATACGGATGCCAGAGTTCTTGTGGTGATTCTGCTGCCCCATACGGTTCTGTGCCCACAGGGTAGACACTGTACCGGTGTCCTTTCAGTTCCTGGAGCACACACAACCCTGCCCTGCCTCTGGGGGGCTCTGTGCTTATTATTCTGCCAACTCCTCATATCACCATTCATCTTCACCTCTCTGGCCTACGGTAGGCTGAATAATAGTTCCCCAAAGACATCACGTCCTAGTCCCTAAAACCCATGACTATGCGACCCTACATGGCAAAAGGGATTCTGCAGATGTGATTAAATTAAGGATCTTGAGATGGGGAGAGTATCCAGAGGGCAGGGACTTTGTTGGATTGTCCACTGCGGTGTCCCCAACGGGCCCTTCTGCATAGGTGGCACACACTCATGGGGTCCTCATTGGAGTCACAGATAACACCTCCACAGACAAGAAATAAACAAGATGATGTCATTTCGTGTATGTTCTATGAAGGAAACAGAAGAGGGGGGAGGGTAGACAGCAGCTGCAGGGAGGGTGTCTGCTTTTGACAACTGGCTCCAGGAAGGCTCCTCTGGGGGGTGATAAGTAAGCGGGCCCCAGAGCCTGAGAAGGGGGGAGCCGTGCAGACGTGGGGAGGGAGGTAGTTGAGGCAGAAGACACAGCAAGTGCAAAGGCCCCGAGGAGGGTTCGAGCTTGGAACGTCATGTTCACTGCTGCCGCGCAAGACTCCTGGCACACAGGTGCTCAAGAAATATTTGTGGAAGGAGTGAAAAGAGGAAGGGAGGGAGGAAGAGGGAAAGGTGGGCTTCTCAAGCAAAGTCATCAACAGGCACATCTTTTTCTCTCTTTTTTTGTAGACCGTGGACTGCTAGCTTCTGTCAGAACCAGCCTTCAACATTTAGAATGTTCTCTTTTGCTGAACGGAAGCAGAACACTATCCATCATGGCCACAGATGCCATCTCTTCAACGACCTCCTGTTGTCCCAGCTCCCCCACCCCCCTCCCCCCGCCCAGCCTCCCTTTCTCTGCAAAGACGGATTCTGGTCGCCGCCCAGCCCATCCTGTCCCCCTTTAAAGAGTGTAATTGATTTTTCCGGGAGGAAATAGCGAAGTTGGAGGAGAAGGTCTCAGACGCCTCCATCCCAGGCCTGACGGCTCCAGAGCGCAGGTGGATTTATCACTTGTGGAGAGCTGGAGACAAATGAGCCACTAAAATGGAGATATTAACAACACTGTCAGCCGAAACAAAGCCCCTTGCCCTGTCGCCATATTTCACGCTGCTCAGGTGTCCGGCGGCCCGGGTTAACGACTCCCATCCATCAGGCCGCCAGAGCGGCTGGTGCACAGAATTTCTCACTAACGGGCTGGGGCTGCTGCTTCAGACACTGGCAGAAGTTTTTAGGGGAGCTTGGTGTGTATGTTGGGGGGGGTGCCCTAGTCTTCTTTGGTGGACTCCACTCTTGTCTGACCCGCTCAGGGGCACAGACTGACAGCGTTTGAGACTCCTAAGTCCACCCCCTTCCTGCCAGGTGTTTGGAGCAAAACACACATCAGTTTGCATGTACCAGCTGTGTGACTTGAGGTAAATTAATTAACCTCTCTGAGTCTCAAATCCATCCTCTATAAAATGAAGTGGAACGATACCCACTTTGCAGGGGGGTTTTGAGGATTAAATAAAATGACGACGTCAGTAATGAAGAGCAGTGGTTAAAGGCATGGGGTCAGCTCGGGCACCCCCAGGTGCCAGTCACAGGCCTGCCACATGCCAGCTGTGCCAGACTGCCACCTGTTTCCCAACATCCATTCCCCTCTTCTCTCTCAGAAGAAGTTCCCCTTTCATTGTGTGTGAGGAAAATTAGCCTTGAGCTAACCTCCGATACCAATCCTCCTCTTTTTGCTGAGGAAGATTGGCCCTGGGCTAACATCTGTGCCCATCTTCCTCCATTTTATATGGGACGCCGCCAGAGCATGGCCTGACAAGCGGTGTGTCGGTGTGCACCCGGGATCCGAACCTGTGAACCCTGGGCCGCCGAAGCAGAGCGTGCGCACTTAACTGCTGCGCCACCCGGCCGGCCCCAAAGCTCCTTTTATTCAGCTGGGCACATGGTGGCTGAGAATAAAGGCCACATCTCCCACCTACCTTTGTAGCAAGGTGTGATCATGTCATTAAAATCTAGCCAATAGGATTTGAGCAGCAGTGATGTCCACCTGTATCAGCCGTGCCCTTAAAGGGAAGAGGGGTCTTCCCCCTTTTCCTCCTTCCCCTTCCTGGTGGCTGGAGTGTGGACGCGGGGTGGTGGGGAGCCCTCTCAGACTTTGTGGACAGAGCAGTACTGGGAGGCAGAGCAACAAGCTAGATGGAGCCTGGGTCCCTGGTGCTGGTCCAGCCGTCCTGGCGGCTGACGGATGCTTTAGGTGAGAGACGAAGAACTCTCTCTATTGTTTGCCTGGCTTCTCTGGTCACCCAGACCCCACTCGGCAGAAGCTGGCAGCACTGGCCCTGCTGAGACCCATGGACCGAGCCCCTGCCAGAGGCCACCCCATCCACACCCTTTGCCGCCTCTCAGCAACGTGCTTCTCCCGAGGGCGGGCTCGGAGCAAACACGAGATTTGGGTGAGTTTTTGTGTTATGTGTGAATTAGCATTCACATTTTCTTTCTCCGCTGGCTCCACAGGAGAGAGACCCTCCTCTGAATTTCTAAAGGTCGAGTTATCCTTCTTTGCCCAACCCTCAGGCCCGGGGAGTAATAACACCAGTGCTACAGGCTCTGAGAGCTCAGTCTGCACGGTTCTTCTGCTGGGCCCTGTGGGCATATTCTCAGCAGCTGTCACAGATGAGGAAGGGCAGCTCAGAGAGGGCGTGTCCTCTGCTCAAGGCCACATAGCCCAAAACGGCACAGCTAGTAGGATTTAGGGCAAATGCGCTCCCCTGGCCGCGTGTTTCTGTGGGAGCAGAGCTGGCATAGGGTGAGGCGAGGCAGGAGCCTGGGACATGGAATTTAAGCAGGTACCTCCCTCGGCTCGTCTTCCTCCTGGTCCCGTACAGGAGGTGACCCCAGACCAGCAGTTCTGAAAGGAGGAAAAGCCTGCCCTCCAGGGGTCCCCATGGAAATTTCTAGAGCTGTGACTTTGACTATCACAATGATCTGGGGCCACTGTGGGTGGGGCAGCTGTCCTGTCTCATCCCACACACTTTCAACCTGAATGATTTTCAAATGTGCGGCCAGACATTCAAGTAAGTACAAACTCTTCATAATAACCCGAGCCCAGAGCCTTGACCCCACTTTACACGTCACATAGAAATACAGAGTATCTTTTGCACGCTTTTAATAAAACCTGAATTTCCAGGGGAGCAACTGCTCTGTAAATCAAGGGGAGTCTGTATTTTGTTTTATCCAGAACCTCGCCATGAGCTGCTTCGCAGTTTGGAGAAATCATGTAACGGCCGCAGCCCCTCCCCTGATTTGTGAACGGTCCTTAATGTCCATCTGCGTCTGCCAGGTGACATCCACAGTGACGGCATGTTTGGGTGCCAGCACTGGGATTGGTGCCCAGACATTTACGTATGGAAGCACATGTTATTCTGATTATAGATGACTTGCCCTTTATTTCTCTTGGATGAGATATCGATCTTTTGGACACTCTGGTTATCAGTAGGTTATATTATCCATTAGTGTTTCATTTCAGGATCATAAAGGGGTTGTTTTAGAACACTTGCTACGCCGCCCTAATAAACCCTCTCTGACTGGTGAGAAGGCGGGCGTGTGGCAGAGACTGCCCTGTGGACGTCCCTGTCATCCTCCAGTGAGAAGGAGAGGGCAGGTCGGGGACGCCCGGGGCCACAGGCCTGAGCTGGTTCCCAGTCCAGTGCTGATAGGAGCAAAGCTTTACCTTGGTCACTGTCATGTGATTAGGGCAGAGTTTTCCCCTAGATCTGAACTTGGAAGAGGAGGGAGGGGCTCGAGAAGCCCCCTTGAACCCCGGCAGTGGGCTCCAGGCCACCTCAGAGACCACGCTCTCCACCTGGCATGGTGTTTCTGGAACCCCAGTAGTTCCTGTGATATTTCAAGTGATTCATGCCGCAGTTTGGGCCATATCCTTGTGTATCACCTCTGTTACTATTATTTCCTTAATATTTTTTCCTCTAAGTCAATTCATTGTTAAAGTTAGAGAAATACGCTTTAAGAAGAGGTCCTCCCGAGGGCCCTGGGCCCTTCCCCAACCTCACCTCCCACCACTCCCCAGTGCCTGGCCCGCTTCTGTGGCCACGCCGGCTCCCTGCGGGAAGCTCCAGCCTCAGACTGTGGAACTTCTCGGTTCCTCTCGGAGAATGCCCTCCCTCTGATATCCACCTGGCTCACTCGCCCGCGTCCTCCCATCTTGGCTCAGATGTCACCTCACAGAGTGGCCAGCCTGACCACTGCCTACACTTGTGGCCTGCCCCCCCGCACAGAGTCCCCTCTGGTGCAATTCCCCGCTTTGTTTTTCTCCAAAGCTCTGGTCACCACGTAAAATGCATGTTACACGTGTGTGTTTATTGCTTGTCCCCTGGCTGTGAGCTGAGTGAGGGGTGCAGGCCCTGTCTGTTCTGCTCACTGCAGGATCCCCAGGGTCTGTGACAGTGGCTGGCACACAGAGGCAGCTTACACTCTAGCTGGAGGATCCGGGATTAGTCAACCAATCACACAGCGATTCTTTCATGACAAGAAGGGACGATGTGGATGTGGACAGCTTAGGGAGGGGGTCGCAGGCAGGCCTGATCTAGCAGGCAGGGCAGAGTGGGAGCTGGTCAGGGAATTCTTCCCACCGGAAGTGTTGCTGAAGGATGAGTCCGGAAGAGCGGGGTAAGGGAGGAGCCTTCCAGGTGGATGCAACAGCATATGCCAAGCCTTCTGAGCCCCCCTCTCCTGAGACCCTCTCTCAGGACCTTCCCTCTTCTTGTGGGTTTCCTCCGCTGAGACCCTAAACGTTTCTGCATTTCCTTGGAATCTGTTGCCAGGGAGGGAAGGGGGAAACCAGGTCTCCCAAATTAAGCTCTGTGACATTAACAATCCACTTCCCAGGCCTCAGGGTGGGGGGCGTCAGGCTCTCTGGGACACTGTTGACAGGTCCAGACCTGGGACTTTGGCAGCTGTTTCTTCTCCAAGAACAGAGCTGTGGCCACCAGAACCCCCTGCCCCTCTCCTCATGGGCCCGAGATCACAAATGCAGGATTTTCTTTTTCATTAGTTTAATGCTGTCTTTATTAACTGGGAAGGGTTGCTGGAACATATGATCGGTGAGTATTAAATAAAGCACACACACACGTGCACTGGCCCCCACTAGCCTGCCCTGACACAGCGCCTCTGCTCCTGAGCCCTTGTCCCAGAAACAATCCAGGGCTACCAGGGGCAGCAGCCAAAGGCACCCCGGGGGGGATTTGCAGACGGAAATTACTCAGGATGCTTCTGCGATTTGCAAATGGGAATGGACCTGCAAGCAAAGAGCCTGGGAAGGCGGGGACCCAGCCAGCGACGGGGAGGTGGAGGAAATCTGTGTAAAGAGCCCCCAAAAGCCACGAGGCGGCTCAAGAGAGGAGGAGGAAGCAGCCTGAGACAGGGAAGGACTACCTTTTTCGCTCCCTGCTCCTCTTCGACGCCATCGCCAATCACGATGTAGACGGCTTTTCTGCCGAATCTCTGCATTATCCTTTCGAAGCAGCTCTCCTTCCCTGCACACGCGCAGAAGGAGAGAGAAAAGAAGCTCGGTGAGGACCTGGGATTGCGGCAAATACTAACCAAGGGTTAAGTGCTTGTGCTGTGCGGCCGTCCTCCTAAGGGCCAGGTGTCAATCATTCATCCTCAAGCAAACTTTCGAGGTGCACACCGTCACCATCCCCATGTGACGGATGACGACGCGGAGGGGCGGGGAGCTCAGTGGCTTGCCCAGGGTGACAGAGCAGAAGAGACAGCGCAGGGGTGTGAGGCAGGCTCTGCAGTCTATGCAGCTGCCTGGTGGCAGCGCTGGGCCATCGGACAGATGAGGACACGAGGCTGAGAGGTGAAGTGTCTGCTCGTGATCCCAGAGTTAGGAAGCAGAGGGGCAGGAGTCACATTTTCAGGGATGGGCAGCCTGGCAACAGAGCTGGCCCTCATGGCAACTCCCCCGTATGTTTGTTCCTTGCCACCTGTCGATGACTCCTCTTTGCGTTTTTCTTCTTCTCAGGTGTCTGGGCAGCAGCATAAATCCAGACACACTGGATTCAGATGTTGGTTCATCCTGATCGGGTCAGCCAGTTTAGTAACCATACAAACAATGAAAATAGCAATACATAATAACAGCAGCAATAGTAGCTGTCACTCACTGAGTCTACTACAGGCCAGGGGCTCTGCTAAATGCGTCACCTACATCAGGATCTCCCAGCCTCGGCACTACTCACATTTGGGACTGGATCATCCTTTGCTGCGGGGCTGCCCTGGGCATTGTAGGATGTTTAGCAGCTTCCCTGGTCTCACCCACTGGTGCCAGTAGCAACTCCTCCAGTCGTGAAAATGAAAAATGTCTCCAGACGTTGCCAAATGTCCCCTGAGAGGCAAGTTGCCCACGACCCCCCAATTGGGAGCCACTGACTTACGCTAATTCATTTAACTATCACAGCAATCCTGTGAGTGAATATAATCCCCATTTTAGAGATGGGAAGACTGAGGCTCGGGGTTGGTGAAGTGCCTGGAAGATGAGTGGCGTAGCAGGAGGAGGAGGAGGAATTATAATAATAATAAAATGGCTCCTATTTTTGAGCATTTGTGCTCTGCTGGGAACTGCTACAGGTTTTACCTGCACCATTTCACTTTATCATGTGCTGAGAGGTACTGTGATCATCCATTTTACAGACTGGGAAGCTGAGGCAGAGAGAGGGGAAGCCACTTGCCTAGGCCACCCAGCTAGCAAGCACAGAGCTGGGATTCGAACCCAGGCTGCCACTTGAGCTCTGAACCCCCCGTTAGACTGCTCTGGGTAGGAACCAGCTCTGTTGTAGACTGTTCCTCCCTCTGTGCCTGCTTCCTCCCCTGTGGGAGCAGAGGCTGGGTCACAGCAGTGGATCATAACTACAGGCTGAGTTATAAAATTACACATCCTCGCCCTCTGCCACCCCACTTTGCAGTAGGTGGAGCCTACTCCTCACCCCACTAATACTGGGCTGGCCATGTGACTTGCTCTGACCAGTGGAATGCTGGGGACCTGCCACAAGAAATGAGTGTGGGTGGTTTGCTTTGGCCTCCTTCCCTTCTGCCATCTGTCATGAGAAGAATGCGCCCCTGGATGGCCGCTGGTCCCAGAATGAGGACATGAGAAGCAACGGGCAGCTGGAGTCAAGCCCAGCAGAGCCACAGCTGACTCACCACACCGTGAGTGAGAAATAAAAACCTGTTGCTGTAAGCCACTGAGTGTCGGGGATATTTGTTATGTGGCATTATCAGAGCAGAAACCTGACTATTGAAAAAAATATGGTTTTTAAGTGAAAACAGGGAGCTGGAGGCCAAATTTCTGTCCTATCTCAACTTTAATAACCTCAGTTCTTTGATCTTCAGGCTCCCCAAGATGGAAATGAGTCACTCTCCATTTCCCTGATGGCATGTGATTCCTTTGACATGGAAACAGAATCAATGGGCTAAATGAAAATTGTAGCTGTGTCTGGGTTAGAGATTCCTTTTGTGCAAAATCTACAGAAGATTCTGTTGTCAAATGCAACTTTGCTTTAAAAAGTTTTAGCACAGGTTTTTGACATGTTCATGTTCATTGTGAGCTTTCCAAACTTATTTGACCACTGACTGAATACTTGGTTCATGAATAATCTCTAGAGAAATGCCATCCTGGACCAAACATTCCAGAACTACCTTCACAACTGTGACCAAATCTGAGAACCATTGTTATTTAATTTTTTCTCTTAAAATCAACTCCCACTTTTATTTTTACTTAAATAAATCCATTTAAATACAGAATAGAGGGGCCAGCCCAGTGGCGTAGCAGTTAAGTGTGTGCGCTCTGCTGTGGCAGCCCTGGGTTTGGATCCCGGGCACGCACCGATGCACTGCTTGTCAAGCCATGCTGTGGCAGCCTCCCATATAAAGTAGATGAAGATGTTAGCCCAGGGCCAGTCTTCCTCGGCAAAAAGAGGAGGACTGGCAGATGTTAGCTCAGGGCTGATCTTCCTCACACACACACACAAAAATTCAGAACAGAATCCCTAAATTAAAAAGAAAACCAATCACCTCACATCCATTAGGATGGCTATTACAAAGAAAGAAAAGGAAAGAAAAGAACAAGTGTTGGTGAGGATGTGGAGAATGTGGGATCCTTGTGTACTGTGGTGGGAATGTACAATGGGGCAGCTTCCATGGAAAAGAGTATGGCAGTTCCTTGAAAAATTACAAATAGAATTACCATATGATCCAGCACTTCCATTTCTGGATAGACCCCAAAGAACTGAAAGCAGGGTCTTGAAGAGATATTTGTACACCCATGTTCACAGCAGCATTATTTGCAACAGCCAAAAGGTGAAAGCAACCCAGGTGTCCACTGACAGAGGAATGGACAAACAAAAGGTGGTCTACACACAATGGGACACTATTCAGCCTTAAAACGGAAGGGAATTTTGACACACGCTACAACGTGGATGAACCTTGAGGACGTTATGCTAAGCGAAATAAGCCAGTCACAAAAGGACAAATATTGTATGATTCTACTTATATGAGGTACCTAGAGTGGTCAAATTCACAGGGACAGGAAGCAGAAGGTGGTTGCCAGGGGCTGGGGGAGAGGGGATGGGGAGTTGTTGTTTAATGGGGACAGAGTTTCAGTTTTGTAAGATGAAGAGTTCTGGAGACGGATGGGGGTGACGGTTGCACAACAATGTGAAGGGGCTTAATATCACTGAAATGTACACTTAATAATGGTTAAGATGGTAAATTTTATGTATATTTTACCATAATTAAAAAGAAAAAATCATTAAAAAAACGAGGATCAGAAATAAGCCTACAAAGGCACATAACTAGAGGTATGCAGGAAGAAAACAAAGACTCACAAGGTCCTGTTACAGAATCTCTAATGGCCATTTGGGGCCTGAATTTCTATGATTTTAAAATCTAAAGGTGCTTTTATATAATGTTCAGACCTAGAACTTCAGTAAATGCAAAAACTGCTCAAGAAAATGCTTCCAAAGTATATAAAATGGTCTTTTGCTCCAGGAAAAAATAAGGTAAAAATTTATAATTGAAAACATCTTAACTAGCCACATTTATTTTGCATTATTACACATTTTTAGGTGATATAAGAATAAAAAAAAAACAGCAGCCCTCCTCTCCCCACACAAAAGAAAACCAAAATTATCTGCCCTGATGATAAATGGCACTGTTACTTTCTAGTTATTAAATCCTCTTATCTGATGAAAGCTCTGAGCCTAAGGCTCTTCTCTTTGTTAACAAGGGAGATTAGCAACTATTAGAGGTGTGAAAGCAGGCTAGCACCAAATTGAGACTCTCTCTTTGAAAGAGAATCTTAAAAACAGTAATTTTCTCTCTGTGTGGTTCAAGGTGAGATTCAAGGTTATTTGATGACTTGTACCACCTAAATTAAAATCACCTCGTACCATGCTGTACTGGGAACTGTTTTCTTCTTCTTCCCCAGTAACAGAATTCCATGAGTTTAACCTGGACTCACAGTCACTCAGCTGTGGACTACATTTCCCAGCTTCCCTTCCAACTAGTTGTGGCCACGTGACTAAGCTGGGCCAATAGGAGGTGAGTTAAAGTAACATGCACCCCTCTTCTGAGCTTGGCTTAAAAATACTGGATGTGCATTACTGCTTTCTCTTGTCCCCCTTCCCATAAGCTGGAATGACGATGTGGCAGGACTTTGATTTGACCACATATGTGAGACTAAAACCGTAGAGGACAGTGGAAAAATAAAATGGGAAGGACCTGGGTTCTTGGGTGAGTATGAGGTCAGGGTGACCCCATCACTCTGGATCACTCACCTCTAGTCTGCTGACGTGTGAGGGAGAAACAAGCTTTGACTCTGATGTTAGCCCTTGTATTTGGGGTGTTTGTTAGAGCAGTTTTGCAGGTATCCTAACTAACACACTTTGGAAAACCACTGTCCCAGAAGCAGAGGTTGAAGCAAGTGGGTTGTGGGGGTTGTTTTGGGGATCTGAGTCATGCCTGTGGGCAAGTTCTTTAACTTCCCCAGTGCCATTTTCCTTAAACTTCCCATCCCCAGGATGGAAGGCTGACCTCCCCCTCCCCCTACCTGTCTTGGTTGCACTGTAGATGTTCTCAATAGGAAACACAGAGCCCAGTCCGTACAGCAGGACTTTGGCCAGAGCAGGAATTAGTTGAGTGGTGGTGACCAGCACGTTGACACAATTGGGCCTGAGGACAAAGAAGACTGTGGATCAGAACTCGAAGGTGCCACAAGGCCCGGCCTCCTCAGCCTGCAGCATGAGCCAGGAGTCGGCGGGAACTCGCGTGGGGTTTGGAGGGCATCTTCAGGTGAAGGTAGGGCCCAAAGATTCTCCAGCTGGTTTTCTCTTTTAAGCCTGAAGCTGCCTGACATGTTGAAATGTAATATGGGTGTAATCCTTTCCTTATTTAAAAAGCAAATGTTTATGGTAAGGACCACACACCTAAACAGCTGCAGGGGCCTATCGGCAATGTAAATGAGTGATATAGAACACGTGTAGGACAACAGGGAGAGGCGGGGACTGGGGTAAACCGGAGAGCACATGCCAGTTCTGATATTTTGAGAGAACCTAGAAACTGGGCGCTATGGATCAATTTTCCCAGTCTTTGGGACAAAATGTTTATCGATTAAAACACATCAGTAGCACAGACTCAGCTCACGGGCTGCCATTCTGTAACCATTCACGTGTTGGGTCACAAGGTTTTTTGATGCTAGAGCAGGGGAGTCATTTGTTCTCTGGCTCAGATGATCTTATTAAAGAGCAAGAGGTAACTTATTAAGAAGCCTAGAATGAAGCCGGACCCCCTCTCCTCACTAGATACCCACCAAATGGTCCATGACATCATAGGAAATGGTTTCCCGAGGGTGACACTGTGAGTGCTGGGTGTTGTGGGCGCGAGTGGATGGGACAAGACGGACCTATGTACAAAGGTCTTCAGCTCTGCTGGACCCTGATAAGTCTCTGCGGCTAACTTCTCAGCTATGGCACAAGGTGTCCATGGTGCCTTGCACACCTCAGCTTATCAAATCTCCGGAAAGTGTGCAAGTGAGAATCTGGAGAGTCCAATTCACTCAAGTGTGGAAATGCAGGAGACGCCACCTCAAATGGAAGAAAGTTTAGGGGCACAAAGGAAAATGAGGGTTCCCACTTACCTGGAATTGATGAGGTTTAGTGCCTTCAGAGAGTGGGTCAGCCAGAGGTCGGTCAGAGCTTCCAGCTCAGCTCTGAGCTGTAGCCAGGTCTCTCTTTTGGGAGCCCCTATCAAGCCTATGGACAAAGGAAATAAAGATGTAGTCACTATCATTTTGAAAAGGTCTGGGGGCTGGCCTGGCGGCGTATAGTGGTTAAGTTCGCACGCTCCGCTTCGGCGGCCCGGGGTTCGCAGGTTCGGATCCCAGGCGCGGACCTACGCACCACTTATCAAGCCATGCTGTGGCAGGCGTCCCACATGTAGAAGAAGATGGGCATGGATGTTAGCCTAGTGCCAATCTTGCTCAGAAAAAAGAGGAGGATTAGCAACAGATGTTAGCTCAGGGCTAATCTTCCTCACCAAAAAAAAAAAAAAAAAGATCTGGGCATGTAGCGTTAAGGGAAGGGGAGTCTAGCTACTGCACCTTGAGGTTTCATATCAGATGACACTATCCATTTTTCTCTTTAGTAATTAATAAAAATATCAAAAATCTTCTCATTAGAGAAGAACTAGGTAATAAGGTAATTAGGTAATAAGAACCTTGATTTAGGTGAGTGCATGGCTGCCAGGCTAAAAGGCTCCCTTCCTCCATATTCATCACGGCTGGTGTGGTCATGGGACTAAATCTTTGGCCATTGAGAAGTGGAAGTGTCGTGTGTGACCTCTAGGAATTGTCCTCAAAGAGAGGAGGCCTATCCTTATTTGCTTTCTTCCTCCTTCCTGCTGTTTGGAATATTATGGCTGGAGCTAGAGCAGCCACTTTGGACTGTGAGGCAGAAGCCAGGGACTGAACATGGCAGAGCAACAGGATAGAAGGAACCTGGGCTCCAAACACTGAAGTGCTTTGCCAGCTCTGGATTTCCTGCAGGTCTTGTATATGAGAAAGAAATGCATTTCTATTTGGCTTCAGGCATTGTTATTCTTTGTTGTCTCATATAACCGTAACTGATTTACTCCCTCTCTGCCTGTATTGGTTTGGTCAGCCCTCAACACCATGCATCTTGTTACCACCATTTGGAAGTAAGTTCAAATATCCCTTCCTGAGAGATGTCCTTTGTGGTCCCCTCTACACAGTAGCCCTGACCCCCAGGCTCTCTCTGCTACATCCCTCTCTTGTATTTCCTTTGTGGGTCTTCTCACTCTCTGAAATGAGTGAATTCAGAATTTGAAGTTATTTGTGCACTGGTTTATGTCTGTCTCCTCCACATATTGAATCTAAACTCCTTGAGGGCGGGGACCTCGTGTTCACTGCTGTATCCACAGAGTAGGTCCTTGATGATGGACACATGAATTAATGAATGGATCTCTTATCGCTACACGTCCCGTCTTCTCATTACTCCATAAACTGAGAGCAGGCGGCCTCTGGTTCTCCCTTCTCTCTGCACCTTCCCCACAGCCCCTTAGCTGGGACCCTTAACAACACCACAAACTCACAAGGGCACTTTACAGTTTACAACAGGCTTTCCCATGCGTGCTGCCATGTAGCTAGCTGGTCAACCACTCCTACTCTGCACCTGTAGGAAGTTTGCTTCAAGCTACAGTCGGCTCGCTGCCTACCCTCCGGGTTTTCCTCCAGGCCGGGTCCCACCGTCCCCCGATCACAACGGCAACGTTTAAGAAGCGCTTACTATGCAGTAGACACTGCTCCAAGCGCCGTCCATGTGTTAATTCCCATTATCCTGTGAGATGGGCAGCAGCATTATTCCCACTTTACACTTGAGGAAACCGAGGCACAGAGAGGTCCAGTGACCTGCTCAGGGTTACACAGGACATGGCAGAGGGAGATGTGAAGTCAGGTAAAGGCCTCTGAACCCAACCACTGCCTCCTGGGTGTTTTCTCTCTTTATCCTGTATCTTGCGGATGTCTTTCTTCCGAGCAACCTTCTAGAACTCTCGGAATCCTGGGGTCTGGGGTGACCCCCAGGTTGGAGGCCGCAGCCCTCACCAGGCTAGCTCTGTGATGCACAAACAGCAGGGGGACGGGGGTAGCACGCAGAAGCTACAACGGGGAGGTGGGGGGCTGCCCACCAGCCTCCGGCCAGCTGCCAGCTCCCGCCTGCTGACATACCGGGTAATTTCCTCTCAGCTTGTGAGAAAGCAACAGCGCCTGACAGAAGCCCTGGGCATTTCCTGGGGCTTAACCTGGATGGGGAGCAGATGGCCCCAGTGGGCTGAGTCCATCCCTGTCTCCCTGACTCCAAGCACACTGCTCCCGTCCTCTCTCTGCATAGGGGCGGTGAGCAAGCAGGGCCGACCCTGAAGCTCTCTGCTTCACTCCTGCAGTCAACAGACTGGGATGTGGAGGCCATGGAGTGTAGGCAGAGGTGGTGGAGTGGTGGCCTGGGATACCACCATGGTTCTGCCGCCTGGGCTGTGTGATGCTGGGCAGGTTACTTAACCTCTCTGATCTCCGTTTCCACCTTCCTACAATACGGATGGTAAAAGCACTTACCTTATAGGGATGCTGTGAAGAGCAAATAAGCTATTAGATGAAGAGACCTCATAACAGAGCCCAGCAGAGAGTAAGTGTGCAATAAACATTAGCTACGCGAGGACTGCATTAGGACCATAGCCACAGACAAGACAGAAAATCCGTCCTGAAGAACTGATGGTCTGTCCGGGGAAAGCAGAAGACACAAGGGAACCCGAAAGACAGCCAAGCAACACTGAAAGGAACTAGTGATGAATGTCACCATTTATTGGGTGCCAGCCACAGACCAGGCACGGAGTCTGCCTTTCCTGTGCATTAACTACAAACCTCTTGTTACCCCGGGGAGCAGAATCATTTTTATCCTCATTTCATAGGCTTAGAAACTGAGGCTCTGAGAGAGAGCTAGAGGGTGGCAGTTAGGGCTGGAAGTGGGTTCTGTCCAGGTTGAGACCCTCAATTCTTCCTGGGACTCGACTCTTTCTGGGGTGGGGAGAGAGCCCTGGCAGCGTTTGGGGCCGAGGTGTACATGGCAGACACTCTCAGCCGCCCACTCAGACCTTTTCCCTTTACGGGCCAGCAGCTGCTCCAGAGATTGTGACAATCAAAAACACCCCCAAACGCCTCTGGGGGAGAAGCAGTGTCTCGTCCTGTTGAGAACCACCAGCCTAGAGAATTCCAGAAATAGATCCAGGGCCTGGCCGTTGCGGGCCAACCTTGCCTCCAGCCCCTTCCAGACTTCTTGTTTGGCTCTCCTGCCACCCAAGCCGGCGGCTTTCACCCGGGTGCACACTAGAGCCACCCAGGGCACCCTATGAATCCCGATGCCCAGGCCGCGGCCAGACTAAGAAAACCAGAATCAGAGAGGCCTCAGGTGGTTCCAACAGGAGCCAAGTTCGAGAAGTGGTGACTCCCGGGCGTCTTCAACTTTAACGCTTCTGCAGACCACCTGGGGGTCTTGTTAAAAATGCAGACTCTGACTCAGTGGCCTGGGGGCCTGAGAACCTGCATTTCTAAGTCTCCAGGTGCTGCTGCTGCTGCTGGCGGAGGACCACACTTTGAGAACCACTGGGGGTGACTCAGAGCATGGGGGAGGTCAACCCCCACGCCCACCCCACTGTGTGTGGGCTGTGGAATCTCGGGCAAGATGCTTCATCCACCCCTTAGCTTCCACCCCCTCCAATGAGGATGATAAACAGTGCCCTCTTCCCGAGGGCATCATGAGGGTCACGCTGAGTGAGCCAGCATTTATCAACCTCTCAGAAGCGTGCCTGGCACAGAGCAGGGGCGACGTAAGTGACAGCGTCCATCCTTGAGGAATGCCCCTTGGTGCAGGGGTGCGGCCTGAGCACAGGCAGGCCCTGAGCACCGCGGCCGGCCCTCTTCCCGGCCCACTCACCACCCACGTTGTTCTTGTAGGTGTTGTACATCTCCTTCACCCGCCGGTAGCGGAAGGCCAGCTTCCTCATCCAGTCCACGCCGCCGTGGACGCCGGAGCCCAGGCACAGGTTGGCTCCCGGGGCCGAACTGTGGAAGCCATCAGCGGAGAAGTTGTACGTGCTGGGGAGAGGGAGGGGCGGGGGAGGGAGAAGAGACAGGGTTAAAGTGGGGAGGTGGGGGCTCTTCACCAGGAGACCACAGGCCCTGCGGGATCACGGATGGGGCGTAGGGCACCCATGAACCCCCCAGCGTGCAAGGTGCTGTGTGTATGTGTGTTCGGGGAGGAGCAGGACCACAGCTTTTATTGGCTTCCCAAAGAACGGTGGCATCTTTTGCTCTCGCCTAATCAGCATCCATTTTTCTTTCTTTTGGTATCAAATAGCATCTCTGTTTTTTTTGGCGGGGGGTGGGGGGATCTATTCCTGTCCTCTGCATGCAGTGCCCAAGCTAAGAAGACTCTCTCTCTCTTTAGAATTTGAAGCTGGAAGGGAACTCCTAAAAATGGATGGAGTTGGTTCCTCCTGACAGAAGAGTCCAGAAGAAAATGTTATTAGTCCCTGCTACTTTGATCCCCGAATCTGCCCTGGTTCATGTCACCTCAAGGCCGGGCTGCTGACCCTCTCTTCCCATTCTGTGAGCAACCCCACATCTTTCCACAGAAATTCTCGATTTGGATTTTCTTATTTGTTAAGTTAGGCAGAGTTGATTGCCAGTGCTTTGGATAACCTGCCACCCTGACTGAAGCACGCTGGGCTACGAAGTTCTACACGCGGACGGGGGATGAGTCAGAGTGTCACACAAAGTTAGTGACAAAATGACAGCTGGGAACCAGAAGGGGAGAGTGTGATTCGCCACCGACAGCAACTCCAGTGTGAGGATGAAAAGCCCAGCCCTCCAGAGAACGCCTTTCTCTGTCCCTCGATCAGCTTTGGGGAAGGTTTGCAAAATCAGGGAGTAACGCCCAGGCTGTAAGGTCACAGGGAAAACCAGATCGTAACAAGGGGTGTGTGTCCAGTCTGCGAAAAGCCTCCAAATGAAAGTCTCTTCAGGGAGAAGGAGACTGGAAGGAGACAGGTCAGCATGGTTCTGTGGCCTCCTCAGGGTGTGGGTTTCGCTGAGTTTTTTCTCTTTGTACTACTTGGTGTTTCTGGATTTTCTAGGACAAGTTTAAGAGTGGAAAAAGAGAGACGTTTTATTTTTTACAATGACGTGACGCAACAGGAATGAAACAGCACTCGAAAATTATATCTTAAGTAGCTACAGTTTACAATAAAAGGGAGCCTGAGAAGTGTGGAGCGCCGGGTCATCCTCCCTGTGGGCGTGCGATGTGCGGATGTGGCGTGCTGCCGTCACCCACCATCTGTGTCTGGGGCTCAGCCTCACGCTGAGCAGGCCAGGCCTCCTGCCTGGATGTGCGACTCCTCCCAGGAAGAGGCTGTGTGGTGACAAGCACCCTACAGGAGCCACAGACAGGCCTTGGGCCATGTCTCAGTCAACAGCAAATTTCACCCTGGGGGCTCCCTGGGGCAGACGGGCCAGGAAGACACTGGCCCCAGTGAATCAATCCCAAAGGCCTCAGATGTAGACCCTGCTGTTCCTTCCAGAGCAGGTTGTGTGGACAGTCACAGAAATTGTTCTTTAGATGTCTTTAAATTCTTACCCGTGTGTCCATGTAAACACACACACACACACTCCCTAACACACACAGGCACCTGTGTCATTTTTCACAGACATTTGTGTGAGTGCGTATAAAACTGGAAGCAAGTAATGTTCGTAATGCCAGAAAGTGGTTAGTTCGAGATGGGGGGAATATGAATCATTATAGTTTCTTCTCTGCTCTTTACTGAATTACCCAAATTTAAAAAGACCCAAGGAGAATACGATATGACTGTTCTAATAACTTGTTTGCACAAAAACTTCCCCTTTCCCACGAAAGATGTCAATGGGTTTATTACACAGACACGTTGCTGCTTTTTCCTTCTCAGCGCCCCCACCCCCACCTTGGGTGGTGGTGGTGACCACGGGCTAAAGATGAGTGAAATATACCCAATTGGTAAAAGAGAGGACAACATGGAATCACAGGGGTATGACAGCCATTTACCAAGGACTCACTGTGCTGGGCACTTTTCCAGCACATTCTTAACCCAATGAGAAAGCGGCTATATGACCTTATCCCATCACAGCCCCTTGTTTCCAGAACCCACACTTTTAATTGCCACGGGGTCCTTCCTCTTTACTGCAAAGGTTCCCATCTTGCTAGATAATTTATTCTTTCTTTCTTTTTTTTTTTTTAGAAACTGTTTATCTTCCATCAAGAAAATGAAACATTTTCGTTTTCTGTTTAGGCGTCTGTGGAAGACAGCTTAGGACCACTCAGCGGTGGTTCCTGCCCATCCGGTGGCCTGAGCAGTGGGAGCCGTGGGCCAGTCATCAGTGGTGGGCTGGGCCCTGCGGTCCTCAGTGGGAGCTGCTGGACGGCGCCGAGGGCACCTGCGCGCCTCCAGGCCGCTCTGCGACTTCAGGTGGAGAGCAGTAAATTTGAGAGCTGCAGCAGTCCATCCACCTGGAAATCCCTCCTCGGTCACAGCCCCTGCAGCAGGGGCCTGCTCGTCCCTTCTGATCTCTTCAGGGTGTCTGCAGAAGCAGAGACCAGGCATGACCTCCCGTGGGTGTTCACGGAAGCTGTGTGCAAAACGTCCCGGGCCAGGACCCACCACATCAGACCCACCGACTGAGCTCCCTTGTTGCAGGATGGCAGCGCCCACGTGGCACAGAGCAGAGTCTGTTACACAGAGCAATGCAGGCAGGTTAACATAACAGCCTCTGTGAGAGGCTGGGGGTCAGCCCTGGGATCAGTAACCACCAGAAGTTGTGGCTCCTGGAAGGCCGCCTGGAGCTGGTTAGTGAAGGTTCCAGAAGCGACGCGGCCAGCAATAGGACTGGCTCCAGGGGCAGCCAACTCCAGCACAGCTCACTGGCCAGTATTCCTGGAGGATGTGACAGTGACATCAGCCGGGTTTTCAAGGGCAACAAAGGCACAAGCTGCCAGCAGAAGCTTCTCCCAGGTTCCTTCAGATTTATGATGTAGATGCCAACACTTTCCCTTTCGTAGATGTTCTGTTCCATTTGGAAGTCAAGATTGGTGCCACCTAACTGGGTTCCTGTTGCAAGGAACGTGAGGACATCCTCCTCCTTCATCTGCAGGACATCAAGGGCTCCGGACATCGTGAAAGGTTCCCTTTGAGTTACAATGGGGAACCCATGGATCCCTCTCTGGGCAGTGCAGAAAGGCTAGATAATTGATTCTTAAAAAAGAACACTGACTATAAACTCAGAGGATGCCTCGGGGAGTGCCGGGATGTTCTGCCAAGAGGCGGAGGGCAGGGAAGGGCGTCCATGAATCCTGCCTCCTCCTCTTGCCTGCTGTGTGAGGTTGGGCAGGTTACTTAACCTCTCTGTGCTCCCATTCCCCAACTGTAAAATGGGGGTGATGATAAGAGCATCTATTTCCTAGGGTTCCTGTGAAGATGCAATGAGTTAATCCACGTGAAGCATCTGGAACAGGGCATGGCACAAAATAAGGGCGTTACCAAGGTTGGTTTTTACTGTTAACAGAAAAAAAAACAAAACAAGGGGCACTGGATGCCTAGCACACAGCAGGGACTCAGTAGATATTTCTTGAATGAACAAATGAGGAATTTGGTTTGTAGGGGTAAAAGACACTCCTATTGGATTGTAGATTTTTGACGTGAGGTACCAAACAGCTCAGCCTGAGGCAGGATTCAGAGGAACATTGCTCTGAATTCCAAGTCAGCCAGTTACAGGGGAGACTTCACAAAAACGGAACCCTGGTTGCTCATTGCCTTGAAAGGGAGAGTGGTTCCCAGCGATGACTTCATGGAAAGGGCATAATTAACCTTGATCTGAGTTTTATTTACTCCATAAATTGAGAGATCCTGTCTGGCCCTGAAGGCTTGCTCCTTGCCGGTCCTGGTGACAGAAGGGATTTTTGGAATGGCTAATTAAAATGAAGCAGGCGCCTGTCCACCTATCACTTCTAATTGCGCTGGGCTGTGAAAAGACTTGCAGGCTCGGTGACAGAACTTAGATTTCTTTCCTGGAGTAAGCTGGAAGACACACCCAGGAAGCAAACACTAAACGGAGTTACGATGACTGGCCCCATAAGCAAAACATCATCTGTTCTAATATTTTTGATGGGCCTGGAGGTGTTGAACTGTGATAATTTGGATAAACACCGATTAATTATGGTTCCGTTTTTATAAAGTTTCCCCAGGGGCAGGCTCGGAACATTCCAGCCACATTCCTCTGACAGCTGTCTCCTTTTGAGCAGTTGGGTACCTTATTTCCAGAATCCATGTCCCAAGAGTGTTCTCCTCTAGAAGCCAGACATACCACTTGTTCATTCAAGAAATATTTTTTTGAGTATCAACTATACCAACTTTTATATTAAACAATATATATGTGCTAATAAATGCAATCAAACCTTTGAAGAAGATAAACCAAACTCTTAATGGTGGTGATTCTGGGAGGCAAGATCAGAAGTGGTGTTTGAATTTTTTACAATATACATGTATTACTTTAGTAAGCAGGAAAAAACCCATAGAGAGAGAAACATAAGCCGAGTCACAGAGAATTTGTGGAAATCTCAGCCTCAGTGATATGAGGTGATGTGGAAGAGGCTGCAGGGTGGGGTGGGGGCGGGTTGTGAGTTTTGAGTTCAGAGAAACACACATCCCAGTTCTGGCTGGAGGCTGGTACGTCTCGTCCTGATAACCAGCCCGCCCTTCTTCTCCAACCTCCTAGTGAAAGGCGAGCTCAATAACCAATCAAAAGGGGCATTTTTGACTCCCCAAAGTCCTACCTTAAATCTTGCCCATTGTCATCAGATGAGACATCGTCGACATGGATCTGGTCACAATCCTATGGAGAATTTGGCAAGAAGAGAAAAACGGAAAAACGGGACTGGTTAATCTGATGCAGGCTTTAACAGTTGGTTTCATATGCTGCGGGGGGAAGGAGCACTGGACTGGGAGTCAGAAGTTTTGAATTCCAGTCTGAGCTTTGCCACCAACGGTGAAATGACCTTGGGTTAAGTCTCATCCCCTCTTTTGCCTTTGGTTTCCTTATAAATGAGCAGGTTGGCTATAAGGTGGGGGGTGACCATATCATTTATCATGCAAACCAAGTTAGTTTTGCAAGTAAAGGGGGCTGCTATTAATATTACACTGGGAGGACAGGCACAAAACGGAGCCCTCGCCCTCCGCCCCAGGTACATCTGGTCACCCCGGCCACACGGTGGAAGCCTTCGCCTCATTCAAGGTGTTTCCTCGCCTCGGAATGCTCTTCTGCCTTCAGCCGCTTAGTGAACCTTGCATGCTCCAAGTATGAGCTGGAGATAGCCCCTCCCCAAGGCCCCTCTGTGTCCATGATCTGTGATCATCATTTATTGAGCACACTATGTGCCAGGCACCATTCCAAGGGCTTCCCATTCAACAGACTCCAATGCCATCCTGCTTTCTACAACCCACACATCTCTCAGTTCTCTTTGGGGAAACATCTTAACACACGTGAGTTAAGACCGAGGGGAGGGGATGACAAAGGTGGGCACATGACTCAGATTGGTTGGTCTGAGTTGGTCCCTCAACCAATCAGAGAGACCCAGGATCCCTCTGGCCACAGTGATTGCTTCAGAGATGAGCATGTGGTCTAAGCCGGACCCATGAGAACCAGCCCTGGGACGTTGGCTGGGACTTCTGGGAAGGAGGCGCTCTCCTTCCACTGGGGCTGCTGGATGGCAGGATTAAGCCTGGAGCCGCTGGAGGAAAGCAGGTCTGAGAGCTGGAGAGAGCGATGAGGCCCTGATCACACTATTTGATCCCCTGGATCCCACCACAGCTGAAACTAGGCCACCTTGACTGTGGTTGGCTGAATAACAGCCCCCTACAAATGTCCACATCCTAATCCCCCGAACCTTATATAGCAAAAGGGACTCTGCAGATGTGATTAAATTAAAGGTCCTGAGACGGGGAGATTATCCTGGATTATCCAGGTGGGCCCTAAATGTAATCACAAGGGTCCTCATAAGTAAGAGGCAGCAGGATATCTGATGATAGACAGGAGAAGGGGACTGGAGTGAAGACGGAGGAAGAGGCCACAAGCCAAGAAATACAGGTAGCCACTAGAAGCCAAAAAAGGCGAAGAAACAGATGCTCCCCTCAGAGCCTCCAGAAGAAACCAGCTCTGCCAACATCATCAGCCCAGTGAAACTGGTTTTGGACTTCTGACCTCCAGAACTGTAAGAGAACACACTCGTGTTGTTTTAAGCCACCAAGTGTGTGGTCATCTGTTACAGCAGCAACAGGAAACTAATACACGGACTTTCCAGTTTAAGCTAGTGGAGCTGGACTTCAGTCACTCTGAAACCAAGAGTCAAGAGTGATGCGACACCCTCAATGGCAGCTACACGAAATACACACCAACCCTGTCAATTCCATCTCCATCCTGAAGTACATTTGGATGATAGGTTGATAGGGCAAGAATTGTGAGTGTGCTGTGCCAGCCCCCGTGGTGCTGCTAGAGCTCTGGAATCTGACCACCTGGGTTTGGATCCTAGGTGCAACCACTTCCCAGCTGTGTGACCTCGAGTAAGTGGCATAACCACCCTGAACCTCAGAGGTCAGATTGGTAAATGGAGATAATAACAGAACCCACCGCAGAGGGCTGATGTGAGAAGTGAGATGCTGCACTGAGAACATCTAGCATACACCCGGCACACAGTAGGCGCTACATAAATGTTAGTTTTTATTACTGTGTTAAGATTTATAAACGTTCACATTTTGGTTGCAAGGTAATTTCAGGAGGCGGATATCTCCTCGCAAAGACTACTGGGGAGAGAAGAGGCACACGGAACTCTGACCTTCACCTCTGAGAAAAAAATTGGTTGTAACATCTCCTGACCCCTCACGGGAGGCTGGAAGCTGGAAAAAAAATAGTGTTTTCAACATTTTGAGCAGATCTCTTTTTACACAAGAAGAGGCTTAAATTTATCTTTAAGAACAGGAGCTTTGCTGGGGGATGATGGCTCCTTCTCTCATTAATTTTTTAAAGATATATAGGACTGGCCTGGTGGTGTAGTGGTTAAGTTTGCATGCTCCACTTTGGTGGCCCGGGGTTCGCGGATTCAGATCCCGGGTGTGGACTGACACACTGCTCATCAAGCCATGCTGTGGTGGTGTCCCACATATAAAATAGAGGAAGATGGGCACCGATGTTAGCTCAGAGCCAATCTTCCTCAGCAAAAGAGAAGGACTGGAAACAGATGTTAGCTCAGGGCCAATCCTCTTCACCAAAAAAAAAAAAAAAAGATATATAGAGGTAACTTTGTTGTCATGGAGATGTGGGGGTGGGGATAGTGGCATTTAGGGACCGCCTGGACTGCTTTTTGGGGGTCGAGGCTGGAACCAGGGAGAAGGAGTGGTGTGGCCGCTGGTCCCTGAAGGGGCTTTGGATTGGAAAGGGGTCTGCTGGAAGGTTAAGTTTGCTTCCAGAGTCCCCGGCACACTCTGGCCCACAGCTCTGTGGCAGTGACAAAGTACGACTCAGAGTCCGGGAGCCACCCTTCCCCCGCTGCACAGGACCTCGCACGGCTGTGAGCTGGGGACAGTGCCTGGGCATGGGCAGTGGTGTGCTCTGATGGGCCTGGATGGTGATGGCAGCAGGGAAGTCCCACCAAATGGTTCCCCAGGGGTCAGCCATGGGCACATGGGCGTCGGAGCAGATGGCAAAGAACATGGCGGATGCTAAATGGTGACCCCAGTTGAAAAACTCTTCGGAGAACGCTGGAAAAAAAACTGGGGGGACACTGAGTGACCACTCCTGAGTCAGTAGATATCTGGCTTACACCTAAACCTCTTCTGCTGTTGTTCCATATTTCCTTTCTTTCCACGTACCCAGGATTCTCATAGACGCTTGGGGGGGTTTCAGGTATACCTGATCCCCCTCCCCAAGCTGGAGTGCCCTTTCCTAAAGCAGTCGAGCATGAAGGTGCGCCCCCAATGTAAAGATTCTGTAGTCACGCTAATACAGTAGTGATTGGCCACATGTGGTTATTTATAGTTACATTTAAATTAACTAAAATAAAACAGAATAAAAAATTCAGTTCTTTAGGCCTATTTCAAGTGCTCTATAGCCAAATGTAGCCAGTGGCCACCATATTGGATGGTGCATGTATTTCCATCATTGCTCTAGAGGGATAAAGGAACTAGGTTGACAACTTCGCTTCTACGTTGATAAGTTCAATTAGGGAAGGGTTGCAAGCTGGTCTGGAGACATATCTCGTTTAACCCACACTGTGCTTAAAAAAGTTTCTGGAACAATATCTAATACGTAAACTCAGGGAATCTCTCTCTCTCCCTCCTCTCTCTTCTTGTTCTCTCTCTTTCTCCGTCTCTCCAGATTTTCAGCTATTTTGAGGATTTACACGCTCTGGCAATAGAGGGCTTGCATTCTTCTATCCCGAGAATCCTTAGCCTCGATCTCCATTTCCAGTCGTTCACAGTGCCTACGGGGTTTTCCTCACTTTACATCGCCGGGTTACGTGGCCCCCGTGGGCACCTGAGTTGGAGACATCTGATCCACGGCCACCTTAGAGATGGGACCAGCAATCCCGACATGCTGATGACAACTGTATTCAAAAGCCAACGCTGCCCTTACAGACTCAGGCACAGAGAAAACAAAATTAATAGCAGATTTCTCCCCAGTCCATTACTTTGCCTGAAATTGGAAAAACACGTCCCTCTGCCCCCCAGTCCTTCCCTCAAGCTCGAAAGCCGCTCCGGGGGTCACACAGGCTCAGGTCCCTGGGCAGGGCTCCTGTGCTTCCCCTGGTGTCAGGGGAAAGGTATGTGGGGAGGCCCTGGTATTCTCATTTGCAAGGGGATTGTTGGGGGCGCTAAACTGTGACAACAGTAGCGATCACATTTCGGACTTAATAAAATACCGTGACGCTCTGCTAGACGCTACCTCATACTCCACCAGCTGACCCGGCTCGGGTTACCCACTGAGCCGGCGATGGGGAGCGGGACAACGCAGAGGACACGAGGAGGGGACCGAGCTCCTGGGGAGGAGGATCCTATGCCCCTCAACTCTGCTGCACGGGGGGGCAGGCCTCTAAGGCACAGGACGCCGGCTTTTCACAGCCCAGGGGCCTTCTGGCCTCTCCTGGGTCTGTGTGACTATCCTGGGGGATCCGAGCAGGACCGAGGACAGAGGAAGGGTGTCCATGGGCCCCAGCGCAAACCTGGCCTCAAGGAATTTACACTTTCTGACCCAGAGAAACACCTGCAAAGAGCCTTGGGCAAGGGTGTCCATCATCCCAGCAAGAAAAGACCGAAAGTTCCTTCGATGGGATCACAGCTAAATGAAATGTGGTATATCCATTTAGGGCAGTCCTTCTCAGTGGTTCAGGAGAACGAGGTCGATTTTTATGTTAGCACATGGAAATATTTCCAAGGCCACCTATAGTGTGCAAAAAGCAGGCTGGAGAATGATACATCCAGTACCATATCATGTATACATTTATAAAAACCCATTAAAAAGGAAACAAGATATTTTATATGGATACATGCATATACATAAGTGGAGGAAGAAAGATCTGGAAGCTCACACATCTGACTGGAAACAGCAGTTCCATCTGGGAAGGCGCTGGGGTTGGGTTAGTGGTCAAAAGAGGCTTTAAACTAATTGAAATGCTTTCTTTCTTTTTTTTTTTCTTTTTTTACAAAGATGATGTGTATATGTATTGCTTTTGAAAATAAGTTAATTGAAAATATCTCACTGGGGAGGCTCTAACACTGGAGGACAGAGGCTAACATTTATTTGCTCCCAACGTGCTGGGGCTGTGCTTAGCACTTTACATACATTAAGGGGGATACCATTGTCATCCCATCTGATGGAGGAGAAAATGAGGCAGGAGAAGTGCAGGAAAAGGCCTGGTATGGGCTGCATCGTGTCCCCTAAAAGATGTTGGAAGTCATAACCCCCAGTACCTCTCCTGTGGATGTGACTTGGAAATAGGGCCTTTGCAGATGATCAAGTTAAGATGAGGTCATTAGGGTGGGCCCTAATCCAATATGACTGATGTCCTTATAGAAAGGGGAAATTTGGACACAGAGACAGATGTGCACAAGGGGAGAACACCATGTGTCCATGAGGACAGAGACAGGGTGAAGAAGGTCTGAGAGCACCAGAAGCTTGGAGAGAGAGGATGGAACAGATTCTCCCTCACAGCCCTCAGAGGGGACCAGCCCTGCAGACACCTTGATCTTGGACTTTTGGTCTCAAGAACTGTAAGACAGTAAGTTTCCACTGTTTAGCCACCCAGTCTGTGGTTCTTTGTTATGGCAGCCCCAGGAAACTAACATAATGCCCAAGGCTACACGGTGAGGGAGAGGAGAAACCCAGGAGGCCGTCCGTCTGCCTCTGGAGCCTGTGCTCGCAAAGATCCATCCACCCAAAGACTATTTATAAAAACACTTACTACAGGCCCAGAACCACATCAGATAACGCATGGGTCAACAGAGGGGAGGTTTCAAGGACTAAATCTGGCTCTTGCTCTCAAGGAACTTACATGTCACTGGAAAAGATGAGGTAAACGCACATGAAATCCTGAACCGCTGATTCAATACACGTATGTACTGATCACCTACTATGCGCCCGACACCAGCCTGGACCCTGCATGTGTCTCAGAGTCGTCCCTGACTCCTTGCATTCCCTCACATCCCACAACCAATCCATCAGCGAATCCTGCTGGCTCTCCCTTCAATATACATCCACAATCTGACTAGTCTCACCTCCTCCACTGCTCCCACCATGGTCCAAGCCATCATTATCTCCATCCTAGATCAGGGGTCAGCAAACTATAACCTGTGGGCCAAATCCGGTCTACCACCTGTTTGTGTAAATAAAGTTTTATTGGAACACAGCCATGTTCATTCATTGATGTACTGTCTACAGCTGCTTTTGGGCTACAAGGGGAGAACTAAGTAGTTGAGACAGAGACAGTATGACCCACAGAGCCTAAAATATTTACTATCTGGCTCTTTATAGAAGTTTTCTGATCCCCGACTCAGACTACTGCAGTCACCTCCTCCCTCTCCCTGCTTCCTGCCTTGCCTGCCCCCATCCTCCCAGCCTCGTCTCCACCCAGCAGCCAGAGAAATCCTGGAATCTAAGTCAGATCCTGTCCTTCTCCTGCTCAAAACCCCACAGTGGCTCTCACCTCCCTCCGAGTAAAAGCACAGTCCTCACAAAGACCCCAGCCCCACACGTCTGCACCCCCCACTCATCGCCCCTTCCCCCAACCTCCCCTCCCCTCCTCACTGCACTGCAGAGACAGCAGCTCCCGCTGTTCCTTCAACAACCTGCATGCTCCTGCTGCAGGGCCTTTGCAACTGCTGTTCCTTCTGCTTTGAATGCCTTTCCCTTCTCTTTCCATCTGTCAAAAGCCTGCAAAGGCTCTGTTGACGTCATGTCCTGTAAAAACTGCCCTAACTCCACCTCGAATCAGGACAAATGGCTTCTGTCTCTGTTTCCCCACTTTGTGGGGCATCTAGGACTAACCGAGGCCTGATATAATGGTCAATTTCTTCTTTCATCCACGAAATTGGGAAACGCTCTGAAGGTAGAGCCCATTTTTTGCTGATTTTTGCAAGGTCAGAGAGTACAGCAGTTGAAAGCACAGACTCTGGGTCCTGGGTTCAAGTGCTGGCTCTGCTACTTAGTAACTGAATGACCTTGGAGAAGGTATTGAATCTTGTCGAGCCTTGGCTTCCTCATCTGTAACTGAGCGACTGAACAGTACCTACCGCAGGGGGTGTTGTACGGATTGAATGAATCAATACAGGTAAAGCACTTTGAAAAGTCCCTCACCCAGAGAAAATGCCACATGCACATTTGCCATAATTATTGATATTATTACTATTTTGAATTCTGTTGGCCCAAACTCTGTGCCGGGTACAGTAATGGTCAAATTGAATTGAGTTCACCATTGAGAGAGGCTCATGGATGGTCAACTCTGCTGATGAGGTAATTAGGAGCAAGGCAGGAAACTGGATTCCTCAGTCCAAACTCCGTGGACACATCAGGATGCTATGCATTAATGTGTCTCAGGGAACGAGAGCAGAAGGGAACTGGGGAGAGACCTCAGATCACGTCCTAGATGTTGCAGTTGGTGTTCAAATGCCCCTCCCTGGGCTCCAGTCCCAGCCCTGCCGCTTTCTGGGTGTGCGATATTGGGTAACTTGCTTAACACCTTTGTGTCTTCAGTTTTGTTTTTTTTAAATTAATTTTTAATTTTAGAATAGTTTTAGATTTACAGAAAAGTTGTGAGTATAGTATAGAGAGTTTCCATACACCACACCCAGTTTCCCTTATGTTAACATCTTATATTTGTATGGTACATTTGTCACAACTAATAAACAAACGTTGCTATATTATTATTAATGAATGTAATTCTTTATTCAGGTTTCTTTAGTTTTTCCACTAATGCCCTTTTTCTCTCCCAGGGTCCCATCCAGGGTCCCAGGTTACATTTTGTCGTCTTGTCCCTTTGGTTCCTCTGGGCTGTGATAGTTTCTGACTTTCCTTGGTTTTGTTGTCCGTTCACAGGAGTAGTGGGCAGGTATTTCCCAGAACGTCTCTCAGCTGGGATTTGTCTGACGTTCTTCTCGTGGTTAGACTGGGGTTATGGGTTTTGGTGAGGAAGACCACGGAGGTAAAGTGCCCTTCTCGTCACATCAGGTCAAAGGTCCACACCATCAACACGACATCACTGTGGACACTGACCTGGATCACCTCGCTCAGGTGGTGTTTGTCAGGTCTCTCCCTGTAAAGTTACTCTTTCCCCACTTTCCATACTGCATTCTCTGGAAGGGAGTCACTACGCAAAGCTCACAGTTAGGATGGAGAATCTGCGTAAATTATTCGAATTTTTCTGTATGGGAGAATTTGTCTGTTCTTTCCCACTTACTCATTTCTTCAATCAGTCATCTGTATCAGGATGGACTCACAGGTACTTCTTTTATACTTAGACTCCAGTACTATGCTCTTTATTTCAGTACTCAAATTATCCCAGCTTTGGCCATTGGAGACTCTTCCAATGAGCTCCTGTGTCCCCTCGACATACCCGTCACCGTGGGGTTTGTTGAGTGCCTCCTTACTATCTGGTACTATAAGATACTCCATGCTTTACCACGTGTCTTCCCTGCCCCGGCCCTAGAATCAGCCATTTCTCCAAGGAGCCCTGGTTCCTTTTACTGGAAAATAGGATTAGAAACCAAGAGCTGGGTGCTGAGCGTGCTTGTTGCTACAAGCGGTGTCATTGTTTCTGAGCCCTCTCAGGCAACAAAGTTTCAGTGTTTTTTTAAATTATGAAACGTGGTTAATGCACCTACTTGCAGGTGTGTTACAAGGCCTGTGGCAGGCCTAATAAATGGTACCAATTATAGTCCAGACCGCTCTTTCGCCAGGGGCCTGAAACTAAAGCTCAGACAGGGCCCAGATGGAACTGACACAGTCCCGGAGCACGGGTGAAGGTATCTACAGGACTGCAGGAGCGTCCTGCCTCTCATCAGCCATGGCTGCCATCTGTCCATTTGTTACGTGCTCAAAGTCCAGATTTAGTTTCAGGGTGATGCTTGTCTCATAAAAGGTGTGGGGGAGCGTCTCATCTTCTTCTTTGCTTGGTAGTCTGTGCGGGATAGGATTTATCCTTTCCTTGGATGTTTGGTGGAGCTCTTGTTTAAAACCAGCCGGACCTGGTGCCTTTTTTTGGATGTACATCCTTAACTACCATTTCAATTTCTCATAGTCATTGGTTTATTTTATTTGCTTTTAAATTTCCCCTTGGGTTAATTTTGTAATTTATATCTCCCTGAAAAGTGCCAGTTTCATCTAGGTTTTCAAGTTCATTGGTATAATACTGTACACGGTATTCTCATTAGTAAAAAAAAATATGAATCTCTCCTGAATTTGTAGTAATGTCCATGCTTCATTCTGGATGCTGTTTACTGATCTCTTCTTCTCGTTTTTTTTTTTTTCTTGTTCATGCTTGCCAAAGGCTCATCTACCTTAGTCTTTTCAATGACCAGTTCTTATTAATTTTCTCGATTTTCTAGTAAATGTAATTTAAGGATGTACGTGGCTGTCTGGATCATCCTTCACTTGCAGCCCACAGGCTTTGATACTTAGTATTCTCACCGTTGCTCATTTCTGAACAACAAGCTCAGTGACAAATACCCATTGATCCCGTTCTGATTAAGCTGGTGACAGCCGGGGTTTTCCCCGCCTGCCCTGCTGTGGTCCCATCCCATTACTTTTTGTCCTTGGCTGCCTGGAGACATGAATGCAGAAAGGAAATTGTTGACAAATTTGCTTTAGAAAAATGACTCTCGTCAGAGCCCAGATGGACTCCCTGGCCACTTCTCCTCCGAGGCAGGTATGTTTTTAAAGTGAGATTGCTTAATGCTGCCTCTGGACTAGCCAGAGAGGGGCCTGCTCCCCGGGAGGGAAACCCAGGCCATCTTTCTTGTGTTGTCTAAATGTTTAACTTATCTGAAGAGCACTCAAGAGGCCGTGGGCTGCGTTGCATTAATGGCCAGTTGGGCAGGACGCCTTGGAGAGCTGCTCGGCGCTGACACGGTGAAATATTCTTCTGCCTGATAGCTCCTGCAGAACCGTAAATCAGAGGTTGAGCAATCAGGCCTGTGTGTCAGGCGCACAGCCACGGCCTGCCCAGATTCCAGCCACTTCTGAGTCCCTCCAGAAAGATCCTTCCCAGAGCTCTGGCAGTGTGGAAATGCTCCCCTCCGGCCCCCCTGCCTGCCTGGCCCCTCCTGAATCAGGCCAGGGACACCTTCTGCCAAAGCCTCCAGGTTAACCTAGTTTCTTACGAAGGACTCTTTCCTTCCATCAACTCTGCTGACCCGTGTTCCTTCTCCGCTCCACAGTTCATCTCAAAACTGCATCTTCCATGAAGGATAAACATCCCCGCTTAGAAGTCAGCTTGGCCTGGGATCAAATCTCCACACGACTCTTACTGGCCACGTGACCCTGACAGAATGACTCTTTGGGCCTCAGTTTCCTCATCCGTATGAGAGAGATGAAAAAAACCTCCCTTGCAGGGTGTGTGAGATTTCAGTGAGAAAATGCACGTGTGGTGCCTGGCACGGGGTAAGAGCTCAGTACTTGTCGGCGACGGGCAAGTTAACCTCTCGGGTCCTTGGTTTTCCCGTCTCTGAAATGGGGACACAGAGCAGCACTTCCCTTCCGTGGCTGTTGTAAGGGTTACTTGAACGAGTGCAGGACGCCCTCGGGTCACTGCCTGGCACAGTGAGCGTGCAGATGTGTCAGCTGTTGCTGTGACTATGTTTATTGTTCCTATCTCTGCCCTCCACTCAGCTCCAACCATGGTCCACATCCTTCTTTCTAGAAATGCGTTCAGATCCTTTGCGTATTGCTGTTCCCCTTCAGGCTGGGGAGCGAGGGTGCTGTCGTGGGTGCTGTCGAGGGTTCACTGTGGTTTTGGTGGTTGTCTGTGTGACTTTTGTTTTGCATGAACAGTGCGGATTTGATGCGCCAACTAGTGGACAGTTCTTCAGCATCATCATCTTTGTTTACACTGGGAATGTCTCCTCCTCTGGCTGTCAGAACTTCCTTGTCTTCCTCCAGGCTTCCCGGCCACTCCAACCCTCCCCGCTCTCTCTCTTCCTTTGAACCCACCATACGCAGCACTAGATGTCCTGCTGGGAATCTTCCTTCTCAAGCCAGATAGCAATCCCTCTCCCTGGGAGGCGGCATAGCCCAGCGGATAAGCGCAAGGACTCTGGAGCCAGGTGCCCGGGTCTGAATATTGTCACTGATAACTGTGTGACTTCAGGCTGTTCACTAACCTCTCTGTGCCTCGGTTTCTTCACTTGTAAAATGGGTGTTATGGACTGAATGCTGTGTTGCCCTCAAAATTCATATGTTGAAGCCCTAACCCCCAGTGTGGCTGTATTTGGAGATGAGGCCTCTGAGGAAGTAATTAATAATTAAGGTTAAATGAGGTCATAAGGGGGGGGCCCTGATCTAATAGGATTAGCGTCCTTGTAAGAAGAGACACTGGACCTAGTGTGCTCTCTCCTTCCCCTGCCCCCCCACCACGTTCACGCCCGAGGAAAGGCCACCTGCAGATACAGGGAGAAGGTGGCCATCTACAAGCCAGGAAGAGTCCTTGCCAGAAACCAAACGTGCTGGCACCTCAGTCTGGGACTTGCAGCCTCCAGAACTGTAAGAAAACTAATTTCTGTTGTTTAAGCCACCCAGTCTGTGGTATTTTGTTATGGCAGCCCGGCCTGAGACGATGGGGATAACAATAGTGAGGATTAAACAAGCTGATATATGTAAACGGTCAGAACAGGGCCTGGGCCCTAGTCAGCGCTCAGCAGGCATCAGCTATGATTATTGTTATTATCATCACCATCATCATAACTGAAAATGTAACCCACGTCTTACAAACTTAGGACTCGAGAGTTGCACTGTCTGACAGAACTTTCTACAATGAGTTAAATGTTCTGTTCTGCCCAATACGAGAGCCACCAGCCACATGTGGCTACTTACATTAAAATTAATTAAAATTAAATACAATAAAAAATTCAGTGCCTCAGTTGCACCAGCCGTATTTCAAGTACTCAAGAACCACATGTGGCTAGTGGCTACCACATTGGACAGTGCAGAATAGAACATTTACATCATTGTAGAAAATTCTCAAGCACTGCTTGAGAGCACTGGCTTTCAAACTGTTTTGACTGTGCCCTTTGGTAGAAATATATTTTGTACTGCACAGAGATTTAAATTACTGAAACATAATTTATATCCACTGAAACAATTTTTAAAACAATATTCACCACTACTATTTATGTTGCACCCTATCATATTCTATTTTATTCCTTATTCTTTAATTATTTAAGAAATTATGCTGGTCTTGACCCTTTAAGTGGGTCATAGTTTGCTATTTGAAAAATGCTAGCATTCCCTGCCCGGCCAGAAGCAGGGATGAGAGAAGGAGAGAATGAGTAATTACCAAGGCCAGGAACGGGATATTTTCAACACCTGTCCTCACTTAGTTCCCACAGCTGCCTTGTGGATTGCCAATTCCCTCCTTTCACAGAGGAAGACGTGGAGACTCAGGCAAATTAAATACCTTGTTCAAGGTCTCGGAGCTAAGAAGGAGCGAGGCTGGGATTTGAACTTGGGTCTTCTGACCTCGAATAGGATCCTCACTCTTTGCACAACGTGAGGCCTCTTGGTGGAGGGGCAGCCCCAGGGCAGTGGTTCCCAAGTTTCTGGTCCTTCATGTGGCACCTCCATGGATCGTGCCACACAGGAGCCCCACCCTTGTGTATTTCTCACTATCTTTCAATCGACTCTCTTTTTCAAACGTTTCAAACCTTAGCTCCCTCCTCAGCAACTGTTACCTAAGAAATCACTGGCTTCATGTGCTAGTCATTGTCCCCCTAAAACACTACTAAGAAAAACCCATAAGTTTAACAATTTTTTTTTTTTGTATTCCAAGTAAAAGCAAGCCACAGGAAGCCTGGGTGTGTTGTACATTAGGCGATCCGTACACGCCGTGCAGCTGATCCACAGCTCTCAAGGGCTCAGTGCGGTGTTTCTCAACGGGGTGCTGCTGGCATTTGGGGTGGGACAAGGCTGTCCAACGTAGTTCATTATTTGGCACCCCTGGCCCTGTACGCTAAAAGCCAACAGAGCTTCCCCTTCATTTGACAATCCTCCCATTTCCAAACGCATCCTCCTGTGGGGCTGGTACTGCCCTCGGGTCTAGTTAAACGCACTGGGTAATGAGGTTGCAAATATCGACAATGCAAATATTGACTCCAAATTTCTTCTTAAAGAAGAAATGGAAACACCCCCCAATCTCTCCCACAAATGACACCACTAAGGAACAGGGCTGCGGGTTCACACTAGAGGTGGTGGGAGGTGTGCTCAGAGTTAAGGAATAATCCAGGGGCAAAAGACCAGACCAAACCATTTGGCAAAAGAGGAGAATGGGTCAGGGTCCAGGGTCGAGGCACCAGGCTGGGGTTGGTGAACCAGAGACTAGGATTTGAGAAGGACAAAATGCAGTAAATGGAAACTGAGGTCTGCAAAATAGGAGAGGAGAATTAGGTGCTGCAGCACATTGCCAGTTTTCTCTATCTCTTCTCCCCCTTCCGTTGTCATAGAACTTCTGTGAGGCTCACGGCTGCCCAGAATGAAGACTACAATTCCCAGCCTCCTTTGCAGGAGGGTGTGGCCATGAGTTTTTTTTTTTTCTGGCCAATGGGATGTAAGCGCAAGTGTTGTATGACAGCTCTGGGGAATGACCTTCTTTAACAGGTGTCTGAAAGGCCAAAGGCAGTTCTTTGTCCCTTCCTCCCTTCTTCTACCTGGAACTTAGATGTCACCATCTTGGAACCTGAGGGCAAGACGGACACTCCAGGGCTGGTGGGTGAGCTGGCAGGAACTGGTGTCTGAGTTCTTCATCAAGAGCCCCCTGGATTGCCTACCCCTGGAGTTTTACGCAGAAGAGAAATACATTCTATTTTGTGTAGACCACTGTTAGTCTATTTTATTTCTAAGAAAGTCAAAGTCAGGAGCATAAACAACGTCAGTTTCCTGAGAGAAGGTCGGGAACTCCAGCAGGCAGCTGTCAGCACTTACAAGGTCAGAGGACGAGATCGCCACCTTGGTCAATAACCAACAAAGATTTACTGAGCACCTACTCTGCCAATGATGTAGCAGAGAAGACAGTGGACATGCTCTCTGTCCTCAGGGAACACACGCGGAGGGAAGACAAACCTCACATAAATTACTGCAATTAATGAAATGGTTACAAGTGTGCAAAGTGCACCATACAAGCGAGGGGTGTCCTGGGAGCATATAATGGAGGAACTGTTAAGTCTTCCTGGGGAAGTGGTGCTGGTTCAGAGATCTGGAAGACGAAGAGGAATTGGCTGGATCTTGGACGCTGAGAACGAGGGGACAGGGAATGGTCAGGAAGTGTGTTCTGGGAAGAGGGCTTGGCATGCACAGAATCTAGGGTAGGGGGGAGCATGCTATGTTCAAGGGATTGAAAAAAGCCTAAAGCCTAGTGGGTCTGGAGTGGGGTAAACGAGGGAGTCTGGAGAAGTAGTTGGGGCCAATCCATGAACATTTTATTATTTACTTTTTGCTTGGTTATGTCTTTTTCTTTTAAGACCACAGAGAGGCCACTGAAGAGCTTTAAGCCAAAAGTGACTCGTTCAGATTTTCCCTTCCCCAAGACCACTGTGGCTACTGTGATGAGAACAGAACTGGTGCAAGCTGACCCCCAACATCCATTTTCCCCTTTTTCTATAGTATCAGAATTTTCACTGGCACGTGACTGCCCAGAATAAGGACCACCTTTCCCAGCCTCCTTTGCAGGAAGGTGTGGCCATGTGACTAAGCTCTGGCCAATGGGATGTGAGCAGAAGTTATAAATGCAAGCTCTGGTGGCGCCCTTGAATGTGCATGTGATAGCTTCGGTGGTGGACCACGTGGGGAACCACGTGCCTTATTGGCCCTAGAGTGCTCCCATTCAGATTCTCTCATGACGGAGAAATGAACTTGTATTTTGCTTAAGCCACAGTTACGTTGGTGAGCTTGGATCCTAATTAATACGGAGCAAGAAAGCGTGGAGACAGGGAGACATCAAGGAGACTGTCACAGAGCCTCCTTTGCTACCTCTCTTGGATGACAGAGGTAGCAAAGGAGGTGGAGAGAAGCGGACAGGGGTCAGGACCAGAGGCGAGTCTGGAGAATGCCGCAGGAGCTCAGGCAAGGCAGGACGATGCCAGGTACCTCAAACTGCCGCTGCTGTGTGACCACCTTCTCCCGGCTTGACTGAGCTCACCCCCGGGCTGACTGGCCCTGCCACCTCCCTCCTGGGGCCAAACAGTTTGCCTCCCTCTCACTCCTGCCCTCCCCGTGCCAGACCCTGGACATCTTCTGCAGGGACAGCACCTCCCACCCATCACTCAGCTTGACATGGGCAGCCTGCCCATTAAGGCAACGGAGAGTGAGGAGGTCCCCTCGAGGGTCCTGTTGCATCTCGCCTGCAAATTTTGTGTTTTTAAAACATACCGAGAAGAGAGTGGAAGCCGGTGGGCAAGAGGTACCCAGGAGAGTTCTTGTCAACACACCTGCCATTTTAACCGAGAGAACGGGGGACGCGCTACAGGGCTGCCAAACTTGATGGATGGATGACCAATCCCCAGAGAGCCTCAGCGGTGTGAAGAGCCGATAATGAACATCCTGCAACCGAGAGTCAGCTTCACCTGCTCCTTCCCCTTAGATCTTCTTCTTCTAGCTCTAGTCCATATATAATGCCTTTGCCTATAATCACCTTTGTTTACCGCTTTTTTGCGCCCAAATCGAGCATCCTTTTGCAGGAATCTGGAAACACGCCTAATCACACTGCCTAGAAACTCTCAGCCATTCGACATGGTCTAGATTTTTTATTTATTTTCAATCAAAGTTATATAAATCTTGAAACATAAATAATGAATTCTTGTTTTAAAGATTTGCATTTTCTAAGAGTGCAGGCCCTGGAGTCCGGCAAACCCAGGTCTGAGTCTTGGGCTTAATACTTACAGCTACTGTGAACTTGGGCAAATCCCTCACCCTCTCTAAACTTCAGTTTCCTCATCTGTAAAATGGGGGAAAATAAAGAGGATTTACGGCCAGGGTCGTGCACAGATTCCTGACACCTAGCAGGTGCTTATTCTATCGGCAAATAATGATAATGAAAATTATTATAATAAAATAACACTAATAATGATCAGTTATGTGGTGCTTATTATGTTCTAGGTGCTTTATATATTAATTCATTTAATTCTCATAGTAATCTTACGAGGCAGGTATTATTACTCCCATTTTGCAGATGAGGACACTGAGGCACAGAGAGGTTAAGTAACTTACCTGAGGTCACACGGCTTATCAGTGCAGAGCTGGGATATGAACCCAGGCCATCTGGCCCCAGAGCCTTTGCTGGCAATCATTACCTCTATTGCCTCTGATAAAGGGCCACTGGACAGGGGAAGTTTGCAGCTCATCCTTTGGCTTTTTGTACCCATCAAAGGCATTTCAAAAAGTATCCACAGCACACTAGCTCTGTGCCAGGCATTTGGGTGGGCACTGAGAAGGAGTGCTCCATGCTTCCTATGAAGTCGGCTGCATTGGGCTGACGGGTCTCCTCCTCTACCTGTCAGCAAGGAAGGACCCACGGCCTCTGAAGCCAAGTGGGCCCAGGCAGAGCCTCAGGGGTCTGGGAACAAACACCCAGCAGGTCCATTCTCAGGTTTGCATCTGGCCTTGCTCCTGTGCCTCCCACTTCCCAGGGTGTTTCTAAGGCTTGATGGAGACCTTTCATGCCCTGGGTCTCTAGGGACAAAGGACAAACTACTGTCAGTCCTGCAGGCCTGGTTACAAATGGCATGATCTCAGCCGCCACGGCTGAGCGCTCACCATGGGCCAGGCTCTGCATGCATCAGCGCAGGAAATCCTTGTACAGCGAGGAGGAGCCGGGCCCAGGTTAAGGGCTTTACACACCTCATCTCTGATCTTAACACCAGTCTACAAGATGCATTTTAATCCCCATTTTACAGAAGAGGAAACTGAGGCCCATAAAGTTTAAATAACTTTGTCTAAAATCATCCAGTGAGTGGTAAAACGGGGTTTAATTCAAAATCCATCTGACTTCAAAGGCTGTGCCTCAACCACTACCTTATTCTTCGAGTGTCTTCTCGGCTGTGAATATCACGGTGCTCTGCCAACCTCGCTTTTCCAACCGCCACATACATTCTGGGGTGGATGGAGGAAGGAGACGTCTCTGTTCCTGCTGGAAGTTCCCGCATTAACCCAGTCTTTGGACAGGCTGGCTTCAGCGTAAATGCCAGGGCCTCCTCAGATGCTGACAGCACCCCGGGTGCTCACGTCCCCTGCAGGGATGTGCGTGGGGGTGGGGGAACTGTCAGGGCTCTGCTTTCTTCTTGCTACTGGCCACACAATAGAACCAGCCAAGGGGACAGGCTCTGCTGTCCGGGCAGGACAGCCTGCCCCGGTCAGAGAGCTCTGTGTGCTCCATTCACTCCAGAATCCCTTTTCACGAAGGAGCTGCGGTCTAATCCAGCTCCAAGTGCACTTTCTTTCGCCTTCTCTTGGTTTGCTGGGGTTACGCGGGGGAGAGTAAAGCAGAACGAGCTGTTGCATCTCCCGAGGCTACAAGGCTCAACATTGGGGTGGATTTCAGCCCTGGGGTAACGGGATCCTCTGGAAAAGGATCCAGGTTCTGGATCCGACCCTCCTCTGGAGACATACACTTGTGCACGTACACATATGCTGCATCCAATTTCAGGGGTTCATGCACCCCTAACAGATGGAGGGTGACCTGAGCAATGACTCTCAAGCTGTAAATTCGGCAAGGCCAGACTCGGTCTCCAAGTTGCTGAAGTGCCTGCCTGGCACTTCTGATACGCATTTCCCTCCAAGAACATGAGACAAGTTAATAAAAATGGATCTACCAGCAGGAGGATTAACTACTGCTGTATTGTAGGTTCCCCAAACATACCAATCAATTTCTTGCCTCTTCACCTTTGCACGTACTGTTCCCTGGCCTGGGAATACTCGTCTCCCACCTGTCTCTCTCCTGTGCCTCCTCCCCAGTCCCCTAGCAAGTCCTCACTCTTTCTGTAATGCCCAGCTAAAGCATCTCTTCCTCTGACGCGTCCCCCATTCCCCTGCTCCCCCTCATCCCGACTAGAAAGGTTACTTACTCATTTTCTACTTTGGGCTTCTGCTGAACGACCTTGGGACTGTCCATCAGAGCAGTTCTAGTCACTTGTCCTATGACGATGTGTGTCCCTTACCAGGAGGTGGGCTCCTCAAAGGACAGGGGCCACACTCAGCTCATTTCTGTGACCAGAGCCCCTGGTACATAACAGATGGGCAACAAATGTTAACGAGAGGAATGCAAGACGGAAGGACAAGACAGAGAGAAGAAAGAAGGCAGGCTAGGTGGATAGACAGAAGAAAGGAAGGGAAGGACAGAGTGGAAAGGAAGCTAGAGGGACAAAAGGAAAGAAAGAAGATGGAAAATACAGGGACAGGAAGATGGATGAATGGACAGCTGGAGGAATGGGTGGGAAGGAAGAAAAATGGATGGACGGAGAGAAGGCCAGAGGGATGGAAACGATGGAAGGGAAAAGAGGAAGGGGTGGGAGGGGAAGGGAAGTGAGAGGGAAGAAGCGAGGGGAGTTCTGGAAGAGAAAGAGAGGAAAGCTAAGACAGAAGCAGGGGAGGGAGGGAACGGGAGAGGGAACACGGGGAGCGAGGATGGAGGTGTCTCTAGCAGGCGTCTGCATGCTCTCCCCATCCACCTCTGCGGAATGGCTTCTCCTCCCCTGCCGCCATTTGACCCTGAGCCCGGGGCTCAAACGCAAGAGGGCTGTGCTCCCAAGGGGGCTCAGCGGATGGAGGCCGCAGAGCTGGGTCCAGCACCCACGTGGGCGGTGACTCGTCCACGCCTCTAGGAAGCTTGGGAGGCTTCCCACGAACGGGCTTCCGGAGCAGGCGCAGCTCAGTGAGCCCTGAGGATGGTTCCCACAGCGCTCGAGCGGCCGGCGCGTGAGTGTGCATCAAGCCTCCACCCTCGCCCCACAACCCAGCGACATTTCAGACGCCGTTCCACTGCCCTGGATTTTACTGCAAAACAAGCAGCTCTTGCGCGGGGCAAGGTGGCAGGGAGCGGGAGATGTATGCCCGATATTTATTCCCTTAGAATATTACCCGAATATTTATGTGGCTATTTACGCCCGAGCTCCAGCAATCGGCTGTGACTGGGGCAGGCTGACCACCGCTGTCACAATCTTGGCCGCGTCTCTGTATTACGTGCTGTTATTGAATTATTGTAAAATCAGGGGTTGGGCAAGCTAGCTATACTTTTGTAACTCATAGTAAAATAAATATCTAACGATTTAAACACTTTGCCCCTGTACCATGTATCCCCTCTTGCACAGTCCCGGGGCACACGGAGCCCTCTGGTGGGGAGGCCCGTCTCCTGGGCATCGGCCTGGTGCCGGGCTCCATGCTGACGGCTTTCCTCCATCTCCCATCATCATCACAACCCGGGAAGGTAGGGGCTTTTCTTCTGCCCATTTAACAGATGAGGACACTTGAGGCTCAAGGAGGTGGAGTGACTTGCCCACGTCACACAGCTGGGAGATGGTGGCGCCGGGACTCAGAGGCAGAGGGAACTGATTAGAAGGTGCCTGCCCTAAACTCAGGACACACGGCCCAAATCGGGAGACACCACTGACCTCGGTGCCCACCTTGTCTCCGACTGGTCCTTACACTCACGGGTTCTCCGTGAGTGCTTTCACCTGGGAGTCTGGGAACTGCTGATCTCACGCAGATCCCTGCTTCTACCCTTGCCCCCTCCTTTGGTCTGTTCTACGCCCGGCAGCCAGAGGGAGCCACTTAACCGTAGTCAGATCATGTTGCTCCTCGGCTCAAAACTCTCCAGCAGCTTCTTGTCACCCTTAGACTATTATCCGAAGCCTTGTGTGATCTCCCCCACCCCCTACCCCACTGCCCACCACAGTCCTTCCTCCTCCTTCTGCTCCAGCTGCACTGGCCTCCTCCCTGTTCTTGGAACCTGCCAACTTTAACCTGCCTCAGGGCCTTTGCACTGCTCTTTGTCTGGCACATTCTTCGCCCAGATACCCACATGGCCCACTCCCTCACCTTCTTCAGGTCTCTGCTCAGATGTCAGAGAAGCCTTACCTGGTTATACCGAGTAAAATAACCACCCCTGTGACCGTCTCTGCCCTGACCCTGCTGGTCTCTCTTCGGAGCTCTTTATCTGACATTATATGTTCAGTTGTTTATGGTCTGCCTCTCCAACTGGAGGATCAATGCCTTGAGGGCGGGGATCTGGCTGTGTTGTGTTGCCACTGAACTCACAGCACTTGGAGTAGGGCCTGGCAAACGGTAAGCTCTCCATAAACCGCTCCTGCACAGGGGAGCTAACCCCCCTATTTACAGATGCACTCCAGGCTCGGCACACAAGGGGATCTGACTTTGCTCCTTAAACCCGATCATCCGATCATCCAGGCACGAGCCAGCCTTGCGCTGGCCTCCCGCAGGCCGGCTGCCCCCCCCCCCCCCCCGCCGGTCCCCAGCGGCTTCCCTGGGGAGCCACAGGAGGCTGCCCTCTAGACTCTGACCGGGGCTCCCTGCTCCAGCCAGCAATATGTTTTCACTTGTGAGTCTTAACTTCTCCATCGTGTAACGTGGTTTCAATTCTGCAGAGGTGCCCTGGGGGCTTCTGGCATCGGGGACATTTTGGAAAACATTTAGAGAATAAAAACAAACTGGTTTTCCTCTGAGTAGGTCCAGCTGGTAATTAAGATCCTTCTCCAAGAGGCGCGACTTCGACTCCAGGGCCAGCGAGGAACCGCAGGGGTGGGGGGTTCAGAAGACCTCAGCTTGAAACGCACGCCAGTCCTGCAGAAAACCCGGCTCTCAGCCTCAGGTCCCACCAAGATGGACAAGGCGCCAACTACGTGTCTGGCGTTTTTACTACACAGCAGCTTCAAGCTCAGATCTCTGCCGGTGGACGTGGCATCTTCACCGGGGTGTCACAGACATCTCGGACCGCACGTGCCCACGGCAGAAGGGTGGCTGTCCCTGCTGCATTCCCACGTCTTCTCTGTCTTGCCGTGTCGGAGAATGGCACCACCGCCTGGGTCGGGCCAAGCCCAGGAGTTCTCCTTGACTCCTCTCTCCCCTCACCCCCACATCCAACCCATCAGCAAGTCCCCTGCGCTTTACCGCCACCCCAAAGCCGCATCTTCTCACCACCTCGACCCAATCCATGTTTCTTCCTTTGCTTGGACGACTGCAGTAATCTCCTGCTGGTCTCCCTGCCTCACCTGTCCCCTCCTAGTGCCCGTTCTCCACACAGCAGCCAGAGTGGTCTTTATAAAACATAAACCAGATCACGTGGCTTTTCCTGTTTAACGCTCCCTCGCCCCGCGATCACCCACAGCACTTAGAATAGACTCGGATGTCTGTACCCGTGTCTGGCCTACGCTTCCCCCTCCAGACGCATCCATCCCAGCCCCCCGGGCTTTCACTCACTCACTCCAGTCCCTGCGGTCTTCACACTAGTTCCCACCTGAGGGCCTTTGCACCTGCTGATCCCACCTCCCTAGATCTCCACCCTGCTGGCTCCCGTCGTCATTCAGGCCTTGGCTCAAGTGTCACCTCCTCAAGATGCCTTCCCTCACCCCCCATCCTACCCCCTTCCCTATCACTCACTATCACACCTCATTGTTTTATTTTCTTCACATCCTTTTCATTATCACAAACTTTCTCAGTTATGGATTTATTTGGTTGTTGATTGCTGGGGCCCCACAGATTTAGGGTGAATCAGAGAGTTGTGGTCCCTGCTTTTGTGGAACTAACATTCTAAGGAGGAGACAGAGAAAAACTAAGTCGACCCTGTACTTTTCAACTATAAGGGCCAATAATTTCAAATTTTTGTTAAAGTGAGTTGGATTTTGCTATTTGCCGTCAGCTGAGTCTCCCCTACTTTAGGATCCATAAATATCTGCTGAATTCAACTGCCAGGTTTGTTTTGGTTTGCTCATAAGTTCTCTCTCTCCCCCTCTCTCCCTTCCTCCCCTCCTCCCTCTCTGTCTCTTTTTCCCCAAGATATGAGAGATCACTGAAAACGGAGCCTGCACATTACTTTTGGCTAAAGAGACAGTCCTGGGCCTTGATGCTAGTGGTGTTCTCCACTGCTCCAGAGCTCTCTTCTGTCATCAAGAAATTTCTGCACAGATCCTCTCTTTGAAACAGCCACTGGGCAGAGAACATTGATTGCATTTCACAGACAGGAGGCCTGAGGCCCAAATGATTTGCCTACCTGGACAAAACACAAGATTGATCATTTCAGCAAGGATTTCCTCCTCTGTAACTCTAGGACTACAGACCGGAAAGCAAAACCTGTATCCTTTGCTGATGACAAATATTAATAATGCTCTGGGATAGCCAGGACAGATTTGGAATTTATAGTCTTCATTTTACTTCACAGTTTAGTCCCCAGGGAGTTCCTAAATTCCGAGAACAAATATTCCTACTGGGATAAATAGAATTGGTCTTTCACATACAGTTTTATTTGAGGTTATCTTTATTTTTCAATCTGTTAAACCAATAATGTCAATGTAATTTATAAAGCCAGAAGATCCTCACATTAATCCTCTTATCAGCCAAAAAAACCCTTCTTCACCTTGGAGAAAGCTGCTCGCTCTTTCATTAGAGGTAAGTAACGCATTGTATTTCCCATCTTGCTTTGGCTACCAGGAAGCTCAGAGATTAACTCTGAACTTAAGTGTAGTAGTTAACCTGAGCCAAAATTTTTGGTCCCATGCCTTATCCTTATTCATTACATAGCTTTTTATTCCTTTGCCTTTGCTTTAACAGCTCTATTTTAAAGATGTTTTCCATTTGAAATTCTTCCAAAATCTTTCTGACATAGGCTGGGTATAAACAAATGAATTAAATTTATTTCTGAAGCTGCTCTCCCTCTTTTTTCCATCTCCCCTGCCACTTGCTTAGGGGCACAGGAGCAGATACTTTAAATAAGCATAGTCCCTCTGCTCGCTCGCTCTCTTTGTAAAACATGTTTTCAGGGGAATGAAAATTGTTTTTAAAAGCTTCCATCCTGGCCCACTGCTAATTATTACTGACCCAGGAGGATCTGTACTAATTTGCCTTAATAAACTTATTAAATAGCAAATTTCAGGAGGAAGAAACTACACAGCCTTTATTGGATTAGTAAAACTGCCAGTGGACATCCCCACTAGAGCAGGGAGAAAAGCCCATTAATTGCATGTGGAAGCGGGGGGTAATCTGGTCAAGTGTGTTTCCAATCAACCGTCGCTAGCCACAGTTTTGTGCCTTTTTGGGGTCTGCTAGCAAAAGTTGCTAGCCTCCCGAGGAAAAAGAAAAAAAAAGAAAAGGCAGCAGATGCAGGTGATCAAATACGGCAAATATGAAACGGAACGAGCAATGCCAAACCTCCAGGTCATTGAAGAACAGATGCGTATCTGCGAGGTTGAAGATCATCTCCTCCATCATCAGGCCGATACGCACGGACGTCGTGGTGTCCTGGAAGAAAGAAAACGGGAGAAGCTCACGCAAGTGGAGCCTGCTGCCGTGGTCATCTCGGCCTCCCCCTCCTGCCCGTCCACCTCTGAGAGGCAGGTGTGGTCCCTCCTCGTCCCCACAGCTCGCACATGGCCTACAACGTGTCTCTGTGTGGGGTCAGGGTGACGAGGTGGCGCAGCTTCTGAAATTTCACGTCTAGTCTTCCTCATTTCCATTTACCCTCGCCAGTATTGAACCCTCCCCCCAACGCCCCTGCAACTGCAACTGTGTTCAGAGTTGCAAGGACCAGAAATGGCTGTAATAACGGAGGGCCTCTCAGCAAATGCGTGTTTTCAGAAAGGCCTGAAAGATTTCAGGGAAAGCAGTGTAAACACGCACAAATCGCTGGGAGAGCCGGAGGTGGGTTCTCTCTTTACAAAGATCTCTCTATGCATGCTGCCTTTCTCCTGATATTTTAAAAAATCACTCTTATCTAACAATGGGGGATTAATGATAAAAACAAAGACACAAACAATACCCACGATGGGACATCCATACCAGGGAAAACTAGGCAGCCATTAAAAAACTGAAGTCCCGCAAGAGCTGTTGATGTGAAACTATCCTGGAGAAACACAGTATCAACTAGCACAGCACAGCTGCAGCACCGGACGACGTGTGAAACGCAGGCGGGCCGTGCAAGGGTCCCTTCTCCCGCCCTCTCTTTGCTATATACGTGGTGTGACAGACTGTATTACTCTTCGCCCATCTTTGGGGTCCCTTCCTGAAGAGCTTCTCCCTGTAGGAGGATGATACCTGCCAGGGGTCACGAACTACAGCCCACGGGCCGGATCTGGCCTGCTGCCTGTTTTTGTACGGCTCACACACTAAGAATGACTTTTACATTTTTTGACAAGGTATCGTCTAGGGCTGCTTTCGTGCTCTGAAGGCAGACGTGAGTAGTTGTGACAGAGACCATATGTCCCCCAAAGACTCAAATATTTACTGTCTAGCCCTTGGCAGAAAGTCTGCCGGCCCCTGGTACACGGCCTCCCTGTGGGACTCAGGTGTGACCACGAGACTTGCTCTGGCCAATGATACACGAGCAGACGTTCACGCCTGTTTAAGAACTAGTGCCTGATTCCCCACGCTCTCTCTTCCCACGTCACGAGACTAAATGTTCTGGATAAAAGCTATTTGGTCAGCCTGGGTCCTAGAGGAAAGATGGTATGGGTCAGAGCCGCAGACCGCGATGGACATGCACCATAAATGAGGGGTAGACAGGATTCTGGGGATGTTTGTTGCTGCAGCATCACCTCGGCTACCCCAACTGATACGTGTGGAAATGACGTAGCACAGTGGTTCTCAACCCTGGGTGCACCCTGTAACGATTTGGGGAGCATTTAAAAATCCTGACCCTCAGGTCGCACGGAGACTAATAAAATCAGAATTGCTCGGGGTGGCGTCCAGGTATTAGGAATGTTTAAAGCTCCCCCACATGATTTCAATGTACGGCCAAGGTTAAGACCCACTGATCTAAAAGGATATACAACACGTACTAATATTCCTGGTTAATATCGATTAAGTGCTTTCTCTGTGCCACTTTGTAAGTATTAACTCATTTAATTCCCACAGAGCGCTTTGAGGGGAGCACTATTATTTTCCCATTTTATAGATGAGAAAACTGAGGCTCACAAAGCTTAGGTAACTGGCTCAAGGACACACAGCTGGTGAGTGCTGGAATTTGAATCCAGGTAATTGGGTTCCAGAGCAACACTGCTTCTGAGGGGAACTTAGTGGGGCCCGGGTCCAGAGAGGAGTGAAGGGGACCGTTTACTGTCACTCCACACACTTCTTTTCCTGTTTGAATTTTTCACCGGGAGGCTGAATTACTTCTATTACAAAAATAAATAAATAACAACATAAACCCTTCTTGACCCTAAAAAAAAAAAGAGCTGGTGATCTCAGCTTCACACACCTAACCGTGAAGAATCACACCCAGGAACGCAGCCATTAGGCAAAACACCTCATCAGGGCCCCAGCCGCCAAAGCTGAGCACTCCAGGTCCCGGCTGGAAGGCGGCAGGGCAGAGAATTCAGTGAAAAATGAAGAGAAAATGAGGAAAGCAAACTTCTCAGGGCCAAGGAGGGAATCATTGTGTGACCTGGGGGAAGGTTTTGGGGGTGTTTCCACGCATTACTCAAGGCCCGGACCATTTCACCCCTGCAGAACTGCACATTCCTTCCTGGCGAGGCTGTCTGAACACCTCACCATCCATGACCGGCCCTCCACGTACTTGACAAGAAGCAAGAAGCTGTCATCCAGACTCATCTGCTGAAAGGATTTATTTAGAAAAATGTCAACTCCCAGGCCAGCACATACAACAGGAAAAGTAATTATTGTATACGGAATGGCTTATCGGCAAAAAGTCTTTGCCTAGTTATAAGAAGGCAAGTACTCTATATTGATAAAGCGGAAATTATGATTTATTGACCCTGGGAGGATGTGAAGTTTGCATGTGTGTGATGGGGGCTGGGGTGAGAAAAGAGAGCTATTTCTTATCCTCTAATTTGGGAAGCCAGAGATCATGCCTAGAACAGAACAAAAGCAAGAAGTAGTTAACATCAGCAGGTTGCTTAGCAATCGGGAGGTAAGGACCAAAAGACGCAGCAAGAGTTGAAAGCTGTTGCCTCTGGGCAGAAAGAAAGTGTGGGTGTGGGTCCACTGGGGGCTGCTGTTTTTCACAATACTTGCCCTCGTAGAACTATATGAGTTTTAAACTATATGCGTATATTTCTTGAATTAAAAAAAAAACGAAATTAAAATTAAAGGGAACATACTTAGTAATTCCACTTCTTATTCTACCCTAGAGAAAAATCTGTACATGTGAACAAGGGGCATGTCAAAAGACGTTCATTACAGAATTGTCTGTAAACTGCAAAAGACTGGAAACGATTTAACTGTTCAGCCAAAGGAGACTAGAGAAATAAAAAGTGTAATATAAAATGTAAATATAATAAAATCTATGTCGTACTCCCTCCATGTCCCACCCATCACCACCTACCCCATGAGTAAATCTCCCCCCTCGTTAACTACAACTTGCACAATCCAGCCCCTTAGCTGCCCCCACACACATCCCTCATATAAATGACCCACCGCCTATAAGATCTACTGGCCCTGTGGTCTCAGGCAAGTTATATTTCAAAGCCTCGGTTTCTCCTTCTGTAAAATGGGCCTAACTTGTACTTTGTTGTGAAGATTAAATAAGATAATACAGTCATGCGTTGCCTAAGCACAGGGACATGTTGTACCACACACGTAGGCTATATGGCACTTCTCTTATGGGACCACCATCGTATACACAGCCCACCGTTGACTGAAACATCTTTATGCAGCACATGACTATATTTTCATACAGAAAACTAAATTTAGTTGAAAGAAATGAACCAGATCTCCATGTATTAACATGAACACATCAAAAAAAAATTGAGTGAAAGCAACAGTTTTCTGAAAGTTATATACTGCATGTTATTAGCATTTTTTAGAAACACATAAAATGTTACTACACATTTTCCATGGGCATTTATACATTATAAATATCCCGAGTCAGAACAGTAATTACTTCTGGAAGGCAGAGAGGAGGCAACAGGAATTAGAAGTGATGATCAAAGTGAACTTTAGCATTATCTAGAATATTCTAAAAATTGTTTAAAGGAGAAGAGATTCAAATATTTATTGTATAATTAAAAATTAAAACAAAATTTTAAAGACACTAGACTGTTTCTGAGGAGAGTCTTTAGAATACCCATCTACTCCTTGAGCCTTCTCATTATGTCAGGTTTCCCTAAAATCTGCCTTCACGTTGCCTGTTAGATTGTTTTAAACTGCGTAGGTGGGACTTCTTTTCAAGGAACTTGATAAAAACTAGTTGTACAGAGGCGGAAAAGTCTGGAAGAGCCCAAGAACAGCACAACTGTCCCAGGAGTTAAGTAACACACAGGGTTACCCAGGCCAGACCACTTTATCCAAGTAGAAAATGTTTTTCCAGGGTTGCAGAGACTGAGAAACTATGAAAAAAAATTGGTGGAGACGCAGCATTAATTAATGTGAAATACATCTGGAGTGAGGGCAAGACGAAAGCCATGAGTTGCATCTCCCGCTGCCTGTGGAACGTGTCCCTGAGATACTCCATAAACACACCCCCCTGGTCCGTTGGCTCCGGTCACCCTGTGCAGCTTGTGGGGGAAGGACCCTCTGTCTGACCTCGCATGTCTCCCAGTCAAATAAAGCCTAAAATATGGGAGCCTTCACACCATGGTCTTCAGCTAATAAAAGGCCACTGACCCATTCAAATCCGCTCCGATCCCTCTACCACCTAACGTTGCAGTGAGGATTAAACGAGAGAGCACACACCTACCTGGGTGTGCCGTGGGCACTCCACGAGCGCTGGTTATCGTTAAAATCCCCCAATCCACTTCCTTGCACCCTAAGCCAAGAACCTGCTTCTGTAAACCTAGCAGAAGTACCCCAAATCAGACGGTACTTTCTGCAAGTACCATCTCACGTGAAAACCATTTTCTTAATCATTACATACCCTTTGGATTAAAAAAAAAAAATCAGTGGTTAATTTCCTAAATGAGCACCAGCAGAAACAGATTGCTCTTAAAAAATGATCAATTTAAACCAGAAGGGAGAACTGAGAAAACGGGGTTTTTCCAAAACAGGCTTCAATTTGTAAGTTGCCCGTTGAAGGATGGTGCTGGGGGCTGTGGGGCTGGGTGGAGGGGACGTCATGTTTGTTTGACTTGAGAGTTTGTGGGTGGTTCTCAGAATCCCAGGGTAGGTACAAATCAGACTAAGGTCCTGTAGATTTTTTCAATGTGCTCTAATGTTCTACAGATTTCTCAAGGTTCTCTTTTGATGACGGTGAGGTGGGCTGTGCACGCATTCATTTAGGAGGCTGATGAGGAGGCTCTGAGCGTTGGAACCCCCTGGAGGCAGACGCTGTGGATCTGCATGCAGTTCTGTAACCTAATTATTACGCATTCTTGGTGAAGTTCTCTTAATTAGAGGAGGATGGAGGGGCCTTTTGCCATATGGGCAGCACTAAGATCTGCCTTGCGCATCAGAAAGTTATCTTGTGATGTATAGTTGTATTTCCTGGATGGAGGAGAGACGGTAAGAGCATAAAAAAAGAAAGTCTTTCCTAAAAGGAAATTAAGACGTCAAATAAACACGAAGGAAGAAAATGGTGTGCGTGTTCTTGGAGGTTTCAAAATCTGAATGCAGAAGTTATTCAGGGTGAATTAAGACGACAGCAGTTTCTATCAAGTGTCTCCACCATCCCCAACTCTACGAGCTCCCCAAGTTAAACCACATTCTTAGAGGTTTACTTCCCAATCCCCATAGATTAGGAGGCAGGCATTGCCGTTTCAAAAGGAGTCCAAGTTTTTACCACAAAGTTGTTTTAATGAATCGCAACTGTATTTGTCCATTATGGAATTTCCACACTATTTATCCAGCATCACAACCTTCTGAACAAAAGGCACAACCTAACTTCAACCCAAACTGGCTTATGTGACTGTGCTCTTTTGGATTCTTTCACAGTTGGTTGAATGATAATAATAATAATAATAATAGCCAATCTTTGAGTGCTTTGGAGTAGAGGTTCAGAGGGTGGGCTCTGAGACAGACTGCTTATGATCAAGGCCAGTTCCACGTCTTAGCAGCTCGATGACCTTGTACAAGTTACTTAACCTTTGTGTGCCTCAGTTTCCCATCTGTAAAATGGAGTTACTTACTTCATAGGGTTATTATAAAGATTAAGTGAATTTTTCAAAGTGCAGCTAATAATCCTCTTAGTGAAAGTGTACTTTAATGACCAGCATCCAAAAAGAAAAAAGAATGCAAGAAATACAATAGAATCCAGGGGTCCTGGTGTCTATGGCCCACTGCCTGTTTTGGCAAATAAAGTTTTATTGGAACACAACAATGTCCATTTGTTCACTTAATGTTTATGGCTGCTTTTGTGCTACAATGGCAGAGTTGAGAGTCGCTACAGAGTCTAGCCTAAAGTCTAAAATATTTATTATCCCTTTATAGGAAAAGTTTGCCAGTCCCTACAATAGATGGTAAAATCTCCGAGTGAGTCATATGTAGTAATGGTGAACTTCTATTTCAGTTGGAGTGCGTGTGAGTTGGGTCATGATGTAAAATGTATTTCTTACTGTGACTGTGTTAAAAAAAAATGTAAAAACAGTGAGTCAGTGACTGTTAAGAGCTTAAAACCATGCCTGGAACACAGCAAATGCTGAATAAATGTTAGTTTAATGACAGCTACTATTTTTATTGCTGTTACTGTTATTAGCAGGTGACTTATTCGTGGTTACTCAATTTGTAAGAGGCAGTATTGGGATTGGAACTCAGGTCTGATCTGACTCCAGATCCCCTAATCCTCTGGTTATGCCATGATGCTCGTTATGGCTTCTTTGCTTTGAGGGAGTGTCTGCCTTCCATGGCTCAGCTGCATGACGGGAAAGAAGAGGCGCCCCCCCCGCCCCCGCCCCCAGAATATCCAGATATACCAGGCCTCTGTGGTATCTGGTGGTCTCCACCTGAGCTCAACCATTTAATTGATTTCCTTTGGAGTCCCTGCTGTGAAGATTTAGAGCTGTCTGTGCAGGAAAGGGTTAACTCAGCAGGCCTGGGCTGCTGGAACCCTGCACATTCCTAAGAAAGGTCTGTCTTTAAGACAGGCCCTTGGCTGCTCCTGGTAGATGAGCTCTGAGCTCCTGGGCTATGTAGTCCCAGCTGATCAGATGGTTTATGTGAACAACGTGATTTATGGTGAACGTTTGTCTTTGTTCTGGGGGCTGGAGTCTGAGTAGCTGAGGTCAGTCCTGAGATGCTGCATGCCTGTATCACTGACCCCAATGAGACCCTGGACACCAAGGCTCAGGTGAGCTTCCTGGCTGGCAACACTTGGCAGGTGGTGTCACACATCAGTGCTGGGAGAATTAAGTGGAGTGTCTGTGCTCTCCTGGGACAGGATGCCTGGAGGGCTGTGCCTGGTCTCCCCTGGACTTTATTGCATGTGCCTGTCCCTTTGCTGATTTTAATTTGTATCCTCTCACTGTAATAAATGGTAACCATGAGTATAATAGCTCCTCTGAGTCCTGTGGGTCTTTCTGGTGACTCATCAACTCATTGGGTGGTCTTGGGGGCCCCCAACATAGTATCTTTATTAGACACCTTGAAAAAATTCCAACTGGTTAACAAAAGAGGCAGCATGATATTGTGGAGACACGTGATCTCTCTGGGAATGAACTTTCATGTCTGTAAATTAGCAGGTAATAATTTTTAGTAAAAATAATACCCATTATTGGCCTTCTAGGACAATCTCATAACCTAGGCCTGAGCAGAGTCATAGGGACTGGTTCAGGGATGGTCATGTGGCCAGTGGAGCCAATGAGAATTGGCCCTGGGACTCCAGCTGTAACTACTGGGAAAGAGGCACCTTCTTACTCCTGGGGTGGCTGAGCTGGTAGAACCCAACCTTAGCCGTCTTTGTCACTACAGAGAGAGCCTCCCTGACAATGCACACAGATCCATATGAAATTATTTGGGGACTGGATCTCACTGTTCCTGCAGTCTGCTTCTGGACATTTTGGTTACATGAGCAAATTTTCATTTTTGGCTTAAAATAACGTGCGTTGGGTTTCTGTCACTCATAATCCAAAGTTTGACTCTGCTTGCCACCTCCCCATGTCCATGCAAAAACAGGCGTTTCCAACACTGGCAATGTGCAGAGGGCAGGCTCCGTGATTCTACACATCTCAACAAGGATCGAGCTTTGCTAGGCAGCACTCTAGAAAGATGGGATGTCTTCTCTTCTGATGGCACCTCTTACTCCCTCCACCCGAAGATGATGTAAGCCAAGTACACAGAAGGGTCCGAGATATTGTCTGGTCTTAGAGCAACAATCTCTTTGTCACACAAGCATTGCTTAATGGGGCAAATGGCTTCCCCCAGATGACCTCCACAAATCGCCTCCACCTTCACAAGGTGTGCACGAAAGTGGCCCTAGGCAAGAAGCTCCATGAAGCAACGTGGCTGAGAGCATCAACCATGGAGTCAGCAGGACCCAGGTTCAAATCCCCAGGCTGCCATTCCCCAAGGTCATGACCTTGGATGAGAGGTTCACCCTCCCTGCGCCTCAGTTTCCTCATCTGAATACAAGCAGTGAATCCTTCTAGGGCTCCTGTAGGATAATGCACGTGATGTGACTCGCTCCTGGGCTTAGGTACTACAGTCAGCCCTCCGTATCCCCGGGTTCTGCATCCACAGATTCAACCAACCTCGGATGGAAAGGCCTACGATGGTTGTGTCTGCACTGAACATGTACAGACTTTTTTTTCTTGTCATTATTCCCTAAACAATAGAGTATAACAATTATTTACATAGCACTTACAATGTATTAGGTATTATAAATAATCTAGAGATGATTTGAAGTATATAGGAGGATGTGTGCAGATTATATGCAAATACTGCGCCATTTTACATGAGGGACTTGAGCATCTGGGGATTGTGGTATCCTGGGAGGGTGGGGGGAACAAATCCCCTGCGGTTATTCCCATGCCATAGTTTAACCTGGTATTTTCAAAACCATGACCTTTCTCATAACACCTCTGCAAGTTTTGCCACACCGCAGAGCAGCTATGTTAACTTAATATTTTCCTTTAATTCAGTTACCCCTCCCCTGCCTTTTTTAAGCTTCAATGCATTTAGTTTAAAAAGAAATTTATCATGACCATAAATGACAAACCTGCTCCACTCACCATAATTGGAAGGTAACCATGAAGAAAATGTGTATTCGGTTCCCATGGCTGCCTTTTTCAGCTTCTAGAGGCCCCCTGCCTTCCTTGGCATGTGGTCCCTTCGTCCAGCCTCTTGCTTCTGTCCTCATATCTCCTACCACCCACTCTGATCTCCTGCCTCCCTCTTCTAAGGACACTGGTGATTACACTGGGACCACGTAATCACATCTGCCTAGTCTCTTAGCCATGTAAGGCAAGATTCAAGGTTCTGGGGACGAGGACATGGACATCGTTCGGGGGCCACTGGTCTGCCTCCCACAGCGTGCAACGACAAAATTCCAAAATGCTGCTCTTTTGGGTATATCTCACGTACCAGGTTTTAAGGCAGTGGTTCTCAGCAGAGGTGGCACCTCCTGCTAGAGAGGAGTTTGGAAATTTAGGGGGGGCATTTTTGGTTGTCATAATAATTGGGGGGTAGTGGTATTTGGGGGGGTGTGATATAGTGATTTATAATAAGAAATATATATTTGGTCTTTGTCCCAATTTCTGGGACAAAGCTCCTAAAACCCTCAGAATTGCCTAAGCGATGAGAGCGATAAAGGTGTTTTGCTATTGGCAACAAGCCCCTTCCAACCACTCTGAGTTTATGCGAATGAAGTAACTTTTGGAAAGTCCCCAAGGATGGGGGCTGGTTGCCAGGGAAACCAAGCCGTCATTAGAGGGTTGGAACTTTCAGTCCTGCCCCCTGACCTCTGGGGAGCTGAGAGGGGCTAGAGACTGAGTTCAATCACCAGTGGCCAATGAGTTCATCAATCATGCGTCTGTCAGGAAGCCTCCATAAAAACCCACTTTTTCTACTAGTACAGAACAGCTCCAGATTTTCTTCTTAAATGCAGCCTTTTACATGGGAAGTAGGTACATGCCTCAGATTCTCTTGTGGTCATACCTGAGCATTCACGTATTGAAATACATATTTAAAAAACCCAAATTTTCTTTTATTTCTTCCCTTTAAATTACACTTAGGATATTCTTTATTTTTTTAAAGTTGTGAGTGGGTGGGCTATGTTATCTAGATTTTCATTTTAGACTAGTAAATGGGGGATTTTAAGTTATTTATTTTAAAAAGGGGTTTGGATGTGTGTGATAAACTTGAAATCTTGTGCTTTAGGAAAACCTGGCAGCAGTGACTCACATCCTGACGCCAAGGGCCACCACTGTCAACCCTTCCCTACGATCTGTTTCGTGGCAGTTTATTCTCTGGCTGTGGGGGGGTGGGGTGGCGGTGCTCAGAGCACCTGTGACTGCAGCTCACAGAGGCACCCTGTCCGCCCCCACATGTCACTTGGTCTTTATACCTCAACTTCCTAATTTCTTCAAAAGCAAGCGATGAAGAGACATTTCTCCCAAATAATACTCCTCACTCTCTGAGTCCTCCCGGGTTTTGAGCGCCTGCTGTGTGCTGGGCCCCATGCTCAGCTCTTTGCATCGGGTCATTTACCTTATTTCCAAGGGGCCTTTAGTTCATCATTGAGAGAAGGTGACAGGGAGGGAGGAAGAGAACAAGTATAGCTGTGTGTTGGGCTATGTCTAAAGACGGCTAGCTTCCCCCCTGCCCCAAATCTACTGTCTACACGGCAGCCAGAGTGCCCTTTTTAAAACAAAAATCAGAGCTGTCCTTCCTCATTGAAAAGCCACCAGCTTCCCCTGGCTCTCTGAGGGAAGCCAACGTCCTTCAGCAGCTACCACCTACTTGCCCACTCCAACCCACCCCTCTGCTCCTTGAACTTGCCAAACTTACCCCTGCCTCAGGGCCTTTGCACTTGCTGTTCCCTCTGCCTGGAATTTCCTTTCCCCAGGAGCTGTCATGGCTGGCTCCTTTGTGACATTCGGTTCCCACTTTCAGGAGCAGACAGGCCTTCTCCGACCATTCCATCTAAAGTAACCCAGATGCCGACCCCCCACTCACTCTGCATCCCATTACCTTGTTACAGAAATAGCATTTTTCATTATCTGAAATGATCTTTCTTATTTATGATTTTTGGTGCCTCTTCCTCAACCAGAAGGCAAGTTCTGTCAGAGCTATTGCTGTGTCCCTCATATCTGACACATAGCCCAGGACACAGCAGACGCTCAGTTCAACATTTTTTAAATGAATATATGAGTGTAAGCTTCATATACATTAGCACATTTCCTCCTCAAAATATCTCTTCCCTATTTTACAGATAAATCAAGACTCAAGGTCATGAAGTGACTTGTCCAGGGTCACACTGCTAATAAGTGGCAGAGCTGGGATTCAAACCCAGGACTATCTAAGAAACCAAAATCTTAACCATGTTACTCACAGAATATGTCTCCGCAGGAGCTAACAACATAAAGTCTTTTATTAGGGAAAAGAAGCTTAAGGCAGATTATAATCAGATTCCTCTTTTTTTGTAAATGCCTGATTTAAAACTGTTGATGTCTACTTTTAATGAAATAAATGATTCATTTAATTAAGTTACACCTCCAAAGTTGGGAGAAATGACCAGCGGCTGCCATGCAAAAACCAGCCCTGATTCTTTTCTCAGGTCTCAGGCTGGCTTTCCTTTCTAACAAGGGCTGGGCTTCAGAGAGGATAAAAGAAAGGCCCGGGGGTGTGAAAGGATCTCCCCTTATTGCCTCTGAGCATTTGTGCCTTTCATTTCCTGGACTTGATATGGAAAAGCAAAGTTCCCTGGTAAATGGTAAATCTCTCGTTTCTCAGCTGCCCTCTCCCCACCCCCAAGGCCGGAGTGGCTCTGCGGGAACCAGACACCTTGAGATCAGATGACTTGAGCTGGCCCTGCAGGGCTCCGAATGCACGCCTCCCTTATTGGTAGCCCATAACTTTTTAGGACGTCATCATAGGAGTCAAAAAGAGGTGTGTTGTGGAAGACCCATTTTGATAAGCAACTTTAGGGCTCTTTAGACCCATTAATGGTATCAAATGCAACGTTTCCAAAAGTAATATTCAGAAAAAAACCAACCAACCAACCAACCAACCAACCAAAAACCAACTCTGTGAATGCTGTCTTGTTCTCACCCCGAGCTAAGGGGGGCTGCTTCCCAGGGGCCGTGTGGTTCATCCTTCCCGAGGGTGTCTCAGGTGGAATGCCATGGCCAGTCCTTCGAGAGGAGGACGAGAAACCCACAGTCTTGACTCCAGGGTGCTAGAATTCTGACATCCTATGTTAACCCAGTTCCAGTCTAAGCGGCCGGCTCCCAGGTGGAAGCCTTCCCGGACTGTGGGCTTATTCTTCCTGCTCCAAACGCATCTCCGAGTGCCCCCAGGGGAGGCAAGTCTCGGTGGCTCCAAAGTGGCACCCAGGGATTTCTGAACACTTCTCTCAGCACGAAGCTGCTTGGGTGATGAAATTAGTCAACCCGCTTCGTGCTCCTCACGAGGCATTTTCTTAAGGACACTTGTATAATGAATAAGTAGAGGTAGGCAGTTGGGAATTTGGGGCGTGGTTTTCAAATATTCATGCACTAGCAAGTTCATCAATAGCTAACATTCGGGTGAGAACTCTTAGCTCCTTAGATGTATTTTTGAAAAACTTTTGGTGGCGTGGTTAACAGTCAAAATTACTAAGACATTTAGTTACTTAATTATTTTTAAAGAAGAGGTTTGCCCAGCTCATTAGGGAAACTGACAGGTGGGGGCATTAACATCGCTTTTGTGTGTTTACAAAATGTCTCTAGAATGAAAAGTTCGAGCATTCCATAAATCAGGGTTTTTCAGCCTCGGCACTGTTGACCTTTGGAGCCAGATCATTCTCTGTCGTGGGGCTGTCCTGTCCATTGTAGGGTGTTTACAGCATCCCTGACCTCTACCCGCTAGATGCCAGTAGCACCCCCTCCCCAGCTGTGACAACTCAAAATGTCTCCCGACATTGCCACATGTCCCCAGGAGGACAAAATTACCCCCAGTAGAGACCCACTCCTCTAAATCATTTAAAAATAACAAAAAGGCTTGGTCCTTAGCGTTAGTCAATCAACTTTGTCATTACAGAGTGGGCAACCTTGTTAATGAAACTAGCTTTCTAACTAAGTGATGAGCTCAATAAAAAAAAAATTCTGCATCTCCCAGCTAGCTGAGTGGCAGGAGCTGCTTTCCTGTCTCAAAGGGCAGTGTGACCCAGTAGTTGAGAACCGTCACTACAGCCAGACACCTGTCTGCGAACCCGGGCTCTGCCCTTCTTCCCAGAAGGTGCGTGACTTTGGGCAAGTCGTTGTGCCTTGTCTCCTCATCTGTACAATGTGGGTAACCATAGCACCTACCTCCTAAAGTGATGGGAAGAGTAAGTGAGCTGATATACGGAAAGCACTAGATGGGCGCCGGGCTGGGAGGAAGGAAGCCCTCCTGGGGGGTTACTCATTCTCACGACAGAATCACTTCTCGGGGCCTCAGTGGCCACACCCAGCACTTGGCCCTTTCTCAGGCGCCACCTGAAGGGAAGGTCAGGGGATCACGGGGTAGGAACTCGGCTTGGCATTTTTCTATCCCAGCCCCTTCCTCCTCCTCTCAGCGCCCAGACTGCCTCGAGCCAGGCTTGTGTCTTGGTGGGGGACCCTGTCGGGGCTTGCAGACTTTTGCTGCAAAGGGCAGACCTGCGCACCCTGGAGATGGTTCACAAACACAGGCAGCCTGCCACCTGTGTTGGCCTTGCTTTTCTTCTGTGCTGCTTACCTGATGTCCCAAATTTGAGGACAACGCTGTCCTGTGCCTATCCTGGACTCGAGACCTCTCTCCCTGTCTCTCTCTCTCAAAGAAAAAACACACAAACACACAAAAGCAATCAAAGCCATCACACCATGCAAGCCAACTGGGCCTTTAAAAAATCACTGCCTAGTAGCCGTTTACAAGCTGAACAAATAATTACTCTGCCACAAGGAAGAAAAGTATTAATTAAAGCTATTCATTAAACCAGCCTCACCATTCTGTGGGGTTTATCTCTTGCAAGTGTCAGCCAGAGGTTAGGGACGGATTAGCACACAATGGAGGGCTTTGCCAGTTAAATCTCCTCCTTGTGGTTGGCTTTTAATAATAAAGTTGTCATTAAAAGAAAGAATTTAATGGTTTTAATTGGGTTTAATTACTTGGAAACTCCTGGAAAACAGATCAGCTTGTTTAAAAGAGGAAGACAAGAAAATGATGGTTGTAAAGAAAAAATAGGTTGATTCACATGTTTAAACAGTAAAGTTAAAAAAAAAAAAACCACTTGGCGTTTTTGGCCGTTTCATAGGAGAACACAGAAAATAGATAATATCTACTCAGCTCAGCAAGTGGGTCTATTTGTACTAACAAGAACTTGACCAAAAAAACCAGAGCATAAATCTCATCATCACTGAATCACAAAGAGTCGAACCGACTACGAACGATAAAATCATGGCCAAGTTAAGGGAACAAAGACGTCTAAATCGGTTCTTCTTTTGGGGTTTTATGTAACTTCTCAGCCTCTTCGTTTTTTTTTATCCTTCGAAAAATGTCTTTCAGCTGGAGGTGTCTAGCAGCTTTTAAAGCATTTTCCGAGGATGTAAATTTAAAGGCAAAAAATAATAAATCGATAAATGGGGCTGTGAAGGCAGAGTAGGGGGACCAACTGTCCTGATGCGCCCCAGCGGAGGGGGCTCCTGGGACCCGGGACTTGAGTGCTGAAATTGGGAAAGTTCCAGACAGACCAGGTGAGATGCTCGCCCTAAGGTGAGTCACTGCCCAGAACTGAGAGGCACCGGAGGGCATGCGAGACCAGTGTGTTTGGGGAAGTTCATACCAGGGCACAGAACAGGGCCCGACACCCGGCATGTGCTTCCTGCTCTGCGGGCCCCGACAACATCATCAACGCCGTGGGTCTCCCGCTATCCTTATTATTAGTAGTAGAGATAGTTCAGCGTCCCTTCCACTGAGAGGACCTTCTTACTCAACCAGCAGCATGCTTCTAAAGACGCAGCGTTTTCAAAGACATTTATTTATTTATTATTCATTTATTCTATAAAAAACTGTTCACTGCATAGCAGCAGGATTAGCTCATTTAATCCTCCCCCAGTGACCCTGTGAGGGAAGTTTTATTGCTATTGTACCCATGCTACAGAGATGGAGACTGAGGCAGGACTGAGACAGCTCCAGGGCAGTGTGCTGCAATCTCATTCCTTCCTCCCTATGCCACTCAGCCTTAGAGGATGAAACTGCAGCCGCCTGGACCACTGTCACCTCTCAGCCCAAAGGCTTCTTTGTGTTGAGTATCAGAAAGGCCAGGGCATTTTGCCTAAGCCGATACTGGCTTGATTCTAGTCTGCAGAGAAGCTAACAATTTACAAACACAGCGATGGCGTGTCCTGGTATGATGACCAGTGATAAGTGACCCATCATCGCCACCAGGGAACCTGAAGAATGGGAGGACGGTAGGAGAGAACAGACAACCCTTCTGAGTAGCAGAATCAGTTTCCTCTTAAATGGTGACAGAGCACTCATCATACTGTCAGCTGGACTCCCCAGCATCTACGGAGGGGCCTGAGAAGGAGCAAGTGTCACTGCATGGGGCTTCTTCCAGTCCCGAGGGTAATGTTCTCACAGGCGTCCATCAGGACACAGGGCTCCTCTTCCCTCACAGCCCAACTTAGCTGTCAAGGCGAAGCATGGTTGAAAGGGACAGAAATTCATTCACTCATCCAACAAATATTTACTGAGCATCTTCTATGTGCCAGGCACTGTTCTAGGCACTGGGTTACAGCAGCAAATAAAGCAGTCATAAATTAATGAATAAAGCAAGAAATGTATGTTTGGTGGCAAGGCTGCTGTGTATGGCTGCACAGGTTGTGCACTGCACAACTCCAGGGGCACTATTCACATAGACCACCACGAAAGTGGCACCTCCTAGACTGGGGCAGTGCACGTTCTGCACAACAGTATGCCCTGCCAGGAAGCGATACATGTTACACCAAAAACATAGCAAAGGGCTGGCCCCGTGGCTTAGCGGTTAAGTGCGCATGCTCTGCTACTGGCGGCCCGGGGTTCGGATCCCGGGCGCGCACCGATGCACCGCTTCTCCGGCCATGCTGAGGCCGCATCCCACATACAGCAACTAGAAGGATGTGCAACTATGACATACAACTATCTGCTGGGGCTTTGGGGGGGAAAAAAAGGAGGAGGATTGGCAATAGATGTTAGCTCAGAGCCGGTCTTCCTCAGCAAAAAGAGGAGGATTAGTACGGATGTTAGCTCAGGGCTGATCGTCCTCACAATAAATAAATAAATAAATAAATAAATAAATAAATAAATAAGAAAGCTGGCAACAAAAAACAAACAAACAAACAAAAAACATAGCAAAGAACTTTTGTCGTGTAGGCTGTGTAGGAGGCATTGCAATTTCACACGACGGTCAGGGAGGTACTTGCTGAGAAGGTGGCATTTGAGCAGATCTTCAGGAGAAGAGAGAGGAAGCCGTGCGGGAAGAGGAACATTTCAGAGGGAACCAAGCGTTCAAAGGCCCTGAGCTGGGAGTGTGTCTAGCAGGTGTGAGTACAGTGTGGCTGGGGCAGAGTGAGGGAGGGGGTCCTGGGAGATGAGGGCATAGAGGTGAGGGGCCAGACCCTGTAGGGCCACACCTAAGGGCACAGACCCTGGTAACAGAGATGAAGAGGAACGAGCTGAAGACTACACTTCAAGTGTTTGCTGAGCACCTACTGTGTGCTGGGTAAAACCATGCAGGCTCCTGGCCCCCATGTGGCTTACACCACGCATGTGGATGTGAGCATCTGCTGTCTTGTCAGCCCAGCATCATCCCACCTTTCGGTAACAGCACCTCGAGTGTTTTGGGGGACGAGAATTTCACCCCCCTCTATCTGTGTAGTTCTGGGGGGGCTCACCCCCACCAGCCCCCTGGAGTGACTGGTTCCCGCCAGGCCAAGGGGAGCACCCGGCACTTGGCTGGCACTAGGGGGAAGGAGGCACTCTTCGCCCCGGGCTATTGAGCTGGCAGGAGGTTGACCTTGTGCTGCGTGGGGCATCTCTCCATCCCAGACGTAAAGAATGACGCCAGCCCAGAAGAAAACAGAGCAAAGAGATGGAGACAGACTGAGTTCTACTGGCACTGCTTGAGCCCCTGGGTTCAGCCGTGCCCCCCAACCTTCTGGTTATAAATGCCAATAAATGCACGTTTCTGCCTAAGTCAGCTTGAGTTGGGTTTCTGTGACTTATAACTGAAAGAAAATTAATTTGACAACGAATTACGGGGCACATAGAATGTGCTGTGCTGGAAAGTAGGGACAGAGAGAGAACTAAGACACAGTCATGGTCCCTGCACCTGAGGTGCGGGTTTAGCTGGGGAGAGAGACAAGTAAGCAGGTGATAAAATCCTTAGGGACAAATGCTGAACGGGGCAAGCACAGGGCGCTGAGGGACACACAGGAGGACACCTAGCTCAGTGCAGTCAAGGAAAGCTTCCTGGAGGCAGAGACGTCTACGGTAAGACCTGAAGGCTGAGTAAGCATTAGCTGGGCAAATGGGTGGCAAGTGAGGAAAACATTCCTGGCAGAGGGAACAGCATGGATCAAGGCCTGGAGTTTGTTGGTGCTACGGCAAGGCTGGAGCCTGAAATATCAAGTTGAGAGTCTGAGAGATGAGGCAGGACAGGATGGAAGGAACCGGGTCATGAAGGGTCTGGAAGCCAGCCCAGAGAGTTTGGACTTTATTCTGCGGATGAGGCACAAAAGACAAGACTTACAGAGACCAAACAGCTCCCTCAAATGAGTGAAATGGCCCCGGGGAGACACACGGCCTTGTTGGTCTTTCATTTTCCAACTCTTGATACAAGAAACGTTTAACTCTTCCCTAATTCTCCTTAGAGAAAGACAATAGTGCAAGTGAGATAGTAAGGACAACTGCTATTTGGCCTTAGTGTTAGAGAAGCAATAGGGAGTGGTGGGGACTGTGGCAAACTGGAGACCACTTGCCCCATTTTAAAGAGGGCAGAGGCTCTGCAGCTCCAGCCAAGTATGCCATTTGGGATTGGGGGTACAGCATGGCCAGATCTTCTGATTTTTCAAGAGTATCCAGAAATATGAATTTTTATGTGGAATCTCCCAATTTTAAAAGCTGACAACTAATTAAAAAAAGTAATGAAAAAATATGTTTTAGAGTCCAGTGTGGCCTGCAGAACCCCCCTTGCCCCCAGTGTGATGTCTGGCATAGGGAGGAACTGAGGTTGGATTGAGGTTAGCAAGTTGGCCATGGAACTTAGGGGCCCTGTGATGGGCTGTGGTCAGTCAGGTGGCAGAGGGGCTTAGAATCGCCTTTGGAGTTCTGGGTCTGATTCCTTCTCTGCCATTTCCTAGCTTGGTGGTCTTGGGCAGGGCCTCAGTGTCCTTCTGGGTAGAATGGGGATCACCACGGCTACCTTGTAGCTTTGTCATGAGGACTAAGGAGATGTCTTGAGGACTCATGACCTACTGCCATGCACATGGGGAGAGATTTATATATATATATTTTTTGTGTGTGAGGAAGATCAGCCCTGAGCCAACATCTGTCGCCAATCCTCCTCTTTTTGCTGAGGAAGACTGGCCCTGAGCCAACATCCACCCATCTTCCTCTACTTTATATGGGACGCCGCCACAGCATGGCTTGGTAAGTGGTGTGCAGGTCCATGCCTGGGATCCGAACCCGCGAACCCCAGGCCACCGAAGCGGAGCGTGAAAACCTGACCACTAGGCCACCAGGCCGGCCTCGAGATTTATATTTTTAAGGCTTTGGGGTGTGGGTGATGCTACAAACTGAAAGTCACCATAAAAGTGAATACTTCTTTTTTTTTTTTTTTTTTTTTTTAGCTCTAGACACATAAATTTGACAATGACTAAAAAGGACCAATTCCTCGAAAACCACAAACTACCAAAACTCACCCAGGATGAAATGGCTGCAAGTATTAAAGAAGTTGAATCACAGTTAAAAACCTCCTGAAAAATGGCACCTCCAGGCCCAGATGGTTTCACTGGAGAATTCTACCAAACATTTCAAGCAGAATTAGCACCAACTCTCCACAAGCTCTTCCAGAAAATGGAAGACGAGGTAACACTTCCCAGCTCATTTTACGAGGCCAGTATTACCCGGACACCAAAACCAGATGAAGAGAGTATAAAAAAAAAACACCCTAATTTTTCAAGCAAAAAACGTTCATCTTCGACCAGCTCCAGGCAGCCTGTGTCCCCACAAGAGTACCCACAGTGCCCTTGGGAAACGCACGGTTCTGGTCTCTTTCGGTCACGGGAGTAGGACCTGTTATTACAATTTCACAGATGTGCAAACCTCTCTCTAGTTCCAAAATATTCTCATCAGCTCAAAGGGAAAACCCGTCCGCGTGGAGCAGCTGGTCCCCAGTCCCCACTCTCTCCAGTCCCTGGTAACCGCTGATCTGTATTCTTTCTCTATGGATTTACCTACTCTGGATATTTCCTACAAATGGAATCGCACAATGTATGACTGTCGTGTCGGGCTTCTTTCACTTGGCATAACATTTTGGGGGTTCGTCCGCGTTATAGCCTGTTTCAGTACTCCACGCATTTTGACGGCTGACAAATATTCCATTGTGTGAATATCTCAGGATGTGTTTATCCATTCATCCGCTGATGGACGTTTCCAAAGAGATTCTTAAACTGCATATTTCTACCTTGAACTGGGCCCCATCCGGGGACTTGCGTCAGAGCTCTCCCGAGTCCGCCATCAGAAGGGCCCACAAGGTCACTAATTCGCAGAGGAAGTGTGGGAAGCGGGCAGGGTGGGGGAGACCTCCTCTTTCCCTGTCAAAGTCAACCTGCAACACGACCGCCTTGACACCTTCCTGCCATTCACCGAGCGACACCCTCATCACCAAAGGCTCAGGGGAATTCCAGCGATCTTTGCACAGCTCAAGAGCCCCATTGTTGGGACATAAGTACCGTAAAAGTGCAGGTGCGGTGTGGGGCAGACAGCTTCTCCACCCGCTAGTTAAGCGTAAAGGAAAATCGGTCCCATTATTCAGGTTCGCAGGTCGCCTCGGATTTTTTTTCACCACTTATCATTGTGAGCAGCAACCCCTATATTTAGAGAAGACAAAAGAGCTTCTCACTCTACCCCAACTGACAATTTGTCGCAGGTTTTGCCTGGAGATTTAAATCCTTCTTCTGATGATTATTTTTTTTTTCAGATGCCCTTCAGCATTCATTGCAAGGTGGGACCAGAGAAGGAAAAAAAAAAAAAAAAAAGTTGGCAAAAGAAGTCTGGGGAAGCAGCCGGCATTTGTTAAATTTGTGGGCGGAAAATTAGAAGTACTCAGGGGTCTTAACTAGCTCAAAACCTTCAGCTGAAGTCGGGCGATTCTGCGAGGAAATGGTCTCTCTCTGAGTGGCAGAGCGCGCGGGGCTTCAAAGAAAGCCTCTGCTAATGAGCACTTTGCTGACAACCCCAAACCATCTCTGAAATATATTTTATGTTGGAAATAATCCTTTAATGCTCTAAAATACATAAGCAGAGGTGCTTGGCATGGCGGCCCACTGGCTCAGAGAAGCACGATTACAGGGGATTAAACCTACAAAGGGTACCACCCCCGGCCCACGGCCCCTCCAACTGTCATTCACCTTGAGGACATCTTTCAAAGCCTTTCCAACCTCTTCCTCATCCACCCCCATCAGGATGACAGCTGCAGATTCACTTCTCGCCGTTACTGGCTGGAATGAAGTGACTGGGTAACTCACCTCCCTCGCTCGTCCTACAAAGAAAATAATCATGGCTCGAGAAGGCCATTCTAAGTCATCGTTTCTTTATTGGCCACAAAGACTAAATACCTTTTACTTAACCGAAAAGAGAGCTGGAGTGGGGGGAAAAAAGATTTCAGTACAAGGTTTAACCCCCAGTGGGGGAAAGAAATCTCCGACTTCCTCAGAAAATCCTTTCCAAATTGTATTCATCTTGACTTAATCCACATCTACCGAGTGAATTAGGCAGTATTTATTTTGAAAACCTATTTTATAGAGTTCCAAGGACTGTGTTTTCCTTGGGCAGGGCTGACTCCGTCTCTGAGCTGGAGGCCGCCGCGAGGCCCCGGCCAGGCCTCTAAACTTCAAGGTGCTTGCCTCACATAGCTAACACAGTGTCAATAAACACAGCTGAGCCCGGAGAAATTGAAAGGTTTTCTCATTAAAGAAATAAAATAAACAGATGTCCTTAAGCACTTTGGCTTGTGTTTGTCCAAGGATGGAAAGCTCTAGATGTCTGAATGGCCGGGGTGAATGCGAACTACATCTCAAGGTAGACGGGGAGACAGAGAAAGAAGAGGGAAGAATCTGTGGTCCCCTGAATTAACTAATAGTCCTCCGGGGAAGGCACTTTTGATTTGAACCTTAGCAACTTCTACAAATAGTTTTTAACTGCTGGGTCATAAAACCGGGGTTTTTTATTTCTTCTCAGTTTGTAAAGCAGTAACAGACAGGCCAAGCTGTGTATCGCCAACTGGATCTGATTGAATCCTGATGGCACTGTGCTGGGTATTGGATTCCGGAATCCGAGCCGGAATCACGTAATAACACCGGCTGGGGAATGGGGGAGGGCTGGGGCTGGTCAGAGTGGGCAGAGGAGCCATGGGGGGGCGCGCTGTACAGCCAAGATCTGGCTGCGCTCTCTCTACCCAGCCTCTTCTAGATACTGAAGAGGATGGTGGGCTGGCTGGATCCACGAGAAAAGCCATCACCAGGTGAATGCACGGCTTACGTCTCGCTTCACAGACTAACGTGTGAAGGCATTACCTGGCAGTCAAGTTTAAATGCCCATTCTGATTCAGGACATCTGGGGTGGGACCCGAGACCCTGCATTTCTAACAGCTCCCTGGTGACGCTGGTCCCTGGACCACACTTTGGATGGCCAAGAGGGCTTATGTGGCAACAGGGCTCTGGCAATGAGGAGTTTCAGTTCCCATAAGACTCAGTCATGCAGAAGTCTGAGCATTCAGGCCTCCTCAGGGTCTTAGTTGGGGTCTCCCCTGAAGGTGACCCCGAGCCTAGGATTCAGGTGCAAGCAGTTCATCTGGGAGGTGACCCCAGGGAGCACTGGTGACAGAGGATGGAAGTGAGGTGCGGAGAGGAAGGAAGTCAACATGGGTAGGTCAATGAGCAGGTCACTGCTGTGGCCAACTGGACTCTATCCCTCTGGGGACATCTGGGAGACTCCGTAGAACATTCCAGAATGTCACAGGTACTTGCAGAAGGAGCCATCATGCCTACGGGAATGGAGAGGGCTATAGGGAGAAGGGGTGGCTATAATAAAAATTCAATCTTGCCATTTACTAATGATGCTGCTGATGTTATTCTATAATCAAATCATCACACCCAGCAATGAATAATTGCAACCATGTTATCACAAGCCCCGTGGTGCTATGAACCATCAACAGGGCGTTTAGACCTTCTTACGAAGGTTGAGGAGAGTTTCTAAGGATGTGACACTCAATGAGCAGCACTGGTTAGGCTAAGAGAGGGTGGGAAGAGTGTTCCAGGCAGAGGAACAGTATGTGCAAAGGCCCTGTGGTGGGAAGGAGCGCTGTGAGTGGGAGGCTACTGCAGCACTCAAGGGAGAGTGGGAGAGATTAGGTTGGAAAGGCCAGCAGAGGCCAGACCTTGAAGGACCTGGAGGGTCACGGTGAAGAGTTTGTCTTAAGAGCAGTGGGCACCACTGAAGGGTTTTCAACGGGAGTGAGAATGGGGGAGTGTGACACGATCACATTTTCTTCTTGCAACTATCATTCTGGCTGCCCAATAGACAGAATATGGGAGGCAGAGGAAAAGCAGAGAGGCAGCTGTCCAGCCAGAGAAGATGGTGGCTGGGATGAAGGAGATGGTGGTGGAGATGGAGAGAAGGGGATAGAATTCAGAAATATTTAGGAATGATAATGATGATGGTTGGCGTACAGGCCAAAAGTGAAAAGAGTTATGTGAGCATGTAACGGGGGACCTGACTCAGTCTGGGGAACCCTGAGGAAGTGATTTTTGAACTGTGTTATGATAGATAAGCTGAGTTTCCCAATGGGTAATAGGGGTGGGGAAGGAGGATGAACAATATTCCAAGAATTCAGAACAGCACATGCAAAGGCCCAGAGACAGAGGGGAATTGGGTGCCTCTGAGTAACTAACAGGTGTCCCGTGTGGCTAGGGAAGACGGTTTGAGATGGCATCCGTGAGCTGGGCCGTGGACCACTGTGAGGAGTTTGTTTCCCCCCCAGCAGTAGGAATCGTTGCTGGGTGTCAATGAGGGAGTTGACGAGTTCTGATTTGCACTTTCAAGCAATCCCTCTGGCTGCCGAGGGAAGGGCTCGGAGGAGGGCAGTGTGGAGGTGGTGAGCCAATTCAGCCACGAAGACCCGTCTCCCGGCTCCCCACTCATGCCTGAACTTATCTTCAACAGAGGCTGAAGCTTTCATGCCGCTCTAGATGTATATCAAAGCACCTTGTTGTACACCTTAAATATATACAAATTTTATTTAGGAAATAAAATAAAACTACTAAGTTTTAAGCTAAAAAAATGCAGTAAGGCTTAAAAAGTAAACCCTAAAGGGGACAAGAAACCCTGTGCCAAGGACCTTTTCCAGAGGCTTCTGGTTCTGCTATGTAAGCATGGGGAGCCTCAGGGTTCTTGCCTGTAAAGTGGGCACAATACAGGCCCGGCTCTCCTCCCTGCCCCCAGGGTGGAGAGGATCGCGCGGGACGATGCCTGGGTCTGCGTGGAACTTCGTGGCTCCCTGCGAGTTCTGCTCAGTTCTCCACCCACAAAAGCCCCGACTCGTGCTCACGCGCCCAAACAGCGTAGAATGAACAAACATGTGCGTGGATGCTCATTACAGGTGAAAGATGCGGCTGGAGAGGTGGGCCACACAGTCCCCCAGATAACAGTGAGGCAGGGGATTCTCAATGACTTGTTTGCCTGTGCTTATCCCCCTCCCTGTAATGTGAGCGACAAGAGAGCAGAGACCTCGTTTGTGTGTTCACTGCCATACCCCTGCCTGGACCCCAGCACAGGGCTGGACTCATGAATATTCATAAAATGTTTGGGACTGCATGAATGAATGAATGGGATGGACGGATGGAGGAACGGAGAGATGGATGGATGGGCTGATGGACACATGGATGGATGGAACACGAATGGATGGACGAATGAGTGGAAGGATGGATGGAGGGATGGAGGAGTGAACGCTACTGGCGCTCCATCCAGATCTTGGATCCCCTTTTCCAGTTCTGGGCACCCATCCCCCAGCCTGTGCCCACATGGGGACTGGGATCTGCAGTCCTCCTCTGAGGGCTACACTCGGGCTACTGGAGCCACTTGGCCTGGACCTGCTGAGGCCCGGAAGCACCTGGGAGTTTATGCCCCTGGGGAAGTGTGCTCCAATGAGGACGGTGCAGGGGTGTGGATGCCCGGCTCTTTTCCCCGGAGGCAGGACAGCCTCTCCGGTGGGTGTGTTGCACCCTCCAGAGCTCCCTGCAGGATCAGGCTGAGGCTGGGGCTTCGCCTGGAATCGCACCCCTGCCTCTCCCCCCGCCCTGTCCTGCTCCCCACTCCCTCACAGGTTTCCCTGCCAGCTCTTCCCGAAAAAACTTGCTCAGGAATCCTCGCCTCAGGGTCCTGCTTCCAGGGAGCCCAACCTGGGAAGATGTGTGAATTTCCCCCTACAAAGATCTGGACATCCCTAAAACTTCCAGAAGATGATGTCCCTTCAGAAAGCGTTTTCCTGCTTCTCTTCTATTCGTTGGAGGAGGGAGAGGCTGCGGTGGTGGGGGTGGGGATTTAAACCACACGGAGGGAACAGAATTCCCAGGCCTGATCATCGATGCCCAAGGCAGAGATCTGTAGGAAATGAATAGCCTGCATTTTTTGAAGGACCCTAGAGGCACAGTATGGAACCACCTGACAAAGCCTGGAGTCCAGTTGGCGGGAACCAGGGACCCTTGTGTCCCAGAGTCCACACAGAGGACCCGGGGAGGGCTAGGGACCAGTGATCTCTGCCCCACATTTCCCACATACTCTGGGCACACCCTGGCCCTGGTGGGTCACAGATGTAAATGCCTCTGGGGGCGGAGGAGGCACCACACATGAATAGAACAGCTCCACACCCCACAGCCCAGGTGGGATGCGTACGGCTCCACTCCAGGGAGTGAGGGGGGCTGAGGTGAGCCTGAGAGCACGGGTCCTGTCATAGGGCCCCTTTGAAAATTCAGGTCTGGGGCCGGCCCTGTGGCTTGGTGGTTAAGTGCGCGCTCTGCAATGCTGGTGGCCCGGGTTCGGATCCCGGGTGCGCATCAAGGCACCACTTCTCCGTCCATCCTGAGGCCGAGTCCCACATACAGCAACTAGAAGGATGTGCAGCTATGACATACAACTATCTACTGGGGCTTTGGGGGGAAAAAATAAAATAAATAAAATCTTTAAAAAAAAAAAAAGAAAATTCAGGTCTGGTGTTGCCAGACTGTCCCATTTTCCAGGAGAAGGGAGACACCCAGATTTTTCTATAAAACATCCAGATTTTAAAATATTGGCAAGGAATTTAGAACTTAAGGAAATGCCAGGGGCCAAACACCTTGTCTTTCGGCTCCAGATTGCCAGTTTGAAAGCTCTCATCTCTTCAGGTTGAGCAGGGCCCGGCCCTTGCAGGGCTGACAGGGATGGAAACCTTGGATAGGACTCTGCTCAGGCAGGCACCAAGGGCCCCCTGGCCCCACCCCAGGTCCCCCACCCGCCAAAGTGTCCCTGGCCCCAGGCCTGCCCAGAGGGCCATTTGTTCAACACTCCACAGCCTTTGCTGAGCCCCTGCTGGGCGCCAACCCCTGGGTGAGGCCAGGCCAGGCTGGTAGCCAGCATCCCAGCCCTGGAGACCGGCTGACAGGCCCCTGTCTCGGTCCCCGTGTGGATACGTGCTCCCTCGAGGGCAGGCACCCTGGAATCTCATTTCTACAGTGCTCGCAACCACATACGCTGAAAGCTCCCTGCCCGATTTGTTTATTCAAGCAATATTTATCAGGCGATGTGCCAGGCACCGCCGGGTGCCAGGGGACGAAGCTGCGAGCACAGCAGACCCTCAGTGCAGCGGAAGAGTTCATTTCAGCGGCTTTTCTTTCTACCCCGAGGACATTCACGGGGCCACTGGGGATGTGGTTTAGATCCGTGGTTAAGAGCAGTGGGCCACATCCTGGCTCTCGTCCCTGCCTAGCGGGGTGCCCTTGGCTGAGTCACACCACCTCTCTGAGCCGCAGTTTCTCCAGAAAGGGGTACAATAGGAGCCGCCACGCCTTCTAGGTTCGTGGGGATTTAGCGAGAGAGAAAGGGCAAAGCTCAGAGCAGTCCCTAAGGGGTGACTTCTCGGTCACAGCCCTGTGGGTGTTTGGGGCCGGATAATGCTCTGTTGTGGGCTGTCCTGTGCACTGCAGGATGCGTCGCAGCATCCCTGGCCTCCACCCACCGGACGCTAGGAGCACACCCCTACATCGTGACAACCCCAAATATTTATGACACTGCCAAACGTCCGTTGCGGGGCAAGATCGCCTCCAGTGGAGAAGCACTCAGCTAGAGCAACGGAGCTGGACGTGTGGCGACGTGGACGGATCTAAAACCACAGAGCAGAGGGAGAAAAGTGAGAACCACGGGGCATTTAAACAATGCCATTTACAAACACAAGAAACAAATGCACACAGAAAGACCACACATATTTGATGGGAAAACAAAAAGCTAGGGGGAGGGGAGAGAGACGAGCACAAACGGGTCCAAAAGGAAACACCCATTTGTGAAACGAGAAAGGGGCCTTGTGTGGACAAAGACCGTGAATGACTCAACTTGTGTACCTGAGGACCAACTCAAAAAAATAATAATGTTCACAGCAGAGTACCTGGCATACAGTGAATGTGGGGAAAATGGGAGAATTTGTTCAAGAGGAATTTGCTAGTTGGCAGTAGAGGGAGAAGAGATCAGGTCCCTTCCGAGGGAGACCATGGGCAGAAGACAGGACATCTCTGCAGCCCAGGAGGTGAGAATAAGGAATCGCTGTGGTTGGTTCTGCCTTCAAAATATATCCAGACTGCTACACCTCTCACTACCCCCTCTCTTCTGCCTGTCTAAACAACCATCATCTTTCAGCTGGACTGTTGCAGTAGTCTCTTGACTGGTCTCCCTGCTTCCAACCTTGCCCTTCTACAGTCTACTCTCCTGCGCAGCAGTCAGATGGATTCTTTAGAAATATAACTCAGACGCTGACCTTCCTCTACTCTAAACCTCCACAGCTCCCACTTTGGAGTAAAGCCAGTTCAGTTACTACTCTCCCCCTCGCTTACTCTGCTCCAGCCACGCTACCTTCCTTGTTGTCCCTCAAATCCACCTGGCAAACTTCTGCCTCAGGGCCTTTGCACTTGCTGTTGCCTCTGCTCTTCTACCAGATATCTGTTCCTCCACTTCCTTTAAGTCTTTACTCAAAATTCAGCTTCTCAGGGGGAAGGCGTCCCTGACTTAGTCCATGTGATGGGCACATTAGTGAGTGAGAGCATCTCCAGCCTCCCACCAGGTGGTGAACTGGCAAGCAAGTGGAATGTACGTGAAGCCGTTTACAATAGACTGAATCCTTACAAAAATGATGACACTGAGTCCATCAACTGATGATAGGTGGTAAAACTGCTCATCCAGCTACAAACATCCATCCTCCACTGCAAAGAAGGGCACATGACATGGGTGAGAGTGGTTACACCAGAGAACTTCAGCAGTACAGCAGCTAGCCCAGGACTGATTTTTTTTTTTGGTGAGGAAGATTGGCCCTGAGCTAACATCTGTTGCCAATCTTCCTCCTTTTTTCTCCCCAAAGCCCCAGTAGATAGTTGTATGTCATAGTTGCACATCCTTCTAGTTGCTGTATGTGGGACGCCGCCACAGCATGGCTTGATGAACGGTGCCTCGGTCTGTGCCCGGGATCCTCGAACCTGTGAACCCCGGGCCGCTGAAGTGGAGCGTGTGAACTTAACCACTATGCCACCAGACCAGCCCTGGAACTGATTTCTTTTCTTGTAAATTTGAGACTTAGGTAAATGTGATTTCAAAATGTAACTCAGACTCCAGAATTTTTGCTGTACGGTTTTGTTTTTCGTGGAGGGTACCTGTCCTTGTACAAAACGCTCATATTTAATTATGAACTGCTTTAAATCACCACCAAAGTTACAGGAAATGTTTGCCTCGTAGGTGATGCAACAGATGCACAGCCCTGTCAAGTCACGTTGTGTTTGGACTTGGGGTTGGGACGAGAGAACGGCAGCAGGTCAGCTGGACGCCCAAATGTGCAGGTGATTATGGAGAAGGATTCCAAAGTCCTACAAGGCTGAACATCCAGGGAATTAACTGAAAACTATCAATGTTCTCGGCAGTGGGACTGGCATTGCTGATAAAGCCAGTCCCTTCCTTTAACTGAATTTTAGGTTGTTCTCTCCTCGTTGCCATGAGTATTGCAGGTAATACAGTATATTCATAAGATTATCAATCCTGAGGCTAAAATGCCTTGATTCTCTGCATCTTTTACGAGTCCTTACATTTAATTACTAATTGGTAAGCGGCAGCTTCCTACATATAGGAGGAGACCGCCACATTTTTGCTCTCATGATTGGCTGGGTCTGCTGCTGTTCAGAGTAAGATATTCTGAATTCCCTTTTATCAATAAAGCTTGATTTAACAAAAAAGAAATTGAATCCTGTCTGTGTAATTCTTCCTTTACCCCACCCTTTTAAAAGACCATGCCAAGGTAAATGAGAAGTTTCTTGTGGGGAAAGATGTTAATCTCTTGTAATTGGAAAATATTGCTACTCAAGGCATAGATGGAACCATTTCCCTTCCCTTAGAAAGACACAAAGATTTAAGTCTCCACTGTTCCTTAACCTGTTCTTTAAATGGGTTTCTTTCTGGCTGCTTACTTTTCATTAAGATGTGTATCAGCTGGAATTTGCCTACTGTTTAACTAAAATAACTGTCAAAGCTTGACAATCTAACACTCCATGGCAGGGGTGTGTGTTTGCCTGTGATTTTAGTTGGCCCATGTCTTTAGAATCAAAGAGGTTAAGATGCATTTGTGGGGGCCGGCCCGGTGGCACAAGCGGTTAAAAGCGTGTACTCCGCTGTGGCGGCCCGGGGTTCACCGGTTCGGATCCCGGGTGCGCACTGACGCACTGCTTGTCAGGCCATGCTGTGGCGGCGTCCCATATAAAGTGGAGGAAGATGGGCACGGATGTTAGCCCAGGGCCAGTCTTCCTCAGCAAGAAAAAAAAAAAAAGAGGAGGATTGGCAGATGTTAGCACAGGGCTGATCTCCTCACACACACACACAAAAGATGCATTCGTGATCTGAAATACAGCATGTTGATAATATTTAGCTGTTGGCCTTTAAAAATAACGTTCAAAGCTTATAGAATTGTAGTTATAAAAATAATTTAATTGAGGCTTAAATTCCTCTGATTAAGCATGTGAAAGTAAGTTTTAAAATCTGTCAGGGAAAAGACTACTGTTCTGTGCCCTTCTGTATTTTTGTCTCTTTAGGTTGATTATTGTATTTGTCACCATGTAATTTAATCATTCTGTATGCAGATTCTCCTCAAGAAAACTATTAGAGGTAAGATCAAAATACAGTGAATAAAAAATCGAAACTGTGTGTATAAAAAAACATTCAGCTTCTCCATGATGTCTTCTTCCCTGGCCACCTTTTCTCAAATTTAATTTCAACCCCCTCTCCTGCAATACTTCAAGGACACCATCAATGAAGTGAAAAGACAACCCACAGAATGGGAGGAAATATTTGCAAATCACATATCTGATAACAGACTGGTATCCAAAATATATAAAGAGCTCTTACAACTCAACAATAAAAAGACAAATAAACCAATTCAAAAATGGGCAAGGATTTGAATAGATATTTCTCCAAAGAAGATATTACAAACAGCCAATAAGCACACGAAAACATCATTAGTCATTAGTTAACATAATTAGTTATTAGGGAAATGCAAACCAAAACCACAATGAGATACCACTCCACACACACTAGGAGGACTAGAACCAAAAAGACAGACAATAACAAGAATTAGTGAGGATGGGGAGAAACTGGAAGCCTTGTACATTGCTTATGGGGATTTTTTTTTTGTGAGGAAGATTAGCCCTGAGCTAACATCTGTTGCCAATCCTCCTCTTTTTTTGGTGAGGAAGACTGGCCCTGGGCTAACATCTGTGCCCATCTTCCTCTATTTTGCATATGGGACGCCTGACACAGCATGGCTCGATAAGCGGTGTGTAGATCCCTGCTGGGACCCGAACTTGTGAACCCTGGGCGGCTGAAGTGGAGCACGTGAACTTAACCACTATGCCGCCGGGCCGGCCCCTGCTTATGGGAATGTTAAATGGTGCAACTACTCTGGAAAACAATCTAGCAGTTCCTCAAAATGTGAAACGTAGAGTTACCATATGACCCAGCAATTCCACTCCTAGGTATGTACCTACGAGAACCGAAAACATGTGTCCACGCAAAAACTTGTACACAAATGTTCACAGCAGTGTTATCCATAACAGCCAGAAACCCAACTGTTCATCAATTGATGAATGGATAGACAAAATGTAGTACATCCGCACAGTGGAAGATTATATGGCAATAGAAAGAATGAACTATCGGCGTATGCTACAACAGGGACGACCCTTGAAGACCTTATGCTAAGTAAAAGCAGCCAGTCACAAAAGACCACCTATTGTACGATTCAATTTATAAGAAACGTCCAGAAGAGGCAAATCTGCAGAGAGGGAAAGTAGATTAGTGGTTGCTGGGCCTGGTGGGGGGGAAACGGGAAGAGACTGCTAATGGGTGTGGCGTTTCTTTTTGGGGTGATGAAAACATTCTAAAATTAGTGGTGACGGTCGCACAACTCTGTGAATATACTAAACCCCCCCCCCCGAATTGTATACATTGAAACGGTACATTTACAGTATGTGGATTATATCTTAGTGAAGCTGTTATTAAAAAAAACCACAACTGGTCCTAGAGTTGAGCTTCCATTTGGTACTGAGCTGCCTGGAAGGCAAGGCACAAAGAGAGGAGGCAGGGCCGACCCACTGTGAACCCCGGGAGGAGGGCTGATTAATCCTTCTTACAATCCACCCCCAGCCACAGGCAGAGGCTTCTCGACCACCTTGCATTTGACTGATCCCGGCTGGAAAAAACTGAGTTCAGGGACTGTGGGGAGGCGGGGTGGGAGGAGAGGTTAGGAAAGAGGCGGCGATCGCCAGCTGCTACAGCTCTCCAGGGAATTTCTAATGGATCTACAAGATGCAGGAGGTACAGCTACCAAAGGGATGCTCTGGTTCTGAGCACTGGGGAGGAAGAGATGGAAAGGAAGTGGAGAGACGACAGCCTCGAGCAGCACATGTCTTGATTGGGAACAGGAAGAGAGCCCAGTGTCTGTTTTAAAACTCACTCTGTTTTGAATCATTCCTTAATCACTTGAGCTCTGTTGGTCTTATTTCCCTAAGTCAACAGTAAGTCGCTCCGTTGGCTGGGACCACAATTGATATGATTTCTGCTTCCTGGACAGTGCTCAGTACAATGGCCACAAGCAGAGCTGCTTTGCTCTTTTTTTGTCCTTGGCGTGGACCTCTACGGTCCTCGCCCTCTTCTAGAAAGAGTACTTCAGTTTCCTTTGGGGGACCATCCCTTCCCCACTCTATCCATTTGGTTGGGATGAAGCTGACCTGTTCCTCCACCACTCTCTCTATGCCAGGAATGGGCTCTTGATCTAGGCTAGCCAATGAGAGCCACAGAAGTTGGCATATGTACAGGCATTTGACCCAGTTTGGGCCAATGAGATTCACGCCTGGGAGTTGTGCTGGAAGTTGGGAAGCACAGGTCTCCTTTTTTAGTTGGGTTTGCAGAGAGGGAGTCACTACATGGAGAAAATCAGCTGAGGGATGCAAAAAGACCAAGCCCTGAGAACATTGCTTGAGCTCCTGGATCCAGCCTGACCTGAATCCCAGATATCCCTGGGTTTTTCAATTATTGTGATCCAATAAATTCCCTTTGTAGCTTAAATACTACATATTTCAAACTGAGAGTCCCACTTGATACCAGCTATTAATATGGAGTTCTACATGGCTGCAGCTGCTGGAAAAGCACAAAGAGAAAGAGCTGTGGGCCAAAAGTCAAGGTCATGTATTTTAGTTCTGTTATGAATACCCTGACTACATGACCTCTCTGTGTCTCAGTTACTCTGTCTGCAAAACAGGACTCACACTCCTGCTCCTCAAGATCCTCTATACTTTTCCAACTTCCAAGTTTATAACTGTAGTCCAGATCTCTCTTTGGAGCTTCAGACCCACAAATACAGTTGCCCTCTAGGTCTCTCGAACAGAACTAATTTTAGTTTTCCTCAACATTTTTCTCTTTCCCTCATCTTCCTTGTATTACATGATACTTTGTGCTAGAAAATGCTAGTGTCCTCCAGTAATCGTTCTTCCTTTCTCCCTCTCAGAGTAATAGAATCCCTGGAATTTAATGGGGCATGTGACTGGACTACATTTCCCAGACTCCCTTGCAGCTAGATGTGGCCATGTGATCAAGTTCCAGCCAATGGGATGTGAGCAGAAATGATATGTGCAACTTCTGGGTCTGGCCCTTAAAAGAGAGGGAAAAACATAAAAAGAAAATATAAAAAAAGAGAGGGGTAAACTCCCCTTTTCCCGTTTCCCCTTCTCGCTGGCTGGCATGTTTTATCTTGCCAATGAGGGCAATGCTCCAGGAATGGCAGAGAACAAGATGAAGGGGCCTCGGTCTCTGGCTCTGTGTAGTAGCCTTACCAGCTTGAACCACGTATGGCTCGACTGCTAGGTGAGAGAAATAAATTTCTATCTTGTTTAAGCCATGGGTATTTTGCATCTCTCTTAGGGTGGTTGGATTTAGCAAATAAAAAAATACTCATTCCTCACCTAAGAGAGCTGGAGGAGGGAGTGGAACATTCTAGAAAAGGAATGAAGATGGCCCAGGAGACCTGGGGGCTCTAAGAGCTTCTCACCTCAGTTTCCCCTGGACATCCTGGAAACACACAAGGAGGCAAGTGAGCCTGAGGTCTGACTCTCATTCTCTCCTGCGTGATCTTGCTCTCTCCTTATGCACTGCGGAGACTAACTGGGCATGATGGTCTCCTATCATGGTTCTTCCAGCTGTGACCTTTTGTGGTTTTGAAATTCTAGGACAGTTGAAACCCAGATGCCAATGGGGACAGGAGGGTCCCATAAACAGGTTAAACAGGCCAGGTGGGGGCTGTGGGTGGACTGGAAGCATCCACCCCCTCTATCAGGGCAGTCACTACTCAGCTCCTGTTGATTGCTGCCACATGGGATCGCAGGATTGCCAGATTTCCTAATTTTTCAAGAAGAGTTGGAAATCTAGATTGTTTTGGTCTGTGTAATCTCCTGATTTTTAAATGCTGGCGACAAATTCACATTTTTCCAAACACTCTAGGGCCCAAACAAAAATGTCTGCAGGCTGAATTTGGCCGGTGGCCACCAGTTAGGAATTTTTTGTTTTAAGACTATTTTCCTTCCTTCCTTCCTTCACTCAACAAATATTTATTTGACGCCTACCGAGTGCAAGGCACTGTTCTATTCACTGTGGATAAAGCAATGAACAAAACAGAAAAAAAAATCATGCCTGTCGACATACAGCTTTCCTTCTAGAGGACTGTCCTGATTCACTCAGGCAACAAGTATTTACTGAGCCATTCTGGCCCATGTGCTGTGCTTAGTTGGGCCAATAAAAAATGTTCATGGTCCCTGCCCTCATGGTACATATGGCCTGGAAGGAAGACAGGCAATAAGTGCATAATTATAATACAAATGGAAAATATAGTTATGGGGAGGGATGCAATTTACACGGAGGAGAGTGGTTAGGAAAGTCCTCTTGGAGGCAGCTACATTTAAAATGAGAACTGAAAGCAAAGTAAGATTTAATCTAGTAAAAGAATTTTCTAGAGCATTCTAGATTATAGCAGAGGCTTCCAGTGTGCCCCTTCCCCCGTCCCCTCAGGTGCTGCCATTCCTGTACACACAGAGGCTTTCTACTATTAGCACCTGTGATTCCCTGCCCTAGGGCTTTCTTGGGGCTGGCCAGAAGGGCAGGGAGATAAGGCCCCTGGGAGAAGCCCTCAACTCACGATGGAAGGGGATCTGTAGATCAATATCCCAGCACCCTCACTCCTCGGGTGAGTCAACTCTGAGGTGTGTTCTACAGAGTCTCCCAGGGGTCCCTGGTGGGACTGAGCCCCAGGGACCCGCAGCATAACTATTTACGCACTCTGCATTGGCCGCCTTCCCTTCCCTGTCTCACTCCCCAACTCTGCACCTGGTGCTTCCTGGGATCACCCTTCAAAGAAACTACCCGTACTCGCTCCTTGTCTCAGGCTCTGCTTCTGGGAGAAACCCAGCAGAGATGGGAGAGAACGTGGCAGGTTGGAGGACAGAAAGCAACTTGGGACAAATAGCAGGAAACAGAGCTGCAGAGCTCATGAAGGACCTTGGAGGCTGGGTCAGGGTTTGTCCATGGGGAAGCCACTAACGATTTTTCAGTGGGGGAGTGACATGATCAGGCTTATACTGTAGGATGACCCCTCCGTAGGGGGCTGTGAAGGGCAAAAGTGGAAGCTTCGAGACCAGATAGCTGGAGTTAGGTGGTGGGGCTGGAGAGAGGCAGCTGGCAATGAGGAACGACATGGACCAGATGCATGGTGCCCAGAAAGAAGCTCTGGGCTTTGTCCCTGTCTTCAGGGAGCCCACAATTCGGTTTAAGGACTACTGGTGAGACACAGACACAGGAATCATCCCCAAGATTACCATGCCCCACACAGAACCCGTGAGACCCAAACTGTCGCGTGGAGCTGGAGAACTTCAGAGGGCTATCTCTAAGGACAAGGAGAGTGAAGGAATGCTTTGTAGGGGAGGTGACTTTACCGGGTGGTTAGAAAAACCACAGAACATCCAGACTTAGTGGGCAACCCACTACTGTGGCCCCTTTGGGATAGCCCAACTTTTCGCAATGGCTGCCAAGTCCACTTTTCGGTGTTTTCAGCAGCTCTCCACTCTGCCATCCTTTACCTAAGCTGTGCACGGGCCAAAAACGCACGCCGGATTTCCCGCAGGCACTGCTAGACATATTAACGGCATTCCTACGCGGCAAGAGATTTCTGCACCACCAACACCATTTTTATACTCTTTACAACATAATGGCAGACGATAAATCTATCTTGCTAATTACACATCCAGCTTGTTATAACCCCCATAAAAAACACGAGCAGCTGGAAAAGCCATGAGGTGATGTCAAATCATATTCCCGGTCTCTAAACAGAAACAGAAATATTTTCCAGGCGCTGGTGAGTCTCATGGTTCCTACCCAGGCATGGAAGTGGCTGCCAACAGGTCGCTCCCTTCGGATGAGAAGATAACTCGCCAATCCTCTAAAGCTCCGCCCCTCCACCCCCACCTGTCTCCCTGAAGAGAGAGCAGATGGTTGGAGCATCCACCTGGGGTTTGTTGAAAAGCCCACAGGATGAATGCAAAGATTCGGCAGTGTTTGAGTTTTAGCAGTTGGGTTCGTTTTTGCATTATGAAGGTGGTTTCCATGTTTCTTCCATTTACCACCAATCAGCTGATAGCATTTGCCCAGAATTCTAACTGGGTGGTTCCCCCAACATAATCCGCCCATGATATATTTGCAAAGCTGTCGCTAAGATCCACGCTGGGGCCGACAAAATGCCTCCCCCTCGTCTCAGAAAAACGGAAGGAAAATTAAATTCATCTGCCGGAGACACTAACATAAACAACAGGGAAGAAGAAAAATACTTTACCTTGTTTCTTAGCTAAGATGACTGTTTTTGGCTGCAGTGTATCCTAGCCCTCTTAGGAGGGAGACAGCCAAAGACTATGAGCTTATATCCTATCAAGTGGATGTTGAATGCTTCATGTGTTGGAAGAAAAGGCAAGGGAGACAATAGTAGGGGAGCTAATTAAATTTTCACATGTCAAGGGAAAATTCCATAGGAGTTCTCAAACCTGGGCTGATCCAGTGGGGCAGCTTTTGTTGGAGAAGCTGCCTCATAAACTGCCCCCACAATTCCCAGGACAAACCAGCTGGACAGACTGTCTTGTTGGAAAAAAAAAAAAAAGAGGAGAGACAAAATGGATTCTTACCTTCCCGTATCTGGATGCAAAAGTCCCCGTGAGCAAGGAGTGAAAGATAATTATTGTCTCATCCAGGTCCCACACGAACACGCGCTGTGATGAGAGAGAGGAAGAGAATGGAGACAAATGGGCTCGCTTGCACCTGACTTAATGTCTGCAGAAATTAACTCCCTGGGAGGAAAAAGAAGTCTTGAAAAACATCATCTTTAAGTTATAAAACATGCGACTCACTGATGTGTCCTTGAGTCTCCATCCAACCTCAGCTGTGTAAAGTGTATTCTGATGGCCAATATTTGAGCTCCTATCAACCCAAGAGATGCCAGAACCAAGAAGCCTGTTCTTGCCTTCCACATAAAAGCTCAAAAAAGGAGCTCAGGCCAAAAACAACAATAAAAGTCACATAACTCATTTGACGAAATGAAATACTACCATTCTGCATTCACTGCTCACCATAAGTCCAATTACTTCTGACCATTTCTATTTTTAGCAGTTCTGGTGATTACCTCCATAACTCTAACACACTTATACGTTATTGATTTGCCAACTTTAGACAAGATCTTTTGACTGGGCAATGTGAAAGATGAGGGTTTAGCTCATGGTGATCTCTCTCATGTCTCCGGAACTTTATATTTTTCACATATGTGAACCTTTCTATTGCCAATTCCATCAGCTTTGGACATCTCCCTTGGCTAAAACGGTAAAGATATGGATACCCACCCTTTCCCTCGCCTCCTCCCCTCTCCAACATCTATCAACTTCAGCCTTTACTTTTGCATTGTCAATGTGGGTCAACTGGTTTGTGCATTTGGTTTTATAACTATACTTAAGTCTTCTGTGCTCTGTCCATACATAGATTTTAAGAGCTGGTAACCAGCAAAGAGCACTGACATCTTGTGATTACTGTTCACTGCAGAGCCAAGTAACGTGCTAGGGCTTCACTTGCTTCTCTAATGCCCAATGTCATTACCCTGGAGTCACTTTAAGGAGACTGTTCCTTCCATCAAGGTCCACGTGTATTCTCCTTTCCTGCACACCATCCCAAATAAAATCATGCCATATCTCTGTTACATAGGAAACATGCCTGTCTGGTATAACTTTTTGTGTTTGTTGGAGTTTATTAATCGCTTTAATTATTTTCTTGTTTGCAATAATGTGCCTTCCTTATGATCTCAAAATCAGCCACATCCTCTATTAGAGATGTTCATCCTTGGTGACTGCATGCTCCAGTGTGGACTGGATCATTTTTAGGCTTCCTACATAGCTAGCATCGTGAGACTTCCCTTTACCGCATTTCTGGGTCAAATCCACTGTTTCCTCAAGTCCCTCTCTTTCTTGGTTTTCTTCCTTGTTTTGCTTGAATACATCCTTAAGTTGCTTCTTCTGAAAGGATCACAGAAAGCAATCTTCCTGAATTCTTGAAAATCTGATGATATCTTTATTTTGGTCTACAATTCCTCTGGGTGCAGAAATCCAATTGGAAAATCATGTCCTCTGGATCTTGGAAAGAATTCCTCCATTATCGTATAGTGTCCAGCATGATTGATGAGAAGTCTGATCTGTTTCACTGATTCTCACTCTTTTGTAGGTTTCCCTTTTTTCTCTATAGGATTTTTTGGATCTTTTCTTTATACTCGGTATCCTCAAATCCCATGAGGATATATCTAGAGGTAGTTTTTTTTCATTCATACTGTTCAGCACTCAAGCATTTTCAATCCTATTTCTTTAAATAATTTCCTCCCATCTTTTCCACTGTTCTCTCTTTCTGGAATTCCCAATAGTCAAATTAGACCTTTCAGATTGATATTGCTTATCCTTTAAAAAATATATTTTCTATAATTTTGTCTTTTTGATCTATGTTCTGGAAGATTTCTTAAACTTTCTGTTCCAACTCTTCTATTAAACTTTTGATTCTATCATTTTAAAATTTCCAAAAGCTCTTTCTCTGTCTCTGAGTGTTCCTTTCCCAATAGCCTCCACTTCTTATTTTATGGATGCAAGATCTCCTTAAATCTTTACAAGATAACCAGTCAGAATTCTTCTAAGTTCTTTTATGTTTCTTAAAATACCTTTCTTGTCATTTATTCATTTAGCTTGGCCTTTATTTTTGATACTGTTGGTTTTCTTCATTTTTCTGGCAATCATTATTTTTAACAACAAAGGGTCCGACTAATCATTTACATAGTCGGTGTTGAGGGGGCGGGGGCAGAGGCACCTACTCAGTCTACCATCTTGAATGGGCCACTTGTGACAATTCTCTGTAAGTCAGTGGCTCTATTTACACATTGGCATTGACCATGCCCTTAAAAGTAGAGAAAGGTGGTTTCTAGAAGGAAAAAGGTCAATTAGTGCAGAGATTTTCAAAGCAATTAGCAGACCTGAGTATTATTTTGTGAGTTTTTTAGTCTAGTTATATTTATGTGTGTGTATGTGCTGGGTCACAATATTAAGTATCATTCTTATGATGGGTCATGGTAAAAGAATGTTTGAAAACTACTGTTTTGGAGAGGGCTTCTGGGGTTTAAATACACTAAGTTCTAATTTATCTGAACTAAGTGGGTTGGATCAGTTAAACTTAGAAATCTTGGTAAGAGAATTTTCAAAAATCAGCGAATATTTTCAAATTTAATGCAGACTCCATTAATTTATCTATTACGTCCTCTCTGAAGAAGAAAGTCACCCCCACTACCCCACCACTCTATCCCCGCTTCCTAGATCCTTCATGGGTGAGTTCCTGATGGCCATTCTGCAGATGACCCTACTCTGTAGCCCACCATGGTTTGGGCCAAGGTGAGCCCCTAACCCCGGTTGGGTCAGAGGTCTTTCCTTGGGAACTTAAAGAATTGAGACCTAGAAAGAAATTCATTGTCTTTGGGTGGCTGTTGGTGGCCACATGATCTGAAGGGCAGGGAGGCCAGTCTGCAGAAAGAGAGGAACAGAGGGGTGAAAGACGGAAAGATAACCTAACACTTCTGCAGGACCTGGTTTCAGAGAGAAGCAGAGCGAGGCTCCTGGAGGAGAGCCGTGCCCAGGAACCTGTGCATGGGGACACTGCAAGACACTCTTGTCTGGGGATTCCAGCACCTTCACTGTGGCATGTGGGGAGAGAAGGTATAAATGCATTTCCTTGCCCCGACTACCTTCTAATTCCAGTATCTTCCTGACACTCCAGTGCACCCCTGCCCTTGGGTTCTGAGAGAATCCCCATATCCTTTAAATTCTGCTTTTTCGCTTAAGCTAGCTCGAGTTGGTTTCTGGCACCTGCAGTCAAGGGATTTTGACTAATACACACTCAGCATTTTCCTCCTTTCCACTTCTTTACATAATTTCTCTCTCGTGGGCTCAGTCATTAGCAAAACTGCCAAAGACTTAAGAGGTGCGACCCATGCAACCCTCCATACTGACATTAAGCACAGAAGTGAAACACAGCTCACACCTTTGCAAGTGTGCTTTGCCCAGTGGTACTTACCCTGGAATCAAGAAGCAGATGTTTCCAGAATAATATCACCCCATAATCCCTGACTTCCATGCCACCTCCACCTTCTCAGTTTAATGGAAAAATGTCTCTCCACCCCCACTCCCACCAAGAGCAGAAAGCACATTAGATGACCCAATAGTTTTTCTCTTTTTTTTTGTAATATTAAAGGATGTGTTGCTTTTTGTGATTTCTATAGCTCTGCAACCTCAAGCTGGTAGAAAATCCTCAGGAATACGGGAGGACAGAAAGCAGGGAAAACCTGAGGTCACTAAATTTTCTTCCGGCCTTTTGCAAAGGCCTAATCCCACTGAAGGGATTATGCAAAATCTCCTCGGTTTTGGAAGGCAGAGAGCTTTAAGAATTAGAGGAAAAGCAAGAACAGAATCCTCTGGACTGAGAATAGTCCCAAGAGCAGTGGAAACACTTGCTCCGTGGCAGGTCCCCAGGATGGTCAACCTCTCAGAGGAGACGGCTGCTGTATCCTCAGGAGGTTGACCGAGTGTAGGGGATAAGCGTGATCTTCAAAATATTTAACACCTCTAGGATGACTGGAACAGACACCAGCCATAAACATCCGTTACAGCCCTACTAGTGAACACTGTCTAACTAGTATAGCCCGACTAGTCAATACTGGCTCAATATCAAATGCCCTGGTGGTGGGCGTTTGTTGTCTGTGCCGCCAGCATCCACCCTCTTCTGATAAGAGCACCTGGTTTTCTGGCCCATCGTGTGTTGTCTTGGTGAGACGGTCAATCAGGGGCAAGCCTAAGAGCCAAGCCAGGCCAACGGGATGCTGCCTCCTTGGAATCGGACACCGAGTGAAGTGGCGCTAGAATCTCAAATAGTTCACTCTCCGGCAGGGGCTGGCGCCCTGGAGGGTACTGTTGCTTTGTTACTGTTCTTTCTAACCTCTCCATGTTGTCCCTCCCAGTAAGCTCCTTTTTGCTTAAGTAACCAGAACTGGTTTCTGTTGCTTGCAACCCAAGGATTGTAGCTAATACTCCAAAGTCCTCATGCTCAATAAGGATTTCTACGCCGGATGCGTGGCAAGGAAACCCCGGGGAATGGCTGGCCTTGCAATGGCCACTGCAGCCCCTGACAGCGAGGAAGGCAACAGGGACCACGCCACACTGGACATTAGAGGCTCGTAATCTCTTTTCTGAGACACTCACACTCCGAGATTCTCACAGAATTCTGGGAGGGGTGGGGCCCCAATAATGAGACGGAATTTCCTACCACCTTGGTGGGATGTGGGACTCAGAGTCAAATTACGTTGATTTTAAGGAAACGATGAAAATGGTATTTCTTAGCAGGTCTGAGTTTGTGGGTTGAGCTTTGCAGTTGCTGCATAAATTGCACAGGATTATGAACAGGGACGCGATGACGATGCATTCCAGTTTCGTGGCACTGACACAGGCTTTGCCAACGCTATCCAGGTCCCCACAGCACACTCAAGCCAACGAATGATTGACTTTGTTCTGCAAAGAAGTCTGAGCTAGTGCACACGTCCATTTTTCTCCGTTGATGGATAACAGCTGCTTATATCTGTTTTTGGGTGTCCATCTTGCCTCTGTCCCCACTAGTACCTTCCCTGCCCCCTCACGTGTGCTGTTCTTTTTGGTTCATTTGGGAAAATGTCAGTGCCTGACCACTAATCCTACACGTGGTTTATTATAATCAAGATTGGCGCATCCCTTAGACCAGCCGTTCTCGGCCTGGGCTGCACACTGGCATCACCTGGGGAGCTTAAAAATACTGCTGCCTGGCTCCTACTCTCAGGGAGTTTGAGTTAATTGATGTGGGGTACAGCCTGAGACGAAGGTTTCTCAAAGCTCCCCAAGAGATTCTAAGGTGCAGCCCAGGTTGAGAACCACCATCTGAGATACACAGAATCACACAAATGATGCAAACTCATCTGAGCCAACCTCCTGTCTCCACGCAGATGAATACTGAGGCCATATTAGAATCACTAGGGGAACTTTTAGAACTCCCTCCCCCAGTGTATATTTCATTAGTCTGAGATGGGGCCTGGGTGTCAGTATTTTAAAAAGCATCCCAGGTGATTCTATAACATGCAGCTGGGAAGGTCCACAGCCCACTGTCGTCTTTATCGGGGATTCTCAAAGTGTGGTCCCCAACCCAGCAGCATCAGCATCATCTGGGAACTTGTTAGAAATGCAAACTCTCAGGCCCCGCCCCAGATCTACTGAATTGGAAATTCTGGGGGTGGGGCCCAGGGGTTTTCACAAGCCCCTAGGTGATCCTGCTGCTTAAGTCTGAGAACCACTGTTCTTCATTCTCTCCAGGTCCCTTTTCCCAGCTGGGTCAGTCAACAGCGCTTCCACAGGGCCAATGTAATTCTTCCCTACTTTTCTGTCAAGTGCTCTTTTCTCTGTTACTTTGAACACAAAGAGCCATTCTCCTCCATGTACTTGGACAGGACTCTGTCCCATCCTCCTGTTCTGGCCACAGATGGAGAGTACATTCACCAAGTCACAGAGAGGCGGTGTGGCTTACCTCGATCTCGCTGTCCCCTGCTGGGGAGGGGTCACTGCTCCGCTTAGACCGGCCTCGGAGCTTCCCGTCGGAGGCCCGGTGCGGCCGGTCTGTGTCTCCCTCTTTGGCCGGTGTGGAAGGTCCATTGTGTGTGCTATATTCACCTGGGGCAGGAAAGGGAAGGGTGGACGTGTCAGAAGCTTTGCTGCGTGTCTCCTCCTGGGAAATATCCCACCAGAACCATCTAGCTACACAGTGGGAGGTCCCAAGGGCAGCACCAAAAGCGAAGACCATGCGGAATCAAAATTACTCCTGAGAGTCCCTTTAATTACCCATCCATAATCATTCATTCACCCAACAAACATTCATTGAGCAGGCACAGTTCCAAGCCCTGGTTCTCACAGCAGCTAAATTCTAGAGATAGGAGGGAGACACCAGACAAACAAGTAAATACATAATATGGCAGGTGGGGACATGTGTTGTAGAGAATTAATAAATCGGATGGGGGAACAGGAAGTGCTGGGGAGGGTCCTCAGGAGAAGTGGGCTGGTCAGGACGGCCTCTTGGAGAAGCGGACACCTGAGCAGGGATCTTAGAGCAGTGAGGGCGGGGCCACTGCAGGAGCTATAATTATGGTGAACAGAGTTTTGTGTTACAACTCTCTATATATCCTAAAGCCTGGGACTCCCTAGACTAACAAGATGAAGAAAATAAATATTTATACACAGCTGGGCATCCAACTCTTCTACCTTTAAGAGACCCCTCCTGTGGAGTTAATGGGGGGTGGGGAGAATTCTCTATGTTCCTGTCTCTATGCAGCTTGCGCTGTTCTCTATTAACAGCAAGTCTTTCAAGCTTTGCTTGTTAAGAGATTTGTCAATTTGAGACTTAAATGAGGTTATATATGCGAAAGCATCCAGTACAGGGCTGGCAATTAGGAGATGTCAATAAATGATTTGAATCGAGTTCTGGCCGGACTAGATCCACACACAGGATCAGTGAGAAGATGCAGGGCAGAGGGCGGGCACCTGCTACTTCTCATCGAGGTGGTGCTTCTGGACTCGGTGCGCTGAGAGGCTCCCACGCTCATGCCCTCAGGCAACTGTCTAATGACCCTGAACAAGTGAGCAGCACCCTCCCGGGACTCAGGTCCCAAAGCCAGCATCCAAGTCGTGTTGTTTTTAAGGCACGGAAGTTTTAAATACATAGCTTTTTATTAGGCTTTACTATCTTTAACTAACGAGGGAACTGAGGCTTATCAAGATGACGTAAGCCTGTTGTTACCCTGAAAATTAATGGTAGAGCCAGAACTAAAATTTGGGTCTGCCCTTGTCACCAGAGTGACAGAACTGTAAACCAGGGTGGAACCTTAGGGGATATCCCATCCCACTTCTCATTTTACAGCTGCTTGTTGTAGCTTCCAAACGTACCCTGTGGACTCCACCTCTCCTTCCATGATCGCCAGTTCTTGGATCACTGAGGGAAATGCTTTTGTCTAAAAATACTTGGCAATAGACCGATTCTTTTTCCTACCCTGGAAGGACTACTTCCCTCCAAAACCCGAGGGACTGAACTTTGTTTATTTAATATTTATAAAACTTCTCATTAGACTAAGGACATAATCAGAATAGAGGTGATTTTGAGTTGTCAGGACCGCTGGGCCATCTCCAGCTCCCCAGCATTCTCAGGATACAGCATTAGAGATTCCCAAACATTAATCTAGAGAAACTTTCTTCTGGAGGATGAGGAACAGGCAGTAAACAAATTCACAGATGCTCAGGAATCATAAATAAGGTTTATCCTGATTCACTTGGTAATTCTAAGGCTATGGGGGCTTAGAAAACATTGGTTGACCCCATTAAAATCCAGACAAATATTTAAAAAAGGAAAAATGCCAGCCACCTAAGAAATGTCTAAATAAGGTGTACGGAGAGCCAATTTATTAGGGGTGCCCAAAAAAAAAAAAAAAAAGCAATCCTGTTCCCAACCTTACACATTCTTGAGAATGAAGGCTCAAAGTTCAAGGTCACAGTCAGAGGTACACAGGCTACAGCAATTTATGTAAACCTTTCTTGGAGTCATTTCACTCTTTTTCTTTCTCCCCTTCTATGTTTTTTCTTATTTATTTTAACAGCTTTATTGAGGTATAATTGACACACAGTAAACCATATGTATTTAGAGCACACAATTTGATAAGTTTTGACATATGTATACATCTATGAAACCATCACTGCAATCAAGATAAGGAACAAAGCCAGCACCTCCAAGTTTCCTTATAATCCCTTTGTGGTCTCTTCCTCCTGCTCCCCTCCCCAGGCAACCACAGATCTTCTTTCTTTCAACCAAAAATTAGTTTGCATTTTCTAGAGTTTGGGAATTACTTGAATTACTCCAAGACTCAATCCATGTTGTTAGATATATATTGATAGTTCATTCTTTGTGTTGCTGAGTGCTATTCTATTGTATGGATATACCACAGTTTGTTCATCTGTTCACCTGTGGATAGACATTTGGGTTGATTCTAGCTTTTGGTTGGAATAAAGCTGCTATGAACATTCACTTATCAGTCTTCGTATGGACGTAAGGTTTCTCTTTACAAGCGTGATTACTAGGTCATTTGCTAGGTCTATGTTTGACTTTTTAAGAAACTGCTAAATTGTTTTCCAAAGTGGTTGTATCATTTCACATTCCCATCAGCAGGGTAAGCGAGTTCTAGTTGATCCAGATCCTTGCCAACCTTTGGTATGGTCAGCCTTTGTGATTATAGCCATTCTAGGGGTTATGTAGTAGTATCTCATTGTGGTTTTAATTTGTATTTCCCTAATGACTATTGACTAACATCTTAATCACGTGTTTTTTTGCCATGCCTATATCTTCTTTGGTGAAGCGTCTGTTCAAATATTTTGCCCATTTCCTTATTGGGCTATTTGTTTTCTTATTATTGGGTTTTGAGAGTTCCTTATATATTCTGGATGGTTACTTTTACGTGTCAACTTGACTGGGCTAAGGGATGCCCAGACAGCTGGTAAAACCTTATTTCTGGGTGTGTCTCTGAAGAGACTAGCATTTGAATCAGTAGACTGAGTAGAGAAGCTCGCCCTCCACAATGTGGGTGGGCATCATCCAATCCCTTGAGGGCCCAAATAGAACAAAAGGATGGAGGAAGGGTGAATTCTCCCTCTTCTTGAGCTGGGACATCCATCTCCTCCTACCCTCAGACATCAGAGTTCCTGGTTCTCGGGCCTTCTGACTTGAACTGAATTACACTACTGGCTTTCCTCGTTCTCCAGCTTGCAGATGGCAGATTGTGGGACCTCTTGGCCTCCATAACCACATGAGCCAATTCTTATAATAAATCTCCTCTTATATATATGTATATATATACTACTGGTTCTGTTTCTCTGGAGAAGTCTGACTAATACAACTTATCTTATCAGATATATGTTTTGCAGTTATTTTCTCCAAGACTGTGGCTTACCTTTTCATTCTCCTAACACTGTTTTTCGAAGAGCAAAAGTTTTAAATTTTCATAAAGTCCAATTTATATCATTTTTTTCTTTTTGGATCATGCTTTTGGTGTTATATGTGAGAATTCTTTGCCTAACTGAAAGTCACAAAGATTTTCTCATAGAAGTTTTATAGTTTTATATTTAGGTCTATGATCTATTTTGTGTTAATTTTTGTACATAATGTGAGGTATAGATTGTAGTAGTTTTTCTGAATATAGAAATCCAGTTGTTCCAGCATCTTTTGTTGGGAAGACTATCCCTTCTCCACTGAATTGCCTTTGAACCTTTGTCAAAAATCAGTTGTTCAGGGCCGGCCCCGTGGCTTAGCGGTTAAGTGCGCACGCTCCGCTGCTGGCGGCCCAGGTTCGGATCCCGGGCGTGCACTTCTCCGGCCATGCTGAGGCCCTGTCCCACATACAGCAACTAGAAGGATGTGCAGCTATGACATACAACTATCTACTGGGGCTTTGGGGGGAAAATAAATAAATAAATAAAATCTTTGAAAAAGTCAGTTGTTCATTTACATGTGGGTTTATTTCTGAACTCTCTATTTTGGTCCAGTGAACCACTATTTTTATGCCAATACCATACTCTCTTGATTACTAGGGCTTTGTAACAAGTCTTAAAATCAGATGGTGTTAGCCTTCCAACTTTGTTCTTCTATTATCAGAGTTGTTGAGGCTATTCTAGGTCCTTTGTATTTCCATATGAAGTTCAGAATCAGCTTTCCAATTTCTACAGAAAAGCCTAGGATGTTGACAGAGATTGTGTTAAGTCTATAGATCAATTTGTGGAGAACTGACATCTTAACAATATTAAGTCTTCTGACTGTGAACAAGGCTTATCTCCCCATGTCTCTTCTTGAACTTCTTTCAGTAGTGTTTTGTAGTTTTAAGAATATGTCTTACACATCTTTTGTTGGATTTATCCCCAAGTATTTCATATTTTTTGATGCTATTGTAAATGGCATTTAAAAATAGTCTATTTGCTATTATTTGTTGTTAGTATATAGAAATATAATCGATTTTTATATATTCACCTACTGCCCTGCAACATTGCTAAACTTTTTCTAGTAGCTTTTTTGTAGATTGTATCTGATTTTCTACATAGGTAATCACATCATTTTACTTCTTTTTACTTCATGAGATTTTGCTTCTTCTTTTCCAACATGGATGACTTTAATTGCTTTTTCTTGGCTTACTGCACTGGCTAGAAGCTCTAGAACAACGTTGAACAGAATTGGTAAGAGTAGACATCCTTGTCATGTTTCTGATCTTGGGGGATAGCTGTAGGTCTTTTGTAGCTGTCCTGGTTTAGTCAGTTTGGGCTGCTATAACAAAAATGTCATCGACCAGGTGGCTGAAACAACAGAGATTTATTTCTCGCAGTTCTGGAGGCTGGAAAGTCCCAGATAAAGGAACTGGCCATTTGGTTCCTGGTGAGAGTCCTCTTCCTGGTTCTCAGATAGTCACCTTGTTGCTGTATTCACACATGGTGGAGAGAGAGATATTATCTCTCTCATGTCTCTTCTTATAAGCACACTAATCCCATTCATGAGGGCTCCACTCTCATGGCTGAATTACCTCCCAAAGACTTCATCTCCAAATACCATCACATTGGAGATTAAGGCTTCAACATACGAATTTGGGGGAAATACAAACATTCAGTCCATTGAATGTCTTTTCCTGATAAAGGAAGCTCCCTTCTACTTCTAATTTGGAATTTTTATCAGGAGTAGATGATAGATTTTGTCAAGTATTTTTTCTGCATCTATTGAGATGATATTTTTTCTTTTCTTTCCAGTTAGTCAATATGGCAAATTATACTGATTTTCAAATTTTAAACCAACTTTGCATCCTTGGGATAAACCCCACTTGGTCATTATCCTTCTTTAATATATTGTTGGACTTGATTTGCTAACATTTTGTTCAGAAATTCTGTATCTATGTTTATGAGGGATATAGGTTTGTAGTTTTCTTTTCTTACAATGTCTTTGTCTGCTTTTGGTGTCAGGGTAATGCTGGCCTCATAGAATGAGTTGGGATGTATTCCTTCCTCTTAAATTATCTTAAAGAAAGTGTAGAACTGAATTTCTTACTTACATATTTGGCAGAATTAATCAGGGAAGCCATCACGGCCTGACAATTTCTTTGTGGGAACATTTTTAACAAAAAACTCAATTTATTTAATAGATATAGGCCTGTTTAGGTTATCTATTTCTTGTTGAGTAAGCTTTGGAAGTTTTTATCCTACAGAGAATTTGTCCATTTCATCTAAGTTGTCAAATTCATTGGCATGATGTTGTTCATAAAACTGCCTTATCATCCTTTTAATATCTGTAGGGTCTGTAGTGATGTCATCTCTCTCATGAAAAGATTTTTTTTATTTGATAAAACCTCTTTCATTTTATTGGTAATTTATGTTTTCTCTTTATGTCTTCTCTTTCCACATCAGTCTGTCTAGAGTTTTATCAGTTTTACTGTTCTTCTCAAAGAATCAGCTTTTGGTTTCACTGATTTTCTCTATTGTCTTTCTGTTTTCAGATTTCATTGATTTCCATTCTGATCTTTATTATTTCCCTTCTTCTGATGACTCTGGGTGTACTTTGCTCTTCTTTTTCTAGTTTCTTAAGGTGGAAGATGAGGCGTTTGGTCTGAAACCTTTCTTCTTTTCTAATGTAGGCATTTAGTGCTATAATTTCCCTTTAAGTATTGCTTTAGTGACATTCTGTAAATTTTGATATGTTGTATTTTTATTTTCATTAAGTTCAGCATACTTTTTCATTTCCCTTTGATTTCATCTTTGACCCATGGTGTACTGGTCCGGGTCCTCCAGAGAAACAGAACCAATAAGATCTATAGAAATATATATATAAGAGGAGATTCATTATAGGAATTGGCTCATGCAGTTATAAAGGCCAAGAAGTCCCATAATCTGCCATTTTCAAGTTGGAGAACCAAGAAAGCTGGTGGTATAATTCAGTCTGAGTCTGGAAGCCAGAGAACCAGAAGGGCAGAGTGGGGGAGGTTTAGGCCCTGCTGGTGTAAGTCCTGGAGTCTGAAGGCCCAAGAACCAGGAGCTCCAATATCTGAAGTCAGGAAAAGATGGATGTCCCAGCTCAAGAAGAGTGAGAGAGAGAGAGAGATCACCCTTCCTCTGCCTTTTTGTTTTATATGCACCATCAATGGACTGGATGATGCCTGCCCACACTAGTGAGGACAGATCTTCTCTACTCAGTCTACTGATTCAAAGGCTAGACTCTTCTGGAGACGCCCTCATAGACACACCCAGAAATAATGTTTTATCAGCCATCTGGGCATCCTTTAGCCTGGTCAAGTTAACAAATAAAAATAACCATGACCCATGGGTTATTTAGAAGTGTGTTATTTAGCTTCTGAATATTTGAGAATTTTCCAGAAATCATTCTGTTCTTTATTTCTAATTTAAAATTCCACTGTTTTCAGAGAGCACACTTTGTATGCCTTGAATCCTTTTAAATGTAATCAGACTTGATTTATGGGCCTGAATATATCTATTTTGGTAAATGCCTCATGTGCACTTGAAAAAAAGGTGTATTTTGCTGTTGCTGAGTGGAGTGGCTTATAGACAGTCTGCTACATCTAGTCTTTTCTTTTCACTCTAGTTCCCTCACCAGAGAAAATGACTATTAACAGTTGCTTTTGCATCCTTCCAGAAAATTCCTACACAAATATGAGTATTAAACTATACTTCTATTTTAAAAAGCCCCCAAGATCATATTATGCACATAGTTCTGCATCTTTCTTTTTTCACCTAACACAATAGCTCAAAGAGAGATCCATATTAGCGTAAATATATCCACCTTACTCTTTTTAACAGATGTATAGTGTGCCACTGGTGGATGCACCATAATTTATTTAACCTGACTCCTGTTAATGGCTATTTAGGTTGTTTCCAGTCTTTTGCTGTGATGGTGTTGCCATAAATATTCTTTTTAGTCACGTCTTTGTGCCTATGTGGGAGTTTACCTTTAGAATAAATTCTTAGAAGTAGAATAATTGGGTTAAAGAGGACATGCATTTTTAATGGTGTTAGATGTTGCCATATGGCATGGAAGAGACTTCCATGTTTCTTCTGGAGAGATTTAAAAGAATTTCTCCTTCTACTGACTGAGGCAGACGATCTAAGAAGTTAAAAAAATCCTACAACTTCTTTTCAGATAATTTGTATCATACTTAAAAATTTAAAAAGAAAAATGACCTTAAACAACTACTACTAATTTGTCTTTTTTCTTGAGCGGTGTCAGATGTTCAGATTTTGCCCTCTCCATCAGCAAATTGCCCTGCAATCATCTGCAAATTGCCGGGCCTTCATATAGCTGCTAATGCACGTCAATGCAGACTGTACTGCAGCAGGGCTGGGGGCTGGGCAGGGAAAGGAGCATCAGGACACTGTATCCCGGCAACACAAAGAGTGAGCATCATCTGTCGGTAATACAGAAACCTCTTGAGCCTCAGGAGTTTGGAACCAACCACTCAAGGAGACCCTGGATAATTTCAAAAATGGAGTTTTTATGGGAAATTTTAAGACAGTGCATGAGTGTGTGTGTGCGTGTGTGTGTGCGTGCACACGTAGTCTTACAGGCTCTTCCTTTATAATGGACACTGGGGAAAAGAGGCAATAGACCTTGGTTATAGCTGACAATTATTTATGTCATTAGATTTTATGTGAGCTTGTTAGACACACAGTAAAAACCATCTCAACCACTTATTATTGAACCTTAGACCAAGGGATAAAAGAAGAACAGGGGGAAACAATAAAGAAAAATTTCAGAGAGACACAAGGAGCCTTTATATTCGCTCCTGACGGGGAACAAAGACGACCTTCCCACATAACCCAAATTCTTGGAAAGTAAGTCTTTGGAATTCGGTTCACCATTGAATTATAGATAGCAGCATCTACTTGAAGATTTCCTGCCTATTATTTCCTCTCTGCCCTAATTTTTCATCAGTTTTTTGTTTTTCTTTTGCTGAAACCAATTTGGAGAGGCCACATTCTGAAAGGCAGGATAGTCAAAGATGATTCAGGACTACGACAAAGAAGAGGTTGTTAAATTTCATACCCTTCAAAGAAAGCACTTTGGAAGTTGTTAAATAGGTACTACGCACTCATTAAATACTCTGTGATGAGATCACAGTGACCAAAATCAATGCTCAAGCCCTAAATTTCCTCAAAAGTTGACTGAAAAATGCTTGGCCACGTTGCCTCCACTTATCACCAAACAAGGATAACTAACTCGCCCCCAGTGACGGAAAATACGAGGGCTAAAGGCAATGGCTGCACAGGGAACCCCAGGAACAAAGGTGGTGGGTCTCCACTATTGTTCTTTGTCTAACCATCAACCAATTAATATTTATGGAATGGATGTCCACACACCCTCACGCTAGCTCAGCTTCTACAAAGCTCCAGCACGTCAGTAGGTTTCAGAAAAGAAGAGAAAAGAACAAAACACAATGATATCTACTTTTCTTTTGGACATTCTAATTTACTGATGTCATGTCATTTAACGTTGATAAGCCCAAACCACGTCATAAAAGGAGACACGTGCACAGCAGATCTGTGGAATGAATGAACGAATCCACAGGCTGGTGAGCTGCACAGAGATGTACGTCACCAAGGGGCCAGGACACAGACTCTGCCACATGTTGCTCACAATCTAGGCGGGATCCATATCAAGGTTGTGGACATCTGTTCTTTTTGCCCTCTCAGTGTCTCTTCCGTCTTTTTCTGGGTACAGTGCTCTGGGTTTCTTTGGGAAACCACCTCCCCCTCACTCTCAGTCCTTGTGGTCCGGGTGGGGCTGACCCCAACTCTGCCTCCAGCTGTGGGCATGAGAACCAGCTCTTCTGTTCTCATGAGAACCCATCCCAGCAGCCATCCCACCAGCCACAGAGACTGGTTTGAGGATGGGCATCTGACCTAAGCGAGGCCAATGGGAGCATTAGCTGGGACTTCTGCAGGAACCATCAGGAAGGAGGAACTCTCTCTGCTGGGGTGGACAGCAGGCAGCAGGACCGAATCCTGGAGCAGCTGGCGGCCATCTTTGCCACCATAGAGGGAGAGCCTGCTTGAGAGGGAAATGAACCCAGGAAAACGCAGAGCTAGAAGGAAGAGAGTGATGGAGTCCCAACATTTTCATCTGAGCCCCTGGACCCAGCCCTGAACTCCTGTGCATCTTGGTTACATACATCTAAAAATTCCTTTTATTTTTTTTTTTGCCTACACTAGTTTGAATTGAATTTTCTTTTCTTTTTTCTCTTTGTGAGGAGGACTAGCCCTGAGCTAACATCCGATGCCAATCCTCCCCTTTTTTTCTAGAGGAAGATTGGCCCTGGGCTAACATCCGTGCCCATCTTCCTCTACTTTATATGGGACGCCGCCACAGCACGGCTTAACAAGTGGTGCATCAGTACGTGCCTGGGATCCGAACCTGCGAACCCCGGGCCACTGAAGCAGAGTGCATGCACTTAACTGCTGCACCATCGGGCCAGCCCTGAATTTTCTGTCTTTTGAAGCCAAAAAGTCCTGACTAATAAAAGGGTGTCCTAAAACTGCTGTGTCATTGGAAAGGCATGCACTTAAGGATTTTTTGAAGGATTCTAGAATTCTCAAGGACCTGGATTAGAGAGAGAACCAAGGTTTGAAGGCTCTGCTCTTCTGTTCCCAAATGGGTTTTAGATAACATAGTCTCAGCTGTGTGTGGCTAGCGAGTAGCCAGAACACTGGTTATGGAGTCCAACGGGCCTGGGTTTGAATCCCAGCTCCACCAGTTACTAGCAAGTCACGTATCACTCTGATCCTCATTGTTCTTATCTGGAAAAGAGGGGGTAATTGAGAACCTATTTTTGTGAGGATTATGACTTTCCTTATCACAGCTTGTAATTATGTATTTGTGTGGTCATTTGATTACCATCTGCAAAGATCAAGTCTATACTTTATTTTATTTCCCAAATTAAGGGTTACCTGGAAAACAGCGGATGCTTAGTGAATATTTGTTGAATCAGTACATAAATAAGAGATTAGAGAAGACCACACAGGTATGTCCTTGGCACATAGTAGATGGGCAATAAATACTAGTTTCCTTTCCTAGAGGACCAAGGCTCACAAACTCCACTTCCTACAAGGGCCAGGCAGGTAAGGAACTTGAGGTGAGCTGGCTAGACGTGGAATTGCGAGTGCCTGTCCAAACGGGGCAGACATTACTGAGCTCTGGCCAAGCTTATCACTTAGAATGTGGACCTAGAGTGATCAGATCTTCTTTCAAGAGAAGGCAGAAATGAGAATTTTTAGCTAAAAATTTCTGACTTTTAAACATGGGTGCAATTAGACACACACACACGCACACACACACAGAGAAAGGCCAACAAAACATGTCCGAGGGCTGGATTTGACCCTTGGGTGACCAGTTCATTACAATGGGACCTGCGTCCAGTCTACCCTTCACGTAAGAGCGCAGACCACAGCCACAAATGACTGTGCGACATTGACTGTACGTACCGGCAAGCGACTCAGAACTCTGGTTGGGGACGTTGTGAGATGCCTCCTGGAGGACGTAGGTGGACGTGGAGAGGGGGGACGGGCAGATGCTGCTGGCAGGGACGTATGGAGGGCTGTAGGACGAGCTGTAATACTGGGAATACTGGCTCTGGGGGAAGCCGGGGTAGGGAGGATAGTCCTGGAAAGGGAAGCACACAAGCGGTGAGTGAGGAGGCCTGTCTGGGCCTGGGCCTTCAGTCAGTGAATGAGGGCAGAGGGCCTCGTGGGCTGGTCTCCCGTGTCTGTCTCTGTCTCTCTCCCATCAGAATAAAAGCTGTGCGAAGGCGGGGACTTCCCCAGGAGCAGATCTGAGACAAGGATTCAAGTGCGAGTAGCATATCTGGGAGGAAAGGGGGCACCGGTTGGGGCGTGGGGAAGTGAGACAGTGAAGGAGGGAAAGCAGCCGGTACAGGGGCTTCTAAGTGGGGACTGGAGCGGAATTCTACTGGGGAAATGCTGGGATCGTATAAAACACACATCTCAGAACCACCTGTCCGAGGGGCAAGGCAGCTGGGGTGTCTATATACCAACTCCAGCCAGTGTCTGTTTAGTGCTGCCCCCAGGGGTACTATATACATAGATAAAATATAGAGTACACCGGCATAATACAAAATTATAGGAAACAATTTTCATGTAATCCAAGGTTTAAATTATTTAGATTCTTCAGCTCACTAAGAAAGAAATAGTGGATTCCCCATATTTAAATATATTAACTATTCCTAAAGCCCATCCACCTTGGGGTAGTTTTGTTTCAACACTAGCCTGCAAGCATGTTACCCTTTTGTTTTGAAATAATTTTGGACTGAGAGGAAAGGTACACAAACAGTACAGAGTTCCCCTACACCTTTAGCAGGTTAATTCTTAATTCACTCTCGAAGAGAAACCAAGAGAATCCAACTATTAAGCCAGCGTTCACCTTGACATGCTTGACTTAGTTCGATTTAACAAGCATTTATAAAGCCCCCACTGTGAGCTGGGCACGCGGCACTGGGATGCAGAGAGAAGAAGATGTATTTTCACCCTTGAGCAGCTCATGGCCTGGCGAAAGAGCACGTGGCCTTTGCATTCATATACTGCAGAGTCAACAGTCAACGGGTGTCTTGGGCTCAGGTCAAGATGGAGCATATAATGTCGTCTATGTCCTCTTGGAAATCTTCTAGGAATATAGAGGATTTATACCTTTCCAATGGCTTTGTGTACAATCTGGCCCCTGTAGCCCCCAAACCCAGGGAATAAGAGGCTGTGTTTCTGGCGGAGGTCGTGGGCACAAATGGGCTCTCTGGGCGCCCTGAGTTAAGGGGACCATTTAAGGAAAGAACCGAGGAGACAGCTGGTGGGGAGCTATGCTCACCTGGTGCACACTTCCGAATCCGGCCGCGTTGGTCAGTCCATTGGCTCCTTGATAGATCCCGGCCGTGCCTGCGGGAAGGAGGGACAGGGGTACAGATGAGGTTTCTCACAGTCAGAGGGGGTGCAGAGGAGAAGGATGCAGCAGAGAGGGGGGGTCATTGAGGTCTGACAGGCTGGGATGGAACCTGTGGCCTTAGCAAGTCACCAAACGTCTCTGAACCCCAGTGCTCTCAATAATGAATAAAATGACACCTTCATCAAAGGATTGTGGTGAGAAATAAATGAGACAGAGCACATAACACAGTTTCTGGTATTCGATAATCATGCTTTAAAAATTAATTATTTTAAAAAAATGTAGTAAATGTACATAACAATTTACCATTTCAACCATTTTTAAGTGCACAGTTCAGTGGCATTAAGCACATTCACATTGCTGTGCCACCATCACCACCATCATCTCCAGACCTTTTTCATCTTGTGAAACTGGAACTGTGCACCCATTAAACACGCACTCCCCGTTTTCCTGCTCCCCCCAGCCCCTGGAAACCACCCTTCTACTTTCTATCTCTATGAATTTGGCTACTCTAGGAAGCTCCTATAAGTGGACTCCTACAGTATTTGTCCTTTTGCGACTGGCTTATTTCATTTAGCATAACATTCTCAAGGTTCATCCATGCTGTCGCATGTGTCAGCATTTCCTTTCTTTTTCAGGCTGAATAATATTCCACTGTATGTGTATGCCACACTCTGTTTATCCACTCATCTGCTGATGGACACTTGGGTTGCTTCCACTTTTGGCCATTGCAAATAACGCTGCTATGAACAAATGGGTGTACAAATGTCTCTTCATGACCCTGCTTTCAATTCTTTTGGCTATATACCCAAAAGTAGAATTGCTGGGTCGCATGGTAATTCTATTTTTAATTTTTGAGGAACAGTTATACTGTTTTCCACAGCAGCTGCACCATTTGACATTCCCATCAACAGTGTACAAGGGTTCCAATTTCTCTGTATCCTCATCAACACTTATTTTCTGCTTTTGTTTGACAATAGCCATCCTAAGGGGGGTGAGGTGGTAATAATTATGTTTTGAATAAATGAATAAAGTGACTTTACCCTCTGAGCTTTAGTTGTCCCATCTATAAGTTGGGAAGATAAATACTACCACTAATAGAAAATACGATTTAGTGAGTGACTGAGTACATGAATGAAAGAGTGGGGTGTCCTTTAAGATACGGTGGTCAGGGAAGGCCTCTGAGATGACACGTCGGCTGACACACGAATTATGAGAAGCAGCCAGCAATGGAAACATCTGGGGGGAGGAGTATTCACAAAGCATGAGTGCAAAGACCCTGGGGTAGGGACTAGCTTGACAGGTTAGAGAAACAGAAAGAGGGCCAATGGGGCAGGAGCCCAGAGAGAGGAGACAGTGGCTATAGCAACGACAGCAGTGACCTCGCCTGTGTCAGGTGCCACTCTGAGCTCTTCATGGGGAAAGAGAGGCATGAAAAGTCAAGTAACGGCCCTAGGCGACACAGACAGTGAGTGACAGGGCTGGGGCTGGAACTCAGGCAGCCCGGCTCTGGTCTGTGTTTTCAACACCACTCTATGCTGCTGTTGCTGCTTCTTTTTAAAATTGTCTTTTGGGATATAATTTCTATACTATAAAATTCCTCCACTGTTAGTGTCCGTTGGATGATTTTTTAAGTGAAGTGATCTAACTGTGCAACCGCCAGCACAATGGAGTTTGAGAACATCTTCATCATCCCCAATGTTCCTTCCCGCCCGTTTGTAGCCGACCCCCCCCTCCCCCCAGCCTCAGGCAGCCACTGAGCTGTTGCTGATTGTAGAGTTTTGCCTTTTCTAGAAATTTCATAGAAATGGGATCATACAAAAGGTACTCGTATGATCTGGCCTCTTTCCCTTAGCATAACACTTAAGAAGCTCATGCATGTTGTAACATGTATCAGTAGTTCATTTCTTTTTATTGCTGAGTAGTATTCCATGGTACAGATGTACCACACCCAATTTTTGGCTATCATGGATAATGCTGCTATAAATATCTGTGTACAAGTCCTTATGTGGATACATGTTTTCATTTCTCTTGGGCTGACTCCTAGGAGTAGGATTGTGGAATCATGTGGTCAGAGTATGTCTTTCTTTTTAAGAAACGGCCAAACTGTTTTCCAGAGTGGCCGTGTCATTTTACATCCCTGCTGGCAATGCATGAGAGTTCCCGTTTCTCCCACATGTGGTATTTTCAGTCTTTTTGATTGTAGCCATCCTAGTAGGTATGTAGTAGCTCATTGTGTCTTTAAGCAGCATTTCTCTAACCATGTTGAGCATCCTTTGATGTGCTTATCAGCCATTCATGTATCTTCTTTGATGAAGATCTATTCAAATCTTTTTTTTTTTTTTTTTGCAGAGGAAGATTAGCCCTGAGCTAACATCAGCGCCAATCTTCCTCTACTTTATATGTGTGTCGCTGCCACAGTGTGGCTGATCAGTGGTGTGGTCCGTATCTGGGATCCGAACCCGTAAACCCAGGCTGCCAAAGCAGAACGCACCAAACTTAACCACTATGCCATGGGGCTGGCCCCTATTCAAATCTTTTGCCCATTTTTAAAACAAGTTAGGTCTGTCCTCTTATGACTGAGTTGTAAGAGTTCTTGATATATTCTGGACACAAGTTCTTTGTCAGATATATGATTTGCAAATATTATCTCCCAGTCTGCAGCTTGTCTTTTCACTTTCTTACTGGATTCTTTTGAAGAGCAAAAGTTTTTAAGTTATCAATTTTTTCTTTCATGGATCTTGCTTTTGCTGGCTAACTCAGGTCATAAAGATTCTTTCCTATGTTTTCTTCGTGAAATTTTATAGTTTTAGCTCTTACATTTAGGTCTATGATTTAACGTAAGTTAATTTTTGTGTATGGTGTGAGGTAAAGGTCTTAATTAATCATTTTGTCTCCAATAGTTCCAGCACCAATGTAAAAAGTTTATCCTTTCCCCCACTGTATTACTTGGCACCTCTGCCACAAATTAACTGACAATAAATGTGAGAGTTTATTTCTGGACTCTCTATTCTGTTCCACTGATGTACTGATCCTAAACCAACTCCATCCTGTCTTGATTACTGCAGCTTTACAGTAAGTTTTGAAATTAGGTAATCTAAGTTCTCCAACTTTGTTCTTCTTTTTCAAGATTGTTTTGGCTTCTATGTATAAATTCGGCATTTACCTATCAATTTTAGAATAAGTTTGTCAATTTCTATTGGCCAGAAGGAAGTGGCACATTTTTCAAGTGTGTCAACCCAGAATTCTATATCCAGTGAAAACATCCTTCAGGAATGAAGGGAAAATCAAGACATCCTCAAATTAAGGAAAACTAAGAGAACCTGTCACAACAGATCTACCCTGAAAGAATGGGTCCAGGAAGTTCTTGAAAGAGAGAGGGGGTAAAAAAAAAAAAAAAAAAAGGAATCTTGAAATATCAGGAAGGAAGACAGAAAAAGCAAAAGAGTAAAAATATAGGTAAATAAATTCTTTTCTCTGTGTGGTTATGCCACCAACTCAACATACAGTTAGGTTCATAAGAGTGTACTATCAAATTTTAGGAATTACTTTTGCAAATATGTTTTATAATTATATAAAATATTGAAATGGTTACAAAGTCAGTCTACAAAATAAACTATATCCCCAACCCAGGGGTGAGGGGGATATGTGCTGGGCACTGGGAAGGTACTGGAGAAGCAAGTTGCTGGGAAGCACTTTCACTAGGAGTCGGGGGACACAGGGTAGGGTTCCGTAATGCCAAGTGGGGAGGGGGTAGGACCAGGGAAGGCTTCCTGGAGGAAATGACATCTAAACTAATCTCTGAAGGATGAGGAGGACCTAGCCAGGTGAAGAAAGCGAGAACCAGGAACACGGCCACATCTGAGCATTCTCTCCTGATCTCCATTACCTGGCCTAAGGTCCAGATACCACAGAATCTGTCCACACCAGTGTGGCATGCCAGGATCCCATTCTGTCCTCGATGGCCGGTCCAGACACGGCTGGCAGAAGGTTCTGGCCAGCCTATTCCATTCAAGGTCATTTTTTGGGCCCTGGTTAGCATGGCAACCCTACCCACTGAAGCTTAGGAACACGCCTGCCTGAGGAAGACTCTTGGATGCCATGTTTTCTCTTCTGATTTCTCTTGTCTACTGTGTCAACCTTCTCAGTGACAACTTAGGGCAGGTTTGGAAACAAACAGGCCACAAACTCGTCCCTTGGTCTCCTTTCTCCAAAATAGCCTCTTGTTTGTTTTTATTTCGTGAGCCAGGGTCATCTGAAGAATGGACAGCTGAACAAACTGTAGTGTGCCAAGGGCAGTCACGAGCCCCTGCAGGGACATCCATCCCATGCCAGAGAGGACCCGGGAGAAAGGGGGCACGTAGCCCCAGAAATCTTGTGCCACAGTATGTGGTCTCCAGAGGGTGTTGCAATGGACCCACCTTGAGCTGGAATGTTAAACACCGACTTCTTGCCTCGGTCTGGCTGGTGGAATGCCCAGTGAGGGCTGGGGAAGACCAGGACGAGATGAGGAAAACATCCTCTCCTAAGGTGATGGAGGCAGGTCCTGCTAGTGGCCTCCCAGTATCCATTCACCTCTACTCTCTCAGATGAACAGAATCTCTGATTTTAAGCTGGGCCCATGGCTAATTAGAATAAGCACTATATTTCCCAGCTTGCCTTGTGGCTGGTGTGGCCATGTGAAGAGTTCTAGACGAGGGAAGAGGGGTAAATTAATGTGTTAACTTCCCAGGTGTGCCCTTAGAGGGCAGGGCTGGGTCTTCCCTTTCCCTGAGGGATGGGGCCACCTTGGATCACCCAGCCGAGCAACAAGATGGAAGGAGCTTGGGCCCCTGTCACATCTGCAGATGAGAACTGCCACATCAGTTTGGACTTTTAGGTAAGAAAGGAATAAGCTTCTTTCTTACTGAAGACATTGCTATTTTGTGCATTTGTGTGACACACGAAGAAGTGCCATCTTTTCTTTTGGTTTATTGGTTTTCTTGGGTTTTAAGTAAAAGTAGACTCCTAATGCCTGGCTCAATAAAACAATTTTTAAGTGGATATTCATTCATTCAACAATTCATTTCCTAGTGATGTGCCAAATATTACTGTGTCAGGCACTGTTCTAGATATTACAGTAACCGAGGAGTTGACGCTTACATTCAGAGAGGAGAGACAGAACACAATCAAGTGAATACATAGATACACAGGACTGAAGATAATTCCCGACAGATGAAAATGCAGTGATGCACTAGTGCAGCACTACTGAAGCATGGACTGCAGTGTGCCCGCACACTGTTTATTACTAGTCTGTGACGAGATAAATATAGAAATCAAGAGCCAGTGTGTAGAATATCCATCGTCTGCTGAATCTGATAATAAAAAATCAGGGCTTGTCATTTGTATGCCTTTTAAAATTTTTCATTTTTTCTCAACTTTTTTTTCTCTATTGCCATTCTTTCCCCCCATCCTTTTTGACATTTTTTCCCCCCAATTGCCCCTCCCCCTATGAAATTTTAATATTGCAGATATGCTGTATATCTGCTTAGGTAATTATACATATTTGTGTTTAAAACAAAAAGCGTACGATGTTTTTGCCCCCGCTGTACAATGTTGCTCCCGAGAACAATTTTTTGCCCCCTTTGGGTGATACTGCCTCCACTGAGAATGCATGTTCTAGTGATTCATTTTTATTGTATTTTATGCTAAGTTAAAGAAAAAACTCTGGTCCTTCACCACAGTGAGTATGTGAAGTACTGGGTGATTCTGCACCTGGAGGTGGACCTCGGTACCAAGTAAAGCAGTTCCCAGCATTGGGTGCCGTTGTGCATAGTGACTTGTTTGATGCTGCTGGTCCACCATCCAAGGGAAGATATTGTTATCCAGTTACAGGAACTCGGTGTCGGAAAAGTTCCGTAACTTGCCCATAACATCTGAGCTGAAATCTACTGCTCCTTGAGATCTACGAGGTTGGCCATGAAGAAACCCAAAAGAACACAAAACGGGCAGTAACCAGCGTTGGCAAGGATGCAGAGAAATTGGAATCCTCGTATTTTGCTGCTGGAAGTATAAAATGGTGCAACCACCAGGGAAAACGATTTGATGATGCCTCAAAAGGTTAAGTAGAATTACCATATGACCCAGCAATTCCGCTCTTAGGTATACACCCAAAAGAACTGAAAATAGGTGTTCAAACAAAAACTTGCACACCCATGTTCACAGCAGCACAATTCACAGTGGCCAAAAGTAGAAACAACCCAAATGTCCATTAACTGATGAAAGGATAAACAAAATGTGGCATATCCATACAACGGAGTATTATTCAGCCATAAAAAGGAATGGAGTACCGATACACGCTACAACATGGATGAATCTCGAAAACATCACGCCGAGTGAAAGGAGCTACATACAAAAGGCCACATGTTGTATCATTTCCATAATTTATATGAATTATACAGAATAGGCAAGTCCACAGAGACAGAAAATAGACTAGGGGTTGCCAGGGGCTGCGGGGAGGAGGGAATTGGGACTGACAGCTTAATGGGTTTCCTTTTGAGGTAAGGAAGATGTTTCGGAATTAGATAGAAGTGGAGGTTGCATGACATTCTGAATGCAGTAAATGCTACTGACTTGTACACTTTAAAATGGTTAATGGTTAATTTTATGTTATGTGAATTTTACCTCAATTAAAAGCAAAACAAAACTGCTGTTCCTGCTGCCTCCCAGTACTGTCTCCACAGCCTATCTCCCAGGCAACAGCAAAGGAAGGATCCAGAGAGGCCCAGAAAGATCAGGACCCCTCCCTCTGCCACACTCCTGGACAATCTGCACCTGGAGCCCTGAGAGAAGAGATGATCTCCGAGTATCAGAGATTCTTTCCATCCCACCCCCAGTTCGGGAACAACCTGTGCCCCTACTCCTTTGGCACCGACCTCACGTTTCCTTTCCATCTTTTTCTCTCCCTTTGCTGGTGACATTATAGCTTCATCTAACCAGGTTGCTGAGATTCCCTGCAGAAGGCTCTTCTGAACAGAGGGAAGACAAGCTGGGCCGGGTCTCCCAGGCACATGTCCCACTTTCTCAGATCACAAAACAGCTCTGGCACGCAGGGGCCGCTCGCTTACAATCCAGGTGAGATTTGGGATCTTTCAAACGCTGTCAGTTCGAAAAGAGGCATCCTCCTTTATTACGGCAGTCAGAAGGAGGGCCGGGGGCCCCCAGGGGGACACACTCTGTGTAAATTGGGAAGCAAACATGTTTACTGCACTGATATTTGCACACGACCCTGAGCCTTCCTGTTTGCCCAACGATCAGAGGTAATTGCATAAAAGCGTCGGCGCCCGCCTGTGATACCAGAGAACTGCCACCAACCCCGCACCAGATGTGCAATCAAGAGGGCCCTGCGGAGCGGCCTGCCGAATTCCAGAGCAGATTCGACACGGTGGATTAGACAGACAGAAATCACATCTATACGGGGATGTTTAACAGAGAGATTCGAAAGAAAATGCCGAGAGGTGTGCACTTTCTGGACGTTCCCCCTCAACTCGTCTGCCGAGGAAGCGCTCCCACGGTGGTCCAGGGTGGATGGTTTGATTTCACTCTTCCTTCCTCCACCGGGGACTCCTCACCACGTAATCACAAGTGGGAGGTGGGAAGCGAGTCTGGGATTAGGGGAGGAAGGAGAGCGTGTCAGGGCCACATTTTGATGCACGTGGGGACTTCTCCTCCCAGACAGTCACATCTGGGTCACAGGCCCTGTGCTGGGATGCACAAGTGGGCAGAAGAAATAGCAGAAATGAGCTACCCTGGCTCTTGTGTTCCAAAGTTTAGGCCCCAGAGTCTGGGAGGATTTGAGGTGCAGGCTAATGCTTCCGGAACTTTCTGTGAAAGACGAGATTTTAAATTGTTAATGCTTTGGGGACGAAGATGTGGTTCGAGGCACGTGGCTAGCATGTGACCCATGCTACAGGCAATTCACCGCGTGATTCAAGAACTCCAGAACTGGTCTACACCCTGTGCTACAAGACGAGTCTGTGATCACGAGCTCCAATGTTGGGGCAACATCTAATTGCTGTGAAAGTTTCTCACTGTTACTTAGCTCCGTATTTATGTGATTGCAGGCCAGTAATAGCTTATGGACTGACTCCAGGTGGCAGCTGACTATAAAATGGCTTAATAAGATAAACGAAGGAAGAGGGATCTTCTTAAGTGGGCAGCAATTCTCTTGGCTAGAGAAATGGGGTGGGGCAAGAGGGAAGGGTAAGGAGTGGGTAGAGAAAGAGAAGGAGAATGAGCAGGGAGCCCTGGGGCAGAGGGATTCCGGTCTCTGTATCCATGCACAGCTGCTGACAAAGCAGCGAGACCCCTAAACTGGAAGTGGCTGTGTGCGCTGAGTCGGAGATAGGCAGAGCTCCAAACCTTACAGGGCCAGCAGCTGAGGGAGGTGAGAGGAGGAGCTGGTGCAGCCACACTGATAAATGGCAACTGACACAGAGCTTCAGTGTTGGGGACAAAAGGGAGTGGTGGGGATTGTGGCAAACTGGAACGCATAGTTTCTATCTTAGAAGGCAGCAGTTTGTGGCAGCCACTATTCCCCAGTAGGCATTCCCAACTCCTTTCTCCTTGCTAGCTTCTCTCCTTGCTTTCCCAGTTTCCCTCACAGCTCCAGGATGGCCATGTAACCTAGTTCTGGCCAAGGGGCTTCTAGGAAAGACTTTTCTTTTGTTTCCCTGCTGGCTCTTCCCCTGGATCATGTGAGGATGTAATGCCTGGAGTTACAGCAGCCATCTTGGGACACGAGCTGCCAAACCAACCTTGGGGTCTAGACTTCTTGCTAAACACACAATAAATGCCTTATGGTTGAAGCCAGTTCGCTGGGCTTTTTGTTACTTGCAGCCAAAAGCATTCCTAACTGATGCAATACTCCTAGAAATGTGTGTCTAGCGTAGCCAGGGATTCTGATTTTTCAAGAGAAGTCAGAAATCTGGATTTGTACATGAAATTTCCCAATTTTTAAATGTAGGCAACAAATACAAATTAGTTGGGCAAAACAAAAACATGTTTGCAGGGTGCATGTGGCCTATGGGTTTCCAGTTTATGACCTCTGGTCTAGGAAGACAGAACAGTGAAAGATTCCTGTGCCCACGGTGTGGCAAAGACACAGCAATGATGAGCTCCAGACAGAAGGGGCCTCAAGGACCAAGAGTGGACGACTCAGGGGCAGCCAGGGTCTCAGAGATGGAGGACCCAATGAGCCCCCGACGCCATAGCACGTCGGCACTGGGTAAGATTCCAGAACCACGGCCAAAATTCTGGACAGTTTGGGGAAAGCCCCAAAAGACTAAGATGAAACTTACCCACCAGCCCAGGGGAATGGTAGCTCAAAACAGAAATTATGTTGAAATACCAAAGATAAAGTCAGTTCTATTTTTTTACCCCCTTAAGCTCACAGATTGAGATTTATACCTACTATACAAGGGACAGAGGATTTCTTTATGTCCCTGGAACTGTGCCTCCGCCAACTGTCAGGGAACCTGTGTGGAAAGCATCCCTTTTTGTCATCCTGCAAAATGTTAGGTGCTAACGTCGAGTTAATTCAGTTCATGGCACATTTTCCTCATCAGTGCCCCCCAAGACTTCTCTTTTTAAAAATATGTTTCCTCTCACTCCCTGTCACTCCATAGGCAATAATTCTAGTGTGTCTGGTGCACATCCTTTCGTTTGTATGTGTTCTTGCAAAAGGTGCACTATGTTTTGTGGGCAGGTATATAATTTCTGTATATTCTATGTGTTACATTTCTTAAGTTTCTTGGTTTTTTCACCCAGGATTAAGTTCTTAAGACCCATCTATGTTGCTGTGGGAATGTCTGTCTGTTACATTTCGTTACTTTATATTTCACATGGTTTCTCAGTTTTTTTGCCCAGCATCAAGTTCTTTGGCTCTGTCCCTGTTGCTGTGGGTGTGTCTCGTCTGTCACCCTGGCAGGTGCCCCGCCCTCCCTCATGTGCGTTCTCCATGTCTTTTCTGCTCCCTTTTCCAGAAGAACATCTGGGATTCCTCCATCTCTACTCACAAGACTGCCATCAACATCCTCGGACCTGTCCCTTTGTGGGCCTGCGTGTGAGTTTCCTAGGGATGTATCCCCAGGAGTGGGACAGCTGGGTCCTGAGGTTGTACAGACCTAACTTCCCCGAGGGCTGGGTGACAGCTCTCGGCATGGCTGCAGGTGCACGGTCCCACTCGCAGTGCCGACAGTTCCCACGTCCCCGCATCCCCGCCAACAGTTGGCATAATCCCACGTGCTAATTTTTCCTATCCCATTAGGACCAACGTGACAGCTCGTTTGTTGTCTTGAATTCACGTTTCTCTGATTCCTGGTGACTCTGTACATCCCTTCTGGGGCTTGCTGGCCTCTGCATGTCCTCCATCCAAGCCCTTGGAAGCCTCTCAGTTACTGGCATTAGCAGCTAGACAAATAATAATAAAACAATAATAATGATAGCCTCCACTTATCGAGCACTTACTACCTTTCCCAGGGCTAGTCATTTTACACGCGTTATCTTGTTTAATCTCCACCACAATCCTAGGAAATGGGTCCTGTTAGGAAGTGGCAGAGCAGGGGTGAGCCTGACCCCGAAGCCCAGGATCCCCGCCAGCCACTGTGCAGCCCTGCCTGCACGCAGCTGTGAAAGAGCACAAGTCACGGCTCGCCGTAGTTCACTGCAGCCAGCCTGACTTCACTGTCACTCGCAGATTTGACGTGCCACCCCAGGCAGCGCAGAGAAGGCCTCACGGATGATCCCGCTCACCATGTTACCTGCATTGGAATCCATCTTACAATTTCTTTCCCCGCAGCAAAGGGACCTACCGTCCTGGTCCACAGCGACACTCAAGAACATGTATTCATTCGTCTTAATTAAGTCCTAATGATGTCAATATTAAAATAAAACTGCTGAAAACATACCAGGACTGTAAGTCAAAAAGGTCTGGATATGTAATGGGGGAGGAGAGAAAAAGTCATCAGCAGATAAAGTAGAAAATGGAAAAGCCACAAGTAGGTAGAGAGAGGTGAGCCGGTTATGAAACCCCACCCACTCATGTCCCCCAACCATGGCCCAGGCTCCAGAAAGGGACAAGTCACAGATCTTCACAGGTTGATGTCTCTTTTTCTTTTCTTCACCTGGCCCCACCCTCTACCTGTGTTCATTCATTCAGTCACTCATTTACTCAATGAACTTTTGCTGAGTGCCTAGTATGTGTCAAGATTTCTATCTTGAGAAAGAGCTGGGTCCTGTCTTTCTGGATCTAAGAGCCTAGAAGGGGAGGGAAGACAACAGAGAATCCGCACATACTTGATTACGTGCCCTGGTGACTGTGGACAAGTGGTTGACCTTTCCAAGCCTCAGTTTCCCCCTCTGTAAAATGGAACTAAGCCTAGTTTATCTGGTTTATTATGAGGATTCTGTGAGATAAGGCACACAAAGGGCAGAGCCTAGCACAGAGTAAGTGTTCACAAATGGTAGCTGGGATTATTATTCTTTGCGTGTTAATAGTCACCACTGGAGATATCAACAATGCCAGTATTTCATTGATCTCCATTTAAAGAAAATGTTCATGGAAATAAAAACATCTGGGGAAGATTTAAAAAAAACAAACACAAAACAACGCGGATAGGGCCAAACAGCAGACCCCAAATGAAAACAAAGGATTCTGGGGGACCCAGATGGAGCTCTTGGCTCTGAGACCAACAAGTACACACGGTCCATATGCCAGCAAGGGTGGTGTCCCTACCCATCTTGCTGACACTGAGTCGTCTAGCCCATTTTGCCATCTTAAAAAATCCAAACACGCAGCAGAGCCTGTCTCCCTGCATCTTTGCTCCACGTGGAGTCCAGCCCACATCTGTGTTTAATCAAATCAGTTGCTAAATGTCACAATGGCCTCATTCACAGGTAGCATAAAGCATATTTAACTGCTAATAAAACGATCTGCATTCCTGAGAATGCCATTTCAGATCGGCTGCCCTGTCACTGCGTCTCCGCCACACGAGTCGGAATAACGCCGGGGCAGAGACGGGGGAGACGGGGCCAAGGAGGGCACTGATGCTGCAGATGAGAAAGCGAGCACGTGTGGATCCACGTGTGTGGTGCGGGAAGATGGCCAACACGCAGAGCCAGGTGAGAAAAGGCACGGGGCAGGGTCGTGAGCCTCTCTGAGCACACACGAGACTGAACTGCGTATTTGTTCATTTCAGTTACACAGAGGACTGATGAAGCTGGATCGCCTCTTAGAGGAGGCAGCAGTTGAACAGAAGCTGCCGAATGGGAAGGAGCCAGCCACATGGAGATCTGGGGAAAGGGCATTTCAGGTTGGGCAAAACAGCAAAGTGCAAGCGCTGAGGTGGGAGGAATGGACAGAAAGCCAGTGTGAGCGAAGTGGAGAGGATGCGGGGGGCAGAAGGCACGGTGAGGTCAGAGAGGTCAGGCAAGGCTTGGTGGCCAAGTCACAGCAAGGCATTGGCATTTATTTCTGATTGTAATGGGAAGCCCTGGATGGAGGCTTTTCAGCAGGAGTGACATGATCTGATACAACACGGGGAAGGACTGACTGTGTGACTTCCTCACTCAGCGTGGTGGAAACAGATCAGGGGGTCACACTGGATCTCAAGACCAGATGCATTATTCTTACTGCCGAGGGTCTCCTCTGGAGGGATTTTTGGGAACGGTAACCCAAAAAGATCAGAGTTTCTGAGACAAGTCATACATGTCGGAGAGAGATTTGCACTGACATAGTGCCCAGGGAAGGCAATGACGGTAGACATAACTTACACTGCCCTGGTGGAAATATGGCGGGGATGGAGTATGTGACCCAGCCTGGACCAATCAGTGCATCACATTCCCTTGATCATAGCGATTGCTTTAGCAGTGTGCATCTGAACTAAGCAGATCCAAATGAGAGGGAATCTCAAGATCTTGTATGGTAAAGAGGCTGGAGCTGCTGCAGCCACTTGCTCACCATGAGGGCACTTGGCATTTACATGACTGCCTTCTTCCCCAAAGAGGTAACATACCCATTTTTCACTGACCAGACATGCAAAAATTGTCTGTTGAAGGAATAGATGGATGACTGAATCATCATTCTTGATGCTCCTCCCTGTCTCACAGATCTAAATGCCATCACTAATTTCTGTGAATAGGGCCTCCTAAATACCCTGCAAGTCCATCCACCTTTCTCCATCTCCACCACCACCATCACCACCACCACCTCCAGGCCTCTACCATCTCTCTCCTGGGGACTGCAGAGCTTCCTCACTGATTTTCCTGCATCCACCCTGACCCTGGTTCAACCCACTGTCCTCATAGCTGCCCAGAGCTCTTTTCCAGATCAGCCACAGCCTCCCTAGCTTCCCATTGCATTTATCACCCTTCACTGTGGCCACAGGCGCAGGGTGACCTGTTTCCTCTCTGACTTCACTGAGCCCCACCTTTCCGCCTTATTGTAGGTTGAACTGTGTCCCCCCAAAAGATATATTCAAGTCCCAGCCCCACTCTCTATGAATGTGACCGTACTTAGAAGTAGGGTCTTTGCAGACGTCATCAAGTTAAGATGAGGTCATACTGGATTAGGGTGGGCCATAATCCATACTGGATTAGGATCAGTCCTCCTGAGAAGAAAGAAATCTGGACGCAGACACGCAGAGGGGATGGCCATGTGGAGACGGACGCAGAGTTTGGAGTGACGAGTCTACGAGCCAAGGATTGCTGGCCACCACCAGAAGCCGGGAGAGAGGCGGGGAACAGTTTGTCCGTCAGAGCCTCCAGAAGGAACCAACCCTGCAAACACCCTGATTTTGGATTTCTGGCCTCCGGAACTGTGAGAGAGTAAATTTCTGTTGTTTCAGACCAGTCAGCTTGCGGTACCTTGTTACAGCAGCCTTAGCAAACCAAGACACCCTCTTTCGCCTCCCTCCAGCCACCTGGCCGTCTAGAACATCATGGTAGGACCTCTGCCTGTGCTCCTCCCTCTGCCTGGAATACCATCTCGTAGCCCAGCGTTTCTCAAACGTTAGTGTGCACAGCAATCATCTGGAAATCCTGTTACAAAGCAGATTCTGCAGGTTCCGGGTGAGGCCTGCGAGTTCTAACACTCACCCAGGTGGGACTGATGCTGCCACACTGGGGACCAGGGTGGAGGCCCTGACCCCTCCATGGCCAGCTGCTTCTCAGTCGGTCTCGGCTCAGAAGTGACATCCCCTGACCAGCCCAGCTCAAGTGTCCCTGTCCCCCCGCAGCCACACCTCACACACTTCCCTTGGAAGCACGTACACCCTCGGGAATCGTCCTATGTGTCAGACACACATGACTGTTTCTATCATTCCCACAGGACGCGAGCTGCGCGGGAGCAGGGACTTCGTCCCTTCTTCACTGTCTCGGCTCAGTTTCTAGAAGAGGACGCAGCACGTGGCTCTCTGGAAATAATTTTTGAAAAGAAAAAGAAAGTCTGTCTTGTTCTTGGCACTGTCTCCAGCTGCTGGCACAGTACCTGGCAGGCAATGAACATTCAATAGCTATTTATTGGATGAAGAAATTAAAAAGTGAATGAACCGACCTTGGTGATAGTTTCTGATTGTCGAGCATGTACCGTGTGCCAGGAACTCTGCAAAGCCCCTTACCTGGGTTTTCCTAGTTTACGCCCCAGCCAACAAGGGGCATAACCACAGAGGAGCGCTACTGGGGCCCCTTTTCAATCATCACCAATGTTTTCTGGGCACCCACGATGTGCCAGTCTGTCCTAAGCACTAAGGATCCAGCAACGGACAAGACAACGGAAACCGCCGCCTCGGGGCAGCTGCCGTCTAGCGGGGAGGGGTTGAAGGGAACAAATACGTAAGATAACGTGGTGGTGGTGAGGGGAGGTGGAGACAGCCAACGTAAGGAGGGGGCTGGGGAACGTGGGTACAGGTCGGGGGTCAGGGAAGGCTCCACATCTCAGTAAAGACTTGTGGGAGGTGAGAGATCGAAGCCCAGAGAGGTTAAGCCACTTGCAACCGACGACTCAGAGATTGGAAGTGGCAGAGCTGGGACTCATCTGACTCTGGGGCCTGCTGTTTTTCATCTCAATGTTCTCCCACCTCCCATCTGCTGGAGTTTCCATCCTACCAGAAGGTGCATTAACGGTTTCAGTGGGTGTTGGATTTAACCTAGCTAAAAGTCCCTTCCCCCCCCCCCCCCCGTGCACCCCCAGATGTCGTACCCGCTGCCCAGGTTCTGCTTCCTCGACAGCAGGTGGCTGCCTGCTGGGGCTGGGGTCACGTTTTGCAATGCCAGCCGCGTGCACCGTGGCCAGGCTGCAATGGTGAGGCCCCGCAGAGGCGCTTTCATAACTCCCTGGCAGCCAGCGCTCAGCATCGAGGGAAAGTCTGCCTGAGGCCAGGGGCTTGTCCTGGGGCAAACAGAGGCCAACATCTGGTTTGTGACAGGGTGGCCATCCAAAAAGCCACGGTAAGGCCTCTGGTCTAAAGTTTCCTGCCAGTAAAGACAGCCTTCTCCAAATTGATACTTCTTCAAATAGAGGTCAAGTGCTCTCCAAACCGACCTCCCACGGCAATCCTTGAACGCCTCGTAAGATCACAAACCCTCATCTGTCCCACTTAACGGGCAAAGAGCCTCGTAAAACGGCGCATCCTTCTCAGGTACCTGCAGGAGCGTTGGCGTGCTCCCTCAGAACATCGACTCCGCTCCTCTACTTACAATGCTGCCTGTTTCAAGTGTTTACCATCAGGAGTAAGGTTCCTTCCACAGACCTGTAAATTCCAACGGGGTCCATCTAATGTACCCCAGGAGGATGTGGGAATAACTCAGGCAAAAGCCACAGCTTCCCTTCAGATGTCTCCCACGTCGAGATCAAAGCCACCTCGTCCTCGGTCCCAAGAGCCATAACTCACCCCCGGCCCTAAAACCTCACGCTGCTTTTAAAGATTTGATGGTCTGAGCAGCTGCCGACCTCGGCTTTCACCTCAGCTGGATTTATTTCCCCGTCTCTGGCCAGCTCTTCCAATCTTTGCAGCTTAAATGATTCCAAAGTCCCAGAATGTAGGTGACATTCGTCCCCACTCCCACCATCACTAGTGGGTGTTTTTAAGCCCGTCTTAAAACTCGGAGGGTCATTCACATTCACAAAGCACATCCTATGTATTAGGTCAGCCGAAGGGACGGACGAAGCCTGCCGACCTGTCCTGAATATTCTGTGTTTACATTTTCTCCTCTCTCTACACAACGAAAGCATTTAAACCCAGGGGTTATAGGGCATGGACTCTGCTGATCAAGGTTAACATCACGGTAATATGACAGACCGATGCCGTGCAGCCCTGATAAGATGCACTGAGGGCACGACATCACTTGTGTGGTCTCCTTGTCCCAAATGCACAGCCTCAATCTAATCACGAGAAAATGTCAGATAAACCGAAATTGACGGACATGTGACAAAATGCCTGACCAGCGTGCATTAACGTGCCAAGGTCATGAAAGACTGCAGGTCAGTCACAGATTAGAGACCAGAAGAGGCATAACAACTAAATGCAAACTGGGATCCTGGAACAGAAAATGGACTTTTGTGGAAAAACTGGTGAATTTCAAATAAAGTCTATAGTTCAATTAAAAGCACTGAGCCACTGTTCATCTCCTGATTTTGGTCTCTGCACTGCCGTTTTGTAAGACGCCACATTAGGGGAAGCTGGATGAAGGGTACACGGGAACTCTCCCCCTATCTTTGGAACTTTTCTGAAACTCAAAACTTACTTTAAAACAAAAAGTTGAGAAAAGAAAAAGAACTCAGATTCTGACTGCTGGAGTTTGAATTTGCTACTTACTGGCTCCATGACCCTGTGCAAGTTACTTAACCCCTCTGTGCCTCAGTCTCTCCATCTGTAAAATGGGTATTAAACACAGCACCCACCTCACAGGGTCATTGTGAGAATCAAATGAATTAATACAAAGAACGTGCTGAGAACCATAACTGGTGCTCAGAAATGCTGGAACACGTGTCATCCACTGTTAGTATCATGATTCTTATTGCCCTCACTTTCTGCTGCTTCTCTTTTGTTGGGAGAGAACAAGGTGAAATATGTACGGCAATTCAGTTTCCTCTAACAGCAACCCAAGCTGGTACATTTCATAACGTCTGTCAGGGAACTGCTGCATAGTATTTTTAAAACTGACAAAACTTAATAATTTCACATAAAAATCCAGATTTGGGGCTTCTATTTGAACAAAGAAGGGAAGGCAGCTCTGGAAAACCGGGCCCACTTTCTCACATGCAATCACACACTAGAAATGAGTAGTGGCTGCCCCTCTCACATGGAGCATGTGCTCTCCATGTGACCACACTCCCCACCCCTCCCTATTGTCTCCCCAACACTGAGGATAAATCCTATCATCCTTGGCCTGATATCTTTCTTACAGTTAAAAAATGTTTCCGTGTATTTGGTTGGCTGAATAATGGCTCCCAAAGATGTCTATGTCCTAATCCCCAGAACTTGTGAATATGTTACTTTACATGGCAGAGGGACTTTTCAAATGTGATTAAGTTAAGGATCTTGAGATGGGGAGATTATCCTAGATTATCCAAAGGAGCCCAATGTAATCACAAGGGTCTTAATAAGAGGAAGGCAGGAGGGTCAGTGTGAGAGAGGCACTGTGATGACGGAAGCAGAGGTTGGAGTGATGTGCTTTGAAAACGGAGGAAGGGGCCACAAGCCAAGGAAAGCAGGCAGCCTCTAGAAGCCGGAAAAGGCAACGAAATGGATTCTCCCCTAGAGCCTCCAGAAGGAACGCAGCCCTGCTGACACCTTGAGTTTAGAGTTCTGACCTCCAAAACTATAAGATAATGAATCTGCATTGTTTTAAGCCACTAAGTTTGTGGTAATTTGTTACAGGACCATAGGATGCTAACACTGTACTCATGTCTCTACCAAAAATAAGAAAGAGAAAAATACAGTAGGGGCCACCCAATTTTTCTTAGGCTCAGCCCACTTTGCTCACTTGGGTAACCTGCCCTCTTCCCGTGGGCATTTGTATTTGCTGCCCCTGGACCACGAGCCTCATATTATGCATGCATTCATTCATTCATTCACTCCTTCATGCATGCTTGATAATCACTCACTGAGGATACAGTGGGGAATAAGAGTCTCTGCCCTTAAGGATCGCACAGTCTAAGCGGATATTCAAGGGGATTAAATACAACATTTAAGCTTTGAAAAGAGAGAAATTGCATTTTTGAGAAATGCACAAAATAAATTTTAGAAAATGGACAAGCTGCCCCAAGGTTATTTTCATTTCATCTTCACAATAACCCGGCGCGAGGGGAGGAGGTAGATATCTTAAAATAAGGAAATTGAAGCTCAGAGAAGTTAAGTAACGTGTTTACAGTTGCACAGCTGGTAAGCGGCGAGCTAGCTCCAACAGGAGCCTGTGCTTGGTCCGTTTCTCCACGAACAGCTCAAATCTGTCGGAACGTCCCCCAGGAACACCCTGAGCTGCTGAACACCTGAACTCACTTTAACAGTCTGCTCCTAAGCAGTGGCACATTTTACAGTGACAAACCTGGCTCTAGCTCGGGCTGTTGGTGGCTGCAGCCACTTGGTGACACGTTCTGAGCAGAGGAAAGGCCTGGTCCAGAAAAAGCAGATCCCCACTGACTCCACACCTGGCTGGGAGGACTTGGACCCAATCCACCCCCAACACGAGCCTTCCGTCACACTGGACATTTATAGCAAGAGAGGGCACTCCAGTGGGCGGCCAACTGCTCTGTGCAGAGATGATGGCAGACTCGGTTGCTGTCATCCTCGGGCATGTCCACATGCTGGTTCCCCTCATCAACCATGAGGGCAGAGCCTGATAACTGCCCCCAGTGTTTGTTCTTTTCTTCTCTCTCATAGTAACAAAGCTCACAAGTTTGAACTGGGCCCACGGCCATGAATACGTCATCTCCCACCTTCCCCTGCAGCTCGGTGTGGCCAAGTGTCTTAGATTGGCCAATGTCCCGTGAGCTGACGTGTGGTGGGCAACACCTGGGTTGTGTGAGCCCACCGCCCCCTCCCCTGTGTCTGGACGATGACTGGTGTGAGCTGTCCTGGGTCATGCGGATGAAGGCAGCAATGGGGATGGTGGAGCGACAAGATGGAAGGGGCCTGGGTCCCTAACTCTGCAGAGCTGCTCACATCCGACTGTTACGCAAGAGAGAAATAAACTGCTATTGCCTTGAACCTTTGTTAATTTTGGTCTTTGTTATAGCAGCTGAGCACACACCCTAAATTCCCAAATCCTCACACGCACTGATGCCAAACAACGCTCTCAAAGACGGGGCCCTGCCCATTTCCTGAGAAAAGTGCTCTTGGTTCTACAGCAATTCCACTGCTCACGTAGACGTCTAGGAAAAGGAGCTGAGGAAAAGGAGAGGGCAGCCCCAGACAAAAGTTCCTTCCAGTGACAAATTCACGGGAACACTGCCTTCCAGCTACTCTGGAAGCTTGTAAGAAGCTTTGAAGACAGAAGGTGGTGGGCTGCCTTCAAATACGGCTGCCAAAAGTTTCTCCCATCCCTGTATGTGGATGCTACTCCTCCCGTCTGGAGCTCGGGCCTCTTTCCCTCCTCCCTGAATCTGGGCTGGCCTTGTGACTGGTTTTGACCAATAATGACATGTGGCAGAAGCGATGTTCCGGAACTTCCAAGCCCAGGCCTTAAGAGAGCTGGTAGTTTCCCCTTTCTTTTTCTTGGAACCCAGCCGCCATGCTGCAAGGAAGCTGGCCGGACACCTGGAGGAGGAGAGGCCTTTGGAGAATCAAGGTGCCCGGCCTCCAGCAGCACCGACTGCCAGACAAGCGAGCACGGCCCTCCTGGACATCACATCTGGACGTGGTGTATGAGGGACCCCAGGCATCACCAGGGAGAACAGAAGTCAACCCAGCTGAGCCCAGTCAACCCAAGAAGCAGAGAAATAATACACTGTTGCTGGGGCGCTTTGTTACACAGCAATAGCCAATCCACACGCAGGCACTGTTTTATTTCTCTTTGTATCTCCCTGGCCCAGTTACTGTTCCTCAACGGCCCTGTGCTCTTCGTTCACAGCAACCCCCACAATTGCAATGATGTAATTAGTGGATGTCTGCTGACATCACATTTAAGTAGCAGGAAGTGTGCTCTTGGGAGGTCCTCAGACCTGGACTCAGTAGCAGGTTCTGCCACTCCCGGCTGTGTGGCCTTGGGCAGGTCACTTTACCTCTCTGGGACTCAATTTGCTCATTTACAAAATGGGAGAGCTATCAGTACTTATCTCACGGGGCTTTTGTGAGATGAAATGCGAGAAGGTCAGTCAGGCACCTGGCACGGAGTCTGGCACACAGCACGTCCTCAATATATATTTGTTGAGTGAAGGAATGAAAGCCTCGGCATAACAGAGTTCTACAAATGCGCGACGGCTGAGTGATGCAGCTGCTCAACGTCACCTCAGCAAGGACCCGGCCCGACCACCCAATGAAAGGTGCACTGGTTGTCCCCACTGCCACATCCCTAATCCCCCTACTCTACTCTGTTCTTCACCCGCAGCGTTTATCACCCTACAATATGATGTACTTACCTATTCTATTACCTCCATTGATTTCTGTCTGTCTTTCCCTCCACAAAAATAGAGTTTTGTCCATTTTGTTCCCTGATGCATCTCCAGTGCCGGGAACAACACCCAGCACACAGCAGGTGTCAACAAACATTTGTCGAACAAATGAATAAACGTAAGAAGTGTTCACGGGGGTCCACAGCTCTTGGAAGCGTGGACGCGAGCACACGGAAAGCAGCCCCATTAGAAGAAGGCCCTTCATCCTCTTGAGACACTTGAGCACTGTATGTTGAGAATGGCCCTGACGACGACATAAGTCTACGAAGACCTGATGTGATGGCACCCCCTGGAGTTGTACAAAACCAAACACAAAGCCCCGACGGGGAGGGCTGTGCTGATAATGGTGCCCAGCTCTGCTCCACACCAGCAGGGACCATGAACACCTTCCCAAGGCCCTCTCTCCAAAATCACGGATTTAGGTCTGTGGTTAAAGAGATTTTCTATCTCTGGACAACTTCACTGGGATCCAAAAACCTCCAGACTTGCAAAAATGAGACCATTACTCAAAATCTGCCCAACATGGATCGGGAAGGTGTCAACTTCTGTTGACACGCTCATGTGGGACAATGATGCAGGCGCTGATACAATAACCATAAGAGAGAGCTTCTCATGTACCGGGACAGTCTCTGTGAGCTTTGTGTATATTAACTCATTTAACCCTCGTAACAATTCTCTGAAGTGGGTAATATCCTCAGTCCACTATACAGATGAGAATACTGTGGAACAGAGAGGTTAAGAAACTTGTCCAAGGCCACCCAGCTAGAAAGTGATGGGAAAAATGCTAAGTCAGGCCAGGTCAGAAATGAAAGGAGAGTGGGCTGGCCCTGTGGCTTGGCGGTTAAGTGCGCGCGCTCCGCTGCTGGCGGCCCGGGGTTCGGATCCCGGGCACGCACCGAAGCACCGCTTCTCCAGCCATGCTGAGGCCGCGTCCCACATACAGCAACTAGAAGGATGTGCAACTATGACATACAGCTATCTACTGGGGCTTTGGGGGAAAAAAATAAATGAATAAATAAAATTATAAAAAAAAAAGAAATGAAAGGAGAAACACCACCTTATGAGCGCAGCATCATAGGAAGGAGGCTGGCAGGCTACGGGAACAAATGTGGGCCACGGGCAGCTGGGGAGAAGTAAGGCCAGCTCCAAGGCCACTTCCTGTCCTCGGCTGTGGCTGGAGGGCACCTGACACATTCTTCCTGAGACTTCTATGTGACCTTCCAGGCCGAACGCTTGCCTTCCCCTTTTAAAACATTCCCTTTGCATGGGTTCCCTGCCTCTGCCTCCTGTTGTATTTAAATATACATCTGTACTGTGGTGAACTTTCATTCCCCTGGAATAAGTTTGCCAGTAAAAACAAAAGTGGCCTCAACATGTAGAAGTTCACAGAGAAGCCCTTTTATGGAAAAATATAACATCCAAGCTTTTGGGCACTGAGCTCCGTAAGGGAGAGGAGGACGAATATTCGTTTATCACAGCTCTATAGAGCTGGAAGGGGTCTGAGGGATTAACCCTCCCACCCTTCTCTCTCTCCTTTTCTTCTTTAAGTATTTATAGTTGCCTGACGGTTGCCTACCCAATATCCATTTCTTCCCTATTCTTGTTAAGAGAATCCACCTGGAATAGAAACACATCCAGGTAAAAAGAATCCCGTCTCTAGTCTCCCCTGAAGCCAAGGTGGGCCACATGACACAAATCCAGTCAATAAAACAAAACCTGAAAACTTCAGTTTTCCTAATCATGGCATTACTGCTTCTTGATTCTCCTTTCTTCTGCCTGCCTGGAATATAGAGGTAAGGGCTGGAGGTAAAGCAGCCATCTTGCGATTATTAAGTGACAAGAATTAGCATGAAAGCTAGAGGGAAGCTGGGGCACCGGGTTTTCTGTTGCCTGTGACTGAATGAACTCTAACTGATACTGTGACCCAGATGTCACGGGTCCTGTGAGATAAGGGATGGTTCCCACCATCTAGAAGCTCAAATACAGCCCAACTCCTGTACTTTATAGATGGAGAAACTGAGGATCAGAGACTGAATGACCAGGATCAAATATGAATTTGTAACAGAGACAAGATTAGAACCCAGACTTATGTCCTAAGTCTCGTTTTGCTCCTTCTACTAGTCAAGGGGTTCCCGAGTGTGAGAGAAATCCCCAGGGGTGGTATAAAAGATAATTTTAGATGTTTCCCTTTTTATTCTCTTTTAACCCATCTCATAGGCAGCCTAGCTCAGAGGTTAAGAGCCTGGACTCTGGAGCTCGACTGCTTGGATCCAAATCCTGGCTTCACTACTCATTAGTTGAGTGACCTTGAAAATATTATGGGCCCTCTCTGAGCCTCAGTTTCCTCCTCTATAAAATGGACATGATAATTTCTGTATTATACAGTAGTTGCGAGCATTCAATGAGATAGGACCTGGACAGGGTAAATATTAAATACATATTAATTATTGCCAGGTCAAGGAGAAAATCTCTAACACTCACTAATCTCTCTTTATAGGTGAGCAAGCACAGCCTTCAAGTTTGGAGCCTTGGCTAGAATTTAATAACACCAGTTTATTTTCAGTGAATTTATTTTTACCAATTCCTTCCATTTATGGCAAACAATGCTGGTTTTCCACTAAAGGCAGTGGAAAAATTTGTGCTATAAATTTGCCTTTTAAGATGGATTTATGTTAAGCCAACAGAAGTCTGTAAATTAAAAAAAAATCAAATAATAGTACAGGTGGTACTTAGACGTGACAAAATCGTGAATAAGATATTTGAGGGCCTGAAGTTTGGGAGACACTTTCTAAAGCCAGGGAGAAAACTCTGCAGCACCCACCCTGCCCGTCCCCTCCCCTCCCTCGGCCAGAGCAGACACCACTAATTGACCCCCGCACGCCCTCCCACTGAGGCTGACAAGGCCACAGACGTTTATTGAATGAAATTCACCAATGGCTTCCTCGTTGGTCCAGTGCTCTCGGACAGAATCCAGAACCCGACGCTGCAGCCTCGTGATGGGAAGAGCAGACCCGAGCGGGCTGATGGCAGCAGCTGAAAGGCTAGGAGTCCTGGTAGGTTTGGGGTTGGTTTTTTGTTCTGTTTTGTTTTTTCCTTTGCTGAGGAAGATTGGCCCTGAGCTAACATCTGTGCCCATCTTCCTCTACTTTATATGTGGGATGCCACCACAGCAGGGCCGACAAGTGGTGAAGGTCCACGCCCGGGATCCGAACCTGCAAACCCAGGCCACTGAAATGGGGCGCACCGAACGTAACCACTATACCACCGGGCCGGCCCTGGGGTTGGGTTTTTACAATTTGTATAAAAAGTGTCGAATGTACATATACCCTTAGATGTAGACAGACTATCTCGAGAAGGACGCCCAAGAGCTGGTGACAGAGTGCTTCTGGGGAAGAGTCGCGGCTGGCTGCAGAACACTGGGGGAGGAAGACTTAACTGTTACCTCTGTGCCATGTGCTTGTATCAACTATTCAAAAAACTCAATTAATATGTCATGAAAGGACAGGGCACCAGGAGGGGGGATTTTCTGGTGAGCTGGAGTTGCCAAAGTTTCTGGATTTCCTGAGGATCAGAGGGTCCTTTAAACACTGGAGAACTGAAAGTGGGTTTGTGCAGAATTGCCCTCCCGGAGGTCAGAGCGGCAGCTGAGCTCCCGTCCTGCTCCAGCAGCTGGTGAGGGGGGTAGTGTCCACTTGTTGTTATCTGACTTCCCTGGGGGGTGGTTTCTGCCGCCAGCCAGGCCTAAGCTGCTTACCTGCAGGAGGCCATGGGTGTTTCTGCCCCCTCCGGCTCTGAGCACACAGCTGGCGGCACAACAAGGGTTGAGCTGGACCCTGGCTGTTCAGTGAAAAGCCCCAGGATCTCCCCCTCCTTCTGCCCCCCAGACACTCCCATTTCTGGCCACATTTCAGCACAGTGATAACAGCATTGAATCCTGACCAGAAAGCCTGAGCTCAGACGCACGCTCCACTACGTCCTACCTGTGTGACCCCAAGCAAGTTGCTTAACGTCTCTGTGCCTTAGTCTCCTCCTCTGTCATATGAGGCTAATTTCAGTACCTACCTGTTGATACAGTTGCAGTTAACAGTGTAGTGCACCGAGAACAGTTACTGCCACGTGGCTGTGATTTGTATTGTGTGAAGACAGAGCAGGTAACGGAAAGGGAAAGGACAGAAGCATGGCGGCTGCACGTCCTGAGGGTCTCGGAGGACCAGGCCCCGCGCCGAGCCCCTGACTCTGCATTTTCCCATGAGTCTTCACGTCAGCTCTACAGGGTAGGGCTGCTATCTCCATTCTACAGATCAGAAAACCAAGGCTCAGGACGCGGAAGAAACTTGCCTGAAGTCCTGGAGACGGGTTCTAACCCGCGCACATCCTTCTTCAAAGACCACACTGTTTCCACTCCTCTACGGAACAGTATTTACAAACTGGGGAGACCCACTGGGGGCCACGAAATGAATCTAGCAGACGGAACCACCACTGTAAGAAAGATGAACTTCAGGACTTAAAATGGCTAACACTGGTCTGGGGCCCAGTCTGCACCAGGCTAAATGTTGCACGTCTATTAAGTGATTCAATCTTCACAACCACCCCAGGAAATAGTGTCCCCATTTCAGAGATGAAGGAGCTGAAACACAGAGAAGTTAATCAATTTCCCACGGTCACACAGCTAACAGCAAAACCCTGATTTGAATGCAGGCAGGCTGGCTCCACAATCTGTATCCTTTATCACTACAGGATACCCTGCCCCAAGAGAAGAGAAGAGAACTGAAAATACTAGCTGTCTCTCAGGTAGGGGGAGTGTTATTGTGTTGATACTTTCTTTCCATTATGTGTATATCCATATCCACGTGTGAGCGCCTGTATGGTGTTAAAATATAAACTGTATTCCTTTCTGTGGGTCTAGAACAGGAGACAGGCTAACATTTTTCCGTAAAGTGCCAGCTAGTAAATATTTTCTGCTTTAGCCATATAGTCTCTGTTGCAATTACTCTCCCACGATCTCGCTCTGCCCCTGCAGCTCGAAAGCAGCCATGGGCAATATGCAAATGAATGGGAGGGCTGTGTGTCGATAAAACTTTATTTGTGGACGCTGAAATTTGAATGGCACATCATTTTTATGTGTTGTGAAATATATCCTTTTGATTTTTTCCCCCCAGCCGTCTGAATGTGTAACAACCATTCTTAGCTCTCGGGTTGTACAAAAAACAGGCGGTGGGTAAGACTGGGCCCGAGGGTCGTAGTTGGCCCACACCTAGTCTAGGTCACAAACATTTGAAACTCCTGGCTACAGAGCTTTTGTCCACACTTGCCCCCGTTTCTAGAAGTCTCTATTCTCTTTAAAAAGGCCCCCCAGGAGACAAATACTGCGTGATTCTACTTCTAGGAGGTATCTAAAGCAGTCAAACTCTTAGAAACAGAAAGTTGAAGGGTGGTTGTCAGCGGCTGGAGGGAGGGCGAAATGGGGAGTTGTGCAATGGATCTAGTTTCAGTTTTGCAAGATGAAAACGTCCTGGAGATCTGCTGCACAAAAATGTGCATATCGTTAACACTACTGTACACTTAAAAATGGTTAGGATGGTAAATTTTATGTTTTTTACCACAATAAACACACACACACACACAGGCCGCCCAGGGTTTCTTCTGGCCTCTGTGGATTTGTCCCAGGAGCATTTGTGGGGCAGAAGCAGCAGTTCATCTGTCTCGCTGCTTGGCCGGGGACAGAAGAGGCCCTTCCCTGACCTCTGACCCTCCTGCCTAGGGCCACAGGAGCCATGATCTCCCAGTCTGGTCAGGACAGGGTCACAAATGGGCTGCTCACCAGCCCCCCCTTCCTCCTGGTCCATGTCCCTCCTCTCTCCTGGAGCACTACAGTCGCCTGGGCCCTGGTCTCCCTGCACCCAGCCCTCGTCTGCCTACAGAACACTCTCTACACAGTGGATCCTGCTAGAACATTCAGTGGGTTGAATTGTGTCCCCCCAAAAATTCATGTCCACCCAGAACCTCAGAATGTGACCTCATTTGGAAACAGAGTCTTTGCAAGTGTAATCAAGGTAAGGAGCAAGGCGAGATCCTCTTGGATTAGGGTGGGCCCTAAATCCAATGCGAGTGTCCTTGTGAGAGACAGAAAAGGACACAGAGACGCTGAGGAAACCATGTGAGGATGGAGGCAGAGACTGGAGGGAGGCGTCCACAAGCCAAGGAGCCCCCGGAGCCCCCAGGAGCTGGAGGAGCAGGGAAGGATCCTCCCCCAGAGCCTTCAGAGGGGGCATAGCTCTGCTGTGCCTTGATTTCAGACTTCTGGCCTCGAGAACCTCGAGAGAATATTATTATTATTATTTTTTTTGCTGAGGAAGATTAGTCCTGAGCTAACATCTGTGCCAATCTTCCTCTATTTTGTATGTGGGACGCCGCCACAGCATGGCTGCTGACGAGTGGTGTAGATCCACACCCGGACCCAACCCGGGCCACTGAAGCAGAGCGTGCTGAACCTAACCACCAGGCCACAGGGCTGGCCCCCCATTTTTGTTGTTTTAAGCCACTCAGCTTGTGGTAATTTGTTACAGCAGCCACAGGAAAGTGACACAGACACAAGTGTCACTTGCCCTTTCCAACCTCACTCCCCCTGCCCTTTCTGACCTCACTCAAGGCGAGGCCACAGCCCCCCCACCGTGGTCCACCCGACCTGGCCCATCGCCAGCTCTTGGCCTCGTCTCTTCCCTCTCCCCCTCCAGCCACGCTGGTCCCTTCGCTGCTGCTCAGATCTGCAGGCCTTTGCAGGTGCAGTTCCTTCTGCCTGGAATGCCCTTCCCCAGAACTCCCTGGTGGGCTCCCCTCCTCTCCTTGGTCTCTGCTCAGATTCACCTGCTCAGCGAGGCTTTCCCCGACCCCCACCCCTACCTAACATCCCACCTGCTCCGTACCAGCCCAGTCCCTCCCCCCTCCACTGCTTTATTTTTCCACATGAATCCATGACTATCCGAAACACTATGAATTTTACTCAAAGAAAGAAGCTTATTTATTGTCTATCCCCCTGTTAGAATGTAAGCTCTGCAAGGACAGAGTTTTTCTCTGTTTTGTCACTGCTGTGACCCCACACCTGGCGCATAGTGGGTCCTATGAATAAATATTTGTTGACTGATGAGCGTACGTGGTGAGCAGAATAATGCCCTCCCCCCATATCCATCCTAATCCCAGAATCTGTGAATATGCTGGGTTACAGGGCAAAGGGGAAGTAAGGCTGCAGATGAAATCAAGGTTGCTAACCAGCTGACCTTAAAATAGGGGGACTATCCTGGATTATCCAGGTGAGTTCAATGCATCTCAGGGTCCTTAAAAGTGGGAGAGGGATGCAGGAGGGACAGTTGGAGAGATGTAACCCCAGATCAGAGTGATGCGATGTGAGCAGGACTTGACTCACTGTTGCTGGCTCTGAAGGTGGAGGAAGGGGCCACAGGCCAAGGAATGCGGGCAGCCTCTAGAAGCTTGAGAAGGCAAGGAAACAGATTCTCGCCCACAGCCCCAGGAGGAAGGCAGCCCTGCCGACACACTGATTTTAGCTCTGTGAGCCCCATATCTGACCTCTGACTTCCAGAACTGTAAGACATCAAATTAAGCCACTAATTTTGTGGTAATTTGTTACAGCAGCAATAGAAAACTAATTTAATAATCCTCATAAATAATAATAATAGCACTCATGAACACACGGCCCTTTGTCTGTGCCACGCTCTATTCTTAGTGTCGTATGCGGACTCATTTGATCCTAACAACAACCTGATAACAACACAGCTGACGAGGGAGGGACTCCTATGACCCGCATTTTACAAATGTGGAAACTGAGGCCCGAAAAAGTGAGGCTGCCTGCCTGTCCCACAGTGACTCCTGGTAGAGCGGGGATCTGAACTCAGGCCGTCTGGGCTCAGAGGCCACGTCTGAGCCCCCACACCTGGTTATGAGGGTTCCATGAGGTCCTGTGCGCAAAGCCTTAGAACCTACCAGAAGGAATAATTAAAGACAAGGACTTCTGACTCAGGCTGCCTGGAGGAGAATCCTGGGCAGTGCTGGGCCTGAGGCAAAAGGAAAAATGCAGGCTCCTACATGCATTTACCAAAATATCATCCTATATTTTGAACCAACTGGGAAAGTTATTAAACACCCTACAATCAAACAGCATGACTATATATAAAGCCCTCTGTTGCCAAATCTGTTGGTACACTCCCACAGACCCAGCTGGCAGGACCCCAATGACTGTGTGTACTGGAACCATGGGATGATTGGAAGTGACTGTGTCCCTTGCCCAATAATGCAAAGTTGCAAAACAAACCAATATTCAACAGTCTGTCTTTATTTAAAATTTTGCTACTTTGTGCATCAGAGTTTTTTTGCACTGACTTTGACTATTTAAAATATTGCATTAAAATATTTATCTTGATTACTGAGTTTTTGGTATCCCCTTAAATTTTGCACCCCGGCGAATGCCTTGCTTGCTTCACCTTATCCTGACCCTAATCCTGTTCTGTCACTTTCCAGTTTGTGACTTCCTTCCTCAGTCTTCTCATCTGTCAGATGGCAATGAGCTTGCCCCAAGCGCTGGAGTGAAGACAGAGGGAGGAAATGCAGGCAAAGTGCTCAGCCTGGCGCCCGGCCCCGACGCCCTCATCCAGCGTTAGCTATTTTTACGATTATCCTGCACCTGTCACTAAATTGGCCATGGATTCAGGGTGGCCACGATGAGGTTGGCGGACACTAAATATTTGTCAAATGCTGGATATTAGGACACACTATTAGAGTCACCGCCTCGGGGCTCCGAGCTGCTGTCAGACAGAAGAGAACAGAGGCGCACGCTGGAAAGACATCTATTATGAATTTTTTTCCCCTCAGGGAGGAGGTGGCGGGTGGTGGCCGACAGAAGGGGCCGGTTTTAAAACAATAAAGTCAATTTGGTATGGGCTGTTCTGGTGTTTGCAGATCTTTGAAAGAGACATTGTGTGGCTCTGGGCCCGGGGGGGGGGGGGGGGCGGCAGGAGGGGCTGTATTTATACCCTAAAGACTGAGCCCTGACCTTTGCTGCCCGCCTCTCCTTGTGGAACTTGCCGGGTCTGGACTGCCTCTGCCGCTGCAGTCTGAGACTGAGACTAATGCAAGCCAGCTGAGCAGCAGGGGCCTTGACCCACCTCCCTCGCTTGGGTGGTTTCAATTTTTGCAAAGCCCGGCCATCTCAGGGGCAGAACACAGCTCTCAGATCCAAGCCTCTTGCTGCTCAGGCAGGGACCCCGGGTGAGTGATGTTGAGGGTTGAATTGTGTCCCCTGAAAAGATATGTTCAACTCCTGACCCCTGGGACCTGTGAATGTGACCTTATTTAGAGATAAGGTCTTTGCAGATGTAATCAAGTTAAGATGAGGTCATACTGGATAAGGGTGGGACCTAATCCGACGACTGGTGCCCTTATAAGAAGAGGGAAATTTGGGCAGACACACAGGGAGAACACCACGTCTTCACTAAGGCAGACATCGGAACGCCAAGGATTGCCAGCAGCCACCAGAACCTAGGAGAGGGGCACGGAACAGATGCTCCCTCAGAACCTCCAGAAGGAACCAACCTTGCCAACACCTTGATTTCCAACTTCTAGCTTCCAGAACTGCGAGACAATACATTTACAGTTTTTAAAGCCACTGTTTGTGGCACCTTGTTATGGCAGCCTTAGGAAATGAATACGGGTGATCTTGTTGACTTGCTTTCATTCATCAGTTTTCTTTCCAACTATGGCAGGGCCAGGGCCGTGGGCACAGGGCAGCCTGACCTCTGAACTGCAAAATTTGTGGCTGCCTCCTGGCCCTGCCACTGGGAAGCTGGATCACCTTGGGCAGAACATGTCCCCTCTCTGAGCCTCCACATCCATGCAAGGAAGATACCAAACTAGATTCCCGCATCTAGACTTTGCTCATATCCCTACTCCTTTATGCTTTTTACCATATTTTCAAACCATCTGTACTTGTTTTATTTAATATTTCCCTTAAATCAACTTTAGACTGACTCACATTTTTGTAAAACTTAGCTTTGTCCTAAGCTATAATATCTATAAAATCACTCATTATTTTTACTTAAATAAATTTGAGAGAAAAACTTTATATCACTACTGTAAAGACAAAATCTTGCCAATGCCACTTGCCATTAATAATGAAAACAGAAAAATAGAAAATACATAGAAAACAAATGGTTTTAGTTCTAGCTAAATACCATTGTCTGCCAAAGGCCTTAAATGTGAGGTTTGCACTCATTTGGTTAAAAATAAATATTTGCAAGGATTAGAGAGGCGCTAAAGACAGACTAGCACAAAATGGAGACTTTCTTACTCGCGTTACCATTGAATCAGAAAGACCGAAAGAGAAGAGAAAGGAGAATGGCTTCCTCACTATGTGAACCAACGACTTATACAGCCACTTTCATGGACCATATAAATTAATCTCTGTACCAATAAATCAGTCAGGAGAGGTTATGGTATGCTGTGGTAACAAACATCCCCACTATTTCAGTGGCTTAGATACAACCAAAGTTGATCTCTTGTTCATGCTATATGTCCACTGAGGGTGAGCAGGGTCTCTGGTCATGGGAGTCACTCAGGGGCACCAGTGATTCTAATGGTCACCCAAAGGCACATCCAGTGGTGACTCCAAAGGAGCACCCTCCAGTTTGAACACTGTCAGAGGGAAAAGAGCTCTTGGAGGGTCTTGTATTCTCATTGAATGCCCTGGCCTGGAAGTGACATGGTCATTTCCACTCTCAACACAGTGGCCAGAATTAATCAAGTTGCCTCTCCCCACAGCGCTGCCCACCACAAGAAGGGCAAGGAATGCAATCCTGCCACTCTGGGTATTTGGGGTCACTCAAAGTCAAGAATATTACCAATGGCAGCCACAGTGACTCACCCAGACCTAGGGATGGGCCGACCTATATCAGCCCGCATCAGGAGCGGGCAAACCACGGCCTGGGAGCTGGCCCCCCGTTTGTGTAAACAAAGTTTTACTGGGACACAGCCATGCCGTTTGTGTATGCATTGGCTACTGCAGCGTTCACGGTACAATGGCAAAGTTGAGTAGCTGTGACAGACTGTATGGCCTGGAAAGCCTAGTGTTTCCTATTTGGCCCTTTACAGAAAGCTTGCTGACCCCTGACCTAGAGGATCCTCCCATCCCTTTTAGAATACAATTTTGGGATTCCGGATTATCTCTAGTTGGTTTTGACATTTGCTTTTTCTTGGCCTCTATTCCTTTGTCCCTGAGTGACCAAAAATACTCCATGGACTTGAGTGCTCAACTTACATTAGAGATAACTCTTCAAAAAAAAATTACAGAAATCGTCCAACACGACAGCTGATGTTTATCCAGCACATATTCTGTGCAGTTCATAAATACTAACTTCTTTCACCTCTACAACAATCCTGTAAGTCTGAACTACTCTCCTTCTGGCTGAAGGAGCTCAGGCACAGAAAGGTTAAGTAACTTCACCAAGGTCCCACAGCTTCTGAAGGGGGCGCAGCTGGAATCTAGACCTTGGCAGTCAGGCAGCAGAGGCCACACACTCACTTGGCCACTCTTGGTTCTGCTTCTTGAGACTGAAGTCTTTAGAACTCCCCGTTAATGCTACGAACAGTGAATAAAACACCTACCACGTCTAGTCAACTCTCGGAACCTATATAAATGATGAGAAAATTTCCCCAAAGAACGCTCAGGTGTGAATCCCCTGCCTCTGTTCGATTTCTCCACAGCAACTCTACGTCCTGAGGACGTTTTACAGAGATCAATTAAGAAGGCTCTTCTCATCTTGAAAAGCCAGCTCCATTCCTTAGCCCACTGGCAGACAGAAGGGACCAAATACTGGGATGGGCACGTGACCCAGCCTGGGCCAATCACAGTCCCCGACCACAGGGGCTGGTTTCAGAACCCATCAGAGATCTTCTCTGGGATTGTTAAAACTGGAGCTGGGAGAGAGAAGCCTCTTTTCCTCCCTGGTCATAAAACTGAGAAGCTTTACGCCCCAAGGTGCAGAAGGCAGTGGTTCCAGCCTTGTGGAACCATCTGGAAGGACTCAGATGAGGAGAAAGAACCAGGTGTGAGAGGTTTGCGTCTCTGGTTCCAGGTACGTGGGGCCAGCTGCACTCACCCGGCAGGCGGTTTGCTTCCATGAGCCAACACGTGCCTTTTTAAATCCTAACGGAGTTCGAACTGGGTTTTGGTAACTTGCAGAAGAGTCTTGGGGTAGCTGGCATGACTGTGGAGAACATGAAGGACCAGAGAAGTACACTCATCTGTCCAAAGTCACACAGCAGTTAGCAGCAGACCAGGACCCACATCCTCTCCAGAATCATAATTCAAGCATGATTTCTACAAGATTCCATGCATTCTCCATGGCTATGATGTGCCTGTGGACCCATGGCCACGGCGGATCATGCTGTTGTCTGGGCATAATTATTAATGGTGTTCCGTTTCAGACTAAAAAAATGTCCAGGTTCAGGCAATAAATGATATGGGTCACTCTGACCATAGCACTATTACAAAGAAAGAAATGTCTTTTTTCTTCATTTTAACCTTGTCATTGACATTTCTTTCTGTCAGAAACTTCAGAGTTTCACCAAATAACATTTTATACATTTAATATATGTCCTTAAGAAGGAGGGAATAGTCAGACATGGCATAATGATGTGAATGCAGATATACTCGCTGTGCCATCATCTATTAGACCCAGGTCAGCACACTTTTCCTGTGCAGGGCCAAAGAGTAAATATTTCAGGCCACGAGGTCTCTGTTGAAGCGACCCAGCTCCGCCACTGTGGTGAGAAAGCAGCTGGAGACAACACGAACATGAATGGGCAGGGTGGTGTTCCAATAAAACTTTATTCATAAATACAGGCTGGGCTGGCCCCGTGCGTGTGCTCCAATACTGGCGGTCCGGGTTCGGATCCCGGGCGCGCCCCGACGCACCGCTTCTCCGGCCACGCTGAGGCCACGTCCCACACACAGCAACTAGAAGGATGTGCAGCTATGACATACAACTATCTACTGGGGCTTTGGGGAAAAAAAAGAGGAGGATTGGCAATAGATGTTAGCTCAGAGCCGGTCTTCCTCAGCAAAAAGAGGAGGATTGGCATGGATGTTAGCTCAGGGCTGATCTTCCTCACACACAAAAAAATAAAAATAAAAAAAAATAAATAAATACAGGCTGCTGGCTGGTCAGCTGTAGATGTTTCTGTTTGTTTTTCTTCAGAGAAATAGAAGAGAAAATATCAGAGTGCAGAACACACATTAAGCGAGTGTTGTTTCTGTAGACCCTTTGTAACTAGTTGTGCACACAAATATCCCCACATGAAGTATATACTGGGCTGTGATGTAGAAGGCCTTAGCGTGGACTGGGATCAAGAAAGGATGAAAGTCACCGATTCCTAGGCCAACTGTCTCATTTTACAGATGGGAAAGCTGAGTCCCAGAGAGAAGAGTAAGTTATCCCTGATATCGTCCCACACTGGGCAAACCCCAGAAGATGAGCTTGCCAGCCCCTTTTAAGAACCTTCCAGGCCAGGGCCATTGGTCAGCCGTTCCAACGTGTAATATCAACAGTCCACACGATCAATGACCCCAGGGCAGGTCACAAGGCACGAGAGAAGTTAAAGCCTCAGCAACAGCAAATCCGAAGAATCTGGGCCTCCGAGGTCACAAATCCCACCCCCTCACCCAAGGCGGAGTCCTGCTGCGCATCTTTGAAGCCACATCCCTATTCTGGTCCCAGGGGTCTGTAATGAGACCAGTCAGAGAAGCCTGGAGAATTTATAGGTCAGGCAGCTGACTGGGGCCCCAGGGCAGCAGCAGCTGGGAGAGCCCTGGCCTATGGTTTTGGGGGTCACACACTCCTTTTGAGCAGCCGGTTCTTGGAGACCACAATTTAGTGCTGGAGTAGCAGAGACGCAAGGTCTGGTGAGACCCGTCGGGCTTGCCGCAGAAACGGGCAGGGCGCCTTGGTTGCCACAACGGGAACAAACACACAGAGAGATGGGGGTCCCAGTACAAAGGAGCAGGGACAGCAAACGGCCCAACAATCAAAGTTCCAGTGCAGCTACCATACCCCAGGGGCAGAAAAGGGAGATTCAGAGCAGGTAAAAACAGGGAGATGTTGGCAACAATCTAATCGCCCATCCAAAGGGGAATGGCTAAGTACCACAGTGTATCCATAAGAATAACAATAGCCAACACTCATGAAGCGCTCTGACTGTCCCAGGCTCTGTCCTAAGTCCTATGCACATATTAGCAGCTCCACGATAGCCCATGAGGTCAGCTACTTCTATAGAACCCATTTCACAGATTAGAAAATCAAGTGTTAGAGACGTTATTTGCCTAAAGTCACACAGCCAGTAAGGGGTGGTGCTGGGATTCATACCCAGGTGTCTGTTTCTCTACGGAGTACTAGGAAGCCGGAAAATAGAATAAGGTAGGTTTATTTGAACTGACTTGGAAAGATCTCCAAAACATGTTATTTAGTGAAAAATATAAAAGGCAATTTATAAAACAAGATGCACAGCAAGAGATTATTTGTTAAAAAAAGGGGGGAATTTTCCAGTTGTGGGAGGAAAAATACACACACACACACACACACACACAAGTTCCAGAAAAATACACACTAATATTACTGAATGTAATTTAAAATAAATTTATGAAAAATTAAAAAGAGTATAAAAAGGCAGGTGGATTAAGGTCTGGAGGATTACGCTGCCTGCCTGGGGCACGCGGAAACTACTGAATGTGAAATAAGGCAGAGAGAGAGAATAAGACCCTAAAGAATCAGACAAACTCCCTGCAAGTTCCCTCGGATCAAGGCTAGAGGTCTCGAGGGGGATCTGGGCTCTGGTCCCCCTTTACCAGCTGAACTTTTATGAGCAGACAAAATCTGACTTGCACTAAGGGTGCAAATTATGTGTCCCATAGCCTGGCCTCAGTCCTACCGCGGCTTTTCTAAAAGTGAAGATGGATTTGCAGTGTCTGTCTGTCTGTCTGTGTCTCTCGCCTAATCAATGGCTCCCTGCCTGAGGCTGTGTTCCCCTCTCCCCAGATGCTCACCCCTTAATTATCTCTTTCAATTCCTGAGCAGAAGGCCCACTGCCCGGGCTGGGAGCAGACTGGTTTCTCCCTTATCTCTAAGGAGTGGCCCTGGCAGGGACTTGTACCTGGAATAGGACCCTCCATTTTTGTCTGTAGTTTTTTGTTTTTGGGTTTGTTTTTGATTTCCTTTTCTTCCTCCCCCTACCCCCCTACAACGATCAGAAAGATTTATTCTCAACAAATTTTCAACAAATTTTTCAGACACGGACCTGGTGTGGGCTCAGTTCCTACTCCACTGACACTTTAGAAATAAAAATGAAAACAAATGACACCAGAGCAGACAATATCAAAGCCCCTCTCTGGTCTTTGTTCCTTTAAGAGTGAAAGGATAAGTTGAGATGATTCTAGAATTTTCTGAATGGAGTCCCAGGGACCTGGTAAGTGTTGTTACAGGCAAGTTCTGTGAATATTGGCTGCCTTGTGCCCCATCTAAAAGGACTGGAGGGAAGGGAGGACCAGGGATGGGGCATCACAGGAGAGACCTTCCTCCTGGTCTCCTGGCATCTTCCATGACCCCCCTATACTCCACTCACCCCACAGCAGCTGACTGGTCTTTCTAAGATGCAAACCAGATCATCTGCCCTGTTTTGGAAGCCCCGATGGCTGCCTGGTGCTCTCAAGACAAAATCCACACGCCTCCACATGGCCACATGGCTCCGCAAGGTCTGGCCTCACCCACCGACCAACCTCATCCTCCACCCATCTCCCCTTCACGCACCAGCCACTCGGCCTCCTGTCTGCAGGGAACACTCATGACCCATGGCTGCTCTTCTTAATGCACGTACCAGCTCTACTGTCACCTGCTCAGAGACCCTGCCCTGCCCTGCCTGCCCCCAAATTAGACCCTTCTTCCCCAATTTCTCTCTGCTAATCTCCCTGTTTATTTTCCTCAGAGCACTCAACACAGCCGACACCATCTTGTCATTGCTCATTTCCTCGCTCACTGTCTGCTACGGACTGAATTGTGTCTCCCTCCATTCATATGTTCAAGTCCTAACCCCTCTGTGACTGTATCTGGAGAAAGGCCGTTACTGAGGCAATTAAGTTAAATGGGGTCATAAGGGTGGAGCTCTAATCCAATAGGACTGGCGTCTTTACATGAACAGAGACACAAGAGATCTCTCCTCATGTGCACAGAGGAGAGGTCACGTGAGGACACAGCGAGAAGGTGGCCGTCTTCAAGCCAGGAAGAGGGCTCTCACCAGAATCTGCTGGCACCTCAGTCTGGGACTTCCCAGCCTCCAGAACTGTGAGCAAATAAATTTCTCTTGTTGAGCCCCCAGTCCATGGTATTTTGTTATGGCAACTGGAGCAGACTAATACACTGTCTGCCTCCTCTCACTGGGATATAAATCCCATAAAGGCGGGGCTTGACTGCCAGCTCAGGGCTGTATGGCCGGAATGTGGCATGCTGCCTGGACAGAGCTGGTGCTTATGAGTGTTTGCTGAGTGAATGACAGACGGTCTTCCCTACACACACAGCCATATCTCCCCATGCCTGTACCTGCTGCTGCGTAAACCCGTGGTTCTCAAGGGCATTGTGCTACTAGGGGTGCCTGGAAACTTGTGGGGACACTTCTATTGGGGACACTAGTAGCATTTAGTGGGCAGGTGACAGGAGTGGTAGACATTCTGCAATTCATGGAATAGTCCAGCACAATGGAGAATTTTCCCAGGTGCCACCTGGCTTGTGAATATCTGACTAGACATTCGGGCAGGTGACGAGGTGGCTGATTTAATGATCTGATTCTACAGCACAGGGGTTGGCAAACTATAGCCTGAGGGCCAAATCCAGCCCACCACCTGGTTTTGAAAATCACATCTTATTGGAAAACAGCCTTGCCCATTCATCTACATATTGTCTATGGCTGCTTTCAAGCTACGATGGCAGAGTTACGAGTAATTGAGACAGAGACCTATGGCCCACAAAGTCTAAAACATTTATTATCTGGCCCTTTCACAGAAGAAGTTTACTAACCCTGTCCTAGCACATCAGTCTGTTTTACACATGAATACAAAGGATTTTTTTCAGAGTTTTGACATTCAACTTTGCAGGAACACTACTGCAATAAGTTCAACTGCCAATGTACTGTACCAGAATGTATTCAATTATTCTTAATTGAATATTCAACAGTATTCAATTATGCTATGTAGAAAACAAGAAAAAGAGATGGGATGGGTGAAACTCATAAGAAGTGTTATATAAACGTAGTAAGCAAGTAACTTGTGAGATATGGGCAAAATTCTAAAGATGTGTTAAGAACAGAGAATAAGAAAGTTAGTAACCTTGTGTGACCTATTAAAAATAGAATAAATGGAATACACGATAAAAAAGATGGAAGAGACACAAGTGTTACCTTTAGACAGAAAGGCGTGGAAGGAGCAGGGAGACTGTAAACAGTAAGGAGAACCCGTTCACGCCACCTCTACACTGACAGTTATGTCAGCCCCAAATTGGCCACCCACTGGTGACAACCATTCTGGTGCCATGCTGGCCCCAAGTGCCCTCTGCCCTGGAAACATGGCTGAACGTCCTGGCTGCCCATCAGGGTAGCCGGCGCGCTGCAGCGGGGCCAGGCAGAGCTGCCTCTGTGTGTCTCCCGTAGGGCGGGGTGGGGGGCTCCAGGCACCTCTCACTCGCTGAGCCCCTTGTTCAGCGTCAGCTCTGGTCCTAGTGACCCCACACACCATCATCGGGAAGGCTGATGGGGCTGAGAGAGAGACAGGACACACGCAGAGCCCAGGATCCAGGCCGTGTGGCTCTTTCACCGCCTTGCGCCCCTCGTTTCTCAGTTTGCTTTAAATCGGTTTAATAAACCATGATATCCGAGCATCTTAATTTGTTCTGTGAGCCTTATCCCTGTGACCTCTGGGATAACATGTCCCTGGAGGCTGTCACTGCATCAGGGCAATTTCCCGATGACACCCCCACTGTCACAGAAGGATGGCTGTCCTTTGTTCTGTTTGGATTTTACCAAGAGCTGTCTACTGTTATGGAAAGTCACGGTGCCGATGGCCACACGGCTGGTGATGTCTGTGTGGCCCTTGTAGCCCAACTCGTCAGTCACGTTCTCGTGGGTTCTCATGGGTGTGTCTGACTATTTCACCATGTGGTCTAGTGTGGTCATGTCTGGGCAGTTACATGTTCAAAAATATAGTTTATAAATTACCATATTTCTTTATTTTATAGTAAAGGCATTCCGTTTGACTTTAAAAAAATATGTAAGTAGGTTAAATTATATATGAATTAAATTTCAAGAAAGGAAAGGCACACTTTCTAGGATATTTGCTATAAAAAGGGGGCACTGGGTCTGATGGGGTTAAGAATCACAGAGTGTAAACAGCCCTGGTGTCCCAACTGCTCTCCACTCCAGGCCCAAACTACTCTCCGACGGAAACTGGGCTTGAAAATGCCTGGGCCCTGGAGAGATATAGACCAGGAGCTTCCCTCTCTCACAGTCTGGATGCTGGACAGGGAGCATGCCCACAGTCACGGTGCCCCTCCAGCCTTGCTCCATCTCCCCCATCCTCCACATACCTCCGTTCATACCCCACACTTGATCCAGCAGCAATTCCCATCAATTTCACTCAAAATACACCCAGAATCAACCACTTCTCCCCACCTCCCCACCACCCCTGAGCCAAGCCCCCATCATCTCTCGCCTGGACTAGTGGAGTCACCTCCTCACTGGTCTCCGGCTTTCATTCTTGTCCCCACAGTCCATTCTCCACATGGTGGCCCAAGGGAGCCTGTTAGAACTGAGACATATCATGTCACTTCCCTGCTCAAAACCCTCCACTGCTCCTCATCTCAGAGCAAAAGCCAAAGTTCTTTCAACAGCCTGCAGATCCTCCCTGAGTGGCCCTCTCCCCACCTCTCTCCCTCCCCGCTCACTCTACTCCAGCCAGGCGGGCCATCTTGACGTTCCTCAAGCACATGAGGCCTGGCCTACTCTCCTCCACACGGCCACATAGCTCCCTCCTTTGCCTTTGCTCAACTCTCTCTTCCTCCATGAAGCCTTCCCTGATCACTCTATCTAAAAACACATTGCAAACCCCCACACTTGCTTCTTTAGTCTTTCCCTTAACTCTCCTCACCATCTCACATATACATTTGACTTGCTTTTCTTATATATGATCTGTCTCCTACCCCAGAACGTCAGCTTCAGGAGGGTGGGGATCTTCTGTTTTGTTCCACACATATTTGTTGAATGAATCGATGAACTAATTCCACCAGCACCTCAGAGTCAGCCCCAGAGACAAGATACCAGGAGTTGTCTGCTGGTGCTGGCAGTCACTGACATCAGTTCTCTCCACGATGTAGGACAGGCTTAGTTAGTAAAATGGCGGCCTCTGGGCAGACTCCAGTCTAGACGTGATTTGTTTGGTCTGCACAGTAATTCTTTTAATTTGTTGTCACCAATTTAAGTTTTTTAAATTGGGAAATATCTTAAGTTCCAGATTTCTGGTGGTGGTGGTGGGTTTTTTTTTTTTGTGAGGAAGATCAGCCCTGAGCTAACATCTGCCAATCCTCCTCTTTTTGCTGAGGAAGACCGTCCCTGGGCTAACATCCTCTACTTTATATGGGACGCTGCCAGAGCATGGCTTGACAAGCAGTGAGTCGGTGCGTGCCCGGGATCTGAACCCTGCGCTGCCACAGCGGAGCGCGCGCACTTAACTGCTACACCACGGGGCCGGCCCGTTTTTCTCCCCCCCCCTCCCCACAATTTGGAATAACTGAGCCACTGCATGGCAGCAATCAGCTTTAGCAGAACAAGGCTGGGGCTCCCAGTTCATCATAGGCCTCCTCCGGTCAGCCCCACACATTGACCTGGTGGGCTGGGCTCCCGAGGCGTCTTGGTCTGTGACCAGCGGCAGAGTGAAGAGAACAGGGTTGGAGCCAGAGTCCGTCTTGGCCCTGCTTCCCAGCACTTTATAGGTGCAATTTTACATGTGCTGTGCCATCATTTGATTATCGTCCGTCTCCCCACCCTGGGCTGTGAACTCCATGGGGGCAGGGACCACATCTGTCTTGCTCATCTCTGTGTTCTTAGCACCTGGCACAGCCCCAGGCACAGAGAAGATGCTCCACTGATATCTGCTGGAATAACGGCCGTGTGAAGGCACCAGCCTCTGTCCCTCACAAGCGCTCAACTCCACATGCAGACCCCTAGGGTGCCTTCTTATGCCCTCCGTTCCGTAGCTTTGCCTTGAAAACCCCTCTCATGACGGGGCAAGAAAAGAAAGAGGTGAAGCATCTCCAACAGAGAAACAAGAAACTGTTGCGAGCTCTCAGCCTTTCCACCTCTGCTTTTGCATGTCTCAGAAAAATCTACTGTCTCAGCTGGGGCTGTCATAACAAAATACCACAGACCGGGTGGTTTCAACAGCAGAAATTGCTTTCTCACAGTTCGGGAGGCTGGGAAGTCCAAGACCAAGGTGCCAGCTGACCTGGCTCCTGATAAGAGCTCTCTTCCTGGCTTCAGACGGCCACCTTCTCTCTGTGTCCTCACATGGCCCTTCCTCTGTGTGCATGAGGAGAGGGAGAGAGAGATCTCTCTTTCTTCCTCTTCTTATAAGGACATCAATCCCATCAGGAGGGCCCCATCCTCATGACCTAATCTAACCCCAATTACGTCCCAAAGGCCTCATCTCCAAATACCATCACCTTGGGGGTTAGGACCTCAAAATAAGAATTTTGGGTGGATACAAACATTTAGTCCATAATACCTACTAATTATCCTCTACCTCTACCTAATTACCCCTGCAGTAACCAGGTTAAGAGTTGGCTTTCAATCATCCCTTAAAGTTGTGCTGCCCAATATGGTAGCCAGTAGTCACATTTATGTTTATGCTATAATTAATTAGAATTAAACAAAATTAAAAATTCAGTTCCTCAGTTGCACTAGCCACATTTCAATGTTCAATAGCCATGTGTGGCTAGTGGCTACCATATTGGACAGCACAGATAGAGAACATTTCCATCACCACAGAAAGGTCTACAGGAGAGCGCTGCCTTAGTGAACTGTTGTTCACTAAACTCCCTCCTGATTCCCCAAACTCTCTCTCCATCTCTCCAGCTGTTTTCATCTGTCATCTCCAGCAGCTTTTGGAGATGGGGGTGACCAAATCAAACTTGTTATATAACCAGAGGAAGAGACCATTCATTTAACCTCTATATGTCCTAAATCCAGAGACTTCAGCTCAAGCAGAAGGCAGTAAGCCTGCCAACACAAGTGAAGGTGATGAGAAGGTGACCACCAGGATGGAGGTGGCACAGGCGCGAGAGTGCTGACATGTGCTGGAAAACCTACCCACTTCATCATGTGCAGAAGAGCTGCTGATTCACACCAGCAAACCTGACTTCAGGCCAGGAACCCACGAGATGCCAAGCCTGGCTCCTGTCTTGACTGACATAGTGAGACCAGGCAGGCTTAGCCTGCTCAAAGCTGACTGGGCTGGGACAGCCTGAAAGTAACTGCTGCCAAGAAGCAATGGGGAAATAACTCTCCTTCACCAGGAGAAGGCCACCGGGCTCCGACTCAGTTATAACCATGCCTACCACTCAAGTCCTCTGGGACATGCCTCACTGATGAAATAAGCCAGAGGTGGGGACCAAAAGGGGCGATCTTTCTGGCTCCCCAGGTCAGCACTTGGCTTGTAATTTTCTCCTTCCATTCCTGGTCTCATTCCATGACCTGTGGTTTGGTTAAGAAAACATGGAACCAGATGCAAGACAGAGGCATAAAGACCAGCCTTATACAAGTTTGTCTGTGTCACAAGGTATTTTTAAAGAGAGTGTTTAAATCAGTTGCCAATATTGAAAATGAATGAGATTTTACATTAAAATATAGTTTTGAGGATTACCTTGAAAATGGCAAGATCTGGCCTCTCTGGGGCCCCATTCTAGTGTGGCAGCAATGAGCTGAAGCTGAGTAACACCTGCCCCCTGACTTTGATGGGCATGTACCCTCCAGTTTGCCACAGTCCCCACCACTCCCTGTAACACTATATCTAGCTCACTTCTCTCTTTAATTCAGAAGACTCACATCCATACAACTCATAGAAGAACTCAATCCATAGAACCATAGCATCATTTTAAAAAGAAGAACGATTTCTTCCTGATTTGAGATGTAAATATTTCTTTCTAGTTTGCCATTTGTTTTTTTGTTGTTTTTGTTGTTCTGACTTTACTTCTGGTGTTCTTTGCCATGCAAAAAAGAAAAAAAAAATCCATAGTCAAACTTAGTCTTCTCATTGATGGAGTCTAGATTTCTGAGACACGGTTGGAAAAGCCTTTTCCACGCCAAGGTTATAAAAACTGTGCTCATTCTCATTCTAATACTTTTATGGTTTTACTTTTGACATTTGAACTGTTAATCCATTTGGATTTTTTTCCTGGTATATAGTAATAGGAATGGATCTTTTTTCCCCCAGATGGCTAACCAGTTGTTCCAACACCATTCACTGAATATTCCATCTTTTCCCACTGACTTAAGACGCCGTCTGCTCTAAATGCTAAATTCCTTGATACGTTTTGTCTCTCTCTGCATGGTACATTCTCTTCTATTAGTCAATCAGTCTATTCCTATACAAGAACCATGCTGTTTTGATTATTAAAACTTTATAATATGTTTAAATATTGGTATGCCTAGTACCTCATCACTCTTCTTTGGCATAGTTTTTCAAGTCTAATCTCCTAGTTCACAGAAAAGGAAATACAAATCGGTCAAATATCTGAAAAGATGCTCAACCTTGTAAGACACACTTACAAATTAGTACTACACTGAGATACTGTTTCTCGTGCGTCAGATGGGCAGAAACTCCAATTATTATATGACACTGCGTTGGTGAAACAGGCACTCTCAGACTCTGCTGGCGGGAGTTTAAATCGGTAGACTCCCGATGGAGCGTTACTTGGAGATATCTACCTTGACCCTGAATTCCACTTCTGCAAACCTGCCCTTCAGATATACTTGCAGAAAAACAAAATGATACACATATAGGATTGTTCATAACTGTATTGGTGGTAATTGCAAAAGACTGGAAACACCCAATAAGGAACTGGTTAAATCATTTACAGCACATTATTCAATATCTATCAAAGTAATAGGCATCTGTGAAAACAATGGAAAGACCCAATAAGGAACTGGTCAAATCATTTACAGCACATTATTCAATGCCTATCAGAGTAATAGGCATCTGCGAAAAGAATGAGGAAGCTCTTTCTATATACCGACTCAGAAAGTTCTCCAAGGTATACAGCTAAAGGAAGAAAGCAAAGTGCATAAGAGTGTGTATAGTGTGTTACCTATGAAAATCAGAATATATACAAGTGTTTCTGCCATATGTGACAACGCCTTCCTGAAGGCCACGTGTTGTGCAAAATCGTGCACTAAAATAATGGGGCTCATGGGGAAAAGTAGGGTTGGGGCAGACTGCTCTGAAACAATGCAACTTTGTAACCACAGCATGACAAAAGCAATAACAATCCCAATAAAAATAATAGCACAGTGAAAAAAACAAATAAGTAATATACAGAGACGTGCCACATTAAATAGAGGACTTTGCTTTAAAAAGGAGGTGAAGGTATCTTGATGGAAGGGGATGTAAGGACGATGGAGGTGTTGAATTATGGACACAAGGGAAAAATGCACAAAGATTGGAAGAAACAGAACATGTGGCCAAACTGAGGTCAGAGGAAGAACGTGGGGCCCCAGGGACAGACCCCTATTCCTACCAGGCTTGTTGCCTCTACCCGTGTTATGTATTTCGCATTCAGCTGCTGTTACCCTATGAGCTGGGAAAATATGCAGATGAACCAATGTAGCAGTACTTCTCAGGGGGTGGCTTTACCCTCCCACGTGAAACAGTTACACACTAGATTTCCAAGACACTGGGCATCCAGCGATGAAAGCCACTAATCCTCGAGAGGGGGGAAACAAGTGGTGAGCCCTATGAAGGCCCCAGTGTGGAGAGTTTCCAGGAGGAGACCCAGGTGGCGCCCAGTGGTCTCTCTGAGCTGAGGAGATGGAGCCACAAGTCCAGGGAGGCCAAAGTAGTTAGAATTTGCAGAGCACGGTACCAAAAAAAAAAAAAAAAGAAATCTGCAGAGAGGGTGCTCTGGAGATTTGCAGACATTTCCCCTGGACTGAGTGCTGATGAGCACATGCCTGTGGGGAAATTACTCAAGGCTGGGAGAGAACCACTTGAAAAGATCAGAAGGAACAATCCTCAGAGCTAAACAGAGTCAAGAACAGTTCCTGTTTCCACCAGGCAGGTTGGAAAACCTTATAATTCATGGGGCACTGGGTAGAATACTCAGAAAGGTTTATCTCAGTGCTGGGAAAACTGTTAGGTAGAGAGAGCCCTAGACCAAATGCTGCTCTGCTCTCTCAAATGAAGTTTAAAGCAAGACTTGAAAGGCTCAAACTATTTCCATGTAACTTAACTGCATCCCAGAACAAAGCTCAAGAATATTCACAGGAATATCTAGCACCCAACGGGATAAAATTCACAATGTCTGGCATCCAATCAAAACTTACTGGGCATGCAAAGAAGCAGGAAAATATGACCTACGATGAGGAGAAGAATCAATGAAAACCCAGAAATGACACAGATGACAGAATTAGTGAAAAGTACATTAAAACAGTTAACACAACTGTATTCTGTCCAGTCAGGGAGCTGGAAAAAAGATTGGACATGTTAAGTACTGATATGATATTAAAAAAGATCCAAATCAAACTTCTAGAGATAAAAACCATGTATGAGATGAAAAAAATGTCTTAAGTGTAATTAACAGCAGATCAGGTAACAGCAGAAGAAAAGACTAGTGAACTTCAAGACATGGGGGTGGAGGGAGAATATTTGAAGAAATAATGGCCGAAAATTTTCCAAATTTGATGAAAACTATAAACTCACAGATCTAAGAAGCTCAAGGAATGCAAAGCACTAGAATCATGAAGAAGACTACACCAAGGCACATCAGAATTACACTGCTTAAAACCCATGATAAGGAGAAAATCTTAAAAGCAAATGAACCAGTGCAACTTCATAGTTACACTGACATCATTTCCATATTTATGAATCATGTATGAGTTAATTCTTGCCACAGAAATATGCAATATAATAGATTATGTGCGTGTTTGCTTATGTTTGCAAAAGGAAATTCTGGATGGGTTCACAAGAACCTAGTACAAGTGGTTAACCATTGGGGGTTTGGAAACTGAGTGGATATGGGACGAGGGTGGGATAAAGATTTCTGTAGATGTTTAAACTAGATAAATGCATACATAACCTGCTCAAAAATAAATATAAAGGAAGAGTAACTTTACATTATCTTTTTTTCTTATTACAAAAGGAAATGTATTGGTGGGAGAGGAAGTAGGGAGAGATAGCTAATGGGCATGGCATTTCTTTTTGGGGTGATAAAAATGTAGAATTAGATAGTGGTGATGGCTGCACAAATATATGAATATAGTAAATCATTGAATTGTACTCTAAAAGGATGAATTTTATGGTATGTGAATTATATCTCAGCCAAAAATAAATTAACTAAAATACAGAAAAAGGAATACAGACATGTTCATCATTAAAAAAAATTTAGAGAATCAAAGAATTTTAACACAGGAAGGAGCCTAAAGATGATCACAACCAAGGCATCCCAGTGAGCACAGAACATTGGTTTGGAGAGAGGGTCCCTGTTCACATCTACCTGGGAAAACTGACTACTGGATTCTGTTCTTGGAGAGTCACAAGGTACATAAGTCTGCAAAGACTCTGAAAAATCCTGCAGTGAAGACATCTGTTGAACTTTGTGCTACACGCCATTTGTCAAATGTATTTGACCGTGACATTCTCCAACCTCTTTCTATGTTCAATGAGCATCTGTGAGCGCTAGAGCTGTGAAACACAGATCATGAAAGTTCAGTGACTTGTCCAAAGTCACCCAGCACACTGGTGCCAGAGATGGTGCTAGATCTCATAAATCCAACACAAACCAACCCTGGAGGTCTCGGGCTGAGATCACCGGCTTCCAAACGTTTTGGCTGGACTTTTAATTTTTTTACACATCCTCGAATAACATGTTTCCACGTTGCTCCTGAATGGCTCATGTTGGGTTCTGAGCTTCAGTATTAACATTCCCTGGCCTTTGGTAAATACAAAAGGAATTCCCACTGAAGAGGGCTCCCACTGTTTTTAAGGCCCCCTATAATGCAGAGTTCACCAGACGGGGGCTTTATGCTGGTGTGGATGGCTCAACAGTCTAAAATGAGTCTTCTTCTTTCCTCTTACCACGACTACTTACTAGCACTGAGAGTTCAGGAAAGAGAAGTGGATTTGGGAAGAACACAGACCCTGAACCTGAAATTAGGATGACAATAATGACAGGTAACATTTGTAGAGCACTCAGTCTGTGCCAGGGGCTGTGCTAAATCCTTCACACACCTTAACTCATTCAGTGATCGTTGCACCCCCTGCACAGGTACACTTGATGTCCCCATCTTACAGGGGAAGAAACCGAGGTACTAAGAAGTAACTCGGCTCAAGGTCACACACGGGTAGACTGCAGGACTGGGAAGTTAACTCAGCCTGACTTCAGAGTTACTGCTTTAAACTACTACGTTACCAAAGGAATAAGAGGAATAATAAAAAGGACGCCCTGTCTTTCTGGACCTCATCTGATGAATCATTCCATTTAGTCCCCACAATAGTCCCATGAGGTCATATCTCTTGCTGTGATGCCAGTTCTACCGATGAGGAAACCAAGTCATGTTGTGGGGTGGGGGACACATCCAGGATCGCCTATGGCCCAGGTCCAGGGCTCTCAACCCCTCCACGGCACCAGTGAGTTCTTACAACACGTTCTCAAGGTGTTTTTTCTTCTCTTTTTAATCTTTGTGGTCATTTCTGTGAACCGCAGTGTTTTAGCGGGAGAAGCCAAAAAAGAAACAAAAAAATCAAACCCATAAGAAATACATTTCAGCTATAAAAACCCCTGGATGAACTTGAAAAAAGAAAATAAACAACCATGCAAAGGCTGAAGGAGGGCTGTGAACTTTTCTCTTTTACGTTTATTGTATACTCGGTGGAGGGCAGGTGTTATCTGAACAGACACAGATCTCAAACTCGGGGTCGAGGGGCCATGGCTCTGCTGAAGTTTCTGAGATCAGGTAAAAGACCTAGGGGGAGGCATCCCGGCTGATCTAACGCTTGCTCTGTGACCATACACCAGCCACTCCGCTGCTGTGCCTCAGTTTACTCATCTGTAAAATGATGGGGTGGTCCCTACTGAAGTTCTTTTTTGCCTCTACAAAATTATGATTTTAATTCTTAGAAAGGAGAAAAGAGTCATTCCAGCTTCTAAACGTGGACCAATCTCCCTCCAGCTCAGTGCTTTCAGGCCTAAAGCTCAACCAGTCTCAATCTCCCTCTTCATTTCTTCTCCCCTTAAAAAACTAAGCCCGACCCACGCCTTCCCTTCTGAGACGCACAGAGAGTCGTCTGAGAGTTTATTTCTCCTCTGGAGCAACTTGAAAAAAAAAAAGTTAATAGGAAGCACATGGGCACGGTGTGCGAGGGCTCTACGTGTTTGTGTTTGAAAAAAATACTTAAGGAGGACTATGTCAGGCCTGCAAAGTGCCTGGGCTGTCTCAAGAGCAGTTTACGGCCACTAGCATTCGACGGAAGGCAGTTAATTGGGACAAAGTCCAGCTGCTGCTGTAGCCCTTCTGGCATTGGGGCCACGAGGACGATAAGAAAATAACCTGAATTATTCCCGTGGGCGGGTGGGAAGAGAGCAGGGGATGTTTCTCTATTTGTGAGGGGCTGGTGGGGACTGGGGTGAGGGGGCGCGTCTAGGCCAGGGCTCACCCACGGAGAATGGTCTTCTAGATAGAGTGTGGAGGGCAGGATGGTGTGGGGTACCTGCCCGGACTCTGGAGTGCAACTGCCTGGCTTCAGATCCCACTGCTCCAGCCATGTGACCTTGGGCAAGTCACTTGACCACTGCGTGCCTCGGTGTCTCCACCTGTAGGATGGGGTAATGCTAGAGCCTCCATCACAGGGCTATTGGGAGGATTAAGGGGAATGGCATATACGCAGAGCTTAGGAGTCCTGAAAGAGTCCAGGAAATGGCACTTGAAGGTCAGTGCAGGCTCTGGTATTCTAGAAACCTAAGTCTGAATCCCAGCTCTGAACACCATGGCTCTGTGATCTTGGGCAAGTCACCCCCCCTCTCTGAGCTTCACTTTTATCATCTGTAAAAAGCAGGCTTGGTACCCACCTCAGGTGGTTGCTGTCAGGACCAGAGAAGAAATAACGTTATTCTCCACATCTTGGTCCAGGAAGGGCTCCTGCATCACTTCCCAATCTCGTCTCCACTCCTCGCTACACCCAGATTCATGGGTCTCTGTTGGAGCCCTTCTCCTGCCTCTGGGCCTTGGCTCTTGTTGTTTCCTCTGCCTGGGCTGCCCTGTCCCCAGCTGCCCACATGGTCAGCTCCTTTTCATCCCTCGGGTCTCCCTACCCACGTGGGTAATGTCCATCACCACTGCCCTCACCGCCCTGTTTTTGTCCTTCACAAGCTTTATCAAAATCTGTAACCATCTGTTTATTTGTTAATCGATTGTTGTCCATCTCTCTTTATGAGGGAATTAATTATCTCTGATGACTGCTGTGCCCTCAGAGCCCAAAAGGGTGCCAGGCATAGAGCTTGTGCTCAATAATACACAACGAATGAATGAATGGATGGGGAGCCACTCCTACATAACTCACCTCACTTATTATGCGGGGGCGGCTTGTGTCAGAATGGGGGAGGGTGGACTGTGTTTGCTGTTCAACCTCTGTAGCCTTGGAGGCTCTGAGGCAGTAAAATCTGTTTCTATTGGCAGAGCTGGAAAAAACTGGCTTGAGATTGACCCAAAAGCAATTTCAAGTTCAGCGTCTTCAAAGTCTTTATTATTGGGCTTGGTACCATAATTCACTCCCCACTTGGAGGTGGGTCCTGGCAGCTTACACCCTTTAGTGGAACTCAGAGGCCACTGTGGGGAGAGAGAGGTGATAGCAGAGGCAGAGGAGGCAGGAGAGTACCATGGCTAAGAGTGTGGGCTTTGGGTGAGGCTGGGGGTTGGGGTTTTACCAGACCCCCAAGAGACTCCACTCAGTCCACTTCATTGCAGTAAAATCTAAATCCTTTGCCCTGATGTTGGGCAGATCAGTCATTCCCTCTATGCCTCACTTTCCCCTTCTGTAAAATGGGCATAATACCAGCACCAATGCTTTGAAGCATCATGAAGATTGTACAAGATCCAGCAACACCACATGGCAGGCGACGAGTGTTTGGTCAATGTCAGCTGATGCTGTCACCAACAGATTCTGATGCAGACCTTTACATGGAAGCTAGTCCAAGGGCTGGGCACTAATGCTCATCACCCCCTTTCTCTTACACCCTCCTAAGATCATTTTCTGTCCCTTCACAGTGTTTTTTTCCTGAAAGGCTGCCCTTGACATCCATTTTTATTGTTCTCTTCATTAAAAAGATGAAGTGATATATTTTAAATTAAAAATTAATTTTTAGTTTTAATTTAATAAAAAAATTTAAATTAATAAATTAATTTAATAATTTTAATTTATCTTAAAAAAAGATATCTTTTTGCAAATAGTTTTTTTAAAGAAAAGTACAATCACTCATTAGCCCCCCACCTTGTGATTAGCCCTTCATTTTTGCATTTTACTTCTCAGACCCTTGGTGGTCCTCGTTACCAGTATGAGGATCCCCCAAATGACTGCCGCCAGCCCTCTGCTCCATGCATCAGCCCCAAAATGCTCCCAGTGGCGCCGCAGAAGAGAAGGGGCCATTGGATGGTGCAAGAGTGGAGTGGGCACGGGAGAATCCAGCACGCCAGTCTCTCAGTGTTTGTGGGGTGGGAGCTACACACTGGAGTTCTTTCTTCCCTTTTTAAGGCCACCCTCCGGGGATGCAGAGCCCTGAACCTCCTGCCTGGAATAAGAGCTCCTTTACCTGCCTGCCTAATATTCCCACCACCCGGCACTTCTCTGACTCTACAATGGACTTGCCTGGCCCATCACACTTAGCATCAAAGCCAACTCCCCCTCAGCCCTCAAGGCCTGCATGATTCGGCCCTGCTCTCTCTCCAAGACTCTCTCCTCCATCCCCCGACTCTGCTCCAGCCTTGCTGGCCTTCATTCTGTCCTCAAACACATCAAGACGTTTCCCTCCACACAGCTTTTGCACTGGCTGTTCCCTCCGCCTGGAATGCTCTTCCCCCAGGTCTGCCATGGCTGACTCTGCCTCACCCTTTAGGTCTCTGTCCAATGTCATCTCTTCAAAGAGTCTTCCCTGATGGCTCAAGTTGCATATCCCACCTCCCCTGACCCGGCAACTGTTCATCACTCGCTATCCAAACACCACCGTTGGTGGCTCCACTGCACTCAACCCCTTCCAGAATTAGCCAGTTTATTTGTTGCCTTGTTGACTGTCAATCTCTCCCTCCCGCCACGTAACTGCCATAAGGGCAGATCTCATATCTATTCTGTCCACCGCTGTAACTCCACTACTCAAGATAGATCCTGGCACACAGTAGGTGCTCAATAAATCTGCTGAATAAATGAATGAATGACTGGACACTCAACTCAGGAGGTGCCTTAGAGCCGGGTGGGGAGGGGCCGCAGCGCCACACTGACCGTGCATCTGGTAGGCGTACGGGCTCTGTCCAGTGGCTGGGGTGCTGAAGCTGGACCCATAGCTGAGGAATCCACTCTGGCCGGGGGAATGGTTCAAGCTGTCTTCTGTCTTGATGCCTTCGAAGGGGGAGAAAGGAGCACCAGGGACACGTGATTAGAATGCTTCCTTGTCACCTGCAGGAGAGCTACGGAGACAGGACAGCACGCGATTTTATCAGCTTCCACACCAGGAGCTGCAAACTGGGAGCGGAAGTGAGCCTACAGACATAGTTTGCTGGGCCTGCATATTTTTAAGGAAAATCTGAATTAGCTGCTTTTGTTTAAAAATCAGCAGATTTCACCAAAAATCTGGACTTATGGCCTCTCTTGAGCAACGGGATGGTCGGGCAACACCAAACCTGTGTTCCCACGTGACGACAGGCTGCCCCATAGGCTCCTCAGTTTGTATGTTTCCCAGGTCACCACGGATCTCGTACGGTCTCTGAGACACTGAGGCTCATTTTACAATGCTATTTTTCATTGCTGTTGTACTTTTTTTTTTTTTTTTAATATCCTAGGACACTATCAAAAGTGGGGAAGGGAGGGGCCGGCCCCGTGGCTTAGCGGTTAAGTGCGCGCGCTGTGCTACTGGCGGCCCCAGGTTCGGATCCCGGGCGCGCACCGACACACCACTTCTCCGGCCACGCTGAGGCCACGTCCCACATACAGCAACTAGAAGGATGTGCAGCTATGACACACAACTATCTACTGGGGCTTTGGGGAAAAACAAAAAGGAGGAGGACTGGCAATGGATGTTAGCTCAGAGCGGGTCTTCCTCAGCAAAAAGAGGAGGATTAGCATGGATGTTAGCTCAGGGCTGATCTTCCTCACACACACACAAAAAAAAGTGGGGAAGGGAAAGGCAGGCCAAGAGGGTCTTGTATTTTGCACATGCGGTCAGCTCCATACTTCTGCCTGTCTCTGAGGGCAGCGAGTTTACGACCCCCTACTCCACCGAGGAAAGCCATGCATGGCTTAAATGTCCATCAGGATTTTGAGCGAAGGTGTTAAGTGAACCATCCTTCCTCTGTAAAGATAATGCCACTCAACCCAAAGACACACTCTCCACCCTTCTTGTGGGGGTCCTGCTTATCTGACATGCTTCCCCAAAGCAGAGGCACTGATTCCACAAGCAACTGGCTGGAGAAGGGATTGTACTCAGGGAGGGGGGCTGATCAACCATCAGTAGCCCATACACTGTATTTTTATTGACAATATAATAAACTCACGGTAGAAAATACAAATAGGACCAAAGGCATAGAGAAAAGTCTCTCCTCCATCCTTGACTCTAAACCTCCAGCTTCCCTCCCCACAGGCGACCGCTGTTACCAAGTTTCTTGTGTTTACCTCCAGACATGTTCTGTGCAAATACAAACTTACGCATAAATATGTATGTATGTGTAATATATATATTTTTTCACTTTTTAAAAAATAAACTGGAGTATTCTCTAAATACTGTTCTGCATTTTTCTTTTATTACTTCACAATACGTGATTATGATCATTCTCCATCAACTTATAAAGTTCTTTCTAATTCTGTATTTAGGGCTGTGCAGTATTCCATTGTGCGACTGCCTCATCATTTAACCCCTTGTATACGTGTATACCTTTCTGTCAATCCCAGTATTTGGAACTGCTGAGTCCTAGGGCAAGAGCTCCTGGATTTTTATGGATGTTGCTAAATGGCGCTCCGTGGATGGTAGATGGACATACTCTCCATACGATGAGTGAGAGTCTGCATCAAATGCACCCCCTGCATCAAATGCAAGATCAAACTTTGTTTCTCTCTGTCTATCTTATAGGTGTAGAGAGTATCTCAATACTGTTTAAATCTGCATTTCTTTAAAGAACATTTCTAGTTCTGGGGATGGTTTTGTAATTGTGGTTTCCTCCTTCTCCCCCATTCACCCCCATAAATGGGGAGAATGCTTAGTGGGGTAAAAATGATGGATTTTGAGTTGGGAGTTCTGCGCTGGAGTCCTGGATGGTTTCCTTCATTACTTGGTGACCTGGGCAGTTTCTCCTTCTATCCCAGCTTGAAAGTCTCCTCCCTTATGAGATAAGATGCTGATCCCGCCGGCAGGGTTGTGGGGAGGTTGAAGGAAGGGGAAAGAATGAACATAAAAGGCTCTGAATGAGGTACTTACAAACACACATCTCTTTCACCCTCATAACCATCCCACAAAACAGGCAATATCGTTTTCTCCATCTTAAAGATGTGGAAACTGAGGTTCAGAAAGCCAGGCCACTGCATCAGGGTCTCGCAATTAGCTGATAACTCTGAAGTCAAGGTTTTCCTTTCCTTCTCTTGATGCCTCTCAATAATGGGTGTTAAAGGATTTTATGCAGTAGATGGTACAAGACTTCAGTAACAATAATGATGAGAGCAACAAGCAATATATATATGGCATCTTCTTTTGCTCAGTCTGCTGGAATGGTTAATGGTTTCCTCAGTGCAGTCTGCGTCCTGGTGCACCTGGAGTAAAATCTAAACTCCCTGGGTGACCCGGTCCTACATGGGCTCTGCTCACGCCTCAGACCTCTGCTTCTTCAGGCTCCTTCGCTCACCCTTCTCAAGCTGCGTGCTCAGCCGCTCTCATTCATTTTAGTGGCTGAATGGAAATCCACAGTATGGAATATCACTGCTTATTCAGCCAGTCTCCTGATGATGAACTCTAGGTGGATTCCAATTTTTTTTTTTTGCTGAGGAAGATTCTCCCTGGGCTAACATCTGTGCCAGTCTTCCTCTATTTTGATGTGGGTCGCCTCCACAGCACAGCTGATGAGTGGTGTAGGTCTGTGCCCGGGATCCGAACCCACGAACCCAGGCCGCCAAAGCAGAGTATGTGGAACTTTAATCACTTGGGCACGCGGCTGGCCCTCCAATTTTTCTGCTATCACAGCCAATGATGGAACGGACGTGCTTCCTCATGCAGTGTTAGAATGTCTGTCCAGGTTGGTTACAAGAAGTGGAATTGCTGAGTCAAAGGGTACGTACATTTTTCATTTTAAATAGATGCAGACAAAACTGCAAGAATACATATTTAGACTCGGGGCCTTTGCACATGCTGTTCTCTCTGCCCTGGAATGCACTACCTCTCACCCCCTTCTTTGCCAGGCTAGTGCCTTCTCATCCTCAATTTCTCAGCTTAAACGTTGTTTCTCCAGAAAGGCCTCCCCTGACCCCCTCCATCGCACCCAGGTCTTTTCATGGCGCTCATCAAGTTCATTCGTTTACCATCTGTTCCCTCCTTAGGCTGAGAGCTCCAGGGGGGCAGGGCCTGTCTTGTCCACTATGGCATCCCACACCTAGCTCACTGCTGGGCACACAGTAGGTGCTCAGTAAGCATCTGCCAAACGGACGAATATGGAAAAAAACAAAATAAAGTTTTTCACCTCTCCTTTTGTTTGTTGAAGTTGGATCATAAAATTCCAATTCGTGAGAAAGGAGAGAGAACATGGCAGGCACATGAAAGGCTTAGTCCTATAAATCAGGGCTGCCCAGATTGTGGTCCACGGACCAGTCACCAGCTCATGACGAGAATGTACAGAAACTGAGAAGTAAGCATTTAGAAAATTTCATAGCAATGTGACATTGCTGTGACATCTAAGGTCATATCTCTGGGCTTCTATTTTGTATCATTTTGTTTTGTTATTTTTTTATTTTTATTTTTTGTGAGGAAGATTAGCGCTAAGCTAACGTTTATGCCAATCCTGCGCTTTTTGCTGAGGAAGACTGGCCCTGAGCTAACATCCGTGCCCATCTTCCTCTACTTTATATGGGACGCCACCACAGCATGGCCTGATAAGTGGTGCATAGGTCCGTGCCGGGATCCGAACCTGCGAACCCCTGGGCTGCCGAAGCAGAGCATGCCAACTGAACCACTACGCCACTGGGCTGGCCCCTATTTTGTTACTTTAATTTCATTTTTCTAGTAATTCATTTTTATTGCATTTTACCAAAGTATCAGTCCATGATGAACTAGAAATTAAAAAGCAGAAAACAATTGGTCTTTTACCCTAGACGAGAAGCACTGCTCTAAGAGATTGAGTTCAAAGGAAATCTGGTGAATTTGGGGACAGTCTGACTGCATCAGATCTCCTCCTCCCCAAGAATTTCTCCTGAATATCTCTGCGGCAAAGAGAATGAGGCCTCCACAGATGCTCAGGAACTACCTACAGGTTTCGCTGTCTTAGCTCACGGAAACACTCAAGTTAGCATGTGCGTTTCAGAAAGCGTGTCAACAGTGGAGATATTCTGGGCATTCCTTCATTCCACAAACACCCAAAATAATTCTCTATATCAGGGGTTGACAAGCCAAGGCCAGGGGCCGAATGTGACCTGCTGCCCGTTTTAGTAAATAAAGTTTTATTGAAACACAGACATACCACTCATTTATGTATTATCTGTGGCTTTTCTCGAGCTACAATGGCAGCTTGAGTAGTTGCAATAGAGACTGTATGGTCTGCAAAACCAACACAGAAACCACTACTTTCTGTAAAGTATTTACTATCAAGCTCTTCACAGGAAACGTTTACTGACCCCTGTTCTACATAAAGAAATGCAGAGGAATGATAAACACCAAATGCAGGGGTGTGGGTGTCTCTGAGAAGAAAGGGAGTTATACCTCCCTTTATTTTTTAAGTTGGATGGTCACTTCATGACGGTTTGTTTTATTATTCTTTATGTTTTTACATATGTCTTAAATGTTGCATAATAAATTGACGGAAAAAGTGCTCAGTACTCCTAACCTCCTTGCCTCTAGTTTGCTCAATTGTGTTACTTCCCTGCAGCTATTTAAACAAGGGTAATACTACTACTTGCCAAGAAGCAATGAGAAACATTTCCTAACAAGATTCAACAGGGTTTGTCCAGACAATGAGCAAACACTGCTTGCTCGGGCACAGGCATATGAGAGGGAAATGGCTTTTCATCCCACCTGTCATTATCCAGTGACACGGACACTCCGGGGGTGTGTGGCAGCCTGGCTTCTGCTGCATTGATCGAACATGTCCCTTGGGCCAGGTCCTGTGAGCTAAGCCCTTCATATAGATCAGGGGTAAGGTCCATGGGCCAAACCTGGCCACTGCCTGTTTGTGTAAATAAAGTTTTATTGGAACACAGACACACCCATTTGTTTACACAGCGTCTGGCTGCTTTGACGCTACAGTGGCAGAGTTGAACAGCTGCAACAGAGACCGTATAGCCCACAAAGCCGAAAATATTTACTATCTGGCCCTTTACAGAGAAAGGTAGCTGACCTCTGATGGAGATGATCTCATTTAATCCTCACAACTGTGGGGAGGCCAGACTTAGTATCACTCCCACCGTACGAACGAGGAAACGGAGGTGGCTTGCCCAGGGTCTTAGGACCAGCTGCAGAGGTGGGGTGCGACCCCAGGACGTGCTCTCCTACCACCTACGCTGTCTGGTCAGGGCACAGACTCGCTGACAGTAACTAAGACCGTAAAATGACTTTGAACCAGATTAACTTCCACCCGATGCCATGTTTTGTCTGGGAACAGGGTTACTTTTCTCTTTGATGCTCAAGAATACAAGGGCTTCATTTTCCTTGGCTGTCAGCCAGGCGGGGTAACTTATAGGTGGTTGTGTCACAGGTCTTCCAGCACAGGAGGGACAGAAAGTTAGCAAAGATGCTCACACCTGTTGGCCAAGGCCTGTCATAGGTAATCCCCTGGGATTTACGGAATGCACGCTCGGGCGGGGGAGCTCGGCGGGTAAGGGCTTGGACTCCAGGGCCAGGCTGCCCGGGGTTCATTCAACCTCTGCCGCCCACCAGCTGCGGTGACCCTCGGCGAGTTATTTACCCTCTCTGAGCCTGCACTGATTTATCCCTCAGAAGAGGATAATGATGAGAACTTCCTTGTAGGGTTGGGGGGCATTAAAAGAGTGACTGGACATGGAGCACTGAGAACCATGGGTGGCAGCAACTCAACGACAGTGACTATTACCAAGCCTGACCTGACGTCCCACTGGACTTGTCACCGCCACCTCTCGAATTGCTCTTGAATCTGCCCGCTTCTGTCCGTCCACTGCTCTGCCCGAGGCCCCCCCCACCGCCCAACTCCAGGCCTCATCAGCCTCCCAGCTGGCCTTCCCGTTTCTCTGCTTCCCTCCAACCCAACCTCCCAGAGCAGCCAAAGTCATCTTTAAAACACCCAGATTGTATCATATAGCCCTCTGCTTATAAACCTGCCATTGAGTTTCTGTTTCACTTGGAATAAAACCCAGAATCCTTCCCAGGCCTCTGAGGCTCCGCCCTCCTCTCCTACCTCCTCCCCCACTGTGCTCCAGCCCCCACCGGCTTCTTGGACTTGCCAGATGCCTTCCCACCCCGGGCCTTCCCACAGGCGGTGCCCTCTGCCGGGATGCTCCCCCTCCCGCGCTTGCACACGGCCATCCCTCGGTTCTCAGCTGGATCAGCCGCTCATCTAAAAGGCCTTCCCTGGCACTCGAACCTAAATTAATTCTTCCTTGTTCTGTTCTCTCTCACGACCTTCTTCTCTTCCTTTACATCATGCATGATAATTTGAAATAACATAACATTTTAAAAAGTAAAAAAAAGTTTTTCTCCCTCTAGGCCAAGGGTTGCAAACTCAAATGTCTTCAGGGGACAGGCAGATAATTCAAGTAAGTGATGTGGGCTGGGTGGGGACCATGGTGAACCGAGGCTAACGGGGACAGCCCTACTCAGAGCCACCTCCTCCAGACACAAAAAATATGGGCCCAGTGCTGCCCGATCATCTGGTTTTTTTAAAGGCATTAGAAACATGAATTCCTATGTAAACCTTTCTTGTTTTAAAATTGGCAATTAATTTAAAAAATGTCAAGTATATTTTCCTGGTTAAAAAACAACACAAAGGCCACATTACCCACCAGCTTTCACTTGTCAGCCTCTGTTCTGGACAGTGAGCCCCGCAGACACAGGGCCCACTCTGCTTGTTGACCCCTGCACGCCCAGCACGTGACCCCATGCTGAATGAACGAGGGAACCCATGAAAGAGCAAAGCAGAGGCAGGGAGGGAGAAGAGCGAGAAAAAAACACAACGTCCAGTCTCTGCGCTCAAGCCACACCGTCTAGCTGGGAAGACGAGAGGAACGTACTGATTTTCCAGTTGAGGAAACTGAAGGCTGGAGGAGTCAGCGGCGGCTGGGTCTGGAAGGTAAGTCTCCTGCCTCCCATCCTATATTCTCTTCCCCGGACGCCATGGATGTGGGTGGATGGGAAAGCTGTCTGCGTGGCCGTCTGTGGTTTCTGCCTGCCCCTCCTCCTTCGGGGAGCCCTCCCGATGTACACTTTCTCCATATTCAGAGCAATTCTCTTGGGTGAGCCTGATCTGACCCCTGGTTCCACGGGTGGATATGTGGCCAAATGTGGCCATCCAGAGCATTCCATCTTCTCTGCCCCAGTGTCTGGGTCAGGGATGGCGATGGGAATCCAGTCAGAGAAATCCCTGGGACTGTGCGGGAAGTCCTAGACAGGAGAGCCTCTCTTTTTGGGGGGAGTTAGAGCCTGGAATTGCTAGGGCTGTCTTCAGCACCACAGTGGGAAAGACTGCCTGAGATTAAAGCCCACACAAAGGGAAGCACAGAGACTAATTCCTGATATTATTGTTTGAGTAGCTGGATCCAACCCTGCCTGAAGCCACTCCCCTAAGATTTTTCAGCTAAATTTACAACGAACTCCTTTATCTCCTTAATCTAATTACCATTGGATTTTTGTCATATGCTACCAAAAGAGCTTTGGTTGATACATAAATTAAGACGGGAGGAAATAGCAGGAATAAAAACCACAGGCTGTGTGATGGTTAATTTTATGTGCCAACTTGACTAGATTAGACTGGGCCACGGGGTGCCCAGACATTTGGTCAAATGTTATTCTAGGTGTGTCTGTGAGGGTGTTTCTGGATGAGATTAACATTTAAATCTGTAAACTCCATAAAGCAGATTTCTCTCCCCAGTGTGGGTGGGCCTCATTCAATCAGTTGAAGACCTGAATAGAACAACAAGGCTGAGTAAGAAGAAACTCCTCTGCCCCAGTGCTTGAGCAGGGACACGGATTTTTTCCCTGCCTTCAGGCTTGAACTGAAAAGTCAGCTCTTCTTGGGTCTTGGGACTGCCAGCTCTTGGACTGGAACTCACACCATCAGCCCTCCTGGTTCTCGGGCTTCTGGACTCAGACAGAAATGACACCATTGGCTCTCCTGGGCTCCAGCGTGGCAACTGCAGATCTTGGGACGTCTCAGCCTCCATAATAGGGTGAGCCAATCCTATGATAAATCTCTCTCTAGAGATATATGAATCTACATCCATCCCATTGGTTCCATTTCTCTGAGAACCCTGACTAATGCAGAGGGACAGGTGAGCAGTGGATGGCGGGCCGGGCTCACCGAGTCTCCAGTTCTTAGTGGTAAGATTCTGACAGTCCAGGTCTGCAGGTCTGTTGTTTTTGCCTTCCCAGCACCCACTTCTCCTCCTTCTATGCCACCACTGTGTTTTCCTCCGAGAGAACCATCCTTCCCTCATGTACAATCCATATGCTTCAGCCTCCTTCTCTCCCTCACCCCCACCTCCCTGCCTTGCTCTGAGCATTGTCATGTGACCCAATTTGGGCCAATGAGGTCAACATGGGATTCCGGTGGAACTACTGGGAAAGATCAGGGCCCCTTCCACTGCGAGTGCTGAGCTGAAAGGATGAAAACCCAGAGTTGATAGGCACAACCTTTGCTGCCACATGGGAAGAACCTGTGTGGGAGTAAAGCCAACTCAGAGGAAAACATCTGAAGATGGAGTGAGACATCTTCCTCCTGATATCATTTGAGCACCTGGATCCAGCCATACCTGACGTCAGTTGTACCCTTAGATTTCCCAGTATGTGAATCATTAAATTGCTGTTTTCCCTAAGCCAGCTTGGGTTAACTTTCTTATTCTTGCAATTAACAGAGGACTTGATACAGTCTGCAGAATTTGAACTATATTTAAAGTGTCTGCCCTTCTCCTCTATCTCTAATCCAAAATTAGGCTGGCTGCATTTAACTGAGGCAATAGGGCAGAGTAAAGACCATGATGTTGGGAACCCTGGGGGAAAGCAAGGGCTTGGTCTGGTACTCACTGTAAGAAGGGATTCCATAGGCTTGTGCTGGAGGTGGGTAAGCCGTGTAGGGGGCAGCCTGCTGGATCCCCGCACTGTACTGCGTCTGGCCGTAGGCTGCCATGGCAGAGGGAGGCTGACTGGGCAGGATACGTGGGCAAGGTCTGCAGGGAAGGAGAGAAGATGAAATCTCCAGGCACAGCCAAGCATCCCTTCCCTGTTATTTTGGTACCAACACCACCATTTTCCTTTGGATATTTACTCTTTTTAGGGCAGAGACCAGTTACGTGTTCATCAAATCCCATTTCATTTTCCCTCTTCCTGGGCACCAGGAAGATTACATTTCCTGTCTTCCTTGCCGTCAGATTCCACCATGGGACTGGGGTCTGCCCAACAGAAGGTATAAGCCACTCCCAGGTCTGGCCAATAAAACCATCCTCTGTGACCCTCCTGCCCTCTCTCCTCTCTCGGCAGCAACTGCGGAGGGCACATGGTGAGATGGCAGAGCCATAACGTGGACACATCCTGGATCCTGAGTCAGCCTGTGGAGGAGAGCTGCCCTGGAGAGTCTCATCTGATCCACATTGGACTTTATGTGAGTGAGAAACAAACCTCTGTTGTTTGTTGTGTTAAGCCATGAGATCAGGGTTTATTGATTCCTGCAGGATAGCCTATCCCACCCTGACTATCTATCCTAATTTAGACACCTTCCCAATTGATTGCAGCTTGGTAGGGCTGTCAATCAAGATGCCCTGCTCTTGGCCAAGGGGTGGGCACGTGATGTAAGATCAGCCAATCAGACTCCGCCCTGGGAATTTAAATCCTGGGCTGACTAATTCACCCCAACACCCACACTCTGAAGAGCCTGTCTTTTAGTTCCTTCCTATTGCTTGGATCCCAGAAGCCATCCTGTTCTTGGTCTTTCTTGAGGCCGGATTAGTCCACTTTCACTTACATTGGGAGCTACTCCAACTCTTCCCCAAAAAAGTCCTTTTGGGCTTACATCAGCTGGAGTCCATTTCTGTTACTTGCAACCAAAGAACTCAAATGGATTCTGACTCCATGGTGAATAACAGGTTCCACGAGGGGCTGGGGTTCGAAGGGCGACTTACCTAAGACATCTGTAATATAATGACTGCCACCGATCACTGTGTTCTCACCACGGGCTGGGAATTGTGTCATTCAGGCCTAGTGTGTGCATGAGCGTCATCAGACGCTCACATCAGCTCTCTGGGGTGGGGGCTTTTATAACTCTCATTTTAGAGATGAAGAAACCCGAAGTCACAGCTAGAAAGTGGGAAATCTTGAACTTGACCTCAGGAGCCTGACTCCAGAGCCCACACTTAGAACCATGAAGCTTTGCTGCTTCTCATTTATAGGACGGAAATTGACCCAGCCTCGCAGGCAGTGATAAATAAAGTCAAGGTGGGCTCTTCTAATAGGAAGAGGGCAAGATGGTGGCCCAGGGGCCACACACAGTCCATGGGTCTATGAATAGAATTTCTTTGGCCAGTACAGTTATTTATTTATTTTTATTTGAATTCATCACCAATATTTTAAAACCAGGTGGTTTCTCTCTCTCTCTCACACACACACACATACACACACGTGCTCCTTATTTCCCCCTTCTCTTTCCTAGCAAGCTCTTTGGCAAGCCTGCGTCTGTCTTCCCGTCCTCCTGTGTAATGCCATCAGCTGGATTTGAGTAGCGGCCACCTCTTTAGACTGTCACACTCTGTCTGCAACAGTTTCTACAGGGCCCACTTCACTTTGTGACAAAAACAGCTAACAATTCTTGTGCCTGTTATATGCCAGGCACTGTCCTAATGACTTTAGGTGGACTGGCTCATTTAATCCTCATAACAATGTGACAACCCTGGGAGGCAGTGACTGTTCCCATCCCCATTCTACATATAAGAAAACTGAGGCAGAGAGAGACTAAGTAACACACTGAAAGCACATAGCTGGTGCAGACTTTGAACCCTGGCTCCAGAGGCCACGCCCTTAACCACTGCCCTCTCATCCTGCGGATTACATACCTGGACACCAGCCCCACGTGCACTGGACACCCCAAATGTAACCATTCTAACCGGCATGTTTACTAGCAAATGTTAATGAGATTCCCAAATCTGTGTCTGATTGCATTGTGGTTACATAACTTTAGTGAAAACCTTTTCCTTCCCAGAGATCCTTGTACATCTGAAGCCTCATGGCAGGTGTGAGACGGGCACAAAAGTTTACGGAATCATAAAAAGATGTTCTTATACCCTCTTTCTTTTTGACTACTACTGTGATCAAGGGTTAGGGAACTTGTTCCAAAATGCATAAAAAACTCATTTGGGTGGGAGATGCCAGAAGCAACCCTGGAAGGCGTTTTATCAGTCAATATTCCCGCTCTGTGGGGTGCCTGGAAATGCAGCCGGTACGTGGGGACTTAGTGCTGAGAGGAGAACCTTATTTGAAAATGTTCCCAATTTACACCTGTCCTGAGAAGCAGAAGGTGGAAATCTGAGATGATCAACTCCTGCTTCCCATCAAAACCAATTTAACCCACTCGGATTAAACAGGGCTAAAATGAAAACCCAGAGAAAGGACAGAGGAGCTCTCTAACCCTGAGGCCTTAAAGAGAAGTTAGTAGATTTAACAGACCTCAGTTGCTACTAACAACCCCCAAAACATCTGGAGGGAAATGAAGGCAGAGAAAGTGTGTTCCTCATAAACAGCTTCCCCAGCGTTGTCAAGGGAGGAGCATGTCCAGATACGGAAGGGCTGATCATCCAGACCAGGCCACGCTGACCGTCCAGCCAGACCAAAGCCAGGGCTTCTCATGTGCAGGGTGCAGACTGGCAGCTCCCCGAGGGCAGGCACCGGGGGGGACCCCGGGTCAGCCGCGCCCGTCACCGAGCTCCCACTGCCCCCAAGCACGCCTGTGGTGGAGCGTTTACGCCGCCTGCTGTGTTGCGATCTCTGATGTACTGGTCTGTCTCCCCCACTAGATTGGAAGCTCTCGGAGGGCAGGGACTGTGTCTCACTCGTTTCTCTCCAGGGCTTGGTATGGGATTTGGTACCCAGGAGCGTTGGGTGAGTGCTGGAGCAGGAAGAAAGCACGGAAGGAGGGAGGAGAGAGGTAGAGCGAGAAGGATGGGGGAGGGAGAGAAAGAAGGGAGGGAGAAGAGGAGAGAGAGGAAAGGCAGGAGGAAGACAGGAGGGAGAGACAGGGAAGAAGGGAGGGAGAGAGGGATTGAGAAAGAGTCTCATCAGAGGAAAGAAGAGAAGGAAAGACTGAAAAAACGAAGAAAGAAGAAAACCACAGCCAACACTCTCAGAACACCGATCCAGGCCCCACTGTAAGCGCTTTTTACATGTTTTAGCTCATTTCATAGGCAGGCATCATGATTGTCCCCCTTCTCCAGAGTGGGTGACTGAGGCCAGGGAGGTGGAGTCAGTTGCTCCAGGTCGCTCAGCCAGTAAGTGCTGGCGCCGGGACTCCTCTCCGGGGAGTCCCGGCGCCAGAGCCCCTGCCCTCCAAGAAAGAGAAAGAGAGAGCTGAGGAGACAAGGCCCGGTACTCACCGCTCGAACAGCTGGGACGCACTCGGAGGGGCCGACGCCGTGATGCCTGGAGGGGAAGAGACAAAGTTGAAGGGCTGTAGCTGTCAGAGCGATGTTCCGCAGAAGTTGTGACTTTAGACGCCAGCTTAAGTGGGAAGAAACTTAGAGAGTTCCTGCCAGGGACTTTCTCAACCACAAAAGCTTATCTGAGGAGCAATCTGAGCCCTCTCCCTCTCGAAAACCCTTTCTGGGTGCACTCTGTCTCCAGGTGCTAATCGAAGGATACATATAACGCAAAGATGCTACAGAGCATCTTGAAACATCAGAGGGGCATTCATCCCCCCCACCCATTCTACAGATGGAGAAACTGAGGCCAAAGGACAGAACGGATGTGCTTAAGCCAGGTCAGCTGACTGGACAGCAGCACTACTGGCACCTAAACCAGGCTTCCTGAATCCCAAGCTGGGGACCCACTCCCTTCCCTGCCTCAAAGGCGACCCCATGCACCTCAGAATGGCCGGCACTGGGTGGCTTTGATTATCCAACACCCATTTTCCCTTCTTTCAGTGACATCACCTTGATGTTCCTCCCCTCTCTCCCAAAATCAGTCCATGCGGTTCAGGTGGGGCTGGCCCCAGCACTCAGGGGAGGGCACATCTTGGATTATCTCCTAGGCTCCAGCTGGGGTGTGGAGCAAGGAGATGGAAGAGGCCCGAACTCCTGATGCAACTGTATCCCTGTATACACTGTACCCCCGGGCACCCTGCATCCAACCACCGGTGGGAGACAATAATGCGGGGGGTGATGAAAAGGTGATAGAATTAAGCTGGGAGAGACGTTTGCGAGAGGATCATTTTACAGATGGACAGTTCACTGGGGAGTACTTTGTGCTATGTCATTTTTAACAACACAACTCAACGTCCTCACCGTGGAGCCCTGGCAGATACGAGATAACGTGTCTACTGATTGCCAGGTCACACTCCCTGGGATGGAGGGCAGTGCCTGGGTGTCCTCGTGCCTCCTGAGAAATGCCCCGAGGCCCCAGAGCTCCGAGCCTCTCTCTGCCCCTGAGCTGGCGGCTCAGCAGACCAGCTTTAATCTCAACTCCCACTCCGGAGCAATGGGACTGCGGGCAGGCTGCCTGGAGTCTCTGGGCCTCAGAGTTCCCTCCTGGGAAATGAAGAAAAGTATTCAACTCTCAAGGATGGATGAGGATTCAATAAGACGATGATGATGATACCCATCATTTACCCAGCGCTTGTTACGAGCCAAGCTCTCTTCTAGATATGTTACCTGGGTTAACTACCGTAATCCTCATCCTCACCCCACAAGGGGGGTTCTAGTCTCATCCCCATGCTACAGATGAAGAACTGGAGGCACAGAGAGTTTAAGTAACTCACCCACGGCCACACAGGTATAAGGGTGGATCTGTGATGTGAACCCAGGTGTTCTGGCTCTGGAGTTTGTCTTCTCCACCACGACACTGCAGCCCACAATGACAATCGTCATTGTCATAGCAGCTAGCATCCACTGAGAGGGTCCCTATGTGCCAGGCCCCGCATTAACTGCTTATACGCATGATCTCATTCGGTCCTCACGACAACACTAGGAGGCAGGCAGTTTGCTCAAGCCACACAGCCTGTGCGCCTGGGAACTGGGACTTGAGCCCAAGGGCTATTGAGTCCCATGTCCCTTCCCCAGGGTGAGTCAATTCTGCTCGAGTCCCAAATCACTGGGGTGGGGGTGGGAGTCCCGAAGTCCATTTAGAGAGCTACGACTAGAACTAAAAAATAGACCAGACAATATCAGCATGTATTGTCCACAGTATGAAGCAAGTGTGTGAAACTTTTGTTCCAGTTATAAATACAAGAATGCGTTGTCTGTGTGTCTTGTGTGTGTGTGTGTGTGCTGAATGGCGGTATAAAAACATATTTCTTACTATGCATCCGATTAAAAAGAAATTTGGAATGGCAGTGGTCTAACGCCCCTGGCACACAGCAGGTGCTCACTCAATGCTCATCTCCCTACTCGGGGTTTGCAGCCCCAGGCAGGGCCTCCCGCATCCCCTTCTCCATCTCCTCCAGGCCTGGAGAGTGAAGTAGCCGCAGTCTCATTACTGGTTAAGGCCTTGATTTGAGTGTGTTTAGTAATACATAAGTTACTGAATTAAACATTTGGAATATGTTTCCTTTAATAAATATGTAAATATTCATAAAAATCTAAATCTATGGAAACATTCCTATGGGCTCCGATTAACCTGGCATCCTATAAATCTGAAGTCAGCGTCCTGCCCCTCCGTGCCAGGATTTGCATGCTCGCTCCCTCTGGCTTCCTCTGTTCCTCTGAATTGTTGAGCGACCTGCCTTCCCACACGGGCAGGCCTCCCTCTCCTGCCGTGCAGACCTATAATGTCTCCCTCTCCCACCCCAGCCACCCCCGGGAAGACTGTGCAAGTGAGAAACAGGCCTTCAGTCAAAGAGCTTTTCTGTTTGCAGATTGTGTGACTTCTGAAAAACACAGGCTTTTATCTTTTTAAAAAAACTGGTATCACATTTTACTTTTTCATCTAGGAGACTTGGGGGAATCGAGAACCCGGAAAATGGGTGCATTATTCCCATTATTCTCCTTCCTCCCCCCCCATCCTTCCTTCTTCCTGTTTCCCTGGTGAGGACGGTGCAGACCTCATTGAGAATCCTGTCGGGGGTTGTGTCAAGGATGTGGATGCTCAGTGCTCTGGGTGCAGGGGTGGGGCAGGGGCTCCCCAGGAGCACAGAGCCTCTCTCTCCCTCTGGTGCTCTGGCTGTGGTCCATGGTCCAGGGCTGTTAGTCCTCAGAGGTCACGAGGACCAGGAGGCCCACCTGCAGTTGGAGCGGCACATCGCCTGCACACCAGGAAGTGGGCCTGACACAGCAGCTGTGGGGGCAACGCCAGCCCCACTGTGGAAGGTGGAGGAGTGGGCCGCACTGCTGGAGTGGCAGGTGACACCCTGGTCTCAGTGCAGCCCAGGACGTCTTTCAGTGATCCCCCCGGATGCCCACTTCACCACTTTCAGATGCCACTGTGTCTGACAGCTTTCTCCAGATGGCAGGTCAGAGCCAGACAGACACATTGAGGGCGGAGACATGGCCATGTGACTCAGGAATGATCTTCCCTATAGCCTTGGCAGCACCACTGGATGCAGGCAGATGCTCTGGACACAGCATGGCCATCGTACCACAGCTCGCCAGAGGGGCAGAGAGGGTGTGGCTATGGTCATGACTCCCTCCATGATGCCAAGTGTCACAGACCCTGGTGCTGGTGGCAGGCGGGGGGGGTGGCATGCGTGCTGGCAATCTGGGGTGTGGTCATACTTCTCACGGTCACTCCATCACAAACATGGGGCCATCAGCACAAGGGGCACATGACCCTTTGACTCCACTCTTCAAGGGAGCTCCAAGCATCTTCAGCGCGGTGAGGACACCATATTCAGCAGCAGCATCGCCCCCCCACAAAGTGGTGGGATCTGGTGCCTGGTAGATGGAGATGGACTTCCCATGGACCACAGCTTCCTGTTCTCGACCTTGTCAGTGCCACCGAACTTGCCATGATGGACGAGGTTCAGGTCAATGGAGGAGTCACAGACGGCAACTTATACCCACGTTGCCAGTGGTGAAAGCGCCTTAGTGACCTGACTCAACATGGCCAAATCTATTTGCTCCAGGCTTCTCCACACGTCTCTGGAGGAGGTGGCTAGCACGTAAAATTGGGCAGCTAATCTCAAGTGGGGAGGGGCACAGAGCCTCCTCCATTTACTTCTGAATTTAAAACCCTAAGCCTCCTCTTCCTCCCCAGCTCCCTATGGGCAAAGGGAGTAGGATCAGCTAGACAGCCAGAGTATCTGGATGAGCTCATTCAGTCATTCATTTGCTGCCTACCACGTACCGGGCATGTGCTAGGAACTGGGTGACGCTGGTGAGCAAAAGCAGTCGAGTCCCAGCCCTTATGGGGCTTCCTGTCTAGTGGGGGAGAGGATGGCAAACAAATAATTACACAAATAAGTACTTAATGACAATTACAACAAAGCGCAAAGGAAGATAGCAGGTTGTAGGGAGCAGTGCACCTGGAACCTTACCGTGCACGGGATTCGCCTGGGGGCTTGTTAAAATGCAGACTGGAGTCTGTAGGTCAAGGAAGGCCCCAGGTGATGCCGACGCGGCAGGTCTGGAAACCATACTTGAAGTAGCGAGAGTTTAGAACACGGGCTAATAACTGCAAATTATTAAAAAGTATCACAATTCTGGGTTCAAAAATAAATCTCCATTCCAGAGGTCACAAGCTCAAACGCATATTGGGGACAAGAAGGGGATATAAATCAGCAAAGCATAAGGTCCAGTTTTAATCTGAGGAACTAAAGCTGGTCTGTATGTGAGGGCACACTTAAGTGTGATTGTGTGTGTGTGATGTGTGAAGTGACTTGCCCAGGGACACACGCACTTGGTTCATCCATTCATGCAGTCAACAAACGTTTATCCTGCACCTGCTGCGGGCCAGATCTACAACCCAAGTCTCGTGATTTATTAACTTCACGTTCTTTCCAAAGAAAGCACGAGGGCTTAAGGGGTTAAACCCAAATTCAAATCCTGACTCTGCTGCAATACAACTGTGTGACCCTGTGCCCATCACTTCCTCTCTCTGAGCCTCGGTTTCCACATCCGCAAAATGGGACAATATCTCATACCCCACCCCCCGCCCCCTCCAGGGCTGCTACAAGGATTACACAGACAGGTACCTGCCGAGTAGTAACCGCTCAACACACAGGAGCTATTATTACCTTCCCATTCTCCCGGGGCCCTTGCTTAAGCTGCTTAAATCTGTGAGCCCAATTTGAATGTTCACACTTTTTTTTTTACCTCTCACTGGGAGGATTAAGAAGCTAATGATTCTGAGAGCAGCAACTGCTATTATGTTGCCTAATTGGATCCCAGGGGCCACTTCTAACTGATCCCTGTGTGACGAGACAATTTCTAGTGTGTGGTGTCTTGAGGCAGGTCTGTGCCATGAAAGGTAGCAGCTCATCTCCCTCGAGTAAGTGGCTTAAACTGCTCCCAACGCAGGGACAGTGACAGCAGGAGGGAGCACTGTAACAGGAGTCCAGAAGGGCACACCCCAATTTCGACTCTCACTGAGTGGCTCTGTGACAGGGAATCAGTCATTTGTCCATTGTGGGGGTGTTCCTCAGGACTGAAAGGAATAGGCTGGCACATTCCAGAACTATCCCAGAGGATTTTACAGGATGTGTAAATACACACTTCTATTTAAATCATCACAAATTTATTGTAATGCATATTAGAATCATAACAAGACTGTCAATGTCATAACTTTTCATTTCTGGAACTGGTGTTAAGTTCTCCTTTTAAAATGAATTTATTGAAAGGGAGTTGTTTTAAAGAAAAATTAGTAAGCAAGCGACCTTATACGTGGTGTGAATATGCAGCAGAAAGTGCCTTGAGAATGTGTGATGTTTGTGAGACACAGCCACAGGTGAAAGTTCTTTACCCGTGGAGGGCTAGATATTAATAACAGTCAGTGCCTTTCTCATAAAGAGGGGACTGACAATTTCCTTTACACTGTACCAATCCCCCGCACAGTGTGATTTCTGCTCCGTGCAGGTAGAGGTCGTTCTGGGTGGGAAGGCCCCCAGGATGCCAGCTGAGAAAGGCTTCAAGGTGGCAAAGGTGACGCTCATCTGTGTCTCCCCAGGTCAGGGCCCGGCAAAGCTCTGGGCAGCTCAACCTGGCTTGGATGAAACGAATGAACATCTGCCAGCCCAGGTGGAACCGGAGAGACTGAAACTGAAAATCAGACCTCGTCACATCCCGGGCAGAGGAGGTGCAGGCAGGGAGAGAAGAGGACAGACAGCCCGGCCTGTTCCATGGGGCAGTGGTTTCACCTCTCCCAGGAAACACTTAATGGGATTATAGGCTTGGCTTCTGCAAAACATCTCTGCATTTTAAGAGAAAATAATTTTCTATTCAGCTTTGCTTCCTTACTTCCGTAACTTTTTCTCCCTCCTTCCAGAAGATGGGATACAATTCAAATCCAATTTGCCCTTGAATAGCAATGAACCATAGCTAATATTTCTCAAGTGGTCCCTACAAGCCAGGCGCTGTGCTAAGGACTGCATGAGTCTTATCTCTTTTATTCCCCATAACAACACAATGAGGAAGTTATTATCTGTACTTTACAGATACGGAAAATGAGGCATGGGGAAAATGAGGCATGGGGAAGTTAAGGAAACGTGACTAAGGATTCAAAGCCAATATCAATCTGAAGTTATCTGTGATTCCTCAAGACCACTCTATATTCATCCACCCACCCACCTATCTACCTGTCCATCCATCCACCCATCCTCCATCCATCCATCCTCCACCCATCCATCCTCCACCCATCCATCCACCCATCCACCCACTCATCCATCCATCCACCCATCCATCCACCCATCCACCCATCCATCCACCCACTCATCCATCCATCCACCCATCCTCCATCCATCCACCCATCCTCCATCCACCCATCCATCCATCCACCCATCCACCCATCCATCCACCCATCCACCCATCCATCCACCCATCCATCCACCCACTCATCCATCCATCCACCCATCCTCCATCCATCCACCCATCCTCCATCCATCCATCCACCCATCCATCCATCCACCCATCCATCCACCCATCCACCCATCCATCCACCCACTCATCCATCCATCCACCCATCCTCCATCCATCCACCCATCCTGCATCCACCCATCCTGCATCCACCCATCCATCCACCCATCCATCCACCCACCCATCCTCCATCCATCCACCCATCCACCCAACCATCCATCCACCCATCCTCCATCCATCCATCCTCTACCCATTCATCCATTAATTTATCTACCCATCCATCCATAAATAATTTTTAAGGATCTACTATGAGCCATGCACTGAGCTGTGTGCTAATTAGAAACAGAAATTTAAATACATATATAGGGATAAAAAATTGTCTTTGTCTTGGAGGAATTCACCATCTAGAACAACAGTTCTCAAACTTGGGTGCACAGTAAACTCATTTGGAGAGCTCTGAAAAATCCCATTGCCTGGGTCACGCTTCTGACCAACTAAATCAGACTCTCTGGGTGTGGGATCTGGACATTAGCATTAAAAATTTTTAAAAAATTTCCCAGGAGGTGTGCAGCCAGGTTTAACACCAGCAATGGAGCCTGGTTCTCAAAGTGTGGTCCCCGGACCAGCAGCATCACCTGGGACTTAGAAATGCAGATTCTTGGGCCCCAGCCAAAACCTTTACAGAATCAGAAATACTGGGGACGGAGCCCTGCAATCTATGTGCTAACGAAACTTCCAAGGTGATTTGGATACACAAGAGAATTTGAGAACTACAGAGCTAGCACCTTGTTACTTAGAGTGGGTGGTGGACCAAATGCATCGGCATATCACCTAGCAGCTTGTTAGAAATGCAGACTCTCAGGCTCGACCAGAATCTGCAATTTAACAAGGTCCCCAGGTGATTCTGTGCACATTGAAGAGGGAGAGACACACGGCTAACCTCTCCTGAGTGTTTTCTAAGCATGGAGCATCTGTAAAGCCTTTAACATCATCACCCTCACGCCTTCCTAACCACTGGCCCGCACACAGGTCAGCCTCCATCACACTCCCGCTTGATTTCTCCAGAGAAATCACCACTGTCTGAAACCTCTTAATTGTTAAAAAATTCAGTACCTGCCTCTTCCACTAGAACACAAGCTGTGGGAGGGGGGACTTGTCTGTCTTGTTCACGTTATATTTTCCTGGACCTGCACCAGGGGCTGGCCCACGGCAGGCATTCGGGAACTATTTACTGAACAAACACACTCAGCAAACACAATCTTCATTATCTAGACGAGGAGATTGAGGCTCAGAGAGGGGTAGGAATTTGCCCTGGTTCACACAGTGAGCTAGTGACAGGGCTGGGATACACATGTGGCCAAGCTGAGCCCAAACCCTGTAAGATGTGACGTGCAGTGACCATGGAGAGATACAAAAAGTGCCCCTGGGAGCAGAGTGACCGTCAGGATGCAAAGTTCCTGAAGGCGGGCAGTGGGCGGGCTTGGTTCTCCGCCGGATCCCCAGTGCCTCGTACACGACAGGCACTGGGGACAATTTGTTGACTGTATGATTGGAAAAAGGACGGGATGAATGAGAAACGACCAAATCTCCCTTTGGAGGGGCTCAGGGGGTTTCACAAGCAGGCGATGCTGGATAAGGGGGAGTTCGTAAGGCAGAAAGGAAGGGGAAGGGAACCCTCTAACGCTGCGGGGCCACCTCTCAGCATCTTCCCTAGAGACAGTGCACATCTTCATACAGCAGCTTGTGTGACGATCCCCCTGGCAGCACTGCTTGTGAGAGCAAAAAATTAAAAATAGCCTCCGTGTTCATCCGCAGGGGAATGACAAAATGAGGGCACAGACATTCTGTGGTATATCAGTTAAAAGAAAAAGGTAGATCATTACTTACTGCATCTTGATGTGAACAAAGCAAGTTATAAAAAACACGTATTGCAGGATAGCTTTTGTGTTTCAAGTTTTTTCCAGCAGTACTATAATTTCTATAGTAAATATATGTTTATAAATATATATTTACATAAATTATATCAATATACATTTATACATATGCAATTGCATAGAGCAAGGTCTTCGATAACACACACAAAATGCAATAACAGTGGTTACTTCTGGGGAAAGGAGGAAGAGACGAAGATTGGTGGATGCAGCAAAGAAGAATGGGCCTAACATTTCAAGTTTTTATAAGGATCGTGTACTTATGTATTACCTGGTAATGGGAAATGGATTTGTCACAGGAAAAAAGAGGAAAGGAAGGGCCATCCAGGGAGGGCCAGCATGTGCAAAGGCTGTGGGGTGTGAAACTACACGGGGCTCCTGGATGGCAGTGCTCACTCAGTGGTTCAGTTCTGTGGCCTTGCAGAGTGCTTTGTCTTGTCTTCATTCATCCCACAAGTCCTTCTTAAGTCCCTACTATGTGCATACCCTGCTCTCAGCAGTGGGGACACGTAGGATTTAACGTTGCCTTCACATCTTTAAATGCAAAGAGCTTGCGTTCTCGTGGGGGAGACAGACAGACAACAAGCGAGCGAACACACGACTTCTGGAGAGGGAAGGAATATGAAGAAAATGAAACAGGACCCGGGACAGCATGGCTGGGTGTTCTGTGGGCTCTGCCCTCAAAACTGATCCAGACTCTGACCCCTTCTCACGGCTCCATCGCTCCCTCCCCAATCTGAGCCACCATCACCTCTCACCGGGTGACTGTAACGCCTTCCTCACTGGTCTCCCATTCTGTCCCCACTCCCAGTCCATTCTCACATGCAGCCTGAGGGATCCCGTCAATATGTAGATCAGATCGTCCCTCATCGGCTCCAAACCCTCTGATGGCTCCCATCTCACTCAGGGTAGAAGCCAAAGTCCTACCAGCAGCTCACAAAGTCTGGCATAGTCTGACCCCGGTTATCTCTCTGACCTCACCTGCCCCGCTGCCCTCTTGCTCCCTGGGCTCCAGCCACACCAGCCTCCTTATTGCTCCTCAAGTGCTCTGGGAACACTGCTGCCTCAGGGCCTTTGCACTTGCTGTTTCCTCTGCTCATAAGGCTCTTTTTCCATGTTGTCATGAAGTGTCCCCCCATCTCCTTCAGGTCTTTACTCAAGCGTAACCTTCCCAGTGACATCTTTCCTAGCTACGCTAACCAAACAGGGCAACCCACGCCCCTGCATTCCTATCCTCCTTCCTGCTGTTCCCCCCACCACCCACAGTATGTAACACCATCCCACACGCTATCTATTTTGCTTATTTATTGTTATCATCAGCCTCCTGCCCTGCCAGCATCCTAGCATAGGCTCCAGGAGGGCACGGGGGTTTGTGCTCTCTTTCTAGTACTTGAAACAATGCTGGGCATGTGGCCGAATAAACATTTATTGAGTGAATGAATGAACGAGTGAACGGACAGTTACTTTTGCTAGGAAAGACCTCTCTGATGAGAACTGAGGGATGAGGGGATGGTCCTGCAGAGCCTGGGGGCGGGAGACTGGTCCAGGCAGAGGGCACAGCAAGTGCAAAGGCCCTGAGGGCTGACCCACGCTTGTGAGTGAGAGCAGAGGAGACAAGGCCAGGGGCCGGGCCTCGTGAGCAGAGGGGACAGGGGAGACGAGTCTGAGAGGCTGGCAGGGATGCACAAGCGGAGCCTGCTGGCCGGGGGGAGGAATTCAGATCGTAGTCCACCCTTTCTTAAAACACTAAGTCGTCTCCATGTTTTAACTCATCTCAGCCTCACATCAGCTCTATGAGGTTGGTGGAATAACTCTTCCCATTTAACAGATGAGGCAAATGAACTCCAAAGAGGTGAGGCCACTAGTCCAGGGACCCACGACTGGTAAGAGGCAGAGGTGGATGCAGTGCGAGCCACTGGGGGCTTTCTGGGTCCACGTTCTCCCCAGAGTCGCCCTGAGGGGTGTAGGCCCCGTGGCTCAGCCTCCCTGGGGTCCTGCTTGGAGCTGGGCCCTGCAGTCACTCAGTAAGACTCTATAACAGAGGGAAGGGCCCAGGAGGAGGCAGAGCAGGAGGCCAGGCAGGAAGGGCAGCCGAGCCTGGCACCTGAGGCCACAGCCAGGGTGGAACGTCTCCTGCAGAGTCCCGGAGCCCACACCTACCTCGAGAGAAGGAAAAGAGAGTGTGTGTGTGTGTGTGCGTGTAACCTGACCCTGCGGCCCCGCCTGCTCTGAATTTGGGAGCAACCTCTCTCTGCCCCATTGCTCCCACCCCAAAGCCTTCCCCTTGGCAGCCAGCTTGCTCCAGGGCAATGGAAAGGGCGCGGACAGCTCCCAGTCACAAAAAAAGGAGAGAGATAGTGTGTTTGTGGGTGCCACCACTGTGGGGGACGGGCATCTGGGGTCTGGACACTATTAAGATCTCGGCAGAAGTGACTGCTGAGTTTAGAGGAGGGGACTCTGGAGTGGAATGCCTGGGTCTGATTCCCGGCCCTGCCATGAGTCATGTGACTTTCGGCTGGTTACTTAATTCCCCCATGCCTCAACTTACCCATCTGTAAAATGGGCTCCTAATGTAACAGGAATCTAATAATTCAAGGAGAAGCAGCCCAGTCCCGATGAGGAGAAGACTTCAGAGTCAGACTACCCAGGTTCAAATTTTGACGACCACTTAACTGTGTCATCTCGATCAAGCCACTTAACCTCTCTGTGCCTCAGTTTCCTTTTCTGTAAAAAGGTTAGTAACAGTATCCACTTCTCAGAGTTGTGGGAATTGAATGAGTTAATTTGTTAATGCCTGACACATAGCAAGTGCCAAGTGTCTGCTCTGACGGTGATGGAGGAGGATGAATCTAGATACATATTGCTCTGAGCAGGGCCTGGCACTAAGTACGTGCTCACATAAATTAAAGACAAGAGGCAGGGACTCATCTAAAGGACAGTGCCCCTCAGCGCCCACTAGTGGCAGCCAGGTGGGAAGGTGGGCCCAGCGTTTCTAAAGCATTCAGCATTTCAAGAGAAACCCAGATTATTATGTGAAGTCGCCCGATTTTTACAAGTTCAAGAGAAACCCAGATTATTATGTGAAGTCGCCCGATTTTTACAAGTTCACTTTTATTTAAAACGTGGTATAAACCAAACAGAGGCATACCTGAGGGTCAGACTTGGCTATGAGCTGCCAGTTTGCAACTGTGGTTTTGAATTCACTGTGGTTATTTGATTCAGAGGAGAAGGACAATGGAATAATAAGTTTAACTGGTGCACCATGCCCCCCGTGGTGTGCCAGGGGCTTTCCATACATGAAGTCATTTAATCCTTGCCATAAGCACCCTATGACGTGGGTCATGATTATGCCCCCATTTGACAGGTGACAAAACCGAGGCTCAGAAAGGTTAAAGAATTTGCCCAAGACCATTTGGCTGGGAAGCCGTGGGGCTGGGATTCTGACATGGATCTTCCTCACTCGACAGTCCATGCCTTCTCCTATCTCCACTGGCTCTGAAATGAAGACATCTTAAGTCAGCGTGTGCCTCTACTCAGAAAGAAAAGGACAACTGTCTTTGAACAGGGCTCGATACATTTTCTCAAACTCCCCAGGAGCCCAGGGTGGTTTACCGGATGCTCCAAAGGCAGGAAGAACGAGGGTGTGTTCTCTGCCATGTGGTTTTGGCACGGGAGCCCAGACCCTCTTGGCTGTTCCAGCTTCGTTACCAGCATGCGAGGGAAATGTCACCGTCTTGGTGACAGCAATAATTACTCCCGGAACCCCGGAGCTGCTGAAAGCAAATTCCTTGCGATGTTAGGTTCGACTAGACACATGTCTCTCCGGTTTTCCACGACAGTTACGGAGCATTTGTGCCCATGAGCGGGTGTCAAACACAGCCAAGGAGAGACAGCCTCTGGTTCCAGAACACCAGCAGCAAATCCCAAAGCCGGCCGAATAAAGGGTTAAGCCCAATGGTTAAACATAATAGCTCAAATGCCTTTTGTTAACGCCAGCTCTACCAGGAAGGCTGACAGATCCCAAACAGAGCAAACAATAGCTGGGATTGTTCTAGCGAAAACTAGTCCGGCTGCATCATTTGCCAATAATTTTTTAAAAAGCTTAACTCTCCTCTGCTTCCTTGACTCCAACCCGACCTGAAAGCAACAGGCAGATGAGTTCTTGTCCCAGAGTCAAAACCCCGTAAACAAGACGCCTGCCTGGATGCGGCGACGGCCAGACGGAGCCGAGGGAACTCGCAGCTGGAGACTGAGGCCCCGCAGACACGCCCAGGGCCGGGCCTGGAACACACCCGAAACTGACTACGGCCTGTGGAGGTGTCAGCGTTTCTTGGAACTGGAGACCAAGACGGGAAGTTCAGAACACACATGAGCACACTTTTACCTCTAATGACTACACAAAATTGTTGCAACAAAACCAAAGTTTTGGTCCAGAGGCAACAATCCAAACAGCGGGGGGAAAATCTGTCATAACGGCAGTGCTTCTAAAAGGACGCATGTCTAGGCCATCAGTCCCCTACATACTCAGCGGGGCGAGCAGGGACCACCGCCGGTCCACCAAAACTCACACCGGGAGGCCTACCTGCTCCGTCTCTCAGAGTCCAGACATCGGCGACGGCGCAGTTAAGCTTCAGTTTCCCCGGACGATCGCTGTTGACACTGAGGCTGGGTGAAATCACTAGCTCTAGCATTTCCTTATACCTGAAAGAAAACAAAGGGAAATATAATTTATTCATTAATTATGCATGCTTACTAATGATTCCTATTTCTTTCCCTAAGAGTATAAATATTAAAGCTGATTACCTAAACCCAGCCGTCTTATAAATTCTACATAATAAAAATTCACTAAACTTTTCATCAAAGGGAAGTGAGGAATTAAAATGAAGTATTTGCTCCCCTCCAGAGAATCCGCCCACTTGATTGAAACGTGCCCCTCCTGCGTACTATATTTTGCCATTAAAAAATTATATTTGGGTCTGTTTTTAACGTCATCTGAATAAGATGGAGCAAGCCAGGGAGACTTCCTGGAAGAGGCAGGAGAAACAGGTAGAGAGGGAGAGCTTGGATCTGGATTCTCCAAAGCCAGAGGCTTGGGGAGAAATGGGAGTTGACTGCAGTTAAGAGAAAAACGGACATGATGTGACTTGTACAGAAAGAGAAAGGTTCAAAAGGCATCAGCAATATTTAACAGGTCCCTTAGGCGGCAAACCTGCACAGCCCATCACTGTGGTCCCTACCAAGAAAGAAAACACTAGCTCCCGAATCACTCACGACTCTGATAACACCTTATGGGGAGCAGGTGAGAAGAGGGACGAGTCTTCCTGGTCTGTCTCATTTTTCACTGAAAACTTTTCCAACTCTTGCACCATGTCAGCACTTGTTTCTCCTAAACTCCTCCCCACCATGGTTAGGAAATGAGGTTTCTGGTTAATGTGCACAATATCACACCCGGCAGTTTTCAAAGGACAAAACTACAGCCAGTAACGTTTGACATGGACTCAAGTTGACCTCAGAGGAAGGCTAAGTCGATTGACAGCACGTAGCATCGCCAGGTCATCCTTGGCAGGATCCATTTTCATTATGTCAATAAAACATAACGTACTGATTACGGCGAAGTGGTTATAAACTCAGATTCCATCGTGAAAAGGGAATGGATTCGAATTCCAGTTTTGCTACTCATTACCTTGAGCAAGTTACCACACTGCTGTACGTCAGAAGTTTTCTCATCTGGACAATGAGGGTTACCTGTGACCCGACAAGGTCACAGTGAAGATGAAAAGAGATGATACACGTAAAGAAAGGACTTAGTAGGCTGCAATCTAGATGCCATTCACTACCACAGGCAGTCTGCGTGCACAATGGAATACAATACAGCACTGAAAAAGACTGAACTCAGCTCCACACAGCATGACGGACAGATTGTCAAAGTACCGAGCAAAGAGGCAGAGGGTAGCCAAGGCATGACACAATTTCCATGAAGTACAAACTACACAAATCAATATTATATTGATATACACTGCTTAGAGACACAGACAAGCAATAAAAAGATAACAGTATGTATAGGAATGATAAACACCAATTTCAGGAGAATGGCTCACTGGGGGTATCAGGGGGATGCAATTTGGGAAGTGGTACCCCGTGGCTTCACCTGTGTTTGTAACATTTTAGTTCAGGGGTTGACACAAACTCTGGCCCATCCAAATCCAGCCTGTCATTTGATTTTGTGTGACCCATGAGATAAGAATAGCTTTCACATTTTTAAATAGCTGAAAAAAGTCACCAGAGGGATATCATTTCATGACACATGAAAATTATGTGAAATTCAAATTTCAGTATCCACAGTGAAGTCTTCTCAGAACATGGCCCTGCTCACTAGCTGCTGTACTGGCCACGGCTGCCTTCACGCGGCAACTTCTGAGTAGAGCAGTTGCGATAGAGACCCCCAAAGCTGAAATATTTACTATCTGGCAGAAAAAGTTTGCCAACCTGTGTTTGAGTTTGTAAGCAGGGTGGTGGGCATAAAACTGTCATATGGTTACTATATACCTTTGTATGCCTGAAGCACTTAATAATTTTTTAAAAAGGGCTTACTTATTCCAAGACTTGCCCAGAGGAAGTGCTTTATACGTACTTTGTAATCTGATGGGAGAATTCCACACAAATCAGCTTCTAACGTTTATATCTTTATATTAGCTGATAAAGGTTTGGGTCCTAAATGTTCCCACATATGCATCCTGAATGCCTGTTTTCTTGTCCCTCAACTGCCATCAGGCCCTCCAGGGGAGAGACCTAGGTGTCTCGTTCCTTTAATACATCAAAGCATTTTGTATGGAGCTCGGCAAAGAGCAGACACCAAACCTGTCGTCTGACTGTAGGTGCCAGAAATTTGCATTTTATCCAAACTCATTCCTTTCATCCTTTTGGGTGTGTGCAAATAATTTAAGGTTAAAAAATAAACAGTGATGTAAAAAAATAGCGTTGGTCTCTAAATATCCAGATGTTCCGAGTATGCGTATTTGAGGCAGCAAATTGTGAGCTAAATGACCAAATCCAGTTATAAACAAAATGAATTGTTCTTCCTCCTCCTCAGGGTTTAAAAATATTTGAAGTAGTTGCCAATATTTAAAAATGAGGCAATTTCACAGAAAAATCTAGATTTTCAGCTTCGCTTGAAAATGGAAGAATACTGTTACATTCCTGTACGGCAACAATTAGCTGGAGCTGAGTAGTGGCCGCCCAATTTGGTCAAGGCATAGGAGCTCCAGTTTGCCACAGTCCCCGCCACTCCCTAGTGTCTCACATTTGATGCTCTTTTGCCATTTGTATTTCCTCCTGGTCCCCCTGTGCATTTGAGACCCATGGCATATGTATCATCAGGAAAGCCCAATGAGGAAAGACACAGCAACGTGACACTTCTGGCCTCGGTCACATAGCTTATTTATTTTACTGAGTGTTGCTGTCATCCTCAAGAGCTCTTAGCACATATGAACAGCAGTTGTTGACCTCACAGCAGAGCAGGAATGTGGCTGTGAGCCTTAACGCTGGGGCAGAGTATTGCTACTAAAGCTTCCGGTGCATTCACCTTACACTCTTGCCTAAGGTCCTTGAGGGCTAAGCCGGCGTGGAAATCATCTTATTTCCCCCACAGCACCTGACACAGAATCTTGTTCACCCTGTCATCTGATTAACATCTGTTGAGGGATGGGAGGAAGGAAGGGATGGAGGGAGAGAGGGCCTGGGAAAGACGGAGAGAGGGAGGAGATCTATAATTGAGTGATTAGCTTCTCGCAACAAGATTTTGAAAAATTCCCGTTTATCCATATTTTCCACCCCACCCTAGACAATGACTCTAACGTGTTCTATGTCTTTGTAAATGATGCCACGTTGTTTTATGTGTAGTGTGTTTTAATTTACATGAATAATGTTGTGCATGAGATCTCATTCTGTTTATTAGGCTTTTATTTTTTCAGTCTGCAGTATGATTTTAAAATGCATACATACTGCTGGATGGTTATCTAGCTTATAGCTAGGATTCCATATGCATTGCCCGAGTGATGAATGTCTGGGAAACCTTCGTCTCAGCCACCATAAACAACACTGCAGTGAACATCTTCATTAAAAAATATATATATATTGGGCCGGCCCTGTGACCTAGTGGTTAAGTTAGGCACACTCTGCTTCAGCAGCCCAGGTTTGGTTCCCGGGCGTGGACTTACACCACTTGGTGGCGGCCATGCTGTGGCAGTGACCCACATACAAAATAGAGGAGGACTGGCATAGATGTTAGCTCAGGGAAAATCTTCCTTAGCAAAAAAAAAAAAAAAAAAAAAAAATATATATATATATATACACACACACACACACATATATATATACACACACATACATATAAATTTATGTGTATCCATATATATGTGTGTATACACACACACATTCTTAAAATGTATATATATTTGAGGAGGGTTTCTGTGTCGTTGGTGTATGTGAACTGAACTTGACCAAGCACTAGCAGATTGTTCTTCATAATTCTTGTGCTAATCTAGATTCCCACCAGGAGTGCATAAGCATCTATTCTCATAAATTCTTGCTAACACTTGGCGTTGTCCAGCTTTCTAATTTTTGCCAAACTGATGGGGGGAAAATGATATCTCTTCGTTGTTTTAATTTGCATTTCTATGGTTACTAGTGAGTTTGAACCATTATGTGAATACATAATGGTGGGGCATGAGTTTCTGGGAACTGTCTATTTATATCTTTTATCCTTGCCCATTTTCTCCTGGGTTTTCTTTTTTTTCCTCCCTCTCTCTCTTTCTTTTCTTGTTGATTTGCTGGAGTGCCTTGTAGAGTCTAGGTATTAGTTCGTTGTTGGTTTTAGATGCTGTAAATTTCTTTTCTTAATCTTCCATTTGTCTCTCTACTTTATTTATGGTATCTTATAGAACAAAAGCATTCTTACATATTTGCCCAATAATTTACTTTTTTCTAGGTGTAAAAATTCTTTCCCTCACCCTGGGATATTAAAATTTGTCTACATTTTAAGCTATTGACTTGGAATTTTAACTTTCATATAAGTCTTTAATTCATCTGGAGTCTTCCTTTTAATATGGCTTAATTTGCGTTTTTCTCCAATATTGGAGAAAATGAAAATAAGCCATTTTTCCTAATATGTATTAAATTCTCCAACTGAATTCACCTCCCAGCTGTGATGGGATAGTTGTGTTTTTGGTTCAATCTCACTTTCACAATAAAAAATAAAAGCTACAACACACTGTTTTAAGGCATCGGAGGGCAACCAAGGCAGTCTTGAGGGCCCAAGATCCCAGAGAGATGATACACGGACTGAGTTAAGTCTGACCTCCACCACTTTTCCCCTCAAGACATTTGCCAATTTACAGGCACAGAAGAAAAAAGGAACAGCTTAGAGTTTTCCAGTCTCTGGGCTGGGGAGATAAAAATTGGAGTTCAGGGCTACTAATGCAGCTAGGACCCAAGAAGCAAAGATCCTAGTGGTGTGAGAACCACAGAGAATTGAGCTGATATTGTTGACAGTCACTATCTCTGAGTCATTTGCTGATACCTGAGCTGGGCACGGTGAGAGGCAGAGAAGCCAAGCAGAAAGGGGTGGCTAAGAAGGCAAGAAACAAAGCTGAGCTTTTGGCAAGTACTTTCTCCCAGTACTAGGAAGGCAAAGACTGGAGTTCACGGCCCATCAAGGATAAGAATCCTTGGTAAACACATCAGGCTTTTAACTGAGATCCTTGAAAGGTTACTCCCTTGGAGTAAGGGCAAACCAAATAGATCCTGTCTTGAGTCATCTTAATCCCTTATTGGATCAGAGTGATTTGCCTCTACTATTACCACCCGCTAGAAGAAAAGTAATTTTTCTTTTGGGGAAGATGTCCTCTTCCAGAGTTTCCACAATTTTTCACAGATGATGTTGAGCATTTAATAAAAAATTACCAGGCATGCAAGGAGACAAGACCAAATGATCAAAAACCAGGACAAAAACCAAACTCATATAAGATTCAGATATTGGAGCTATCAAACATGGAGCTCCCAGTAACTTTGATAATATGATCAAGAAAATAGATTTAGGATGGAGAATGCTACTAAAGAACTAGAATCTTCTTTTTTTTTTTGCTGGGGAAGATTTGCCCTGAGCTAACATCTGTTGCCAATCTTCCTCTCTCTTTTTTTTTCTCCCCTCCCCAAAGCCCCAGTACATAGTTGTATATTCTAGTTGTAAGTCCTTCTAGTTCTTCTGTGTGAGCTGCTGCCACAGGATGGCTACTGACAGACAAGTGGTGTGGAACTGAACCCAGGCCACTGAAACTGAGCACACCGAACTTTAACCACTAGGCCATCAGGGCTGGCTCAAAAACTAGAATCTTTAAAAAAAAGTAAATGGAAATTCTAAAACTGAAAAATACAATAATTGAAATTTAGAACTCAACAGAGCAGTTGAACCACAGATTAGACATAGCGGAAGAAAAGATTAATGAACTGGAAGATGAGTCAGTAGACAAATTTCAGAAAGAAGGTTGGAAAATAGGTTTTAAAAAAACCATAAAAGAAATATGGGACATGGAGAAAAGATCTAACATAGATGTAATGGGGGCAACAGAAGGAGAAGAGAGAGAGAACAAGTCATAAACAATATTTAATGAGAAACTGACAGAAAACCTTCTAAGACTGATGAATGACATAAAGCCAATGGAATCAAGAAGTTCTGTGAATCAGAAGCAGGATAAATACAGAGAAAAACACTCCTGGACATATCATAGTCAAACTGTACACACTGCTTAAAAGCAGCCAGAGGGTGAATAAAAGACAAATTCTCTTTAAAGAAGAAATAATAAGACTTCTCAAAAGACATGATGGAAATTAGAAAACAGTGGAATTTCATCTGCCAACGTAGAATTCTATGCCAGCAAAAAAAAAAAAAAAAAAAAAAAAATCCTTTGAAAAAGAAGACAAAAATGAAACAAACCAAAATTAAGATTATTTGCCACCAGTAGACCTGCACTACAAAAGAATTGTTCTGGAAGCATGAAAATTCAGCAAGGAATTGAGAGCAACACAAAAGAGTAAATATGTGAGTAGGGTAGGATAAATGAAGTTAATATGGCCTAAGGACCTTGTGTTTTCCTGGAAGTGATACAAGTACTAATTTATAGCAAACTTTAAGATTTATCAAGGATGCATGCTATAATCTTTAGGGTAACTACTTAGAGAATAATAAAAAATTTATACCAATAGGCTAACAGAGGAAAAAATGGAATAATAAAAATACTTTATTAGTCCAAAAGAAGGCAAGAAAGTAGAGACAAGGAAACAAAGAAGAGACGAAACAAACAGAAAAAAAAATAAAATGATAGATTTAAACTCAAATTTATCAATAATTACATTAAATATAAACATTTAATGTATATTTACATTACATTACAATTAGTACATTAAATGTAAACAGAATAAATATTCCCATTAAAAGATAAAGATTACAAGACTGGATTAAAAAGCTAATTACATGCTTATTACAAGAGAGACTCCTTTTAAATATAAAGACATACAAAGGTTCAAAGCAAAATACTGGAAAAAATCCGTATGATGCAAACACCAAATCAAAGAAAGCTGACATAATTTCAAATTGACTTGAAAATAAAAACTATTACTAGAGATTTAGAGGAACGTATATTATTGATAGAAGAATCAAGATATAACAATTAAAAAGTTTGTCCTTCCCCAAATTAATCTGCATGGTATTGACTCCAAAAAGAAATAAAGACAGTTGACTGAATCCAGGTCTCTGTTAGGCAATGCAAGATCTAAAATTCACACACACCTATAGCAATTCAAACAAATCATCCTTTGGAGGTAAATAAATAAATATTGCTAACAAAGCCAAAGCAATAGAAATTGATCACAAAGTAAACAGGACCCTGACTTAAGAACCTGACAACTGTTCTTTTCCTGCTGCCAGCTGTAGCTTACAGGCACTGCCATCTTGCAGAAGCAAACTATTAACCACAAAGTATAGCAATATAAACAGTTCAAGGCAACTCAGAAGGTGAAAAATCCTTCCAAAAATTCTAATCCATCTCCCATCCTCCAAGCACCTGTTACGTGCCAGGTAAATTTCCCGATCACTTTTACATCATCCTCTTTAATTTTCTCAACCACTCTGGGAGATACAATTATCCACATTCTATTTCCCAACAGGCCGACTCAACACAGATTTAGGTCTGAGCAAACCATAGGCCCCAGGAAACGTGAATCATTCTTGTTTGGTGAACTTACCCTGTTCTGCCAGGAGGATCTAAAAAGAAGCTTTTTAAATTTCAGCACACGGTGAGTTTCGTATTTGTGTTTATGGGTCATGTTGTTTTATTACTGAATTACACAGGGCAGTGGAGGAGGGCAGCTGACCTCTTTGGTTTTGAGGCCTCTGAAGTCTTAACCTGGCCAATTATAGTGCTCATTTTACAGATAACAGAAATAAAAATAGCTAACACTTAAAGAGCATTTACTCTAAGGCCAAGAGCTCTTTGCGTATATTGGCTCATTTAATCCTATGAGTGGGTAAAGACGAGGAGACTGAGGTTCAGAGAGTGACCTGCTAGCTAGTAGTGGAACCAGGATTCACAACCAGGCGGTCTGGCTCCAGGGTCTGTGCTCTTAACCACGGCCTGAAAGCAGAACTGGGTCAGAATTTGAACCCAGGGTCCATCCAGCTCCAAGGTCCACTAAGCCACCTGGTCCGAGTACCAGCTCTGTCATCTGCCTTTGGGGTTCAAATCCCAGCTACATGTCTTATCAGCTGGGCGACCTTGGGCAAGTTATTTAACTTCTCTGAGCCTTATCCATAAGGATGGAGAAAATAATAGTACCCTCCTCTGCAGGTTATCCTGCAGATTAAGTCGGAGAGGCAGGAGTGAGTGGTGCTCCACACTGGGTAGCTACTGACATTATTTGCATGCACACAGAGAAAAGCTTGAAACACACAATTAGTTTCATTCCAAGTGGACACTGGGAACTGTCAGGAGAATCATCCGGAAACCACTGGTTCCTACTGTGCTCTGATGGGCAGAGTTGAGTTCTCTTTCAATATGGGGGGAAGCTTCTCTCACGTTCTCCCCTTCTCCTCTGCTCACAGTTACCTGAAATAGGAGACCAGCTTATTCTTTTTGCAGGGGAGGGAAGAGAGAAATCAGACAGTCTGAACGGAGTCTGGGGGAAGGAGAAAGACTTAGCTTCTCTTTCATGAAGGCAGGGAAAGGAAGCAAAGGCATGGGATTCATTTACAAAAAAATTTTTTTTCCTGTGTTGCATTGTTGCAAAACCCCGATGCCCCTGCTGCTTCCGAACGGGGCTGAGAGGGGCTGGAAGAAAGAGGCATTCAAGAGCCCTCGCCCTCTGGCCTTCTCCTTGGCCTGCTGCTGCAAGCGGCTTGCACCATTTGTTACCCTTGTCACCACCCCTGTCCCCGGGGACTGAGAAGCACTGGGGGAGCACAGGGCTGCTGGAGGAGCCTGAGAGATGACAGCTGGAGGGTGGGGGTCGGGGGCGACTTCAAAGGCTGGGAAGGATCAAAAGCAGATGGAGGGTCCCAGGCGGGTGGGCAGCTCACCTTTCCACACCCCCTGCGCGCACTGGCTACCTTGGCTGAGAACAGTGGCCCTGCCTGCTGGATGGAGAGGACAGATGGCCAGTCGGCCAAGGGGCTTTAGAGAGGGCCAACTCCCAGCATCTTTCATGGGCTTAGAAATCCAAACCTGCAACAGCCAGCACAGGCTTCGGGACAGACAACAGCTGTGGCCCAAACCTGGACGTTTCTGGCCGCCTCCAGCACCCCCATTTGATTTCATTCAAAACGCATCTGCTAATTGCAAGCCGGCTCTGCCTCAGTCTCCCCCATCCTGGGAGGGGGTAATTGCTCACATCAAAAGCCCAGGATCATCCCGCCTCTTCCCTCTCCTTCAACTCTCACACTCTCCAGTCCATCACTCGGTGTTGTCAAGTTCACTTCCTAAATATCCTCGGAACCCACTGACTGCTCTCTACCTCCACGGCCATCGCCCAGGGCCAAGCCACCACCCTCTCTGCCCTGGACGGCTACCACGACCTCTGGGCCCATCTCCCTAGAGCCACCCTGGCCTCCCTCCAGTTTGTTTTCTGTGGGGTGGTCTGAGGGGCCTGCCCCCCTCACTTCATCCCTGCTTATAACCTTTGTTTGTGGAGTGAAGGCAAGACTTCTGAACACAGCCTTGATCAGGCCTCCCTTTGCTCGATGTCTCATTCCACTGCACCGGCCTCTCTCTCACTCCACGCTCCCTCCTGCCGTGAGGCTTTTGCACATGCTTTTCCCTCTGCCTGGAACACCATTCTCTCCTGCTTGCCCTTCAGAGGTCTCAGCTCTATCACGACTTCCCCAGGCCCTCCCTGAGCAGAGCCCGTTCCCCAACGGCAGCTTCCACTGGCCCATGTCCCTCTCTTTCACACACCAGTCGCTACAACAATTTTTATGGGTGTTTGTATGTTACTGAGTTTCCATATGTCTTCCCGACCAGCCTACAAGCTCCTGATGGCAGGGACTTCGTCTATTTTGTCCACCATCACATTCCCCAAATCTGCAGGGCCTGGCCCTTGGTAGCTGTTTAATAAATATCTGTTGTATGATGAATGAATGTACTGTATAAATAAAATGTATTTATTCAACCAATATTTACCGAGTGCCTGTTATATGTGCCAGTCACTGCCACTGTCACCATCCTGGACACTGAACTCACTCACATTCCCTGCCTGGCCCCTCTGGGCATCGAGTCTGAGACCCCTGGTTTACTGTTCTTTCCAGCGTCAGCCCCGTATGTAGGACATGATCAGAGGTACATGGATGTCGGATGCTACTGCCCCCCAGGCCTTCCCAGAAGGGAGCAGTGGTCCAAAGCTCCTGCCAAATGACACAAGGTGCTTGTTAATTACAGTGATTACACTACTAAGCTCTGCCTGGCTGTCATGCCCTTGGCCATCCTGCTCCCCCCTACCCCCCCTGCCCGGCTTAGGTTTATTTTTTTTCCAGCTTTATTGAGATATAATTGACATATTGTGTAAGTTTAACATGCACAATGAGATGATCTGATACATGTGTATGTTGCAAAATGACTTTGGGGGTCCTGCTTTGAGCTAAGAAAGCAGGACGAGAAAGTGGAAATGTCCAGAGCCCAGCACGGAGGAGAAAGTCATCACTTAAGAAGGAGCATGGTGGGAGCAGTGGGTTCCTGGCATTGGGCCTGGTGGGTCTTGTGCGATAGCATCTTTTCTTTCTTTGGGGGAACTGCCTCTCCCCGCATCTCTGTCCATGTGGCTTGGGTGGGGCTGACCCTACTAATAGACCCTGATGTAACTAGCATCTCCCATCCCTGGGTCACTGTGATTGGCTCAGGGCGGTGGTCACATGATCCCACAGGGGCCAATGAGAGCCCCCGGACAAGAGATACTCTCTCCCACGGGACATGAACCTGGGATGGTGTCTACCAGGAGCTGCTGGCAGTGCAGGTCCCCAGACGACCTCGGAGTAGCACAGTCTTAGAAGCCTGTGACCCCCAATCCGATACATGCTCATCACGTCTTTGGTGTTCAGCATGAAAGTTCAAGTAGGAATAAACTAGGTGCAGCCAGTGAACTTCAGGGGCTGCTGTCATTGCAACTGGCTTCAACATCCAGGCAGAAGGACCCCACATGCTACACTGGCGAGGTCACAAGCCCCTCCTCCTGTCCACATCTCCATCCCCCAGCCCGTCTCCCTTACAATGGGGAAGGTGTCACTTAACAGAAGTTGTGGGGGCAGGGCTGGGACACATAGAGAACCATCTCCCCAGATGAACAACGTACTTCAGTTTCCTCTCCAAAGGCTAGGAAGAAGGCAGATAAAATAGGGACAGAGTTGACGCTAAACTTATTCACTGATTCCTTCATTGAGTCAGGCTGCCAATCATTCAGAATCATTGAGTCTTCGTATGGCATACCAAAAAGAAAGGCTGCTACTCATTCACTAATTTATTTCACTTGTGTTTTGGAAGGACAGGGACTGTTCCAGGCACTGGGGACACAGTGTCAAATGAGACAGACAAGTTCCTGCTCTCATGAAGTCGACATTCTAGAGCAGGATTTGGTGTCCAGTCTTAGGTGGCATTCATCAATGGGTGACCCTGGTTAGCTGGGATATAGAAAGAGTCACACAGATGTGTCTCTCGCTGAGAAAAGAACTGTATTACCCTTTCTTTCTTAAGATAACATTTTAACTACCCAAGTAATATCTCAAAACGTTTGTAAATAAATTTTAAAATTTAGATAAAATTAAAGTTGCCTTTGGCCACTCTCTCTCATCAGCTGTATCCACAATTACTAATATAATGAATAGCTCTGCAGACCTTTTTCTAATCATCAACACCTACATGTATCCTTAAAAATATACAGTATTGTTTTATAAATGTGTTTTTATCAGTCATTGATCTGTATGTACATCCTGTTCTAAGATGTTTTTCACTCTAATAAAATATCTTGATGTTCATTCCACATCATGACAGAGAGATCTAGTTTATTCTTTTCAACTGCTGCATAAGATTCACAGGTATGTCCACACCACGCTTCTTTCGATCAGTCCCCAGGTTTCCCAGTTTTTGTTATTATAACTAACGCCACACTGCCCAGGACAGGTCTTGGGTGCACATACATGGAGTTCTCTAGGAGACCCCAAAGTAAAACTGCTGGGTCTGCTTTTAAAATTGTAAAGCACACTTGCAAATTGCTGCTCCGAGCGGCTGATCCAGTCTACATACATGCCCCATGGCCATGTCTCGTCCTCACCCCTGCACTGTTTCCACTCCCTGATCTGCAAGCTTTTATCCAAAGCTCTCTGAGGAAGACATAAGCAATTATTTTAGTACGCCTCCACAGCAGTTTGCTCCTCAGCACCATCATTCAGCCGAGCAGGTTAAGTTCTAGAGAGTCTTATGTCAGAAAGGAAAACCAGCCTGGGTCTAGAATCTCAGCCCAGACTAAGCTCTCGCACTCGGTTGATAAATTCTCCCTCACATGAACTTGCTGCAGAATAAAAAAGGCCGATGGGAGAGTTTTGCCACGCTTCCCTCATTCCTGATACCACGTAAAACAAGGGCCCGTTGTTTTGGCTAATCCAGTTTTGCTGTCCAGGGGATTTTTTTTTAACTTTTAATTTTGAGATCGTTATAGATTCCAAGAAGTTGCAAAAAACAGTGCAGAGAGATCCTGGGTACCCTTCACTCAATTTCCCTCCAGTGATTACATCTTATATAACTAGAGCACAATATCAAAACCAGGAAATTGACATTGGTGCTGTGTGTGTGTGTGTGTGTGTGTGTGTGTGTGTGTAGCTTTGCGTCATTATACCACGTGTGTAGATACATGTAACCACCACTGCAATCCAGACAGAGAACTACTGCATCCCACAAAGGTCTCCCTTGTGCTGCCCCTTCACAGGCACACCGACCCTCGTCCTCCCCACCCCAAACACCCCTAAGCCCCGGCAATCACGAACCCATTCTCCATTTCTATAATGTCATTTTGAGAACATTATATAAATAGAATCATACAGTATACGACCTCTCGAGATTTTTTTTTTAAAATGACTCCAGTTCTGATGCCCGCATTTTACAACACGTTTCCCAATATTCTCGAGGCCCACAGGAGGCGACCTTCAGAAAAGCACCCAATGTGCGGCGACAGACCACGACAGGACCACACGCGTTCTGCTGATTTCAAGTTGGGTTCAGCAGGGCCCTGGAGCAAAATGCAGAACTTTATAGAATATTTCTCATGCAGAGCCATAAAAAAACCCCAACCCACAACCAACAAAACAAGGCACAGAGCAAAACACCACGGACTCTTACTGTAAGGGAAGGCCTGCCCTTGCCAGTGATGGCTGGAGAATGTCAAGTGGAGGCCACGGGGAGCCCCAGGACCCCTCCCATCCCCCAAGAGGTAGCGAGCACACAGCAGGTGGGAGGCAGCATTCTCTCCAGTTGCAAAGGCATTTTGTGTTGAGTTTACGGTCTCTCCCCTCAGTACACCCCACACCAGCATCACTGCCTGTCACCGTCTCCCTCCCTCTGGCCCACCCAACCACAGCCCACCGCAAGGACCTGGGTTCACTTTAAACCATTTTAAACCACGGAGAGACTGGTTCTGAGGCTACAGAGCAAGGGCATATTAATTTCAGTGCGGGGAACGGCTGGGAGAAGAATCCTGGAGAAATGGTAAGAGAAACGGAATACTGAAGATTAGAATATCTTCATTCTACCCAAATCCTTATTTGTGCCCCCATGAAGCAGTGACCACTACAAAACTGAAAATAATAATAGTTACAAGCAGTCAACGCTGTCTAGGAGCCAGGCACTGTTTTAAGTGATTTTCATGTTTGAGTCTCTTAGTCTACCCAATAGCCTCTGTGAGATCAGCAGAACTCAGACCCCATTTTACAGATAAAGCAAGTGAGGACGGAAAGTTTAAGTCACTTGCCTAAAATCAGCTGTAAGCAGCAGGGGTGGATTTAAAGCCAGGATGTCTGACTCTGAATGTTCTACTCTCCCGCCAGCTGCCACAGCAGCAGATGTCTTAAAATTAATCTTTCCTAATGACCGATCTCCTCTAATTACATCGTTACCCTGAAACTGAATGGGCCATGCAGTGATTCATGAGTTTTTAAACGTTCTTCTTCTTGTTTTGAGGTTGGCTCAATTTTATGCAATTTCATAGTGATTTTTTTTCCTCCTTTTTTTGTAAGATGGTTTCACGGTGAGGGCTAGAAGGTTTTTTAATGAAAAATCTCAAACATTTGCAAAAACAGGCAGAATAGGGAAATGAATCGCTGAGCACCTATCACTCAGATTCAACAATATTCAAGATTTTACCGCACGTGTCTTTTCTAAGCTCTTGGATTTATTTTTCTCTTTGGTAAAGTTTTTAAAACAAATTTGAACTTGAAGTCTCTTCTCTCTGCCATACTTCATTTAAAAATATGGACACTTTCTATTATCACACCTACCAAAATTCCCAATAATTCCTTGTCCCATCTTGAACACAGTCCATATTCGATCTTCCCCAATTATCTCCGCATGCCCTTTCAAGGTTGGTTTATAAGATTCGGGATCTAGGGCCGGCTCCGTGGCTTGGCGGTTAAGTGCGCGCGCTCTGATGCTGGCGGTCCGGGTTCGGATCCCGGGCACGTCCCAAGGCACCACTTCTCCGTCCAACCCGAGGCCGAGTCCCATGTACAGCAACTAGAAGGATGTGAACCTATGACATACAACTATCTACTGGGGCTTTGGGGGGAAAAAAACGAATAAATAATATCTTAAAAAAAAAAAAGATTCGGGATCTAAATAAAATCTGCATATTACATTTGCTTCTTGTGTCTCTTATTTTAATTTAATCTAGAATAGCCTTCCCCTGCTTTTTATATAGACTATTGACATGTTGAAGAAACTAGGTTAGTTGTCTAGCAGAATATCTTATGCTCTGGATTTTTCTGTTTGTTTCTTCACGGTGGTGCTAACTTATTTCTCTTTCTACCGTATTTCCCATAAATTCACTTTAAAATGTGATTAGGTTTAGATTAATGCGGGGGAGACACGACTGCTTCAGACTGGTGCTGGGTTCTTCCTGGAGGGGAAGGGGCACCACGTCCAGGTGTCCCCCTTCTAGTAATACTAATAGGGGTCAGTGGGCCCAGGTGGCAACACCCTGCTTCCTCCATTATGGAGTTCCCCATACATCTTTGATCTAATGGTTTCACCCATTGATGCTCATGGTCTGAATCAATTATTTCATTAGGGATTTAGAAATTTTTGAAAATATTTGTTAATGAAGAGAGAGATTCAAGAGTATTACAATAATATTAATACCTTTGTTTAGCATCTACATTTCTTACAAATTGCTGCCACAAATCTTTTTTCACTGCACTCTCCCAACCAGCCTGTGAGGTGGGCAGAGCGAGCAGGAACCTGGAACAGTGGGGTGACTAAGCAGGCCTTGTTGGGTGTCCAGCTGCCTGGGTTCAAATCCCGGCTCTACTACTTATGATGGTATGGGGTCTTGGTTAACTTCTCTGCCTCAATTTTCTCACCTGTCAAATTGGGATAAAGATGGTACCCACGGCTTAGGGCTGTTGTGAGGACGAAATGACGTACTACTCGGATAGTTCTTAGAACAGAATAGGACACAGAGTGAACTCCGTCTCCACCCTTACAAGTGAAGAAACAGAGAGGCCAACAGGCTAAATAAATGTGCTTAGGTCCCACAGCTGATGACAGACAGAGCTGGAACAGAAATCTCGTTCCCCTGCATTACATTGTGTCAATGAAATGTTTTTCCACGTTTTGAAAATAATTGCAAATAATTAGGAAAAACACCGTTTGGCCATAATGACTTAGAGTAACACCCAGACAGCCCAAAAGAACACCTAAATCCGAGGCCCACACGATGTGCGCCCTGAGCGCCCCTCGAATCTCGTCTCTGGAAGTTCCGCCCTTTCTCTCTCTCCTGCAGGGACACTGTCCTTTTCGCTGTCACTCAAACCAAGTGAGTTGGTTCCCATCTCACGGTTTTGCAGTTGCTGTTCTGTCCACCACAAACTTTCTTCCCCAGATCTTTCCGTGACTTGCTCCTTCACTTTATTTAGGTGTTTTCTCAAATGTCACCTCCTCAGAGATGCCTTTCCTGATCACATTATCAAACTCATTCCCCCATTTCTCCAGCCGCCCTCCACTTTCCATCCCCTGACCCTGCTGTATTTGTCTTTACATGTCTGACCACTGTCTTAAAACATGTTGCATGTTTATTTGCTCACTTTCTGAGGGAGTGGGGACTTCGTCTTATTCACTGCTGTATCCTCAGCATCTAGTACAGTCATTGCAACTGGCACTAAACTGTCAGCCAGTAGCAGTTAAACGAATATTGAATAAGGACCCTACAGCCTCATAGCATTATACACAAGAATCATGCATGCAGCATCTATCAATAGCAATTTTTTATACTTAGTTCTTTTTTACAAAAGAAAAGGAAATAAATGCTCATGGTAAAAAGTTGAATAGAACAACATATAATGTAAAAAGATCAAGTCCCCTGTGGTCCTACTGGTCTATACTAACCATCACTCAGTTTGAGGGACACCGTGGCAGTTGTTGGGTGGTCCCCAGTATTCTTTCTCTTCTCCTCTTATTCTACAGTAAAGGAATTCCTGATTCTTAGCAGGGCATGTACCACCCAGAAAGAATTTCCCAGCTTCCCTTGCAGTTAGCTTGTGGTCACGTGAGCTTGTGGTCACGTGACTAAACTATAGTCAGGATGGAATCAAAAGTGATGCACTCAACATGCAGGTCACGTCCTTAAAGGAGAGGGGTGAACCCCCCCTTCTCCCCATTCCTACTTGCTAGAACGCAACATGATAGAGAGCCATCTTGGACCACAAGGAAAAGGGCAGCACTTCAAGGATGATGTAACAAGATGAAAGTAGTCTGGGCCGCCGATGACCTCGCAGAGCAGAGCTGCTGTGTCAGTTCAGACTTCTATAGGAGAGAGAAACAAACTTCTAGGCTATTTATGCCACAATGATTTCAGTTCTCTGTTACACAGAGCCAAATCAATGTCTGTCTGTCTGTCTGTATCTACCTCTCTATCTGTCTATCATCTATCATCTCCTACCAGATTTCCTTCAACGTATTTATGTGTGTGAGCGTGGCCATGTGTTTGTAGCAACTTTACATTATGGGGAACTCTAAACACACAAAAACACCCAGACTCATCAAATGAATCTCCCTATGCCCATCACCCAGTCCCCACCCACCCATTAATTCATGGCCAGTCCTGCCCCATTTCCACCCCATCAGCTTCTCCCCTCATAGTCCTTGAAAGTAAATCCCAGCCAGAATATACTTTCATCTGTAAATATTGCAGTATGAATTTCTAAAAAAAAGAAAAACCAAAGACTTCTTTTGAAAACATAGCCATAATACCATTATCATCCCTACAAAATACCTCAATATTACCAAAAGCAGATATTAATTTATTTTAATAACAACTATGTTTATTCCCATTTAAAAATACACCATGGGCAATTTTCAACATCAGTACACTTAGAGCCACCTCATTCTTTTTAATAGCTGCATAGTATTCCATTGAAACGATGTACCAAAGTTTATTTAGCCATTCTCCAACTCACGGACTTTCAGGTTATTTACAGGGTGTTTTTTTGCTATTTTAATCAACAATGCAATGAACCTCTATCTATCTCAGGACGTCTCAGCCTTAGCACTCTCGAGACGTTGGGCTGGATGACTCTTTGCCGTGCAGGGCTGGCCTGCAGATTACAGGCTGTCTTGCAGCATCCCTGGCCCCTGTCCTCACTAGATAATAGTAGCACCCCTTCCCCCACTTGTAACAACCAAAATGTCTCCAGACATTGCCAAAAGTCCCCTCGTGTTAGCATCACCCTGGTCGAGAAACTCTCCTGTGAATATACATGCGTAAGCAAGTAGAAAACTCTAATTTATACAGCGGAGGCCAGTAGAGAAATGAAAAAAGAGGAGTTTTCAAAATGGCAGCCACTTGAGAAAACTATCAGTTCACGGCCACTCTGGATTTTGGTAAATACTTTCACTGTGCTTCAATCACGCTTACCCTGAAAACCTGAGAATTATTCTTCACAATAAATTGTAGTTAGTAACTGTAAATTTACCATGTCAATCAAAGACCCCTTGAGTTGATCTGTTTTTTTAACATCGTGCCTCCAATCAGGGGATCCAACAGAAGAACATGAGACATACTTTATAAAACTGCCTTACAGATGGGAACAACATGCTAACCTTTATGGTCTGGCATACTTTCAATTGTAGGTTATATTTTCGGGAACGTGCATGACCCTCTGCATTCCCCTTCTCTCCTACACTTAATAATAAATTATATGGTGTTTGTACACAAAAGGGGGAGGGACTTCCAAATTCTCAGTGAAGCCTAAACTCAACAACCTTAAGCATACTCTCTCTGCTGAGATCTGCCCCTGGCCAGGTTTAATATCCAGCCAGAACCTGCTGGGAAAAATTAAACAAACCCCAACAGGGCATACCATGGGGCTGAAACAGGCCAAGGGGATTACTAAAACAGGTTTGAGGCTCCGAATTAGGTTGGCCCAGCTGATGATGCTTCAGCTGACAGCAACGCTGGCGAAGCCTCAGGATCTGTAATTTCTAGGGTAGCAAAAACACAGCGATAGCAAAAACAAAGCAAAAAACAGAAAACACACTAAAAAACACAAGTAAAAAGCAAAAAATAATGAAAACAAATATAAAGGAAGACAAGAAAGAATGGGAGACACCTTAAGAGAGACCTAAAATCAATAGTTTTACAGATATTCACAAAGATTTAAGTCACTTATTCATGCAATAAACACTACAGAGCACCTACTATGTGCCAGGCACTGATCTAAACCCTGGGAATCCGGTGGGGGGCAAGACAGATGGCACCCCTGATCCCAGAGCCACCATCCTGGTAGATTTCACTGCGATCATGGAATTCATTCTTGCCGGTAAAATCCAGTTCACAGTTCCTGTGAGCTGAAGCCAGACAAGACAGAGGGCCCTCTGGGCCAAATCTCCACATTAAGAAAGGGCTCATTGTACGCCAAGCCCTTTGTACGCCAAGGTGCTTTACATATAGTGGTTAGTTTAGTCCTCACTGCAACCAATGAGGTAAATAACACTGCCCCCCCCCCCCCCAATTTACAGAAGAGGAAACTGAGGACCAGAAAGATGAACCGATCTGCACAAGGATACAGGGCTTCCCAGGTGGCTGGCCGTGAAATATCTTTCAGAGCAGAGGTTCTCAGTGGGGGGCGAGTCTGCCTCCAGGGTCACTTGGCAACTTTCCGAAACATTTTTGGTTGTCTCAATTGGGGGAGAGTGCTACTGGGATCTAGCAGGCAGAGTCAGGGATGCTGCTAAACATCCTACAATGCACAGGACGGCCCCACCAGAGAGAATCATTTGCCCCAAATGTCCAAAGAGCCAAGGTTGAGAAACCCTGCTTTAGAGGAATGCTGTTCTGGGGAGAAATAAACTTTCCAAACCAACATATTGAAAAACGGAGAAGCAGGGGCCGGCCTGGTGGTGTAGAGGTTAACTTCGCGTGCTCCTCTTCAGCAGCCCGGGGTTGGCAGGTTCAGATCCGGGGCACAGACCTACACACCGCTCACCAAGCCATGCTGTGGCAGGCGTCCCACATGTAAAGCAGTGGAAGATGGGCACGGATGTTAGCCCAGGGCCAGTCTCCTCCAGGAAAAAGAGGAGGATTGGCAACAGATGTTAGCTCAGGGCTAATCTTCCTCGTCAAAAAACAAACAAACAAAAAAAACGGACAGGCAGGATAGCATGGTGGTTAAAAACGGCCAAAAAACCTGAGTGTGAATCCCAGCTCACCTGCACGACACGGGTAAGAGATGCTGAGAGGACAGCGTGAAATCAAGCGCTTTGAGGAATGCCTGGCACACAGTGTTAGTAAATGTTTGCTCATCCACACCACGCACATCACGGTAAACGGTACAGACACGCATTATTGCGACTCACAAGGCCTCTGGCAGTGGTGGCCCAGGACGCTCAACAATGTCAAGGGCCCAGGCGAACATCTCTGCGTATTTCTTGGCCTCCCCTATGGTCCCAAGACGTCATGAGCCACAGCTCCAAGCAACACAACCTGACATGACCCTATCCAAAGCAGGGAGGAGGGAAGTGGAAAAGAGGGCTCCCCTCACATGCCCCCTTCACTTTATCTCAGAGGAACATCTCTCCCAGCATCCTCCAGCAGACATCCCCTATGTCTCATGGGTCAGAACTGGATCATGGTAAAGGGGCTGAGTCTAATCATCCTTCATCCCTCTGGCCTGAGTACAAGGCCAACTAAAGAAGATCGGGGCTCTGCTGGTCGGGAAGAGGAGCCATGGCTGTTGGCTGAGCCATCGGCAAGGGCTGTGCTGGAGGCATCCCACACACCCGGCCACGCCAACCTTCCCGAGAGTGAAATAACTGCGAGCCGTGGCCGCCTCTCCAGTGCCAGCTGCCATTCTGAGCGCAGCCTCACCCTGCACAGACACACGCTGGGTGCTTTGGGTGACCTGGCTCCTGTCACTGTCACATCACATCCCTCATGTCTCAACCCCCCAGCAACACCAGCATTCTACCTGTGGCCCCTCCAAAGCAGCAAGCTCCTTGCCGCGTTGGGCTCTATGCACAGTTGTTCCCTCTGCCCTTGATGCTCATCCTCACTCCCTCACCTTTAGGTTTCTGCATAAACGTCACAATGTCACTGCCTCCAGGAAGTCTTCCCTGACCACCACCACCCTCCCTTACTGGAGCAGTTTTTGCTACACCCTGAACTTTTCATTTATGGCATGTATTACCATTGCAATTAATAATTAGCTGAGTATTAAGTTGTGTAATGCTCACCTCTCCTGTTAGGCCCCTCAGAGTAACCAAGAGCCCCATGAGGCTCTTGAGCTCTTGAAACATGGCTCATCCAAATCGAGATGTGTCCAAACACATCCCAGATCTCAAAGACTCAGTACAAAAAAAAATGTAAAATAATGCACTAGTAATCTTAAAAATATTGATTATATGTTGAAATGATAATATTTTTTGATATCTTGGGTTCAAATATATTATTAACATTAATTTCACTTGTTTCTCTTTATATTTCTTAATGCGGCTACTAGATAATTTAGAATTACACATGTGGCTCACATCTCTAGCCCACGTTCCATTTCTATAGAACAGCGCTGCTCGAGACCTTAACACGCCCCCCAAGGAGAGAGTTCATAGCTAGATCGTTCCTGCTCTCTCCCTCGTGCACAGAACAGCGCCTGGCACGGCATACGTGCGGGATAAATGTTTGCTGAATGAATGAATGAATACAATTTAAGAGACTGCAAGAGCTTGCCTTGTTGGTATCCTGGTTGTTAAGGAGTTTGTTTGTATATTGTGTTTCAAAGTTCTCTAAACAGCCACCAGCGCCATGTCTATGGAATTATAATTCTTTCACTTGCCGAGTCCCAACACAGGCACTGGCTGGCTTTCTCTTCCGACACGATCCTGTGAACACGGCCCGTTTCCCCACTTGCTGAGCCGACTCCACACCCCAAGAGAGAAGATGAGTCTTGAGAGAAACGTCGCAGCAACCAGCCAGAGTCTCCCACAAAAGTCAACAGATGGTGGCTTGGGAAGTCCGTCAACCTTGACCGGACAAACACGTTCTAGAAAGGGCCACTCGTACTCGCAGGGAACGGCATGGCGGGCGGGAGCCAAGGCGGGCGAGGCTGTGCCAACCCGGGGAAGTCAAGAGGCCAAGACCAAGAGTGTCTAGGAGGCTGAACAAGCCTGGGCCCGAAGCAACCAGGTGGGGTCACCTGTCTCCGTCCCACGCCAAGGAAAACAGTTCTCTGAGACGCGACAGGAAGAAGGCACACTGGGTCACACTCGGGAGCCGGGCAGCACGGGGGCCCCGGCAGCGGAGCGGCCGTGTGGCGGCTGGGACTCTGCAGCCTTCTCCGAGGCTGCCCCTCCCGAGGCTCCGGGGCGCCCCGGGCCCCTGTCGGCCCCACTGGGCCTGACACTCCAACTTGGCCCCACTGTTGGGGGGTAGGGGTGGGGAGAAAAGACGGAGGATTTGAGAGGCCAGAAGAGAAACCAAATTGGGTGCCTTGGCCCCTTTTAAACTGGGCTTTCATTGCTCAGGTCCGAGCTGGCTGTGACTCGAGCTCCGGTCTTGGCGCTTGTACTCCTATCTGACCTTGAACAGGAGGACCAACGGCTCACGCTTAGAAAGGGGTCACCAGGCTCGGTGCTAAGGACTTAGACATGGATGCCTCATGACAAGAGCTGCCCAGAGGGCAAGTGGCAGAGGCGGGATTCGAACCCTGGCAGCTGGAGCTGCCGTCTCGTTCACCAGTTATGTGGTTTGAGCCCCAGCTCTGCTACTTACTTGCTGTATCAAGTTGGGGGAGGTAGCAGTGCCAATAGCTATCATTTTTCTAGCATTTACTAAGCTCCCGTCAGTCACTGTTCTAAGTGAACTACTCACTGAACGTACTGCTCACGGAACCCTCGTGACGACCCTCAGCTACTATTACTGGCTAAATTCACGCTCAGGCAATTTGGCTCCCACGTAACCACTGCAGACGCTGGAGAGCTAGACTCTGGAGGCGCACTGCCTGGCTGGAGTCCCAGCAATGCAACTTGACGACAGCGGTGACCTTGGGCAAGTCCTTTACCCTCTCTGGGCCTCAGTTTCCTCATCTGTAAAATGGGGATAATAGTACCTGCCAATGGCGTTGTCGTGAGGGTCTTAAACGAGTTAGTACTTGGAAGCATTTCGCAGGGTGTCTGGCAAAGAGCAGGTGTTCAAAGAAGAGCCCAGTGTCTGTCGTGCCTGCAGCACCTGGGCCACAGGAAAGGTGACGAGTCGGGGGCAGGGCTCCCCAGGGAGGGTGGGAGGCAGAACCTGAAACTCAAGCTTTCAACCCTCAGCCCCTCCACTCCCTGGCACTCCTGTGGGGACATGAGTCCCTTCAACGGCTACCTGCGGGCCGTCTGTGCACCGGCACAACTCAGGTCTCACCAACACTCCCTGATGACCGACGACTGACTCCAGCACCCCCGGGGAACCCCCCAGGCTCCACTGCCCACCTCCCCCACTCTGTTCTCCACGCTGCGGGAGTGCGATTTTTAAACATAAATCTGACCTTGTCATGCCCCCATTAAAACCTCCTTAATGGCTCCCCATTGCCTTTGGCTAAATTTCAAACTTTCACAGGGGCTAAAAACAGCGGCTTTCAAAATCTCTGACTGAGACTCACGGTAAGAAACACATTTACAACGCAGTGCAGGGTTCACCTTTATAAAACTTGAAATAAAAGTTTCAAGAAACCACATTGACCTCACATGCGACACACACAAGTATTTTCTATTCTATTCTTTTTTGTTTTCTTCCCAGTGCTGGCTGTGGCCCACCAAACTGACTTCACGACCCACTGATGCGTTAAGGCCTGTAGTCCGAACAACACTGGTTTAAGAGCTCTCAGACCCAGGCCCTGGCAGCCCTTCAGCCTCATCTCTCCCCACCTCTTCCGCTCAGCCCAAGTTCTGGTCATGCTGAACCTCCTGCATCATATTCCCTCTTGCCACTGGGCCTTTGTACATGCTGCTCCCACTGCTGGAGCACTCTCCCTGCTTGTCCATCTGGCTTAGCCAAAGACTACCTCCTCAGGGAGGCTGCCTGCTCATCCACGGAACGTTGCCTTGCCATCACCACTGAGGCACCTTCAGGCCTCTCTGCACATTAGAACCACCTTGGGAGTTCAACAAAAAAAAAACAACACCCAGGCCCCACTTCAGATCAACGGAATTAGACATTTCTGGGGGTGAGGTCTGAACATCAGCATTAAAAAAAAAAAAAAAAAAAAAATCTCCAATGAGTATGGAGAACTCCTAGGTCTAACAAGTCATCCTGTTCATTTCCTCCAGAGCACTTAAGACGATCTAAAGTAGTTCCTGTACTTGTTTATTTGTTTGCTTGCCTGAAATTAAATGAGCCGAGGGGAAAGAGTCTTAGACATCGTTATGTCCCTCTCCCTTCCTGCAGGGCGGAGGAGGGTATCTGCACACATGTTGCTGGCTCAATCTAAACCAAACCTCCAGGAAACACGATGGAGATGAGAGGTCGGCCTTCCCAGGGCACCTCCGCAGCACCTCCAAGGATGCTGGCTTTCTTCCAGCAGCTGCCAAAATGCTCGCTTGTTTAAACCTACAAAATACCCTCCAAATCCAGCAGGCTGTGGGGTCTCACAGCTCAGATGGCAGAATGGTAATCAGGGAAGGCCCTAGAGCAGAGGTCAGCAAACATTTTCTGTAAATATTTTAGGCTTTGTGGGTCGTACCGTCTCTGTTGCACTTGCTCAACTCTGTGGTTGTAGTTCAAAAGCAGCTACATGTAAATGAATGGGCATGGCCGTGTCTCAATAAAACTTTATTTACAAAAACAAGCAGTGGGCCGAATCCGGTCCTTGAGACACGGTTTGCCCACCCCTGCACTACAGTGTAGGGCTTCAGAGCTGGACTATTGGAGTGCAGCCATGTGACCTTGGGCAGGTCACTTAACCTCCCTGTGCCTCAGTTCCCTCACCCAACAATGAGAATCGTAAAGGTATCTAGCTCATAGGGTGGCTGGGAGGATTAAATAAACTAACGCACAGAAAGCACGCTCGACACTACCTGGCCCTCGGTAAATACATCAGTAAATCTTAGCTACTTTTATTATTACCATCTGGAAGAAGGCAGTCCTTAGATCAAATCCCAGCTGCTCCTCCTCCTCGGAGCATCCTTGGACAAGGTGTCTCTCTCGGCCTCCATTTCCTCAGCTGTAAAATGGGACAATAAAAGTACCCACCTCCAGGGTTGTTGTGGGGTGAAAGGAGTGAATACACGCCAAGTGATTTGCCGGAGTGCACAGTGAGTGCTCGATAGCCAAACTCAATATTATTATTCCCCAGAATAATACCGATAGAAAAACAAAACAAATCAAAACAGACCTTGGGCGCGTTGCAGCCCTGGCCCTGAGCTCGGGCTGCCTGACTCAGCCTGAATCTGGCAGGTGCGGCCCGAGGGCCCTTTTTAAAGTTGCCTTCTTGCAACTCTTTCCACACAACCCCTTCCCAAGATTTCAGAAGGCAAAGAAAAACTCGAGGCCGCACTTTCCGACACTTCCGGGCGCCACACCCCTCTGCATCTGGATTTCCTGCTGACTTCAATGGGATGGGATGCTTGGGGACTTGCAGAGAGAAGAGACGCCCTCGATGGCAGCCGGGGACTGGGTTCACTAAAAGGACGGTGGGGGAGGGTAAGAAAGACCCTTTATTCTCTGACACTTTTATATGTCAGAGTGGGGGCAGTTGAGGGAGCTATGTGTGCGCACGTGTGTGTGTGTGTGTGTGTGTGTGTTGGGGGTACAGGTAGCAGAGTGACGCAGGAGGAAGGAGAGGACCCTGTGGCAGGGGATGGAGAGACAGCACCTCACTACCATCACCTAAGCAGTGATGGGGGCGACTGTGCCCCCAGGGGACACTGGGCAATGTCTGGAGACATCTTTGGTTGTCAGACTGGGGAGGAGGGCTACCGGCACCCAGCATGGCATTGGCAACGCACAGGACAGCCCCACACAACAAAGAATCCTCCAGCCCCAAATCTCCCTAGTGCTGAGGCCGAGAAACTCTGAGCTAAGGGGAAGGATTTTATCGTACACAGTGACAGATGCAAATGTAATTAGAAAATCTCCTTGACTCGGTCAGATCCGTTTTTCATGTATTTATTCATCCATTCCACACTTATTTTTTGAGCATCTACTACAGTGATGTGCCGCACAGGGACATTTCAGTCAAGGACGGACTGCACATATGATGGGGGTCCCATAAGACTAGCACCATGTAGCCCAGGTGTGTAGTAGGCTCTACCACGTAGGTCTGTGTAAGTACACTCTATGGTGTTCGCACAACAATGAAATTGATTAACAATTCATTTCTCAGAACGGATCCCATCGTTAAGTGACACGTGACTGTACGTGTTGGGTGGCAAGGAAGAAAGGAGGGGCCCCCATGGGAATGTTATCTCTTATTTCTATAAGGCTACTGCCTTCACATCAACCGTCAGTGAAAAACTAAATACATTCATGTTTTTCTGATAATTATAGAAAACATGGGCTCAGATGCATCAAAAATCATGAAGTTTTACTGCAACCAGGCACGTTTTGTGTCCCTGCCTAGCTCATCTCCGTCACGATTGGGAGTTGGCGAGAAATGAGGGCACTTCCGATGCTTGTCTGGGCGCCTGGATTTTCTCCCCCGGGAGCCGGAGAGCCCATGGGGAATGCTGGGCAGAGGAGCAATTCTGGAGAACTGCACCCAGGCAGCAGCGTGGCGGGTGGCGTGCAGGGAGGCCCCGGGTGCGGGCAGGGGGACCCGTTTAGTAGACTGAAGTTCTAGTTCAGGCAAAAAACGCCAACACTGCAACTAAGGGTGTGATGGTGAGAACAAAGTTTCGGGGGATCTAGAGCTGTCTCTGAGCCACTCTGACAAAACTTAGCCATGGATGCAAGTAGACGCAAGAGGCGAGGGGGTGGGAGGAGGCCAGCGAGACTCCAGGGCTTCCAGCGTGAGCCGTGAGCTGATGGTGAGTTCACAGCCCACAGGAGGACACTGCGTGGGGAGGGCAGGGGATCCGGTTTGGGACAGATCCAAGTTAGATGCTTATGTATTTTGTTCATAAGAGACCCCCAGAAACCTTCTTGATATATTAGCTGTCCGTGGCTATTATAACAAGGTATTACAAACTCGGTGGCTTAAATGACAGAAATTCATTCTGTCACAGTTCTGGAGGCCAGGAGTCTGAAATTAGGATCACTGGGGGAAAATCAAGGTGTCAGCAGGGCCATGCTCCCTCTGGAGGTTACAGGGGAGACTCCTTCCTTGCCTCTTCCGGCTCCTGGGGGCTGCCGGTGCTCCTTGGACTGCGGCAGCGTCACTCCAATCCTCAAGGCCAGCATCCCCACACCACTCTCTGCTGCTTCTTCACATTGCCTTCTCGTGTGTGTGTGTGTGTGTGTGTGTGTGTGTGTGTGCAATCTCCCTCTGCCTCTCTCTTATAGGAACACTGGTGACGGCATTTGGGGCCCATCCAGATAATCCAGGATAATATCTCCCTCTCAAGATCCTTAACTTAATCACGTTTGCCAAGTCTTTGCCACATAAGGTAACACTTACAGGCTCTAGTGATTAGGACCGGCTATCTTTGGGGGCATATTCAGTCTACTACACCTGGAACTGACTAATTTTTACAGTGAAATTCTGACAGGTTTCAACAATTCAGCTTCGCAGTTGAGAAATGACCAGAAGCAGCAGAGAAGGAGGGAGAAGCACAGCTGTGTGCAGGGGCGAAGAGCCCACGATCGGTCTAAGAGCATCACAGGATCAGAACAGCACAGGGAGAGATGTTTGTGATAACGGGGGTAGCACTCGTCGAGGGCGTCCTCCACACCAGGCCGGGGGGGTAACCGCTTTATCTCAACTAAGTCATTTAACTCTTGAGGAGGAGATGCTTATGTGCTCATCAAAATCCAGCTTTTCTTCCTTCTGAACGGAGATCTAGACTATTTCCCAGCCCCCCATCACAGTTAGGTGGGGCCAATAACTGAGTTCTGGCCAATGGACCACGAGCAGAAATGACATTCACAATACATAGGCCTGGCCTGTAAAGACTCTAACACTTGATTGTTCCCTCTCTTTTCTCATCTACCTGCTGACTGGACTCGCCTCTGAGGCACTAGAGGAAGCACAACTACACAATGAAAGGAGCCTGAGTCCCTGGTGGACCACATGCAGGGCACTATTCTACCAGGAACACTGTTACTGGTCTTTACATGAGTGAGAAATCAGTTGTGATTGTGTTAAGCCCTGAGACTATAGGACTTATTTGTTACAGCAGCTAGCATTACCTTAACCAATACAGACAGTCTCTCCACACAACGGAATTTTATGCAGCCCTTGAAAACAATAAGTAAGAGTTATTCTAGTTGTCTTAGAGGCAATTCCATAATATCATTGAAGGGGGAAAAAAAGATGCTAAGCATGTGTAACACATTATTTTAAAAAAACAATCAGTGATTCTTCCTTTCCTTCACCCTTTCTCCCAAAAAAACCCAAATCAAACCAAACTCAACTCAAACCAAACCAAAATCCTCTGTTTAGGAACACAGGAGTATAGAGAAAGATGCAGGAGACTAAAAGGTCAGGGGTTGGCAAACTATGGCCTGAAGGTCAAATCTGGTTCACTGCCTAATTTGTAAATAAAGTGTTATTGAAACACAGCCACGCCCCTGGTTTACATACCATCTATGGCTGCTTTCACACTGTGGTGTCAGAGCGGAGCAGTTGCAATGGAGACTGTACGGCCCGCAAAGCCATAACTATTTACTATCTGGCCCTTTACAGAAAAAGTGTGCTGATCCTTGTACTAGGTGCCCAACACAGGACAAATAAAGATTACGCTATATCCACAAATAAACCACTATTAGTAATCAGGCAGATGAGAGCGAGATGCGCTGACATGGAAAAACGTCCACGATTTAAAAGTGGAAAATAGTAAGTTACGGTGTGTAAAGTCTGATCCCATTTTTGTAAAAAGAAAACGATATGAATTTGTAGGATGGCTTGTGTATATATTAAAACACATCTGCAAGTGTGCACATCCCACAGTTAATGGAGATCATGTAGGAAGAGGGGACATGAGGACCATCCACTTTTTACTTTATATCCTTCAGTGACATCTTAACATTTTAGGATAAACATGTTAATTACTTTTGTAATGAAAAATAAAACCCATAAAGGAAAAAAAAAGTGCTGGTGAAGTGGAATTTGTTGAGGGGAGTTCTTATGCATCTTCAGACTCTAAATGCCAGGCTGGGGCCTGGCTGACACACAGTAGGTGCTCGTTAAATGTATGATGACTGCATGAACAAGCGTTGAAGAACATGAAAAATACAGCAAAAGAATGAAAAGAAGAGAAACGAAAAAGAAAAACCCACCGCCCTCTGCTCATCCAGCAGGCACCAGGAAATCAACCCAGGCCCAGAACAGGCCCGCAGGACATGCCGACTTTCCATTCTGACCTTTAGAGTAACCAAAGGTACTGTTATTGCTTCTTCCCCACCCCCAAATCAAGGCAAACAAACAAACAAAAAAACCTAGAGTAAGTCCTCTGTCAAAAATGTTCAGCCCACAGACCACCAGCCCAGCCTCCCCCTGGCACCGCGCACGCCTCATAGTAGGAACTGAGCGTCATCACAGCCCACTGCCCTGTGGGGCCAGCTCAGGGTTGATGTGAACCCAGAGCTCTGTTCAAGGCTGGAACGAGACCATGAGGAGGAAGAGGTGGGCTCTGGGTGTTTCTTGGCGTTTGAGGAACAACGCATAAGAGTTTCTGTGGTTGCTCACCAGCTTGGAGGAAGGAGCATCTGTTTATATTATTGCTGTTGTTTTAACATAGGTCACTCATCAGCACGGTATTTCTGGAAAGAGGCAGCATAAAAATCATATTAATGTGTTCCCTCAAAGGGAGCTGGCTGCCTGGAGCCTGTTTGCTACGCAAATCTTTTGTCCATAAACCACAAGTCAAAATGAGTTGGAATTTAGAGAGAAACACAGCTGTGTGGGTTGCAAGATTGCTCCTTTACCGTAAGCTCCTGAATTTACTGATTTTATTTTTCTTAATTGTCCTCCTTCCTTCCTTCCTGCCTGCCTCCCTCCCCCTCTCTCTCCTTCCCTCCTTCCACAAGTATTTATTGAACTTTTACTACGTGCCAAGTACTGTTCTGGGTTTGGGAATGGTACAGTAAACAAAACAAAGTGTCAGCCCTCCTGGAGTCGACATTCTAGTGGAGGACACAGACAATGAACAGAGGGGCACAAAGTTTTAGGACGCCCTGCTTCCACATCAGTGGGGCTGACCTGGCATGAGACTTTTGTAGAGTGAGTGTGGAATCTTGATTGCATCATCTGAGCCTTGATCCAGCTACACCTGAATGAAGATAATCCTGGACTCAGGGCCTTCGGTCCATAAATTCCCTTTACTCATTAAACCAGTTTGAATTGGGTTTTCTGTCACTTGTAACTAAAAGTCTTGACTATGAGAGTAGGTTTGGCCCAACATTCTCATACCTAGCAGGACAGTTTCTAAAGTATTAAACCCTCCCTACTCCCTGATTTCACTGTTAACTTCCGATTTTTCCATTAAAGAAGCTAGGTCATGTATGTTTTTGATATTACTTTATACCAAAGCACATTACAGTACATTTTCAAGTTGAATCCTTAAGCCCTAAAAACAGGGTCTCAAGTGTCAACAGCAATTTAAAACCTTGTCTTTGGGATAACTCACATGGTAGTTAGGAATGCTGTTCACCAAATATTTCAGGTTTATCTTTTGGGTCCACAGCAAGACTGCACTTCCTCACCCTGTTTACAGTTATGGTCATATGAACTGCTTTGGCCAAAGAAGTGTTAAAGGATATGATGAGTGACCCTTCTAGATAGACGCTTGGAGAGCCAGCGTGGGATGTTCTGTAGCTTCAGAGTCCTCAGGTGACCCAGGAGCGACACAGAGTAGGGGCAATAAATAAATGTCTGTTATTTTAAAGTCACTCAGATTTGGGGGTATTTGTTACCACAGCAGAGTCAAGCCCATCCTGACTGATATCAATAGAAAATATGAGTGTGTGCTGCACACAGTAAGAGTAAGTATTGTTTCTTGAAACTTTTATTTATGTGTGTGTTTTGTATGTGGGGGGGTATGTCTATGTGCATGCATGTGTTTCTTTTTTATGTCATTACAATGTTGTAATAAATATGTTTCTTACTGAGAATCATGGTTAAAAAGTGTCTAAATGCAGGGGTCTAGAACTTCGGAAAAAACTTAGGGTCCCCAAAAGAGCATCTAAAATACTTGGATGACAAGACAAGAGAGCTTGGGAGAAAAGGTCTAAGGAGGTGAATTTGGAGGGGTCAGTTTGAACGTTCTTCATGTGGAAGAAAAGGGTGTTTTCCAGCCATTCTCCACCTCTCTAGGGCAGGAGTCAGTGAACATTTTCTGTAAAGAGCCAGAAAGTAAATATTTTAGGCTTTGGGGGCCAAGAGGTATCTGTTGCAACTTCTCAACTCCACTGATGTAGAGGGAAAGGATACAGAAGTGAGGACGCATGGCTGTGTTCCAATAAAACTTTATTTACAAAATAGGTGGCTGGCCAGAGTTGACTTGTGGGTTGAAGTTTGCCAAAGCCTGCTCTAGGGTAGAGCAAAGAGGTTGAAACTGGCTGAAATACAGGAAGGACTTCCATTTTAGATCCCTGAGAGAACTAAAGATGAGCTCCTGTTAGAACAAAGCTCCCATCATCTACATTAGGGGTCAGTAAACCACGGCCCGTGGGCCAAATTCCAGCTGCTGTCTGTGTTTGTAAATAAAGTTTTATTCGTTTACATGTTGTCTGTGGCTGATTTCATGCATTGACAGTAAAGTCAAGCAGTTGCAACAGAGACCATCCGAACCGCAAAGCCCAAAATATTTACTATCGAGCTCTTTACAGAAAATGTTTGCTGATTCCTGGCCGACACGGCCTCACACATGCCAAGGCTCACGTTCAAACGATGGTGTTTAGGGGCTCAGGGTGGACCTAGGGCCTTATCCAGAAAAGTCCTTAGAACAAAGGGAGCCCCAAGGAGAATGATATTTTTAATAAAGTAAATAGGACGAAAGCCAAAAACGAATCAAAGTAACCCCTGGCCCTGCACCCTGGAGAGATTCTGACCACAGTGACGCTCAAGAAATGAGTTCACAGCTAAGACGTGCGCTATAAACGTTCAAATAACAAGAACAATAAATAGTAATAAAACACAAAGCCACGCACCTCGTCTCCAGGGGCAGGACTTCCCAGGGTTTTGAGCTTAGAAGTAAGGAGGGAGCAGCTCTCACTCCCGATGGCCCGACTTGGCCAAGGGTTTGACCGTCCTACAGGGACCCAGTGGGCGAGGGCCAGAGCAGGAAGAAGTTCAAGTACAAGCAGACACTGGAGAAAGACAACCTCGGCCATGGAGACTCTAACTCCCATGGGAAACAGGACCCAGATCCTGAGGTCACCACTTATTCTCCAGACCCTCAGTGCTCAGGGTGTTCTGTGCCAGCCCTGCCTGAGTTCTGAGTCAGCCCCTGGAACGCTGGCTGGTCCCACCACGAGCCACAGTGGAACGGCCCAGTGTCTTCAACACTGCGAGACCTCGCCAGGGCCACTGTTGGCAACTGATGGCTTGATCAGATTGTCCCAGCAGCTGCGCCCTCTGTGGCAAAGCCTGCAGATGGTCTGAAAAGCTAAACCAAAACACACAATCGTCATATCAAGAGCTTGCTGCAAAAGCTGACTAGGCAGATGGGAGCAACGATGCATTCCCTTCCTGCAACACACCCAGAAGGGCCTGGCGGGTCCCGTCCAAAATCAGCAAATGCCCAAACGATGACTGAGTGGAGGCAGGAAAAGTCTACACACACCCGAGCTTCCCAGGTCCCCGAGGAGCACTGCAGCACGTGGATCATCTGTCAGCACTTCTGCAGAGCCCCCGGGGCTCGGCCGACACCAGGCGGCCATCCGTGGGGACTCAGCGGACGGCAGGTGGGATAACTCCCCTCCTACAGAACAGAAACACCGAGGTGTGGGAGAGGTGGCTGAACTCTCCAGGGTGCTTGGAGCTGGTTAAAAACAGGGAGCTTGAGGTTTTCTAAAAATCCACCAGATGATCACCGCGAGTCCAGCCTCCCTGTCGACGCGGCCAACTCGTACATTGTTACTGGTAGTGCCGTGGAGTGGATTCCGACTCCTAGCGACCCTGTGGGCAGCAGAGCAGAACCCTGCCCGGTCTTTTCGCGCCATCCTCGCACCTTCTGGTGCCGTATCAGACAATGCTTGCGGCTGTTCATACAGTTTTCATGGCCAATTTTTTCGGAAGTGGGTGGCCAGGTCCTTCCTAGTCTGTCTTACTCTGGAGGCTCCGCTGACACCTGTCCACCGTGGGGGACCCTGCTGGTATTTGAAGCCCCAGTGGCACAGCTTTCAGCGTCACAGCAACACTCAGCCACCACAGTGTGACAACTGACAGACAGGTAGTGTGGTTCCCTGACAGGGGCACGAACCCGGGCTGCGGCAGTGAGAGCACCAAATCTTAACCACTAGACCCCCAGGGCTGGCTCACTTCCACCGCACTGAGGAAACAGCAGGCACTGTTCTAAGCGCTGTACACAGAAGATCTCTTTTAATCCACAATCCCCAATGGTGCAGATACCATAACTATCCCCATTTTACAGATGAGGAAACCAAGGCCCAGAGAGGCGAAGGCCCCCAGATAAAGGAGGGACCTTCCCACTGCTACCTGCAGGAGGCATGTTCTTTTCTAAGAACCAAGTGAATAGCCAGGACATGGTAAATGCAGCATCTTTATCATTTATGCTCCTCTCCTTTCCTAGCTGACATCTCTTCTCAATACATAGCAGGCATGAAGCTCTGAGCCCTCACCTTGCAGTGCCAGGTGCCCGATGCACACTCTGTGTCCCCCTCCTCAGGGGCCCAACCCTCTGAACAGCCCCCTCACTATCCCATTGCTCAGATGAGGAGAGTGAGGCTGCCATTGGCCCGAAGCTAGTGCAGCCCTCACAAACCTGCCACAGAATCAGAGACGCCCACCACTGGAAGGGACCTTTGGGCACCTTGTCCCCAGCCCCGACCCCTGTCCTCACACACACTCACCTCCCTGTCTTGGCTGCTCCTGAGGCTCCCCCGGGCCAGCCAGAGACGACAGAGCAGGGAGGAGGCTCCGAGTCACAAGTTCACTCGGGGCCCAGGGCTTGGAGGCTCCATGACAACCCCGGGAGCCTTCAGCATCCACCCTGTTTGTTTCTGGCACAAGCCCACTTCCTGTACTTGAGAGAAAATGCATCTTTTTAATGAGAGACAAGGAGAGAGAGAGAACATGAGTGAGCAGCAAAAGATCAAAATAAAAGTGTGCGGAGGGCTCCAAGCCACCGAGAGGTTCTGTTACAGAAAGGCATTTTGACGAATTATGCGCAAATGAGGCAACAACATGTGGATTAAGTTTCCCTTAAAATTCTTACAGCTTCGGAAATTATCAAGGAGGCGTCACCGGGGACCAAATCGATTCTGGCTTCCCTCTGCGCACTTTGCTGCCATCATTTTTTGTTTGGGTATACGTCACGCTTGAAATCTTTCAGGGAGAAAACAGTTTGAACTAGAAGAAATTCATGCTGCGCACAAGCCGGCCTCCTGGGTGAGCCTTTCTGCCCACATCCCAGATCCAGGACTCCCCGTGGCCCCTGGTTGCAACATTCATTCAACAGCTGACAACACTTACCAGGCCCAGAGAGGGCCGTGCCTGGAGCTGGGCGCTTTGGTGGATTTTTCTCCTCGAGTCTCATGACAAATCTGTGAGGTATATACATTCTCTCCATGCCAGCAGAAGCTGAGACTTGGAGAGAGCAAGTTCATTTAGTCACTCGATAAACACAAGTACTTACTGCTTATGGTCACTGTGCTCAGGGCCGTATGCTAGGTCAGGATTTCTGTTGACACCCCTGACATTTGGGGCTGGATCATTCTTTGTTGTGGGGCTGTTCCGGGCACTGTAGGATGTTTAGCAGCATCCCTGGCCTCTACCCACCAGATCCTGTAGCATCTTCCCTGCAGTTGTGACAACTAAACAAGTCTGCAGACACTGTTAAATGTCCCCTGGGGGGCAAAGCCACCCCTGGTTGGGGAGCGCTGCTCCACGTGGATTAACTCACGGAATCCTCCCCGTGAGGCAGGTCTACCGGTGTCCTCATCTACAGATGAGGGAACCTGGCTTGGGGAGGTTAAGTCGCTGGCCCTTCCCCAAGGTCACACTGCTAGTGCCAGAGAGGGGACTGGAGCCCAGCGAGTCTCGCCCCAGTGCCCGGGGGTGTTATGCTTGACCGCGTGGGTACATCTTTGAAGCTGTGCAGCCGGTTGCTGGAGGCCTTTGAGCTGTTGGATGAACTCAACTCCCAGGTTCTCTCGACTACATGAGAAGCGTCCCCAGATATTAGCGGGCCCTTTGCTCCACTCCCCAACTCTTCTCTAAGAGGGTTTTTCTGTTATAAAATGGCACTTTTCCTCAGATTCTCCACTGCCCCCTCCTTGGTGAGGAACGTTCTAGAAAGAATGTTAATAAGAACGCTAGTAACGATCACTCCAGGATCGACAAGCGCTGTCCTAACATTAAGAACTGATGTCTATCGTGAACTCACCACTAAGCTCCAAGGGCTTTCATAATATTTCATTTAATCCTTGGGACAAGCCTTTGAGGTAGGGGTATCTCCATGTTACAAATGAGGAAACTGAGGCACAGAGAGGGGACGCAACCTGTTCCATGTCACACAGCTGGTAGGTGGCAGAGCCTCTACTCTTAACCACTGTGCTAAACCACTTCTCTTATACTGCTTACTGGAGTGTTCTGGGCGCTCGACACGTCGCTATGCATTTATTTGTGCACCACAGCCCTGGCAGGTAGATAGTATCAGCCTATTTTAGGGATTTAGAAACTGAGCCCCAGAAGGATTAAAGAGCCTGCCCAGGCCACAGAGCTGAGGAGGGCCAGAGCCAGGATTTGAACCCACAGCTCCTCCCACCGCACCACGGGGCATATGCTGGTCTCCCCGCTGGTGCCCCCTGACCGGCCTTCTCCCCCAAACACACTGGGCAGCCGGCAGGCTCAGGGCTCGGGGAAGACGGGACGTCTTACCCAGCTCCCACCGCTCACTGCGTAGTTGTTGACACCAAAGGGAACCATCAGAAATGGCGCTGCCAGGTGGCGAGGCAGATGGCGAGTCAGGAGGCTGAGGGGCCGGCAGACAGAGCTTTCCCCCCAGGGTCACCGGCTCGCCCCATTCCCCGCCCTCAGCTGTGGGGGCCTCGCCCGTGAGAGGCCTGGGCTGCTCCGGCCTGGTCAGCAGGGGACAGCCGGCCACAGCCCCCAGTGCCACCAGCCGCCTGGAGCTCTCCCTGCTCCCTCTGACGGCCTGTTGCCTCCCCCGCCCAGAGTCCTTGGCTTGGGCCTGGCCACCCGCACAGAACAAGGCGTTTAACCCCTCGAGGGCCAGAGGCCGAGCCAGCTGGGCCTGAGCCCTGACTAAATGGACGATCTTCGTGCCTGTTCTTTTATATCCTTACCACCATTCGAGGTTTGGACTTGTGCCTATAAACTGTGTGACCTCAGTAATTGCTGTTATTTTCATTTATTTTTTTATTAGTAATAGTAGTATTTGCAGAGTGGTGAAGAATGTGGACTCTGGATCCAGACACCCCCGGGGGGACTCAATCCTGGGTCCCCACTTAAGACCAAAGAGATCTTGGGCAAATGATTTAACCTCTCTGTGCTTCGGTGTGCTCATCTGTAAAATGGTGAATCATGAGACCCACCCTCCAGGGCTGTTAGTATTATAAGAGGGGACGGAGGGAAGCACTTACAACCACTCCTGTACACAGCAAGTGTTCAATAAATGTTAGCTCTGACTATTGATTTGTGTTTCTGCCCATTCTGTCCAGGAAGCCCTCTATCTATTTACTTATGTTTTTAAATTTGGGTGAGTCCCTAACAGGCCAGATCAAGCCTTTTCTCCTCCATGAAGATTTCTGGGATACCAGGGTGGGCATATCATACTTTCCGAGTATCTTCTTATAGATCCTTGCACAAGATTGGGCACGTAGTAGATCTTTCATCTAATAATAATTACAAATCGCTAAATTTTATTGAACTCTTACTATATATCCAGGACTGTTCCCTGTTTAACACATATTATCTTATTTTACTCTCCCCTCAAACTTCACATCTCAACAATATATCCATTTTACAGATGAGGACACTGAGACTCAGAGAGGTTAACTGACTTACCCAAGACCCTAGCAATAATAAATGGGACAACCCATTTATTGATAAACTTCCCGGGGCGGGGGCAAACCCAGTATGCAAGGTAGCAAGGCTAGAGTTTTCGCTGCACCATCTCTTACAAATAGAAGGCAGAAAGCAAAGAACTCCGATGTCTAAGAATATCAGCCCTGCTTTCTCATAGCAAACTCGGCTGCAAACAAATTAGTTTCTGTGGTAAAGATTTACTGTAAATCATTCTCTTTCCCTGGCAGATGCGTGTATTAGTAAGGACATTTTCCACTGCAAATGACAGGAAATTCAGCTCAAAGTGGTTTAAGTAAAAAGGGGAGCTTACTGACTCACATAACTGGAAACCTTAGGAGTAGCTAGCTTCAGACATAGCTTGATCAAGGGATTTGAAAATTAATAAACTCATTACCTCTCTCCCTCTCTCTCTTAGTTTTGCTTTCCTTCATGTTGCCTTCATTTTTGGGGATCCTCTCCTCCAGACCGTTGGGAAAGATGTTCCTTGGCACTTTCAGCTTGACCCCCTGCAACCCCTGCCAGCAGTAAAATAGTACCTTTCTCCTAATAGTGCCAGCTAAAATCCAGGAATTATTCTGATTGGCTCAGCTTGGGTCATGTGCCCATCCCTGAACCAATCACAGTCACCACAGTGATGCTGTGCACTCATTGGCCAGATCTGAGTCAAGCCTGGGTCTATGGTGGGGAGGGGAGTCAGCTCCTCCTGAACCACGGGGACTGAGAGTAGGGAGGGAGGGTTTCCCAAAAGGAAATCACTATGTTCTCGTGTCAAGAAGGCCGAATGGACCTGGACTGGCAACTTACAGCCCAGTAGCAGAGAGAGATGTATGAGCTCATCATGAAACTATGGGGTAACAGAAAAAATAAAGAAACAGTACAACACACAGAATGACAACAGAGGCAAGAGCACCCATGAGAGTGGGTGAGGGGCTCCTCGAGGGGAAACCAAGGCAAGTGACCAAAAGAAGAGGAAGGAATGTCAGCCTGCCCCAAACCTCCGCCGTCTCTCTGGGCCTGGCCTGGAATGGCACGTCTGGAAGAACCAATGACCTGGTTCCCTTCACAGCACTCCTATGAGGCAAGGTATGCCCATCGCAAAGACCCTTTGAACAACTTGCCCGGTGGAGCAGCACTGGAGCTTAAACCCAGGCAGTGGGCTGCCGAGTCCTAAACACTACAGCGATTACCCCTCCCTGGAGAGGCAGACTCTGAGCCACATGATTAACTTGTCCATGAAGGAGCAGTTCCCATCCTCACGTTGCTGTAAGTACCACGAGCTGATGCCCAGAATTCCAGACAACAGCCCCCACCTCCACACCCCTACTTCTTAAAGACACTTTGTCCTCCCCGCACCCTTCTGTTCCTAAATCTGACCACTTCCCTCTCCCCAGCTCCTTCTCACTTCCACAATCAGAAGGAGACTACACCTTCTAGATTTTTCTCCCATCTATCCCCTCCTCTCCCTCCCAAGGCCAATACTTAGTTCAGGACACACCCTCATGTCTTGCTGGAATGATGCACAGCCTCTGACTGTCCCTCTGTCCCTCCTCTGTCCCCTCCAAAGTCTGCCCATTGCACTCTGAGGAGAACATTATGCAAAATCACTGGCCTGGATTCTTCAAAAAATGCCAATGTTTTGAAAGACAAAACAAAAACACACAAACGATCAAAAAAACCTGAGGACCTGCCCCAGATTCAAGGAGACTAAAGAGATATGACTAGCAAGTACAAGGCAGGATCCTAAACTAGAGCCTGGACTGAACATGATCAAAAATCTGATAAAAAAGACATTATGGAGACAACTAGGGAACTCTGAGGATGGACTGAATATTAGTAGAGAGTAGTATGGTATTAATAATAAATGTCCTGAGTGTGATAATAGTATTGGGGTTGTGCAGGAGAACGTCCTTGTTCTTAGGAGATACACACTGTGGTCACCAGTATCCAAGAGGCCCCAGTGATCTCTGCTTCTTGGTCCTCACACCCCTGTGAGGTCCCCTCCAACATGGTATTAGGGTTGGTCTGTGTGACCAATAGAATTTGGTAGAAGTGAACATATGTCACGTCTGAGATTAGGTTATAAAGACTGTGGCTTCCATCTTGCCTTCTTGGTGCCTCGTTGTCCCTCCCACCCCCCTCTCTCTCTCATCACTTGCTTTGGGGGAAGCCAGCTGATATGTCACAAAGAGACCCACGGGGAGAGGAGCTGAGGCCTCCCACCAACAGCCACGTTCGTGAGCTCAACAACGCCCAACATGAGAGGAGCCCCAGCCAACACCTCGATTCCAGACTAGTGAGAAGCTCTGAAGCAGAGGACCCAGCTAAGCTGCATCCAGATTCCTGCCCCACAGCACTGTGATATAATAAACATTTGGGGTTTTTTAGCCATTAAATTTGGGGGTCATTTGTTATGCAGCAATCGATAACTACTACACACACTGAAATATTTAGGGGTGAAGAATCAGGATGTCTGGAAGTAACTCTCAAATGGTTCAGCAAAAATTTATAGAGAAAGAGTGATAAAGCAAATGTGGCAGACTTCTAACAACTGGTGAATCCATGGGACAGGTGTATGTTCATTGTACCATACTGATAAATTTTCTGTAGGTTTGATATTTTCTCAATTAAAAAACTGGAGAGAAAAAGAGAAGAGTATAGACTTTGGAGCCAGGCTGCTTGGGTTTGAATCTGGACTCTATTTACCAGTTCTGTGCCCTTGGGGTTACTTCACCTCTCTGTGTCTCAGTTTTCTCATCTGTATAATGGGGAGGAAAATAGCATCTATCTCATAGGATCGTGCTGATGGTTAAATGGATTGACGTATGTACAGCTCTTAAATCAGGGCCTGGTTCCCCAAAGAGTCCGCTTTACTACATCGTGTTCATTTTGTACCTGAGCCTAGCACAGAGACCTGGCAAATAGTAAGCCTGCAAGAAATATTTGTAGAACAAATGGATGAATGAAAGAGTCAGTTTTCTAACCAGTGGTTTGCAAGCTCCTCTTGGTTTTGAAGAGTTCCTCTGCTAGCTCATGTGGCCAGAAAAATCTCTCTGGAATTCAAGAATTCCAAAATGCCTTCCTGGAAGCATGTCCTAAAAGGCTGGATTAAAAAAGAAAAAAAAAAATCAAAGCATGATGAAATACGTGCATTGGACTCTCAAGTGTAGAAAACCAAGGAGAGAGAAACAATTATAGGTTTCTGTTACAAACAAGGTCGTTCTCTAGACTGGTTTTCTGTGTGTCAGATGGAAAACTGCCACCAATCCCCAAACAAAAGTTTGTATAAGGTAATAGTAATTAACCTTACCAAGTGTGTCCACTGTCCCAGGCTCTGTTCTAACTGCCTTATGTCTAGTAATCCGTTTAATCCTTATAAAAACCCTAGAAACTAGTATTACTATTCTTTTCAATTGAGGCACAGAGAGGTGAAGTAACTTGCTTAAGGTTACACAGCTTTGGAAGTTGTGATCTCAGTCTCGGATCAAATCCTTATAAGTTAAAAATGTATACAGATTATAAAATCCTTATTCTCCAGGAAGTTCCTCCTATAGGTTCATGTACATGAGTTCAACCCAATGCCCCAACCAGCAGAGATTTTTTTCCTTCTGAAACGTGAGCTAGATACGTCTGTACTTTTTATATACACAAAGGGATTTATTACTTTGCAGTCAAACTGCTCCAGAGCGGTGTTGTCTTTTTCTTCACAGAGCAAGACTATCATAAATTAAAAGGCTCCCCATTCGGCCTGGCACTTAGCTGGGCCACTTAAAATCACTTTGGACTCTCCCCTCAACTGACCTTTCCAAACCATTTTACAAGCATCTCTGCTTCTGGGACCCGAGTGAGGTTGATCACAAAAGCTTTACTCTTGTAAACAGAGCCACAAATTATTCCAGGCACAAGGGAAAAAAGAAATCCTCAAGTCAGGAAACTGAAACACTGGCTAGAGTTGCATTCTGGGAGCAACAGAACTGTCAGGGGGCGTGGGGGATGCCTGTCTGGTTATTCTGGGACAAGTGGGTCGGGGGAGGAACCAGCCTCATTCTCCCATCTTGCCTGGAGAGGGTTTGGGGCAGTTTTCCTCAATTGATGTCTTTTCACCTCACCCAAGGAGCAATATTTAATATCCACGTGTCATGGGGAGAAAGGCATCAGCCTTTGTGAGAGGAAATGGTGTCCCTTTTGTCCCCAAAACCAAATGCTGTCATTTCCCCTCAAAGTATCTGATTGGAAAATGATGATACTGATAATAGCCACTATTTAATAAGCCCTTATTATGTCACAACCTCACTTAATTATCACTATCACTTCTACTCATTAAACATATACTGCTACTACTATTTATTTATTTGACATATATTGAGAGCATGCTATGTGCCAGGAACTCTTCTAAGCACTTAACGTGATTTATTTAATTCATATAGCAGCCCTTTAAGCAGGGACTAATATTAGCCCTGTTTTTACAGATGAGGAATCCGAGGCACAGAGAGGTGACGTCATTTGCCCAAAGTCACACAGCCACTAAGTGATTTACCTCTCCGCTAAGGTCCATGCTATCTATCACGGTCCCCGTTTTCCAAGACAGGAGGATGAATGTGGGGGGGGGTGCCCTGAAGACAGTCATAATAATAACAGTAATTAATAACATTACCATTTGTTCAGCATTTCTTATGTGCCGAGCATTTTGCAAGCGCAGTCCCATTTCATCCTCACAACAACCCCACAAGATAGGTGCTATCACTAAGCCATTTAATGAAGCAGACAGAGGAGAGAGTGAAGGTCACACAGCCAGTAGCACATGCAGCAGCAAGGATTCAAATCTAGGCTGAGTAATTCTGTGGGTGACAGCCTCTGCAAGCAGATGCTACAAACTGTTCCCAGCAGGCTGCCCTGAGGGGCATCAAACAGGAGCCTGGAACTCTGCCCCAAGCAACTCCCTCTACGGAGTGCAGGTTTGGCTTTGAGTAGAGCTGGGATTCAGGGGAAACGTGCTCTACACCTCAGCTAAGTCTCTCCTCTCCCGCCTGGACTGGTGCACCAGCCTCCCCCTGGCCTTCCTGCCTCCAAACTCAGCGTCTCCAGCCTGATCTCCTACCACTGCCCTTGGGTATCATGAGAACATAACCAGGGGCTTTGTTTATTCACATAAGGTGTGCAGCAAATATGTATCAGATGAATGAATAAATTCTAAAACACCAATTGGGCCACAGCCCTTTCCTCGCTGAATCACTTGACATACAAGGCCTCTGGTGTCCTGGCTCCTGCTCAATTCTCCAACCTTGCTCGACCACCCAATTCCCTGTGCTCCACTCATGTGAGCACCTTGATGTGTCCTAACATGCCATTTATGCCTCTGGGCCTTTGCTCCTGCTGTTCTCTCTGCCTGAGATTCCCTTCCCCCACTCCAGTTCCTCTGTCCCACAGGATGAACTCTCATCCAGTCCACATAACAGGCTGAAATGAACCATGTTCTTTGAGGGTTTAATGGACAAACACCTGTTGTCTGTACCTGTCTACCATCCATCTCTTCTTGTCTAACAGTATCACAACTTTCCTTTGGAGAACCACTTCTTCTTCTCTCTCCACCCACATCATTTGGATGGAGTGATCACCCACCATGTATGAAGGGATGAGCACATGTCCCAAGCCTGGCCAATCAGAGCCTTGTCCCATCAGCCACCGTGATTGGTTCAGGGATGGGCACATGTCCAAAGCCTGGCCAATCAGAGCCTTCCTTGTTTCATCCCCAGCCACTGTGATTGGTTCAGGGAGGAGCACATGTTCCAAGCCTGGCCAATCAGAGCCTTGTCCCATTCCTGGCCATCTGATTGGCTCAGGGAGGGGCACACGACCTAATCTGGACCAGCGAGAGTCAACGCTGTGACTATGGAGGAGCCTTTGGGAAAAGGAAGAGCCCTGTGGGACGAGGCATGCCGGAGCTGACCCCACGCTCCTCATGCTCCTCATGCTGATGTTGCTGTCTAAATCCACGGTGATGCGTTGTCTCCTTACCCGCCAAATTCATGGAGGTGTGGCCCGCCAACCAGCAGCTGCCGGCGCCACTGCTTAGGGACTGTGTGAGCACAGGGCACTCCCTCGCTCCTCTTCCGATGTTCTTCTGCCGCCCCAGCTATCCAAACGGGTCCCTTTCTGCCTCACCTGCCGGGAGCTAACGTCTATTGAGTCCTTACGACACTCCCAGCACAGAGCCAAGCACCTAGGACGCCCTCCCTCATTTAAATCTCTAATGACCCCATGAGGAAGGTACCCATCAGTCTTCCCATTCTACAGAGGCAGAAATTGAGGTTCCCAGAACGTAAGCCCCTTGCCTGTCCTTAGTAGAGCTGGGGTTTAAACCCATTCCAGATCCCACACCCTCTAAAACCATGCGTGGCCTGCTGGGGGGAGGTAGAGGTGGTGGCACCGGGCTTGAAGGATGCTAGTATTTAACCACGTGGACACTGCAAGGTGGTCATGGGAATAAAAAGAGGGTATACCAGGTGGGAACTAGGCGGACAAAGCCCTGGAGGTGGGAACGAGGGGGCTACACAAGTCCATTTGACTGATGTGTGGGAGGGCAGAAGTAGGATATGGGGGGGTGAAATTAAAAAAACAATCCAACTACTTAATCTCATCCCGCCCCCCCGATTCCTGAGAGGTCCCCCAGCTAGGCACACTGGGTAGTTAAGGCAGCCCTGTGGCTTTTCTGGCTGCCGAGCTGGCACCTTGAGTAAATTTCAGGGGATACGAGATCACAGCACTGAGGACACAGTGTTCGAGCTATTTGTGGCCACATGAATTAATCTCTTCCATGTGCAAAGATATTTCCATAATTCTCCTGAGACTCCTATTGGTGGGGAAGGCGAACGCTTCATTGGCTTGGATCGCTTCTCCTGGCGACACTCAAGCCAAATCCGGCTACTCCTACAGCCCGGAGATGATTGCTCAGTGGTCAGCGAAAAATCGACCCAAATTGCAACCCCAGGGCTCAACTGCAAAGAAGCAGAGTCAGCCACTTCAGAGATGGTGCCCTGAAATACGTCACTGGGGTCCGAGTTCCAGGTCTGAGTATGTGGAACGGATTTAAAAGCTTACAATTAAGAATAACAGCTCATATTTATTGACGCTGAATATCTACCTGCCAGGCACTGTTTACTCACACGATCTCATTTAATCTTCACAACAACCCTATGAGAAGGTAATATCATTAGCCCCATTCTACAGAGAAGAATACTGAGGCCCAGCAATGTTAAGTAACACACCAAGGTTTCGGAGCTGGTAAGTGGATTGAATAAAGGCATTTGGCTTCAGAACTCATGCTCTCAGCCACCATGCTACCAGCCTCTTTTTTTTTTAAAGACTTTATTTTTTTAGAGCAGTTTAGGTTCACAGCAAAATTGAGAGAATGGTACAGAGATTTCCCATATATCCCTTGCACCTACACATGCATGGCCGCTTCCACCGTCAACATCCCACCAGAGTGGTATATTTGTTACAATCAATGAAACTGCATTGACACATCATTATCACCCGAAATCCATGGTTTACATTAGGGTTCACTCCTGGTGGTGTACATTCTATGGGTTTGGACAAACGTATAATGACATGTACCCATCATTATAGAATCACAGAGAGCAGTTTCACTGCCATAAAGCTCCTCTGTGCTCCGTCTATTCATCCCTCCTTCCCTCAACCCCTGGCAACCACAGATCTTTGTACTGTCTCCATAGTTTTGCCTTTTACAGAATGTCATATAGTTGGAATCACACAGTATGTGATTGGCTTCTTACACTTTGTAATACGCATTTAAGGTTTCTCCATGTCTTTTCATGGCTTGATAGCTCATTGCTTTCTTCCTTTCTTTCCTTTCTTCCTTCCTCCCTCCCTCCCTCTCTCTTTTTTATTTTTTTGTGAGGAAGATCAGCCCTGAGCTAACATCCATGCCAATCCTCCTCTTTTTGCTGAGGAAGACTGGCCCTGGGCTAACATCTGTGCCCATCTTCCTCCACTTTATATGGGACGCCGCCACAGCATGGCCTGACAAGTGGTGCGTCGGTGCACGCCCGGGATCCGAACCCAGGCCGCCAGCAGCAGAGCGCGCGCACTTAACTGCTATGCCACGGGGCCGGCCCCGCTCATTTCTTTTTAGTGCTAAACAATATTCCACAGTCTGTTTATCCATTCACCTACTCAAGGACATCTTGGTTGCTTCCAAGTTGTGGGAATGACAAATAAAGCTGCTATAAACATCCACATTATGTAGGTTTTTGTGTGGACGTAAGTTTTCAACTCCTTTGGGTAAATACCGAGGAGCATAATTGCTGTATCATATGGTAAGAGTATGTTTAGTTTTGTAAGAAACTGCAAAACTGTCTTCCAAAGTGGCTGCACCATTTTGCATTCCCACCAGCAATGAATGAGAGTTCCTGTTGCTCCACATCCTCGCCAGCATTTGGTGCTGTCCAGCCTACTTTTAAAAACGTAATGAAACACCAGCACCTCCTCTACGACATCCACTGCTGCTAAAAAAGAAAAGATTCAGGGGCTGGCCCAGTGGCATAGTGTTTGGGTTCGTGCACTCCACTTCGGTGGCCTGGGGTTCGCAGGTTTGGATCCTGGGCATGGACCTATGTACTGCTCATCAAGCCATGCTGTGGTGGCGTCCCACATACAAGATAGAGGAAGATGCACACGGACGTTAGCTCAGGGCCAATCTTCCTCACCAAAAAAAAAAAAAGAAAGAAAAGAAAAGATTCAATCTGCATTTTAGTGCCAGCCTGGGGTCAAGTCCAGGCCCACATCTTCACCAGCTGGTTTTCTAGAAAGTTTGGCATTGAAAAGACTTGACTCGACTCTCAGCTTTACTACTAACAACTCCGTGACCCTGGACGAATCCCTCCCCTTCTCTCAGCCTCAGTTTTCTCATCTATAAAGTGGACATCATGACTGCTAGTTGGCCAGGCAATTAAAGACAATACATATGACACACCCAGTCACATGACGCCAGTGGTTCTCAGCTGGGGGTGGTCTTGCCTTCCTGGAGGCATTTGGCCGTGTCTGGAAACATTTTTTTTTTTAAATGTTTTTTTTTAAATTTTATTTATTTATTTTTTCCCCCAAAGCCCCAGTAGATAGTTGTATGTCATAGCTGTACATCCTTCTAGTTGCTGTATGTGGGACGCAGCCTCAGCAGGGCTGGAGAAGCGGTGCGTCGGTGCGCGCCCAGGATCCGAACCCGGGCCGCCAGCAGCGGAGTGTGCGCACTTAACCGCTAAGCCACGGGGCCGGCCCTGGAAACATTTTTGGTTGTCACAACTTGAGGGGTTGAGATGCTACTGGCATCAGGTGGATAGAGGCCAAGGATGCTGCTAAATATCCAACAGTACTCAGCCCCCCAGGACAGAATTACCCCAAACGTCCACAGTGTGAGGCAGAGAAACCCTGTGGCAGGCGTTCCCAAGTGAGCTCTAGAGTAAATACCATTGTTTCTCGGTCAAGGTGAGGACTAGATGGGCTGATATTTACATAAGGGTCTGGCACAGAGCCAGGCACAGAGTAGACTCTTCACCAGTTTGCTTTCTCCTGGTCTGCTTCTCTCCCACCAAGTCCAAAATGAAAGGCGAAAAGGACAAAAGTGTCCTGTGCAATTGTTTATCACTTTCTCTTTTAAACTGCACCTGCGCCTTCTCTGCAGATTTTCTAACAATGTACAATCTAGAAACCAAACCGCAACCTCCTTTTTCGTCGTCATCTCTCTTCCGGTGACCTTCTGGCCCTTCCTGCAGCATCACTCACTCTCTGTCCTGTCTCTCTCCTCAAACCTCACAGAAGTCTCCCCCTGGGCAGGGACCACAGAGCATCGTGCATATGAGTCTGACTTGGGTTCTCAAGTCAACAAAACCTGATGGTCACCCTCTCTGTAGACCAAGCAAGTCAATTCACCTCTCTGAGCCTGTCTGCTCATCTGGAAGATGGGATTAATCAAATGCAATAATATATGAAAAGCTCTTAGCATGGAACCCAATAAATGGCAGCTATTATCATCCGTCTTTTATTTTTATCAAAGATCATATAATACAGGTATGTGATTTTAAAATTCATATAGTAATATAGAATTGATACTTAAGAGAAATCTCACCTCCAGCCCAGTTCTCCAGGGGCAACCACTGTCAACTTTTTTAGCTGTTCCTTCTGGTAATGAGCTCCACATCTCTAGCTACTATGCTGACGCAGCCATTTCTTGATGTGTCAAGAAGTTTGATATTACAGGCGCTTCCCCTCTCCTGTTTCACCCAAATCAGAAGCATATTTTCCTAGAATCACAGAATCTTAGCAATGGAAAAGATCTGGACATTATCTAATCCTGGTATTTCCAGACTTTTGCATTCCACCCACTGGCAATTTTATAAAGGACACTGGAACACCCAAATATAGGAAGGACAGAGTCTCGGGGACAGTCCTTGAAATAAACAGCAATTTCAGTTTTTGGACTGTAACCTCACTCCTCAGTCCTCTGTGCCCCGGCACACGGACCAGTGTTTGTGAACCTCTGCTCAAGTCCTGCGTCCTTGCTCAAAGCTGGAACACTTGTGTCATCACCCAGGCTCTGCTTGAATGCTTCTGGGGACGGTCCACTCGCTGCTGCATGAGGGAGCCGCCTTGCAGCATTAAAAGCTCTAACTCCTGTGGAGCTGGAACTTGCCTCGCAACCTTTTATCATATGATCCTAGCTCATTCCTGAGAACTCTAATTTCCTCAAAAAGTGGCTTTTCTCCTTTACACTCTCCACCCACAAGTTTATTCTCCTGCCTGACATCCAACACTAAAGATCACTCCACCAATCGCAATGCACTTCTTCCAGCCTCCAGGCGTGATCTTCCTTCTCCAGACACGCCCTGGCTCCCTCAGATGAGCTTCCAGAGGACTATGGGATCCCGACCCTTCAACGGGTAGTTTGGCCTGCCCTCTCTTCCTTTCAGCTTTAAGGGAAACCTTTAAGTGACTTTTTTATTATTGTTATTATTTTCTGTACAACTTATTTGTGATGGCAAAGCACGTCTCCAGGCCTCTCCCACCCTACCGTTCCCTGAGCCTGCTCCAAACCCTCAGGAACAATGCTTCCATTTTGCTATTTTCTCACAAATTTCTCTCCTTATGATAGTCTGCCCTTGCTAAAAGTAGTTGTTGGCAGCAAGACCTGCATGTAAAGCAGCCTGGGTAGGAGAGCAGGGCCAGGACACAATGTGCTCTTGTTGGAGGGAGGAATTTGCTTGTAGTTCAGAGCTAGAGGCCCCTGACATCAGCGCAGTGCCGCTTCCGGGCCACACAACCTTCTAGAACCCCTTCCACAAAGCCGTCCCTGAAAGCGCCCCTCCCATCAGCATCCTGACCTGGCAGAGGAGGAAAGGGAGACCCCAACACAGCTGAGGTCAATTTTTCATGAGCCAATGTAACATCACCGCCCCGAGCGCTGGTGATTTCACATGCCCAGTGCCGTGTGCCAGGCACCCCACAAAGCGCAGCTCTCATCCCGGAGACAGCTCCCCGAGGGCACAGGCCAGGGGGTGGTGACGGATCCAGGCTCTGGAATCAACAAGACTGGGCTTCAAATCCTCTCTCTGCCACGAACTGGCTGCCTAAGACTGTGAACCTCTCTGAACCTCAGTCTTCTCATCTACCAAATGGCGACAACAGTACTGACCGCACTCAAGTGAGGAGCTAATGAGACATGTAAAGCACTCGTCACAGCGCCTGACACCTAGCAGGTGCCCAATAAATAGTCGATGTTATTACTCTTCTCATCCCCATTTATATAGGACAAAATTAAAGCTCATGGGGTTTAAAAGTGGCTAAAGCAGTTCTTGAAAGATCAGAGACTCACGCCTACAGCAGACTTCTGCTGACAGTTTCAAGTTCCCCTTTTTCCATTCATTCAAACTCATGTCTCTGAACTCACTGAACAGAAGGATGAAGCCAATAAGAGCAGTCTCTGCACTGGACCGCCTGGGTTCAAATGCCACTTCCTCCACTTCAGAGCTGTGCAATCCTGGGCAAGACATCTGCCTTCTACACCTCAGTTTCTTCATCTGGAAAGTGACACTAATTAAAGTACCTGCTTTACGGAGTTGCAGGACAGAGTAAATACACGGGAAGGGCTCAGAACAGTGCCTGCAGCACAGCAAATGCAAGGTAAGTATTATCTGTCAATATTACTGGTAATAATTGTAAGTGTTTATTGATTGAAAACCTGCTATGTGTACTTTATGCATTACCTCACTTGATCTTCACAAACCCTGGGAGTGAGGTCCTATCAACACACCCATTTTATAGATGATACATCTTAGAGTTCAAGATTAAGTGACTTGCCCAAGGTCACACGTTCAGTTCGAGGGTATGCACGCAGGGAATTCAGCTCTGACGCTACAGCACTGACCCACTGTGCCACACAGCCTCCCCCGCTGCAGCGGGAATTCCCAGGGGGGCTCGGATGTCACACTATTCGCTGGGCACCTGTTCCTCTGCAAGGCCATCTGCTCACCAGCATCTGGTGATTTTCCTGACTGAGACAATGGGCTTCGGCAGATTCCAACCAAGCACACCGCGCCAGCTCTGCTCCCAGACTTCACCGAGTTTCAGACCTTCTGTGCGTCAGCAGACACACAGGTCAAGGGGCTCCCTCCCCGAGGCACTGCTTGGCGACAATAAAGCAAAATGATGGTAGCTGAAGAGAGGCCCACTTTCTTGCCCAAGACACAGCGATCGCATGCCCTGTGAACTGGTCCACTGCGGGCCCCAAATGACCTGAACTTATTTATTAGTCTCAGGTATCCCATGGCGCATGCTCTCTCCCAGAACAGCTAGGAAGGACCACCCCGAGGATAAAGAACCCAGGACGTGCAAAGCAACAACATGCAGCAACCATGGTAACCTTTCCCCTACCAAGGCCTTATATATATATTTACATTTATTTATGTATGTATGCATGTATGTATGTATGTATTTATTTGCCGAGGAAGATTAGCCATAAGCTAACATCTGTTGCCAATCCTCCTCTTTTTTGCTGAGGAAGATCGGCCCTGAGCTAACATCCGTGCCCATCCTCCTCTATTTTGTATGTGGGACGCCACCACAGCATGGCCTGACAAGTGGTGTGTCAGTGTGCACCTGGGATCCAAACCTGTGATCCCCAGGCCGCCGAAGCAGAGGGCGCGAACTTAAGCACTGCGCCACCCGGCCAGCCCCTACCTTGTATTTAGTTTTGATTGAATTTTTAAAACAGATTCTATATTTACATGATTCAAAAATTAAAATTATAAAGGAAAATAGTAAAAAAGTCTCCTTCCCATCCCGCTATCCCCTCATAGCCACTTTCATTAGTTTCCTGTGTATCCTTTCAAAATTCCTTTATGTAAATAGAAGCAAATACGAATATATATTCCTATTCACTCCACTCCCCCCTTTTCTTTTAATGAAAAGTAGCATGCTGTATCACTTCCTCTTTGTAATATTTTTCTGGAGGTTTTTACCAAATTAGTGCTGAGAGAGTATTGTCATTTTTACAGCTGCATAGTATTCCACCGTATGGGTACACCACAATCTGTGCAGTTCTCTATCTGTGAGCATTAGGATTGTTCCCAAACTTCTGTTGTTACAAAGAATGCTACAATAAAGACCTCCATATGCTACTCAGCACATGGACAATTGCAATAAATTCCTGGAAGTGGGATGACTAGGTTAAAAAGTGGGTGCATTTGGAATTTGGATGGACCCTGCCAAACTGCCCTGCAAAAGAACCCCACAGATACACACTCTCACCAGCAACAGATGTGAGTGCGTGTTTCCCCACAGCCTCACTAGCAGAGCGTGTTAACAAATTCTGGAATTTTTGCCAATCTCCTGGGTACAGTTTTAATTGCATATGTCTTATTTTAAGTGCGACTGAACATCTTTTCACATATTTAAGAGCCATTTGTATTTCCTTTCTGTGAATTGCCTGTTCATATCTTTCATCCATTTTTCTAACAGATTCCTGTTATTGTTTTCTTATCAAATTCTAGGAACTCTATTTTATGTTAGAGAAACCGCCTCTTTTCTGTGATAAGAACTGAAAATATTCTTCCCAGTTTGTCATTTGTCTTTCAATTTTGCATACGGCGTTCTTGCTATGCTGACGTGTTTTATTTTTACATAGGGCCAGTCACCAATCTTTTCTTTCCCATCCCTTGAGTTTTTGAATAAATCATAAATTCAGGGACTGAATTCTGTCCTTCAAAAAGGTGTGTTGAAGTCCTCACCGCCAGTACCTCAGAATGTGACGTTATCTGGAAATAGAGTCTTTGCAGATGTAATCAGTTAAGATGAGGTCATAGTGGAGTGGGGTGGGCCCTCAATCCAATATGGCGGGTGTCCCTGTAAGAAGATGGCCGTGTGGAGACACACGGGGAGGACACCATGGGATCACAGAGGCGGAGACCACAGCGATGCAGTTACAAGCTGAGGAACACCAGGGATGGGCGGCCACCACCGGCAGCTGGAAGAGGCAAGGTCTCAGTGGGAGCATGGCCTTGCTGACACCTCGACTTTGGGCTTCTAGCCTCCAGAGAGAACATATTTCCGTTGTTTTAAGCCACTAAGTTTGTGGTATTTTGTTATAGCAGCCCTAGAAAACTAATACAGAGTCTTCCCTCTGAATTTCCAGTCTAACACTGCTCTGCCTCGTTCCTCCAGATTCTGGAAATTAAGGATGTGAAACAATGGAAATGTCATATATTGGCGAGAGACAGAGGGCTCAGTTACTCCAGTCACAGCCTTGAAGGAAGGGACAAAGGAATGGAGAAAATGACCCAATTAGGGCCTTCCTAAATGATAGTGTTAAGAAAGTAGGGACCACTGGTGAGAAAGTATCACCTTGACCCAAATATCATGAACTTGAGAAGAGCTTTCATCTGCAGCTGCTCAAACCTTAGTCCTTCCCAAACTCTGCCGTATTCGTGTCCCCCGACACATGCCACTGTCACTCCCTTAATATTTTCTTTAAATTGATTTGCTTTTTAAAACTTAAAAATAAACTTAAATTAATATACCTAAAAAGGAAGTGTTTTTAAATCACAAATATAAATCACTGCCAAAAAAAGAAGGCAGTTAGAAAAATAAATATGATGAGCGGGCGGCCCCGTGGCTTAGCAGTTGAGTGCGCGCGCTCCGCTACTGGCAGCCCGGGTTCGGATCCCGGGCGCGCACCGACGCACCGCTTCTCCGGCCATGCTGAGGCCGCGTCCCACATACAGCAACTAGAAGGATGTGCAACTATGATAACTATCTACTGGGGCTTTGGGGGCAAAAAAAAAGGAGGAGGATTGGCAATAGATGTTAGCTCAGAGCCGGTCTTCCTCAGCAAAAAGAGGAGGATTAGCATGGATGTTAGCTCAGGGCTGATCTTCCTCACACACACACACAAAAATATGATGAACCCACAGGCAAGAGGTTCAGTCTCTCCAGAGCCCGCCGCCTGCCTGGGGACTCTGTTATTCAAGGACAATCAGCAAGTGCACAGTCTTCACCACCACCTAGCACCAACTTGGAACTTTCTTCTGGATTTAAAAGATTTGAAAGTGAATGGAAATTTGATTTTTAAAATTCACTATGTGATTTAACGTTGTCCAGTGCTCTGTTGGTATAACACTGAAAAGCCATCACATGGGTGTCCCATGCTTTGAGACATACTGGTGTAGTAGATAAGAGTGTGGGTTCTGGAAAGATATTGACTTATGTGAGGATACTGCTTTGCTACTGACTCACGTGGGTCCTGGGGCACCTTCACCTCCCTGAGCTTCTGTTTCATCTTCTGTGAAAATGAGCATGTTAACCATGCCTGATGTTAGAGGTCTCTGAGGAGCAAATGATATAATGTGCCTGTATCTTGCTGTTTAATAAATGCCAGGCACTACTATTATTATGAGAATATATATATATATTGCTGGTAGTAATCTTTTATACTTTTTATTTGGAAACAATTTCAAAGTTACTAGTACAAAAAACACTTATATATCTTTTACCAAGAGGCATCTGCTGTGAGCATCTCATTTCATTTGATTTATCAACTGTTCTCTCTCTCCACACACACACACACACACACACACATTCATGTTTTTTTTTTCTGAACCATTTAAGAGTAAGTTACATACATCACGGCCCTTCACTCCTAAATACTTCAGTGTGCATTCCCTAAGAATAAGGACACTCTTACATAATCACAGGACAATTGTCAACGGCAGTAAATGCAACACCAATGCAGTAGTTTATCTAATCCACTCTCTGTGCTACAATCTGTCAGCTAGTAACGTCCTCATAGGGTTCCCCTTCCTACACAGCATCCAGTCTAGAATCAGACACTGCAGTTGAGTGTCCTCACCTTTCCTCTGTCTTGTACAACATTGACATTGAAGAATAAGGTGCCTTGTACTGAAACAGAATGTTCCACATTCTGGGTTTGTCTGCTGTTCCTCCTGATGAGATTCAGGTCGTGCATTCTCGGCCAGAACACTACATGGAGATGGCGTGCCCTTCTCAGGGTGTCACACAGCGACCCTCCCCTCAGCGATGATGTTAATACCGATGACCCAGTCAATGGATGTCTGATTTTGCCACCGTACAGTGACTGTTTTTCCCCTTGAAATTAATGAGCCATCTGTGGGGAGATCCCTTAAGAGCATGCAAATATCCTGCTCCTCATCAACATCCCCCATCCTGGCTTTAGAATCCATGGCTGACCCTTGAACGAGCCAATCTCTACCATAATGGTTGCAACACGGTGAGTTTTCAACCCAGCCCTCCCTCCACATTTCCAGCTGGCCCTGTCATTCTACTGTAAACAAGAAACCTCCCTTTCTCCTGTTTATTTACTTATCTATTTATTATCTGCAAAGACTCATGCATTCGTATTTTTTCAATGGTTTGTAATCACTATGTAATGCTCCAATCGTCCTAGAGGAAAGCCAGCCATGGTCACATTTAAAAATTCACTGTTTATTTGAATATAAAACAACGCATGCCCCTAGTAAACATTTTCAGAATGTATAGTAGAGTATATAAGGTGGAAAATAAAAATCTCCTCCCTCCCCATGCCACGTCCCTTAGGTAATCACAGTTAACTATTTCCTCTCCCATCTTCCAGAAGTTTCCTAGGCATCTAAAATTACTATTAGTATTACCTTACTATGACTCTGTGATGCTGTTACGGTCTTCGCCGACCTCTCTCTGATTGTTCATGCACTCCCCTCCCCTGGGGTACAGGTGCCTTGGATATTAAAAATACTAAAATATTTTAAATTGTAAAATATTATAAATATAATATTTTAATAAATAAAATATTTTAAATTAAAATATTAAAATACTCTTCTTCTTTTCCAAACTGAAAGTTGGTGAGGGTGCTCCAAGGGGAAAAAAGCTAAGTTGCTTCACTTCCCTTCTGTGCCTCAGACCCCTCATCAACAAAATCAGGCCAACACGGTCTTGAGGAAGTGAGTCCAGTCGCTATGGAAAGGCTTTCAAGAGGGCTTCGGAAATGAAAGGGAGTTTATGATGATTAGAGGGAGCAGGGCAACGCAGTAAATGGAGCCAACTGTATAAATCCATTCAATGGATTTATGGATTTGAATGGGAAAGTCCATTCAAACTTTCTTAAGTAAACGAAAAATAATTGAAGAACCCGTGGTATCCAGCTGCAGGAGCAGCTGGATCCAGGTGCTCAAGCAATGTCATCAGGACTCTTTTGATCCACGTCTCAGCTCTGTTTTCCTCCGAGTTGCCTCCTCCCAGCAAGATGGCCACATCCCACTAGGTGAGCCAGCCAGAGCAAAGAGGGCACCTCTCTAGCTACTCCAGCAAAGTTCCCAGGACGGGGTTCCACTCAACCTGAGTCACGTGCCTGTGCCTGCCCCAGTCCCTGAGGGTGGGCGGGTGGAATGCCGTGATTGCCTGCGTCTACACCTGGAACTGGGGGTAGACTCTACGTGGGTCATAGGTCTCCACCTGGCACTGGGGAGTAAGGTGATGGCCTGGACGTGTGGTGGGAGCCAGAAAGGAAAAGCAGGAGACAGAATGGGTGCTCAGCATCATCCATGACAGAGGACTGAAAAAGGAGAGAAGATAAGTTATGGTGTCCTTAGAATAAGAGGTTGTTCTCCAGCCCTCAGCACTGGACCTGGAACCGAGTCCCAAGTTAATATCTGGGCCTGTCTTGTCTCACCTACTAGGCTCTATACTCTTTGAGGGGAGGGCCAGGGTATTTCCAGCCTCAAGTCTCCACAGCGGTTGTCACAGCTTCCCCACCCCGGAGTCTGCCCAGTGAAAAGCCAGTCAAATTACTCACAATAGCCAAGACTTGGAAACAACCTAAGTGTCACTGATGGATAAATGGATAAAGAAGTTGTGTGTGTATATATATATATAATGGAATATTATTCAGCCATAAAAAATGAGGAAATCCCACCATTTGTGACAACACGAATAGACCTCAAGGGCATTATGCTACGTGAAATCAGCCAGAGAAAGACAAATAAGACAAATACTGTATGATCTCACTTATATATGGAATCTAAAAAAAAAAAAAACCAAACTCATAGAAAAGAAGATCAGACTTGTGTTACTAGAGGCAGAGTTGAGGGGGAAGGGAATGGGAGGCAGGGGGTCAAAAGGTACAAACTTCCAGTTATAAGACAGATAAGTACTGGGGATGTAATGTACAACGTGATGCCAGCTGTATGGTGTATAGGAAAGTTAAGAGAGTAAATCCTAAGAGTTCTCATCACAAGGAGAAAATTTTTTCCTTTTTTCTTTTCTTTTTTCTTTTCTTTTTATTGTATGTGTATGAGAAGATGGATGTTAGCCGAACCTATCGTGGTAATCATTTCACAATACATGTAAATGAAACCATGATGCTGTACGCCTTACACTTAGACAGTGATGTATGTCAATTATGTCTCAACAAGGCTAGAAGACAAAAAAGCCAGCCAAGGTTTGGTCACAGCTAAATGTCCCGGCAGGGTGTGGAGAGGTGGCACCTGGCCAGGCTCCAAGCCGGGAAGAAGTGACCGGGGGTCAACAGTGGGCAGACATTCAGAGGTGAAACCTTGAAGAGCGGGTAGTTACGAATAACTGTTATGGAGCAGGCTCTGGATTGGTCTAGAAAAGGAAAAGAAAATCTGCATTGTGCTGAAGCCGAAACATGTGAGCAGAGCCCAGGAAGAGAATCCGTGTCAACCACAGGCATCCCCCTCGGCTCCTGTCTCCCCCAGAGGGATTGAGGGTCACGCCCTCCTGGACAACCGGCTCTGGGCAGGCTCTGGCCGTCTGGATGGGTCTGAGGACAAGTCCTGGTGACACCGCTCTGGTTTCTGTCCTTGTGTCACTGGTGCCTGGAGTGAGGGAGACACGCCCGCCCTCAGCCCCGAGAAGGGGAAATGTGAAGTGAATCTGAGGGAAGTCAAAGTAGGGGTCAGGGATCTCGCGGACTGACCTGTTAGCATCTCAAGAGGAAACTGAAGTTGTCTGAGGATTCTCAGACTCCAGGATCCCACCAACTAGAAAATCTCAGAAACAAGAAAAACTGGGAGAACCCACACAAAGAGGCCGCCATTTCATTTGCCAAGTAAAGTGCTTAAAAACAACAATGAGAAGTTTTATAGCCATAAAAAGAAAACACGTGACCCTTAAAATGGAAAGGAAATACAAATAGACCGTTCTTTAAATTGAACCAGCCTCGCTCTGTGAAACTCTCTGCTTCCCCTTCATTTCCCTCACTCTGCTATGGGTCAGCTGTCCTGTCTGACCTGAGTTCCATGTTTCGGTGTTTGGCAAAAAGTCCACAGGCTTTGTGTAGCTGCGAGTCATGAGTTCGAATCTTGCCTTTGCTGTATCCTTGTTACGACACCTGAACCGAGTCACTTAGCCCCTCTGAACCTCAATTTCCTCATCTATAAAATGGGGACAGCAATTCTTGCCTTGTGGGGTGTCCATGCATTCATCCCCTGTCATTTCTTGAGCACCTACTGTTTGCTTGGCACTCTGCGGGATGCTGGGAATACAACAACGAAATGGGGGGCACCTCCTAGTTCAAAGGAGTCAGAAAGAATTATGCAAAAGATCACACAATTCAGTATTTAATGACAACTTTAAGTGCTCTGAGGAAGTACAAGACCATAGGACGGGTTACAAACTTATGAGTGGGCTGACACCTGAGCACTCCTGAGTATTGTGAGGATTAAATCAAATCAGTCATTCATGGTTTTGTCACAACCACAAGCTGCCTATACTGTTTATATGTTTTCCTTTCAATGGACTCTTTTCCCCCTTAAATAAATTGAGCCTTGTTCTAAGAAAAACTACTGATTTATGTACTTTATAGGTTATTACTCTCTGTTTTTTCTTAACACACACTAAAATGAACATATCAGTATTTTTAAAAGTCCCAGAGCTCGCAGAAAGAGAATCTGCACATGAAATTCTGGCACACAGCAGGTATTCTGAAAATGCCAGTCTCTTCTCTCTTGGTCAACTCTCCTGGAAAGAGAGTGATGATCATTTTTAAAACCTGGTATCCCCAGTTCTTCTCTCCAGGAGCCCCCCAGAATGCCCCAGGGAGAAGGAAAGTCGGTCTTAACCCGACCTTAACCCAACTCACTGATATACCATTCAAGGATATTAAAACCACCCTGGCTTTGCACATTGGCTTAGATTTGCAGCAAAGTCCAGAAATGCCATTCCCAGAGCCAGGGAAAAACACTTTCATCCAGTTCTCTTCAGGGGAAATCCCATAAATCAAGAACACACACATATATGCACAGCGCGCACGCACACACACACACACGCACACTCACTCATACTCGCTCTTTCTTAAGCAATTAAAGATTACTTAAAATTTTTTAAACTTCTTAATTTGGTTTAATAGCATTTCGAGTTTCAGAGAAGTGGGGCAGATTTAGGTCAAAGAAGTTTAATTTTGTCTTAACAAAAAAAATGAGTGGAAACTACAGCCCTGGCATGCAGGGGTCACTAATGTAACGCCGGCAGAGAAGGGAAGGGAGCGTCAGCGAGTGAAGTGGGCCAGCTATTTCGACACTGATGTATTCTGTTTGCATATTAAATCCATAGAAATTTTCTTCCTTGTCACAAAGAAATAATGCTTTGTTCCATTAGTTTTTAAATAAGTAGCCATTTTGGTTCATCTTTTGTTTCTTCATATTTGATAAAGACACAAGTTTAAGAAATATTTTACTTTTCTCTTAACTTCACCATGAAAGAACCAGGAAGGGAGGTTCTATGATGGCAAATGACATTCAGCCCCAGTGTCCAGGGACACAAGAGGGAGGGGTGGGGACTGTGGCTAACTGAAGATGTGCGCTGGCTAAAGGGAGTGGCTGTTACTGAGATCCTCGATTGTCACCATGCAGGAATGCAGACCTCATTTGGCAGATCTCCCAATGGTCCGAGAGAAGCCAGAAATCTGGGGTTTTATATGGAATCTCCCGATTTTTAGATGCTGGCAACTCACTCAAATTAAAACACTCTCAGGCCAAAGAAAGCACATCTGTGGGGCAGAGGTGGCCACAGCCTGCCCGTTTGTGACCTCTGATAAAGGAGGAAGAAAACGGGTCTGGAATCCAGAGATCTGGGTCTGGCCCAGGCTCTGAGACCAACTTAGTGTGGGACACTCCCCCTTGGCCTCTCGGAGCCTCAGTTTTCCCGCCTGTAAAATGCAGGGGCTGGCCTAGAAAATCTCCACGCTCTGCCACCTAGGCCCCTCCACGAAAGCAGTAAGTGGAAAGAGTGGCGTATCTAGGCCACGAAAGTGGGGCATAATTTGACACCATTTCAAAAACCGGCAATTCAACGAGAAATGTTTCTCTTCCCCAGCTGAGGTTTTTGGAGGCAGTGGGCGTGTTTTTAAAAAAACACAACACACCAAGTGAGGAATTTCATCAGGAGAAACGTGGCAGCCCGGAATGGGCTCACATCTGGGGATCTGCTTGTTGAGAGAACATGCCGTTCCGCCTTCGACAAGTGACAACGCAGGACGGGAGCCTGCAGGGCTGAGGTCTGCTCCTCCGGGGGCCCGAGGAGCAGAGAATGGCCGGGGATCCGCCGCCTGGTGAGCTCGGCGGACACAGATGGAGGCCTCCAACCTCCAGTACCCGAAATAAAGGAAAAAAATAACAAAAGGCCCGACCACAAAGCCCTCGGGGAACAGGTGCCTCACGACCCCCTGGCCCCACCCCAGCCTCGAAAGTAAGTCAGCCTTTGCCTAAAATTAAACCCAACTTTCTAATTCCCTCTCTCAGTCACGTGTGGACAGCCATAACAAAATGGAGTAATGTATGTCAAGCCTTCTAAAACGGAGCTGGGAGGCCATTAAGGAAATGGGGCTCATGCACACACACCACATCTCTACTCACATGGAATGTCACTTTCGAACTATGCCACCATGCTGCCATCTTGACCTTCTTTCAAGAACTATGCTTACTCCCATAGAGAAGAACTTTCTGCTTTAGAGAGAGCCTCAGCAACCCATCACCTATAGCCAAGAAGTAACAGTTGTTGCCGGCATCGATCACAAATTCTGCAAAACAACCTGTGAGATTTGTCTCTTTCTGCCTTCATAAACCCTCGCCTCCTTTGTCCTCCTTGGAGCACATTCTGGGTTTCCACCTGAATCTGCATCTCCCGAATTGCAGTTCTAACTGCCCAAATATCTGCAGTGTAAACCATATTGGATTTTGTCTTGGTTGACACGTGATCATGAGATGCCCCCCATTTGCCGAGTGTGGACTCCGGGCCGGGCCAGTGCTCAGCGCCTTATGTGCATTATCTCATTTAATCGAGAGGAACACTAATACACCCACTCCACAGATGAAAAACTGAGGCTCAGGCAGGTAAAGCTATCAAGTGAGGGGTCTGGATTTAAACCTATGTCTGCACACAACCAAAGCCTTCTAAGCTATTGACTACTAATTTTTTTTTTTAAGTCTAAGTTCTGCTATGGAATGTTAATCTTCATGGGGTTAATCCAACACACTTGTCATGGAAAGAGAGCGGCGACGGATCCACTGAGTAGAAGCGACCTGCGCCTGAAGCAACCACTGGGGAGCCCCGTCTGAACAAGGCAGAGGGTCTCGGTTCCTCGGTTGGGTCCTTCGCATTTCCTCTGCCTCCATTTCCTCAAAACAAAGAGGAGAAGTGGGGCCAGGAGAGCCAAGAAGGCATGGTGGGAGAGCAGAGTGGTGGAGGGGTGGGAGTCCTGGCCTGGCTGTGCTGCAGCGGGCCCTCTGGGGCATGCTGTTGAACCTCCTCGAGTCGCTGTGACAGCCTGTCTAGAATGCTTATGAAAGAGCCCACGTGTGAGCAGGGAAGGAGGTGCTACATTTAAGCACTTGCTCCAGGGCAGGCTCATAGAAGGTGCTCCTAACCTTCCCTCCCAACCTGCTGCTCCCCCGGCCTCCCCGTCTCAGGAAACGGCAGCTCCATCCTCCCTGAAGCTCAGGCCAGCAACCTTGGAGTCCCCTAGGATCCTTGGTATCACTTTCCAGATCCATTCCCTCAGCAAATCCTACTGGCTCCGTCTTCAGTACATATCCAGAATCCAACCATGTCTCACCATCCCAGCTGCCACCCCCGGCCGAGTCACCATCACCTCTGACCTAACCAGCCTCCTGATGGGTTTCCCTGCTCCGCCTCTGCAGTCTGTGCTCACGGCAGCCAGAGGGATTCCGCGAAACCTGTCAGGTCCTGTCCCTCCTCTGCTTGGAGCCCTCCGGTGGTGGCTCCCACCTCACTCAGAGTAGAAGCCAAAAATCCGACCCCATCATAAAATGCCCTGCATCACTGCCTCTGGCTACCTCCCTGGTCATGTCTCCTGCCCCCACCCCAGGCTGCTCCAGCTACAACTGGCTGTTCCCGAACACACCAGACACAGTCCCACCCAGGGCTCTCCTGTGTGCTCTTCTGCCTGACGGTTCAGTGAGGCCTTCCTGGCAGGGGTGTACCCGGCTGGACCAGCCTGCACGTGATGACTGTTAAACTGGCGTGAATTTTGTGAGCTGGTTGTTAAGCCATTCACATCGGCTACGGTGGGAGTGTACCGACACCGCGGGAAGCGGCTACAAATCAACGCCTTTTACTTCCAGAGAGCCCATGACCAGCCACCACTGCGGTGACCACTCCATTTTAAATGAAATTTTAAAACACCCCTCTTCCCTGCTCCACCCCAACAGTCCCTATTCTCCCTCCCTGCTCTGTTTTTCTCCATAGCACTTAACGCCCTGTCACACGCTATATGTATACGTATTTGCTTGTGTTCTTGTTTCTGGTCCATTTCCCTCCCGTGAAAAAAACCAGCTCCATGAGGGCAAGGAGTTGGTCAGTTTTACTCTCAGCTGCCTGCCACGGGCCTGGAACAGAGGCTGCCTCCGAGCAGGTGTTCAATAACCATGTACTGAATGGATGAATGGCACCTATGACTGTTAGTATGGGACACCATACTAGTCAAGGACAGTATTTCGGACACAACATATTTGGAGCACAGGTGAAAGGTTAAAAGGAAAACACTGCATGGGACACAGCACTAGCCTAGGCGGCTGGTTGCCCTCCCCGGACATTCATGCCCCCTTGGGTTTCCATCGCAGACCACTGTTACCAGCTGCGAAGACGCTGCAGGCAACGTACTGAACCAGCCTTGGGGAAATTCACTCTTCGTGCTGCAGCTCAGAGAACTGCCGAGGAGGCATCCAGGGGTCATCTGGTCCCTGCTCTCCCACAAGCCTTGACCGCTGCCCACACTCCATAGCAGAACCTACTGTTCGCAAGACTTTTCAAAGTAGCATCCACCACCGCCTCTCACAGCTAAGAGTTAAGAAAATTCTCCAAAGACTCTTTAAGATGGTTTAACCTCTCCTCCAATGCTGAATTCCTTCTATAACATCTTAGACAGGCAGTCATAAACAGCCTCAATGGTTGGCAAGTTCACCTATGATTAAATCAAAATCAGCCAACTCATAACCTTTACTGCCAATGCCGGGCCCGCCAGGGCGCAATTCGGAGCAAGGACGGTTTTTCTCACTTATGGTAACTCTTTGTACCAAACTGGTGGCGGGCGCCTGGAGCCCAGTGAGCTATTTACTTCTGAAAGGGGTATGGTCCATATGGGGCCTGTTAAATACCCTCCCATAATGCACAGACAGACCTCCACAAGAAAGAATTGTTCAACCCCGAATGTTAATAGTGCTGAGATCGAGAAATCTTGACTTACCCGAAGACACACGCTTTCTCTCATTTTTCTTCATACTATTGACCAACTTGGTTTATATTCATTTCCATACTTTTGATGGAGACCTGGATATAGGAGAGATTTCCTTTCTCTCTTAAATCTACTGTAGGACAGCCAACAGCATCATCCCAATGGTCAATGGCAACTAACCCTGAGCCCCAGTGTCAGGGAGACAATAGAGAGCGATGGGGACTGCAGTGAAGGGAGAACTCATCCATCTAAAAGGGACAGTCATTTCCCAGCTCCCGTCAATTGCAGCCACGTGGAAATGTGGCAACAGTGTTGACAGATCTTCTGATTTTTTCATGGAAGCCAGAAATCTGCATTTTTGTGTGAAATGTTCAGATTTTCAAATGTTGGCTCCATTTTCTATTTTAAACGTTCTGCAGACCAAACAAAACGCAGCTTGGCAGCCGGCTTGCAACCTCTGTGTTGCATCAGATGTTACCGCAGTGCCACTGGTGGGACATGAAAAAGTCCAGTGGAGGTAACAATGGAGGGTAAAGCTCAGAGGAGGAAAGGAGACAGGCTGATCATCAGAGGCCCAGGAATGTCAGCACAGCACAGCGGGGACCACTCCATCCACTCCAAGTGATACTGAGTCATTTCCAACTTTCCCTCCAAAGTCCGGTGCATCTCCCATACTTGGCTGGAGTGTCCCAAATATTGAGTGCTTTTGTGTACGAGATGCCACGACCCTCCCCTGAACACCGTTACTTGAAATAAAAGATAATCCTCTAGGCCTGTGGGAAAGAGCGTGCGGGAAGCACAATAGCAGCATGTCTTACAAGTACCAAGCTCACAGGAGTATTTGAGGAGAAAAGGAGATGATACACACAAAGAGCGTAGCACGGTGCCTGGAAAAACTACAAATTTCACAAATGGCACTGTAGTCCAAGAAAAGAGGGGTGGACAAAGCATATCTAGAGGGGCATTACAATGCAGTTTTGGGATCCACAAGGAACCAGTCCACCCCTTATTTCTAGCAAATGTTGTTGACTTCAGTTTGAGAATCTATCTTTCTCCCACTCCATCCCTAGTCCCAGAGGTGGCCCATGACAAAGTACAGAATCCTCCTGAACAGGAGTTAATTAAGAGAGGGGTACATCACCTACATTCGAGTGCTTGAACCAGCCATACCTGAAACTTGATTTCCCCAGATCTTTTCATTTCCCCAAGTCAATGAATTTCCTTTTTACTTAAACCAATTCAGAAATAAGTTTTCTGTGACTTAATCCAGAACAATCTCAACAGCTATGTGGCCCCTTGGCTGGGTTTTTGCTTAACTCCAGCTTTGGGGTCAAGAAGGCCGACTATGAATTCATTGTTGTCAGACTGAGCATCCCAGGTTCTGAGAGCTTTCTTCACCCTTGTACCCCAGCGTCCCTGCCTAATTACTCAACTTTCCAGTCCCCTTGTGTGGAATCCCTCAAGGCCTCCCTTTTCTCCCCTTTCACGTCTGTGGCCGTTGGAAACTACCACCCCAGTCCTTGCAAGGAGAACAACACAAGAAGTTCTTTGCCATTCTAAACAGTGGCTGACAACCATTTACGAAACCTGCAAACATTTCACCACTCCTAAATCAACCCCAGATGACAAAAAAATAATCATCACGAAGCTAATGAAAACCCGAAGGAGGATGGATTTGGACCATGCTGCCATTACCCATGATGAGGGGTGATCAGGGAAAAGGCCTGAGAAAGACATAAAAATGAAGCAAACTGATTGCTCCTTGGAAGACGCCTCAGCTCCCATCCCCATGAGATTCAAGTCCTACTTTTTCCTGGAAACAATTTTTAGCATCTCTTGGCATCCTTCTGGTCAGGAATTAGGAAAAAGAAAAGAAAAGAGAAAGTAAGAGAAAGGCTTATTAATGCCTTTTCACTGAAATTAGATTCCCAGGGTCTCTGGCGATATTTGGGAGAGCAGTCACAAACCGTGAGCCGGACGTGCATTGTGGTGGTTCCTCGTGGTGATTTAAAAACCGAGACATTTCTTACAAAAATCCAGATTTCAGTGTCTTGAAAAATCAGAACACAGAGCCCACATTCCTCCGGGTTAATTACCCTGCCCCATTCATTAACTTCGTTACCTATCTGGCCACTTTGGGTATCTGAGTTTGCAGTTATTGAGTTCAGATTTAGGTCCTGTGTATTTTTTTTTTTTTAAATCATTTAAAAATTATACTACTTTTGTCTGATTGACACAGAATGGCTGCTAGATTCTGAGCAAGTCCCCCCTCAATGGGGCCCCTCCACCATGACCTCACCCCCCCTCAACCTTTCCCCAGTCACACTAGCCTCCAGGCTGCTCCCATCTCAAGGCTTTGCACTTGCCGTTTCTTATCTCTAGAATGTTCTTCCCCAGACATCAGCAGGGCCCCCTCACCCCTTCAGCGCTGTGCTCAGAGGCTGCCTGCTCGTGAGGCCTCCCCACCCAGGCACCTTCTATCCACCTTCTCTTGATTTTTCCCCACAGGCTTACCACCATCTGACACCCTGTGTACTTGACATATTTCAGTGTTTATTTTGGGTCTTTCTCCACTTAATTGCAGCTCCAGGCAGCAGTAGATTTTTTTTTTTCCTCTCTCTACTGTATTCCCCGTGTCCAGAATAATGCCTGGTACGCAGCTGGTGCTCAATACCTATTTTTGAATGAATGAATGAATGAATGAATGAAGCAGTTCAGTTTTTCACATTCAAGAGGAAATGGAGGAGGAGGGTGGTGAGGGGGACAAGGAAGATGAAATGAGGCAAACCCAGAAAGTCTGCCCACCTTGTCACTGAAAACCAGGCAGACACTTCTGGAGAAAAAGACGTTTTCCACGACAGAAGAAAGGGAACGAGAATAGAAATGAAAATCGTGGAATCAGAGCCCAGGGCGATGTTGGCGTTCGCACAGCCAAGCGCTCGGGGTTTTTCTCAAGCGTTCTTCCTGGCCTCTGAGCCACGCTGCCCCAAGTCCCCAGCTCTTCCCGGGGCTCGGTGTCCTGGCAGCTTCTCACGTGGGGACGAGGACAGCCAGCGTCTCTGGCCCTCTCTCAAGTCATCGGAAAAGCCTGAGCTCTCGTCCAGCTTGTGCCACGTCCCAGGTCCTTTTCCCGTCTCTTCACTCCAAACTGTACCGGGCTGCATCTGTCCCCGACAGGCGACACGGTTTCTGTGGTCACTTCTTCCTCCGCAGGTACTAACAGCATTTAACAGTCACCCGCTGTGTGTCAGGCGTTCTCCTCCGCGGGTCACAGTTGTCAGCTCTTAGGATGCGGGTTCACTTCACAAACGAGGACACTGAGGCGGGAAGAAGTCACCTAAACCCAAGCTCACGAAGCTTGTACGTCATGGACTCTGGCATTGACCCTGGACAGACCAGCTCGTCACCCCGCACTGGGCTGCACCTGAGGCTCATAGAATACTCGAATAGCTAAGAGAACACGTGAATACATCCTTGCAGCAAAGGAACGGTTACAGCTAAGACTAACGTCTCTGTGTTTCCCTCTAGTGCCTGTCCCTAATTAATTAATTGTCCAGTTAAGTGAGGGTCAAAGAGAAGGTAAGTTTAATTCCTTCTACGGTGGTTAAAGAGGCAGGGAGCAGGGGTTACGAAGAGAACCTCTGAACCATACTCCTGCATAAAGCCTGGCTCTGCTGCTTACTCGCTGTGTGACCTTGAACAAGTCACTTAACCTCTCTGTGCCTTACTTTCCTCATCGAGAATGGGGATACCAATAGCACTTCCTTCATAGAACTGTTGTGAGGAATAAAGAAGTTGATGTCTATAATCATTCAGCACAGATCCTGGCACAGAGTAAGCACTCAGAGGTCATTTTTATTAACACTGTATTCATTCAAAGGCTGGCCGTTCTCCTTTTGAAGATATGAGACATGAAATAAATGTGCCCAGACACTAATGTGCTCTGAGACGACTTGACTGACATCTTTGAGAGATCTCACTTGCTTCATCTTATTCTCCTGAGAACAGAGTGCAGAATTGCAATTCTGGTTTGTAGAAGGTTCTGGTTATTTTGGGCATTTGTTATAAGCAGCTTGCAGGGACGAGCTTTAGAAGTAAACAATTTCCTTTAAATAAATAGATCTCGGGGAAATTTTCACATCTTCAGATGTGTGTTTCTCAAACTTCACTCATGAATTCTGCCCTGTGTGTCACCTCTGCTAGTAAGTAATCACCTGATGGACTTGATTTTTAAACCATTTTTATCTTAAGTAGTAAAAACATGTGAAACCATTTGTTTGAAAAGCTTTATATGCATAATAAAGACAGAACTCTAAAAAAAATGTTCATGCATGTTTTAAGTTAGTGCCGAAAGGGTACACATCCCATTAAAAAGACTGCCCTTCAGAGACTAATAGATTCTTCCAGAATGTATAAAGTCCCAAGACTGTAGCTACCTGAAGAACAGTCAGGAATATTCCCAGGAGCAAGTAGGCTGCACCTACACCCCCTTCTTTGAGTACTTCTGGGAGCAGATGCAATTCCACGACACCCCAAGAACACCACTCTCAGAATACGCAGAATGTGTTCCCACCCCTCAGTGTATCTAGGCTGTATGACAAATCCCATATAGACGACATCGGTCCCATGAGCTGGTGAAGAGTCTGGGCTCAGAGGGCTCGAGTGACCTGCCCAGCGTCACACAGCAGGTGGGTGATGGAGTGGAGAGCCCATCCCACGCCCTCCCCAACAGCTGCCCAACCTCCCACACCTCCGCCTCGTGGCCCCACCTCACAGCCAAGGGCTGGCCTGGTCCGAGGAGGTCACTCCCCCCTGGCTGGCAAGAAACCTCAGAGGCTCTTAAAAGAATGTGACCCAGAGAAGGAGATCACAACCCATCGCCGTTACTTTTTCCATTTGTTATTCGAGAAGAAGTCCACTCATTCTCAGTGGACGGGCAGGTAAAAGGCCGCAAAGACTCAGGCTCCTTGAAGACGAAGGATGCCACTGACATGTGAGAATAGCCCCTAAATAGCCAGTCGCTCAGGGGGAGTCTCTGCGATTGGCCGTGTGCTTGTTCCAGGAGGGCTGCATGCAGCTGGACTTGGGTCAGAGAGCCCTGGAGAAGAATGTCATTGGTCACTGGGCCGCCACATGACCTGTCCAAGCTTCCGCTTCCCCGTTTGTTAAATCCCAGACACATGTACGTCTGGGATTTTATTTTATTTTATTTTTTTGCTGGGGAAGATTCACTCTGAGCTAACATCTGTTGCCAATCTTCCTCTCTCTCTTTTTTTCCCCCTCCCCAAAGCCCCAGTACCCAGTTCTGTATCCTAATTATAAGTCGTTCTGGTTCTTCTATGTGAGCCACCGCCACAGCATGGCTACTGACAGACAGGTGGTGTGGTTCTGCGCCTGGGAACTGAACCCGGGCCGCTGAAGCGGAGTGTGCCGAACTTGAACCACCAGACCATCAGGGCTGGCTCGGGACTTTTTTTTTTTTTTTTGGAGAGGATTAAGTGAGCTTTAAAAGTGTCTGGCACATCATAACTCCTGTGAGAGATTATTAAATCCACTTCTTTCCTCCCCATTTTCCCTCCCTGAATATCAAGATTATTTTGATTCAAAACTCTCCAATAAAGTCATATCTGTATACTTTAATTCTTCAAAGTGCCAGTAGTCTGGGGAAGTTTCATTCATTAGATAATAGCATGAGGTTTAAACATTGATAGCTAACTCTTACATACTCTCGGCACAGCCCTATGCAGTAGGCATTTTATCTCTGATCTGTGAATAGGGAAACTGAGGCACGGCTAGGCAGGACAGAGCTGGGATTTGAACCTGGGCATTTGGGCCCCCAAATCCCAGCTCTCCATGATACACCACCATCTGTAACGGTGAAGACCAGAATTTAGACTAGGTTAGCTTGTAGATCTGGAACATTCTGAGTGGGTACCATTTCAACGCTGGGGTTAGGAGGGGGCCATGTGTCTTTGGCAGGATAAGGTAGCAGGAGGAAAATGAGAAATCTTTTGTTTTTCTTTTTCAATTCATCAAGGTTTGTTGGGGTGAGCAAGAACCTCATTTTTTTCTTCCCATGACTTCTCTTTTATTTTAACAGGGAAATGTACATTTTCAAGACGGCTCAATAGCAGCGTCGAAGTCTCAAGTTCAATCACAATGGCCCCATCGTGGCTGGGGGACTTTGGCCTTTAAGCTTGGGTTATAAAAACTTGGTCTGAGCCCAACGTCTGGCTTTAATAGACTATTTTAATTTTGTTTAATGAATATTATTTTAAATCTGTTTGGCAGTTTTAAAATGTGTTCTTTTATTTTCACATTAAAATCTACTAATGTTCAGTGCTTTCTTGGGGGCGGGGGTACAGCAAGGAGTAGAGTGATAATAATACAAGCTACCATTTATTGAGTGCTTACTATGTGCCAAACACCCTGGGATGTGCTGTATGCCGGCCACCTCTTCCAACCCTCACAACCACCCAGGGGACAGCCACCGTAGCTTCCACAGTCTGGGAAGTGGTGAGGGTCAGCCTCTAGCCCGAGATGGCATAGTCGGTGAGTGGTAGACTTAAGGCTCAGAGCAGATCTGTCTGAGTTCAGGGCCTGTGCTATTAACCACCGCCCTCCATTCTCCTGATATTGAAAAGGGACTCGACTGACCAACAGCTTAATTTACATCACTGGCCCAGTATGCAATTCCCCATTACCTCAACGGTAACCGTAGCTGGCTTAGCACAGCAAAGTGTTTTACGGCTATTACCTCATTTAAATTCTCACAACGGCCCTTTGAAGCAGTTATCATTGTTATTATTATCATCATCCCCCTTTTATAGAGGGGAAATTGAGATCCAGAGAGCCTAAGTCCTTTGCCTAGGGTCACACAGCTTGTAAATAATAATAATAATAATCAAGCGGTGACTGACACTGATATAATTCAACTATTTCAAACATTTCATGTTTATTAATTGATCTACCCCCACAGTAACTCTTTGAGGAAGGCACACTATTATCCACCCTGTTTTACAGGTGACGAACCTGAGGCACGGAAAAGTTTGGTAACTTGCCCAAAGTTAAATAGCTGGTTAACGCTGAGCGGGGATTTGACCCCAAGCAGCCTGTCTCCTGGGTTCATGCTATTAATCTCCAGGCTGTAAGTCAGAGCCAAGGCTTAAGTTCGGGAAATCTGATTCCCCGACTCCTACTTGTTCCCCGCCACCTCCTAAGGGAGGCAGAAGGCTGTCATCTGTCTGAGGGGGGAGAGGGCCGTGGGCTTTGCCTGATGCAGTTCTAGGCACAGAAGCCAAGGTACTGCTCTTATTGAATTAGGCGTGGCTTCTTTGGGTGGACGTCTGCAGAGTTGGGTCTTTTTCTCCACCCTGCTGCTTGAACACTGGAAAGTTCAAGAAGTCACGTCACTGCCCTCTGAATCCTCAACGGGAAAGTAGAGGCAGTGCGATTTTGGTGAAGGCACACTGGGATTCTGCCATCAGAGGTGCCAGATTGGGTCCTTCCTGCCTCTGAATCCCCAGTAATTAGCCCAGCGCCTAGAACACAGCTCAATAAATACTGCTGAATAAATGAGTGAAAGAATGAATGCATCTGTAATTTTCTCCCATCACCGTGCAATGTAT